>NW_026694492.1:5522500-6722500 GCF_021218885.2 Marmota monax | reverse complement strand
TTTCAGATTTTGGAGCATCTCATATTTTCAGATTAGGGATGTTCAACCAATACCTTTCCTTAAAGGAATATCTGGTTTGGTTTTATTGGAGTTTTGAATTTTTGTTCTAGAGAATATCACGTATTTCATTTACCTAGTTTTATTCAAAGACAAGACAAAAGACACTTGACTTTTGGTGTAAGACTTAATATAGAGAAAGGAAGAGATGGAGTAAGGACCTGAGAAAGGTGAGAAGTGAAGGGAAAGGCAGAGAGACAGTGGTAGGCAGCTGTCCATCAGAATGCCATCTTTGAGAGCTTACGACCTTTAAAACCATGGGCTCATGTAAAGAACAGAACCAACCACTGGCCAAAGAGGAAACTACCCCAGACTGACCTGGTACGGTCAAGGCCCAAGTCAACACCTAACCCCATTTCATGCAGTCTGTCATTGAATTTGATGACTGCTAATTCCTTACTCCAGGAACCATCAGATGTGCTCACTCAACTTGGACAACCAACTGGAGAGCTCAAAGTTCAAACCAGTCTAGCTGAACAGGTTAAAAACGCCCTAGAGTTTTAAGACCGACCAGTTTACACACTAGGTTCATTTCTCTCTAGGATCATTGTTTGGAAGATATTTTCTTCTGGTTGTATTGTTTCGACTCGTCTCATGTAAAGGTTATTACCTGTGGTTTTGGGTTTGGGTCAGAATGAGATGAGAAACATCCCCGGAGCATCCTGGGTGGTAGAGTTCAGGTAGGGAGCAAATGAGATAGTGCTGAACTTTAAAGACAAAGGGCCCGTTGCCTTGCAAACAGCAGGCTCAGAGCAGAGAGAAAGGCAGCAAAAAAAATTGATGTGGGCTTTAGAAAGTCTAAAAATAGGCACTTGAGGCAGAATGCTTTCTCTAGAGAACAATTTTAAAGATTTCCAGGAGGTGTCGGCTCTCACGACACATCAGAGGAGGACAAAGGCTTTGCTGGCTGGGGGGGTTGCAAAGCCCGGTGAGCTGCCTTTAACTTCCCTGGTGCCCTGGACAGGTGAAAGAAACCTCTTTTGTTCATAGTGCTGCAGTCTGACAAAGGGGCCTCCCAGAGAAGGTCAAGGCTGGGTTTCAGATTCAGGAGAGCAGTGCTGAATAGAGAGCCAGAAAATAGCTTCTGTCTTGCCACATCAATAGACAAGAGCAGCAGGCTGTGCAATGTTTTTATTAGAAAGACAAAGAATTCACCACTTAAAAAGAGGAATAAATACTGATCTCGTGTGAAGAGAGCCATACCATCACATACAGCATAAGTGTGCATATGTTTAACTTCCATCATTCAAAAATACAAAATGCAAATAGGCAGGTAAGCGTGACTCCTTGCCACCAAAGTGATGTCACTGAAAAGTTCAAGACCAGAGTACGCAGCCAGGGGCCCCAGTCTTGTCCAACCTCCTCCTGTAACTCAGGCCCTGGGGGTAATGAGCAGCCTGTTAGTTTCCACAGCTGCAGAATGGGGCCCACTCTCAGGCTCCTGACCCATGTCCCACTCCAGGTCAACTGAATTAGTCGATGCATTTTTTTTTTTTTTTTTTTTTTTTTAAGAGTTCCCTAATATGGAGCTAGGCTGGAAAGCCACTGGTTCAAAGGACATTGGAGTTCCCCACCCACATCTGAACTTCTACCTCTGCTGTGCACAGAAGCCTAGAGCTGCCATCGAATGCAGAGAACTTGTCTGAGAAGAAACCAGTACAGAGGAGAAGGAGAGGAAGGGACATGTATGTGTCTAAACAGGGGATTTGGCTTTTAAAATGGCGTTTCTAATCTTTTATGACAGTGGCCGCCAGGGAACGCACGTCCTGGTCTTTCACTGTGCACGCGTGCATGTGTACCTGTCAGATAAACGGATGGGCTCTGGAGAACTGGGTCTGAGAGGGTGTGCATTTGTCATTTTGATGAACCTTTCTAAACTGCTACAGGCTGTACCTGCTACAGACCCTCCAACGATTGTTTGGGGGTAGCTGTTTCCTATCACCCACGTCAACAGAGTGCTATTAAATGTTTAATTTTGACAATTTGTTGAGAATGGTATTTCATTGGTGTTTTAGTTGCTTTTCCCTTTTTATTATAAGTGAGGCTATCTCAACACGTTCACCTGCCTTGGTATTCCTTTTTCTTTGAACTGCCTATGCCCATTCTCAAGGATCATTGTTCATTTAGGTTACAGATCCTAATTTGTAGATGGTTATATATTAAGAAAATTAGCTCTTTATGATAGAAACTGGCAGCATTTCCCTACTCTTTAATTTTGGCCATGCAAAAATGTTTTAAAAGTTTAAAACTTACAAAGTTAAAACAAAGTTAAAAATTTTGGCCTTTTTCCTCCAGTCTGGTCATTTGTACCTTCTGATTTTTATGTTGTAAAGCCACTTTAAACTTTTAAAAGCTTAAGTTTGGTGGGCATCGCTAGTCTCACAGTGTTTGATGTGGAAAAGCTATCGACCCTTTTGAAGTCTGGTTCTAGCCACTTGGTGAACCACAGACTCTGGATCATAGCTGAGGGCGTGAGCCTCTTGAGGTCAAGGTATAGTGGGGTCCACTGCATGACCAGGGCACAGTTAAGGCCTCCCTCTCACCACGGGGGCATGTGCAGGAGCTTGCATTCCTTGGTCAGCCGCACGTCTGCACTGCCCCTCTAAGACAAGGGTAAGGACCACAACTCAGTCTGTAAACTCCTGGTGCTAACTCACCTGAAAACCAACATAGCCTAAATTCCCCTCTCTTGCCAGGTAAGGGCTCCACCATAGGAGAAGAGGGAGCAGAGTACAGGGAATACCACCTTTTTGAACCCTCAAACCAAGTCTCCAAGAACAAATATTTTGGAACACACTGTATAAACCTTTAGAAGTTTTAAGCACGGACTCAGACTCTGAGAAACTTCTGTAAACTTCAAATTCATGCCCAACAAGGCTTCCCAGCATGATCCCCTGGCAGCATCTCCAGCAAAATCTCCATATGCAAAACCATGCCAAGCAGGCTGCTGACAAGAAACCAACACCAGGGGAGAAGGGGACAGCATCCCCAGCCTTAGGGCCTGTACACGAGACACGAGTGCGCAAAGCAACGATTTCTATGAAAATGGCAGCAGCAAGGTGAGTCGGTTCCACCAGGTCACCCTCCCCCAAATCTCTCCAATCAGAACGTTAAGTCCTTAAGGTGATGAAACAAAAGGCCACTCCTTTTAGATAGTGTTTCTTCTTTTATAACTTTTTCCCTGTAACTCTTGACACCAAAGATTAAGACAAGCAAAATAGTCTACAAAGAGAAGGCAGAAGTGAAAGTGATTCAAAATTGGTACCTGAAATTAACGTCTCCCTGAATTTTTTATTCTAATTTGTTATGCATGACAGCAGAATGCATTACAATTCATATTATACATATAGAGCACAAATTTTCATCTCTGGTCGTACTTAAAGTCATACCATTCGTGTCTTCATACACATATTTAGGGTAATAATGTCCATCTCACTACACCATCTTCCCTAACCCCATGCCCCTCCCTTACCCTTGGCTCTATCTAGAGTTCATCTAATCCACCCACGCTCCTCCCCCCAACCATATTATGAATCAGCATCCTTAAATCAGAGAAGACATTTGACATTTGTTTTGGGGGGGATTGGCTCACTTCACCTAGCATTGTATTCTCCAACTCCATCCATTTACCTGCAAATGCCATTACTTTATTTTCTTAATGCTAAATAGTATTCCATTGTGTATGTGTATCCATTTTCGTTATCCATTCACCAACAGAAGGGCATCTAGGTTGGTTCCACAGTCTACCTGTTGTAAATTGTGCGGCTATAAACATTGATGTGGCCGTGTCCCTGTAATATGCCGTTTTTAAGTCCTCTGGGTATAGACCGAGGAATGGGATAGCTGAGCCAAATGGTAGTTCCATTCCCCGTCTTCCAAGGAATCTCCATACTGCTTTGCATATTGGTTGCACCAATTTGCAGTCCCACCAGCAATGTATGTGTGCGCCTTTTCCCCCACATCCTCACCAACACTTGTTTGTATTCTTAGTAACTACCATTCTGACTGTAGTAAGAAAATCTTACAGAAATGCAAATGAAAACTACTCTAATTGGTAGAGATATTGAACATTTTTTCATATAGTAGTTGATGATATATCATCTTCTGAGAAGTGTCTGTTCAGTTCCTTGGCCCATTTATTGGCTGGGTTATTTGTTTTTTGTTTTGGGTTTTTTTTTTTTTTTTTGGTTTTTTTGGTGTTAAGATTTTTGCGTGTGCACAAACTTAAAGTGAACCAAATGTAATTTGGGTAAATTGGATCTGATGAAGCAATCTGAAATGATACCCACGAGTACACAAAAGAGTGAGCTGTACAGAAGAGGCCCAGGAGTGCAGTGTGGGGCTCTGAAGCAAACATTCATCAACTAAGACAGGAGGAGCTCTAGTCTCTCAGGTGAGCAAGGAACAGGTGAAAAGCCATGGCCAGGCCCAGGGCATGGTGTCATCCTGCCCGGCCAGCCAGCACACTGCAGGATGACTTCCACTGAGACAAATGCAGTAAGTTCTGACCTACGTACCACTCTCCAGCCACATGGAGTGTTTGTTTTTGCCTTTATGAATAAAAGGTTTATTTTCATCAGAAATCTGGCCAAGTCTTGCACCAAGGGTAGCAGCATGAGAAAGGCCACTTCATTCCTCAGTGGCAACTCAGTGCCAGAAGGAAGCTATCTCCGCCAGGCCTCCCTAGGCAAGGGACAGGCCTAGGGGCATGCGAGGAATACCTTCCAAGGCAGTTCCCTCTGCAGTGGGCCAAAGACTTAGAGGACAAAGGGAGTGAGTGCTCTGAGCAAGCGGGTGTCCCCTTCCAATCCACTGCTGCATACAGGGCACCACCCATTATAAGGGCTAAAACACATCTAGAATATCAAGGCACTAACTGAATATGTGCAGCTGCAACTTCCTCTAATCAAATCAACTACGAGGATGCTCTGGAGCCAAGTCCCAGTGGTCCAGGATCCCAAGCACGGCCATCTGCCCTTCAAGACAGTGGCTTCTGAACGTTCTCCAATATTATGGGCACAGAAAAGGCTAAAACAGACGTGGGCTAGGAGCTAGAGACATTTCCACAGCAAACTGCTATTACAAATGACAAGTGAACAAGTGTGATCCACACCCCTCCCACACACGCGATCTGGGGGCATGGCTTGCCTTGATTTATTTGCGCTGCCTTCAAAGAATTCCTAGGACTGGTTGATTTATTTTTTTTTAAAAATCTATTTCTCATAGTTCTGGAGACCAGAAGTCCAAGATCAGGGCATGTCATTTGGTGTCCAAATGAGGGCTGCATCTTTGAGAGGATAGACCCTGTCCATATGAGGAAAGAGGCAGAAGGGCAAGAGAAGCAACTCCTCACCCCAGTCCTCTTATCACGGCTCCTTGTCCCATGCATGAGGGACGAGTCCTCATGGACCACTTGCCTTTTAAAGTCCCCACCAGTCAACACTATCCTATTGGCCACACTTGAATTTGGAGGTCACATGCTCAAACCATGGCAACACTCACAGGGTCTAGTCAGGAAGGAGGCGGGGGCTTTCACTTCCTCATAGGCACCTCCTGAGGTTCTCACAGCAGCACGCATCACTTTGCTTTAATGTTGTATAAGTCAGTAAGTTTCAGAGTTTCCCCCACTGGCTGTTCCCGTCACGCTGCAAGACGACTTCTGTGCTTCCCTGGCGCTGCTCTGTCTTTTGTGGGTGAAAGAAGGAACAGAACAAGGCCTCCTGCTTCAAGGGTGAGTGTTTTCTTTAACGTGTACGTTCTTACTGTGTCAGTGCAACATTGGGCCCTACCTGTCGTATTCGGGACCTCACCAGAGACAGCAGGACCACTAGCCGCTCTGTTACTAGGAACTCTCTCTCATAGTTGACTCTTAAGGAAGCCTCAGATTGACCACAAATGCCCAGGCGCATAAAGTCAAGCATGAAGGAGGGAAAGGGCAGAAAAAGGCAGGCTTCAGGGACACCCATGGTACTGTGGCCCACACAGGTGACCACGACACTTCCCCCACCCTCAGACTCCCGACTACCTCTGCCTGCTTCTCCCTCTCTCCAGCCACCAGGATTAAGGAAACCATTCCCTGTAAGTCACACTGCTCTTCCAGCTGAGACAGTTCCAGGCCTTTCACTCTGGAAGCCTGCTTTCCTCAGGATTGGTGTCTAAAGGAAATGAGCAAGACGACCTTATATTGATCTAGTGTCCTAGCATCAGGACTGTCATTCGAAAACATTCCCTCATGAGAACTAATAAAGTATTAAAAAAAATCAATGCCTATGTTACTGTAGACAGCTGTATGAATTGTCCTACCAGCCTTGAGAAAAAATCTTCATGTCTGCAAAAGAAGATATAGTATCTTTATTCTAACTTCACCTCAAACTGACACTCTCCTTCCTAAGTGTTACTCCATTTCCATCCCACTGAAGACGTGCCTGGCTTTCCACTTAGTTTTGGTTTTGGCAGTTACTACAGACATTAGAAGATAGCAAAGGACATCCCTACAAAATAAGGAGATGAATTACCCAAACCATTTTCCTCGGTGGGTGTTTTAAGCACCCCTGCTCTTTTAGTAATTCTTAGCTACAACATAGCCACTTTAGCAATCTGTGCAAGATTTCATCCACCAAGAAATGGACTCTTCCCCTGCCTGCAGTAGAAGTTTAAAAAAAAAAAAAAAAACCAAAGAAACTCAAGCATACCAGGCAGAAACAGCCATACTTGCATTAAAAATTAAAAAAAAAAATTGCTATCATTCTTTGAGGTTACTGTCAATGTGAAGAGTAATACTGTCTATGTACATTATTGCAAAGTGAGCTATAAGATGAATATAGAAAAAACTCTTAGAGCCCTTCCTAACCTCTTCTGGGACTCTTTATGTCAGGCAGCTCAGTTTCTCTATAGTTCTGAAAACACCTATAAACTCAGGTAGAACCAGATACAAATGAATTTTTTTTCCCAAACCAAACTGAAATTCTTCTGAGACGACCCACACCTGTTTCCATAAACAGCACAGGTATAGGCAACCACATAACAGTATTATTTTTTTGAATTTGGGGTTGTAACTCTGTGGTAGCGTGCTGAACTCACAAGATACTGGGTTAAATCCACAACAGACACTAGTATGGCAGTATGTAAAAAAGTGGATGTGTAACTGATGTGAATCTGCAATATGTATACGGGGTAAAAATGGGAGTTCATAATCTGCTTGAATCAAATGTATGAAATATGTCAAGAGCTTTGTAATGTTTTGAACAATTAAAAAAAACTAATGAATAAAATAAAGGTGTTATGTCCATCTACAACTAAAAAATATATTTATAAAAGAATGTCAGAGGGCTAGGGTTGTGATTCAGTGGTGGAATGCTTGCCTGGCATGTGTGGGACACTGGGTTCAATTCTCAACACCACATATAAAGATCCACTGACAACTGAAAAATATCTTAAATGACTGTCAGTTTGAAAATTCCTTTCTTAGAGAAACCTAGCACAGTGTTGAAGTTCTGAGCCATAAAAGTTTAAATATAAAAACACATTCTAGTTCATTCCATCAATGGGACCATATTGGGATATAAAGCTCTTCTCATTTGAAGAATTTTGTTTCTTTTCAAGATTATTTATTCCTTTTTGGAGAGTGGCATCTCATTTTGATGAGTCTACAAATTCAGCAAATTGTTTGGCAGAGGAAAGAAAGGGAAAAAGAGGAGATAACATTCAATGTTGTGTACTCCTTTAAAACCAACCAGATGAAAAGTAAAAATTGCTTTAATAACCCCACTTTGTTACTATTGATAATGACCTAAACACCTGCAAAAACAAACAGGATTTGATTTAATACTGTCCTTGAAGAAAGAACTCCAATGATTAGATTTGGAGACAATTTTAACTATCTGGAATAAAAAGGCATCTGCTAATCCGGCCACCAGGGGGCGCTGTACTCCAATACACCCGAGTGTACTGGAGTCCTCATGGGCAGGGGCTTCAGAAGTTCCGCCTCTAGTGAAATCTGTGGGCAGAGGGGCTAAACATGGGGCTTTCCTTCAAAAGAGAAGGATCTTTCCTAACTTTAAAGTAGGAAGGAGCTAAAAATGAAGTGATGCAAACCCATAGAGAAATTGATATTTAAAATTACAACTTGAGTATGTTAAAGAATTGAGGGATTTAAAGGTATCTAGAGAATAAAGAAAAATAATGGATTGATATATGCGCGCACACATATATAAAATCACTTGGAGAGAGCACCACAGGAAAGAACCTACCGAGGTGACCACAACCAAGGGTCTGGAAGAATGAACAGTAGTTTGCCACGCACATGCAAGGTATGAGAGGGGCAATGGTGGCCATGGGCTTGTGCCCTTAGGCACAAGTGGGACTACTCTAGTGCAGAGAAAAATCTCAACATGTGACCTAAGCACCACCATAGAGACCTGCATGGGCTGAGGGGTTAAAGGTCAGGGCCTGTATGTCTAGGGAGTTGCACACGGAGACCTGAGACATGGGCTCGAGACAGGACGAGAACAAGTCTGTCGTGCAGAGGGAGAGGGTGATGTTATAGGCCCTGCAAGGCACCGGGGAAGGACAGCCCAGTTTCTCAAAGGACTGAGTGGGCTGCTCTGCTCAGAGCTCAAGGCAAGGGCTACACTGGAGGACTTCACAGAGGGCTGTGTCAACACTAATCCATGGCCACAGACCATCACCAGAGGATCAGCCAGAGGCAGAAAATGGTCTCCATTTGTGAGAGAAACCCATGCTCATGTGGCAGAAGAAAAAAAGAGCCCAGGACAATTCCCAGTTTCCCAAAGTGGATGCCTGAATGAACAGATCATTTTAAAAAAAAAAAAAAAACACCACAAAGCTGGGCTCAGTGGTACATCCTGTAATCCCAGTGGCTCTGGAGGCTAAGGCAAGAGGATCATGAGTTCAAAGCCAACCTTAGCAACTTATCAAGGCCCTGTCTCTAAAATACAAAACAGGGCTGGGGATATGGCTCAGTGGTTGAGTGCCCCCAGTTCAATCCGCACCACCCACCCCCCCTACAAAGAAAAAAAAAAAGTATTAGAAATTTTGACATTCCAGGCCAAGAAACTGTATAAGGACAAATGCTTCTAAATTATGTGGCTCCACTGGTGGTTCACATCTCATTTCCAGAACAAGATAGTCTGGTACATAACAAGAAAACAAAGTCACACTATGGGGATCCAGTAAACCACGCCCCAGAGAAAGAATGTACAAAGTTTTGTCGTCCAGACTCACTAGATAACATTGAAGATCATTTCAACCAACCTTAAAGTCACTGTTCTCGAAGAACCTCCAAATCAGTACAAGAGGGCAAGTTCTGATATATCACATGACTAATGAATGCTATCACTTCTGGATTGAGAGGAGGGGAGGGAAGCTATCCAACCCAGTCACTTTAAACTTTAAAGTCACTTTAAACACAGTATTTCTTCCAACTTCTTCTCTCGTTTCGTACCATGAATGCCTGATTTCCAGCATCTAAATATAACAGTGACTTGAAAGGATAATCAGTTCTGCGAAAGGGGAAGCACAATAATGTCCCTACACCAACAAGGACAGAAACAAAAAAACCACCCTTGAAGTATCCTCATTGCTCCTTCCTCTCTGCATGCCAGAGAAATATCTGCACACACTAAGAGTCAAGGGGTATTTTTATAGTTTGTGTTGATATTATACAGCAGGAATGCCAATTCTTTTAATAATTTACTGAGGAGTTACACATTGTAGATTCCTTATTAAACATTATTTGCACAAAGGTCATAAGCCTAAGAAATATTCAAGAGGAAAAACAGGCAACATTTTAATTGCAATACACTAATTTATGTATCTGCGTCTGCTTGTATGCATACAAATTCAACTTTATTTATCATTCATGCATTTTATGTACAAAGCAGTGAAAATAATTACTTTTTTCTAAGACAAAACATTTTACAGTTGCATTCATTTGTAAACCTTAAAATTCACAGTGCATATCCAGAAGTTTCATAAGCAACATTTTAAGCTTGCTGCCCTTGAACAGAAAATAAATAAAAATAAAAGGCTACTGCAATATCTAGGAATTCCACTTCCCCAGGCCAAAAAAGAAGTCAATACTGGCAGAATTACTGTTCATCATTGGCCAATCAGCAGCTCTATGAGAGGGCTGAATTTGGAAGTCTTGACTGCATACTATTGACACTTCCAATTCTAAACATACCTGTGGTAGAAAGTCAGTGCCTTGTACTCTCAGGGGCTGGCACATGGTCACATCCATTTGTTTTGTTTGGGGCTCAGAAAACAGTATTCCAAAGTGGGGGCCTCAAAGGCAAGGTGTCTCCCTGCCTCGAGTGCTTCACCTCTCATTCTCCCACCAGGCAGGGCACAGAAATGAGAACTCCTCTTCCCCAAGGCAAACAGAAATCAGAGCCCTCTCCCCAAAGCCAGCCTTAAAACCTGAAAACATTCTAATCTCCCCACCCCTATCTGCCTTTCTGTGCAACAACTGGCCATAAAGAAACTAAGACCCTCATCCCAGAGAGGTCCTGGCCCACACTCGAAAGAAAAGATGCTGCCACAGAAGGGCCATGAAGGATCTGGACAGGCCTGGGTCCCCGCTGTCTGTTTCTGTGATCTCAGACCCTCTTAGTCCGAGCACATTCTACACGGCCAACCCTGGGCTGTTGAACCTGAGCACAAACATGGACAGCTCACCCTGGGCCTTTGGCTCGTCACTCGGAAGGCTCTCGTGTCTTACCTATGATCAGTCCCTCTCAGCAGGTTCAATTCAAACTATCAAAGAGCAAGTTTGAACTTCCCTACAGTTTATATGTTGTCCAGGCTGCTTGTGTGTCATGGTGGAGAGCATAAAATCTCACAAAGCCTCAGTTATTTGACCCTTTGTAAAAAAAAAAAGGGGGGGGGGACCGAAAATTCACTGGCCTCTGATTTAGATACAGCCCTTCAGAACATTTTATTTACCATTTAAAAACCTGACTTTTCACTTTATTATAAACAGCCTGAAATTGTTATCCTCCTGGCCCTTCCCCCAAATATCAACTATAGTTTTATGAAGTCTATGACAATGTTTCTCAGAGGAGTCCCTAATCCAACACGTGTGTATCTGAGAATATGATATTTTGGAATGCCATCGATGTATTTTCCAAATGGATTCTAGACTGTGCACTTCCCAAAGCATGCCTCTCAGACGTAGCAGGATGTTTTTGCCTTCAACAATGCAGATGCACAGCAGGCCCAAAGTCACATTCTGAGGCCTCCTGGGGCCTCACACTGGGAATGGGTGCAAGCCAAGGTGGCGGTCAACGAAGAGTCCTTCCCGACTTTGGGAGGAGAGTGGGCAGCAGCCCTCTGCCTCCCACAGCAGAGCCACCCTCTATCACAGCACCTTGTGCCCGTGCCGTGTTCCTGCAGGCTTGGGGGCTAGCTCAACCTTCGTAAAAATAAATGTTTCCTCCTCGTCTTACACATTCCAAACTCTTTCACTTCTGACTGATCTCAACCTGGCAACTCTGCCCTTCCTCACACTTGAGCTGCTCCTTGTGGTCCTTCTAACCCCCAGAAGGGGAACACAGGAAGGCACGCAAACAATAAGGGTGATGGCCCGGGGACACAAGGTGGCGGCTGCACAGTAAGTGCAAGGAGGGAAGGGGGCAGGCAGCCGGGGGAGAAAGGTTAAGTGAACCAAGCATGCTGGAGTGTGTCAGGGAGGGGAACCCAGCTCCAACTGTCCCACCCTCAGAAGTCCTATCCACTCCTCTCGCTCTCCTTGGTAGCGAGGTCAACCTCCAGCTATGCAGCCACTCGGGAATTTCTCCATTTTCTCTGGCTCTCCTCTAATCAGGTCAGTGAAATTTATCAAACACCTACTATGTGTCAAATACCCTTACCTTCCCAAAAGCACAGATTCTTGGTGCAGACTATGGGGAAAAAAGAAGAGCGAGAGACGCGCCATGTTCCTTCATATTCTCAAACCATTCGTTGGGGCAAAGCCTCCCCCATGACCCTGTGTGGTTGTGCATCAGGAGGCAACTGAGGGGCAACAGTTCTGAGAGAGGGGTTCTCCCAAACCCAACACCGAGAGCTGCCTCCCCTCCAACAAACCGCAATGTATGAGGAAATCTTTAAAAACTGGTCGCACAGTATTCTCTGAGTTCCGGGCTACTGACCACTGGCTACTGCCTGGTGTTTCCTCAGTGATTCAAGATCATCAAGACGACTCACTGTCCTGGCACTGGCTGCAGTGCAGCAAGCCTTGAAGTCCAACACAGCTGGGGACACGCTGCCCTGTGCACTGACCCATCTGCCGCCCTCAAATGTTTCCCTCGGGAACCTGGTGGGCTGGGTAGTGTGAAAGCCGAGACAGACACTTTAGAAGGAAGCTGCTTGTACTCGCACGTTTAAAGGCCAGGGGGTAAACAAACGTAAACAACTGCATGGCTGTTATGGAACTAGGTTTTTTATTTATATTTGGGGGAAAGGGCTAATATCCTTTAGTATCATTTTGGTATTTTGCAGTGGGGAGAACAGAGCAGTCTGAGGTGGGTTCTCTGGGGCTCTCATGTGAGTCACTCACCGTACAGGTTATTTGGAACAGGGATTTTAAGACAAACACGTTTTGGCCCAGAGGCTATTAGTGTTGGTTGGTGTTGTGATTCTCAGCAATGCCCTAGACAGCTCGGCTGCTCAAACAGTCCTCTGGAGAGAGGGGGAGACTTGGCAAGAGCCACAGATCACCAACAGGGCTCTGCAAAGTGCAAGGTGCTCTGCCATGGGGGAGGAAAAGAAGTCGGCTCTAATTGCTAATGAAGATCACAAAAACCAAAACGCAGGCCCATCCCTCAAGGGACCCCCTGGCCTGAGGGAAGCTGGCTGCATGTAAGACAGGAGCTATGGGGCCCTCGGTGACCCCAGGGGCTCAGTTCCACCCGATTCCAGCACTTATCCACCCCCACATCCAGCTGTCAGCCTGTGTGTCTGCATCAGCAAGATTCTCCCTAAACCTGAAATACAGATGTTTAATACAGAATCTCCCAAAATATTGGCTCAGGGTTTCGGCTGCTGCTGCTCCACTGTCCAAATAAACCCATCAGTAGATTCTGTCTAATCCACAGGGACTGATGCTCTGTACACTCCAGCCTGAGCACTGTCCCAAAAGTGTTTATGGTTGAGAGAAGGAACTTCAAAACACAACCTTGAGGTTTTCCCAGAAGAGGATTTACTTTTAAAAAAAAAAAAAAAAAGCAAAGGAAAATAACGATTTCTAATCCTTTAAGAGAAAAAAATAAAATTTACATGTAGGGATTGGGGGTGTAGCTCAGTAGTACAGCACTGGCCTAGCATGTGTGAGGCTCTGGATTCAAGCCCCAGCACTACCATAATTAACTAATTTATTAATTACAATTTACATGTTTATAATGTGAATACATCCCTTCACCATTTACTTGCTGGTCATCTGGGGAAAAAATTTGTAATTTGACACTGGTGGAATCAGACCACCCCCAGGTTAACCAGATATCAACCTCTGCACCACTGATAATGGCATCACTGGGCACCGAGTCGTTCCAGGTGCACACACTATCACTCATCCTGCCAACGTTTAAATTGCATTTGATCCAACTTTTAGATGCAAGGTCTAATAAGCAGGAAACATGTGGGAAAGAAGAACACATTGATTCATTAACTGATATTATCAGGAAACGATCGAATTTGGAAAGTAACACAACCTACCTATCAGTCATTTCAAAGATGGGAAAGGAGAAAAACCGTTCTAGGTTAAGACTCTGAACAGACCTACCAATTAAGTGCAAAACATGATTCTTAACTGAATTTCAACAGCTCAGATACAAGAGGCATTTTAGCGACATTTGGGAGAACACAGATAATGTATCTGGTAATACTGTCCATTAGGCAATTATTTTTAATTTTATGAAAACAGTCCTCTAGTTATATAGAAATAAGTTTGGGGGGGGGTATTTATTGTTAAGTGGACTGAAGTATTTAGGGGCTAGTTACCATGATGTGTACAATTCACTTTTGAATACCTGGGGGGATAACTGATGAAGCTAACAGCAAAATTGTACCACCTGGAATCTAGATAAAGCAAACCATTGTCAGCTGGCCACAGACCAGCATCATGTAGCATTGAGGCCCCTTTACTCTCAGTCACTGGGAGACACAAGGTTTTTTTTTTTTTGGCCATCTTCCCAATGCCTTCAATGTGTGTTTTAAATTTCAAATCCCCAGCTGCCAAAAGAAAGAATGGATGGCAAATCAAACAGGTATAACATGATGCTCAGGGCTCACCACATGCAAAAAAGCTATGGAACAAATGTCCTGCAACGCTCTCCAGGAGGGCAAGGAGATCTGCAGCAGGTCTGCCTTATCCACCACTGCTACATGTTAAGGAGTAGCTTTAGTCTTAAATGCATCTTTTATAACCTCAAATGAAAACCGATTGTCACTGAGGGGAAAAAAAGATGGAGAAGGTTACACTAAAATTGCAATAAAATGACCTATCCTGTCCCTGCTTACACCTATAGCAGAAAGCTGAACATTTAGAAACAAAGATGCAACTGAAAAGACAGTCTGAAACCTGAAAAGATACCCTAAGTTTAGAAGAAAATCTTTCAGATCTTACTTGACAAAGTATCTATTATAATCATAATGACTTATAGTATTTCCAGTTTAAAAAGCTTGGTCAAATATCAAATACAATGGCCAGTTTCCTTAAATCTGTTCACAAAAGAAAAGGACCATATCATCCATCTCAGTTTTAAGGGGAACCTGATGGTCATCTAGTCCAATGACCAACCAATGCCTGAACTCGCCTTCCAGGAGGAACACCAACCTATCATTGGAGAAAGCATGACATCAAACCCACGTAAGTCTGGACTTAATTTGTTTTCTACTTCTGACAGCTTTGTCTGACCTTGGGCCAATGACAACCTCTCAATTTCCTCACCCAAATAGAGACAATTAATACCTCCTCATAAAGTTCAGACAGGATCTGATGACATCACCCTGGGTTCCAGCACGTTGCCTGCCAACTGTGAGCACTCAATAACATTCTGTAAATAACATTTGTGAGGGGCCAAGGCTTTGGTTCAGTTCCTCCCGGTTCTCCAATCTAGTGGTGGTAGAGAGGTAACATCTTATTCTTTCTTGCCTCCGTTTCCCTATCTGCAAAATGGGAAGAACAATAGCACTTAATGCATAGAGGTACTGGGGAGATCAAGTTAGCTCCTACCTAAGTAGTTCAGACCACATCTGGATTCCGAATCTCCCTGGAACTCCAAATTACAACACAGGCATGGCCAAGTCCAAGAACCATAGCACATACACCCAATCTCAAAAATGGCATCAAGAAACCCTGATCACAAAGTCATGAGGGGGTAAACCCCAAGTTCCTGAGAACACGCATTTTGTCAGGAAGCACAACAAGGCCTGAGAAACATGCAGGCCAATACGGAAGGCCACGAGTGTCCCTGCCGAGGCTATGGAGGCCTCCATCAAGCCCAGGGTGGTTAAGCCCAAGATCCCAAAGGGTGTCGACTGCAAACTCAGTCGACTGTGGACCTCATCCACCTCAGGCAGGAGTGTGTGGTTGGCTCACTTGGCCAAGGTCTCAGGCTCTGCTCAGGCCGGGCTAGACAGTCCCCACAAGGTACTCGGGCAAGTGGCCTGTTGATCCCCACCTGCAACTCCTGATGAGGTGTCGGACCCTTTAGCCCCATTCGTGGAACTGCCCTGGTGCTCACCCTGGTCAGCTGGTGCTGATGCCTGGGTCATCACCTCCACTTCTTTGTGGGGTGGCAGGCAGCCAAGAGGACCTTTAGCACCAGTGTCCTGATCCCTGGGTGCAGGGCTCTGACCTTCCATTCCCAGCCCAGCTTGGTCACATGACCCCGTAGAAGACTCTGGAATTTAGCACAGTGAGACCATGCTCCTCCTTCAAGGTATGAGGTAGCAATTTTACACAAATATTAGCAGCAGATGGAGACCTTTCCTGGCTGCCATCCCCCGAGTGCCCAAGGTTCTTTTCTCGGGTGCTCCCCTTCATCTCTCGGCACTCACCTTTCATGGGAGTCCCGGGAAGGTCTCCTCTGCAGGTCCACACAGAGCCCCCATGAGAATCAGAAAGAGCACCTCCCCTACATGCCTGGGGGACAAGAGGGACAAGTCCACAGACCTCAGGAGGAGGTGGTCAGCAGCTGGGCCACAGCACACCCTGACCACATTCCACTGAGTGAGCCTCTGGGCCTACAAACAGTAACAAGGCAGGGACTAGGAGGAGACCTGTGGAACCACCGCAGTCCAAGTGGCAGCCACTGTTCTGTTCTCAGCTGGGGTCACGGGACAGGGGACCTCAGCAAGTATACTGCCACAAGAACTGGCCCTTGAGAGATGAGCGAGTAGCTGCCAGAAAGCACATGTGCAGATTTCAGATGGAGGGGGGAAAACAGCTAAGGAAAGAGGAGGCAACTTCACATTTAGAGAATGGTGAGTTTTCATGACAAGAGTAGGACAGGAAGCAAGGAGGAGAGGGGCCAGCACCCAGTTCTTGTACCCTTGGTGATTGCTTCTTGAGGACCCACTAAGTGCCTTGAAGATAAAAAGAACGATGCAATTCTGGCCACCAGGAGCTAATGATCTACTTTAGGAACAACTATAAAACAATTATAAGAAATTAGTATAAACAAATCAAGTCCATGAAGAACTATGCCCAGTGCTGCCCAGGAATTATGGGTACCACAAAGACGGGAAGTAACCTTCTAGAGACCAGGAGGCGGCTTGAATGCTCAAGGAGACGAGGACTGGCCAGCTGAGCACTGAAGGCCAAGCCATCAAAGGTGCCACCGTGACCTGGGCGAGGTATGAGGATGGTCTCAGGTATAGAACAGCTGGAGCAAAAGCTCAGGGGAAAGGAGGCTGTGTTGGGGCCCGCAATGCTCCTGTGCAGTGGGATCTACCTCCCTTTTGAGGATTAACAGCACTTTACTCAGTCTGTTCTTTTAAAGGGTTTAATTTTCCCTTGCTCAGCAGTGTTTCAAAAACTATTTTGGGAAAAAAAAAATAGCGGTCTTTTCATGGCATGGAAGTCAAGACTGGAAGACTCTGATCCAGAGTCACCAGAACCTCAACTTACACCTTACTCCCTAACATCCACCCAACGTGGCATTTCTTCCAGAGTCCCTGTTTAGATGTATGACCATAACTGCCCTTTCTCAACCTCCAGGTGCGGCCAAAGGGGACCGTCCTTCACCACCACTGCTGCCCTCCGAGTGTGCCAACTCCACCATTCAGGCAGGGCCACAACTCAACGATCGGGTCTCCTCTGAACAAAGGTGCCTTTAATCAAGTCGGACTTTGCTGGAGGGAAGGTGGAAGACGATCTGGCGTCTTAAGCATGGGACTGGGGCCCAGAGAGACAAAAATAAGGGCACTTCAGACACAGGCCTCTCAAGGGAGGACCAGTCACCTCAGCTGAGGGAGCCCCAGCACCCCACACACTCCCACCCCACATGGGCATCCGGCAGCCCCCCACCACCACCCTGGAAGGGCAAGCCATGAAATGCTCCATCCTCCCCAGCTGGCCCCGTCAATCACATTCAACCATCACACTCTGGCCCTACCTCAGGCCAAGGGACCAAATGACCTCCCTTGGAGACACAGAAGAAGCCCAGAGGCTGCAGATCCAGGGTCCTGACAACACTGCCCACGAGCACGGCCCCTCCTCCTCTTCCTCCTCCCCCCCCCTTCTGCCAGGGCAGGCAAAGGTACCCAGAGACACACGAGGGGGACAGAATACTTGGGGGTAGGCTGGGGCGAGGGAGACTTGCTGGTCTAGGCTCTGAAGGACACAGTGGATGGCAGAAACACTACAGAACCTCCTTCGCTGGTGACCACCAACTTAGAACACCTCAGAACTGCCTGTCAACTGGAGTTACTTTGGGTTCCTTCCCGAGTCTCACATGCCTCGTCTGAGGAAAGGGTCGTCCCTGTTCTACAGAGTACACTATGACATGGGTGGTTTTAAAGGCTTTACCCAAAGGCAGCATTAAGGTCATCAGGCCAAATAAAAGGTAATAGCTGGTGCCACCCCTGTTACCCCAGAGTGAGTGCCAACATGGCACTAACCCACACTGCGCCAACCCCTCAGATTTAGCTCACTCATCAGCAAACAGGTCCTTAAAGAATAGCCGCACTTAAAAGTCGGCTGACACCTGAGAGAGGAGAGGGAAGGAGGAAGTCAGGCAGGGAGGTGTGGGTTTCCTCTCACTAACCTCAGAAAAGGAGGGACAGAAAGAGGGTTCAGTTTCTGGCTCACTTTCTGCCAATGGATGCATGAGGCCAAAACACGATTTGTCTTTCTAATTAACATCTTAAAGGACAGCTCCTTTTTCACCCTATCCCTAAAAAACCCAGAGAATAAAACTTCAAGGCTGAAACTTGCTCAACTCTAAGATTCAGAGCCTCATTCCCGTACGATTTCAACCTCACACCTTCACAGTAGGCAGAGAAATCCAATCTGAATCAATTTTGTTTTTGAAGAAGTTTGGATAAAAATGCAAAAGAAAATTAATCAACTTTTAAAAACATATCAAGATTATCTAAATCCAACTTCTTTCAAATAATTAACTATACTGGAAAGAGTGAAAGCAATAGGCTTTTTAGGGAGGGGAGTACTGGGGATTGAATTCAGAGGCACTTAACTACAGAGCCACATCCCACCCCCTTTTCTATGTTTTATTTAGAGACAGGATCTGAGTTGCTTAGGGCCCAAGTTGCTGAGGCTGGTTTGAAACTCACGATGCTACTGCCTCAGCCTCCCTCGCTACAGGAATTATGGGCGTGCGCCACCAGTAACAGGCATTTTTAACCTAACAGCACAACTACTAGTAATCGTGTAAATGTTTGGAAAAAAAAAAAAAAAAATCAAAGTTTTTGCTCTAGTTCTTGGTGCTGTTAAGAGGTGAAAGACAGGAAAATGTGAGATGTCTGTGTCCAGTACATTTTTAATTTAGCAACAGAGAGACCAGCAAAAAAGTTAGAAAGCCACCAGATAATACACCTGTGAATCCTAAACCTAGTGCCCACGTGGCCCCAGAAGGGGCCGAGAGAGGACGGACACATGAGCCAAAGCCTTCAGAGAAAGGGAGGCTCTGCGGTGGGCAGACCGAGAATCCCAGGAAATGGCGTTTCACTTCAGGGGTGAGGAGTGGCCCGAAACCAGCAGGTAGCGCTGCTCTACGTGGGAAGAGCGGAAGCAGGGATTCTCCTGCCTCCGTCCCACTCTGGCCTGCCTGTGCCTAAGAGTGACTTCACTGTCCCATGGGAAGGGCCCTCCAGGGGGCTGCTGTCAGTGTCAAGCCTACACTCAAGACGGGAGGTCCCCTGTGACACCACGCCAGGAGCTAACCCTCCATTTGTCACCTGAGGCACACACAGGCACAGGGATATTTTAAGAATTTTACCAATATTGTTTCGATTGTATTTCTTCGTAATTTCTCTAGGTGTTATTCTAGTAACTTACAAATTATTTAACAGACAAAACTAAATGGCAGATCAGACAGTAGGGGTGTGACCACTGGTGGCATGGACTTCTGTTGGGGCATGTGGGGACGACAGACAGAAAGGGGCCTCCTTACTCCAAGGCTCCTGCATCAGGCGGAGGCCCTATAACCAGCAGTCACCAAGGGCCACAGCATAGGGGCCAACAGGAAGAAACCAGTAACCCGATTAGACTATTCAGCAGCCACCTGCCCTGAGAAACCCACGATAAGCCAGACCACTGCCACAGACTGACCAGAGCCCTGGGCAGTGATAGGCAGGTTGTTCTGGTCAGTCTTCCAGCACCCTGGCTTGTGTGACCTGGGCAAACAGCTTCTGAACTTGAGCTCTGTCAACCATAAAGTGGGAAGGCAGGACGAGACCATCTCTGATGTCCTCCTGGGTCTAAAGCTCAAATGATCTGTTGTCCCAAACCCAGTTCATTCCTACTTTAAAGTGGCTTCACCCTCACCTGGCCACCAGTGCACTAACTGGAGGCCACATATCACAGAGTCCAGCAGGACAAAAGGGTGGTTTTAAAGTATGTGAATATTACATATAGAACTGGGGGGCAGGGGTGGTGGTAAAACAACCAGAAAGCTCCGGCTGTTGCCCCTGGTAAATAGCATAGCCATCACCAAATCTCTTCCCTTGAACTATACACATCAAGGATATCCAGTTCTCGCAGGAACAAAATGACACTTTCATGTTTCCCAAAGCTAGTGGGGGAAAAAAATACAGCCATCCCTTAGCATCCCTGGGGGACTGGTTCCAGGATCCCTCATGGCACCAAAATCTAAATGCTCAAATCCCTGATATAAAATGGTGTAGAATTTGTGTATAACCTATGCACGTGCTCCTATATACTTTAACTCATCTCCAGATTAATTATAATACCCATCACAAGTGCTGTTAAATAGTTATACCATATTATTCAGGAAATAATGATGTGTTCAGTACTGACATAATTGATTTTGCACAAATATGTTTGGCTGGAGGTTGGCTGAATCCACGGATGTCACCGTGGATGTCGAGAGCCCTTGTATTAAAATGAGCACAGTCACATTTCTAAACACTCTCTCTCCTCAGAGCAAAAAAATTCCACAGCCATAGACTCTAACTTCCTCATGTAATGGGCCCACCCAGAGGGGGAGCCTGCTAACTGCCCTTGGGATGCACAGTTAGATCCCTGTGCAAATGTGGCCCTGGGCTAGATGCAACAGCACCAGGCAACCTGTCAACCTCTGCTGGTGGCCCCTGGGGGAAAAAAAAATCCCTCCAGGTGGTTCTGACATACATCCAAATATGAAAAGTACTTGCCATGCTCTACAGAAGCCCACCTAAACAAATAAATCACACGTACCTGGCTCCAAAGATATCCTTTTTGGCGAGATCAATTCCAGAAACAACTTTTACTCTGAGAATACGGGATTCTCCCTGTTGGAGAGAGAAAAAATAAAGTTAAAAAAAAAAAAACCCTGATCTTCAACATACTGCACTCTTGCACCCAACTTTCAAGGCTGTGACTTCTGCCTAGTGCAGCACTGGCACAGAGAATGGGGTGCCTGGAGCAGACGCTACTCTTCCTTACAGTGAGGTCCAGAAAGAAGTGCAGCAACTCCAAGATGCCAGGGCTCCAGAGATGGAGGCAGCCAGCTAGCGAAGCCCACGTTTCATTCCAAGAGGTCACTAACGTAAACTATTCCTGCCTTTGAGGAAGTGCTTCCCAGTCGTACCAGAACACAACCACAGACATGAAACTACCCACATAGAAGTCCAAGAACCACCAGGTAACAAATGTAATAAGTCTGTTAAGTGTGGCATGGGATAAAGGACTGAAAGTTTTCTATGGTAAAAAAATTCTCTCAGAAATCACTGCTTTTCAAAATTTCAAAATATTTGGTGTCAGCAAGCAAAAGCAATCCCTGTGTTTCAATAAAACTACATAAAAAGCATCATCCTGAATAGCAACTGTCCCAAACCATCTCAGAAGCCAGAAAAGTGTTGGTTCACCCATTCATTAGTCCACTCTTTATTACCATTTCCTTGCAGTTCCTATACACCGGGCATTGAAATTGACCTTGAAATAAAAAATACGTATCTGTTCATGGGCCTATTGGAGGTGACAAGCAGGCCAACAATATAGGACTCTAATGTTGTGATGGCCTAGGAGGAGGTGGGTGATAAAAGTCCAAAGTAAATCTCGTTTCCAGTTTGGGTCACTGTTAACATCAATTGAAGCAGAGCTCTGAGTCCAAGGTGCTTATGAGACAATCAGATGGCAAAATAGATAAATGTGAAAAACACCTGGTTGTGCTAGAGACTTCCACCAGTGTAGAACTGGTAGATGGTAGTTCTAGCCAAGTCTGCGAAAGAAACAAGAGATTTAAAAAAAAAAAAAATTAGTGAAAGATCCTTGGAAACACAAGTGCTGATCATCAGGAGAAGTATCAGCAATTTATAAGTCTAATACATTTAGTCAAGACCTAGGTGAGGAAAAGGAAAATTATATAATTCAAAGGCGATAATTATCGAGCAATGTTGAAGATTAAAGGCAGGGCAAAAATAAGACAAGGAGAGAACAGGACGCAGGGCCTTTGCCAATCAACCACAGATCATGCATCAATTGGAGCATGCACCTCAGTCATTTACACTCAGGGATTCAACCATCCACCCAACCATCTGCAGAGACAAAGATGTCCATGAACAAATGCGTGGGCAGTACAAATGATTTAAAACGACACTCTCAACTCATCTGTGCTTTTATCAATCCCCCTTCTACCCTTATGTGGATTCAAGTTTGACAGGCCCCATGAAAGGATTAAGAGACGCAAAGCAAAACCAGGCGAGTCAGGCACAACTGAAACATAACCCTACCACAGCACGACCGTGTGTCCACAGGCTTACAAAAATGCCAGGGGGTTAAAGTTCTGATCCCCTGGTTCCTTTAAGCACTGACTTTTCTTTCTCTTGTACACACACAGGGCAGAGGTCACCAATCTCTCATCAGCATGGGATGTGAAGCACACGGAGGTGCTTAACGTTTTTTTATTTCTCAGCAAGTTGTTCCCAGATGTCAATCGTGATCCTCCCACAGTGGCTCAGTTCAATGGCTCGCACCGTCCAAGTGCTATTTTATATCCGGGTCAAAATTGGGCAGCACACCTGTGTGGAGTTTTTTTTGCACACCTGGGGAGTGTCGGTGGCCTCCTAGTACCCACAGCATTGACAACCACAGGTGGATGGTTAAGAGGAAACGCTGGTCTGCCAGGCAAAGGGATTCAGATTTGACTTGAGAGAATCATTGAAATTAAAAGGATGACGGGAGATTTCCAGAGAAAAACAAGCCTAATTACAAATACTCCAGCCAGCAACCTCCTAGACATTGTGTGCAGGAGTGGGTGGGGACCGTTAAGGAGGTGATGGGTCTGAGCCCACCCAAGCCTCCCTGTCCCACCTCCCTGTCCCATGCTGGCTGAAGGGGCACATGCTTGAGCTGGCAGCAGGAAGGAGAAATGGGCCTTGAAGAGGAGCAGCTAAGAGACCTGAGAAGTAGCAACTCCTGCTGTGGCCACTGCAGTTACAGCCCTGGTTCTTCCTGAACGGCAGAGCCTTGCACTTATGACTGACCCGAGAGGACTTGGAAAGGACAGTATGTAGGACGGAAAGCCAGGTACAGTTGGTCCCACACCACACTGCCTCTTTCTTGCAATTGTTCAGGAATCCTGGGTGGTGTGTTGAACTTTCCTCAGATTTGGTCCAGGACTCAACCAAACCTGGCCTGAATTTGAAGGAATACATGCAGCTGACCCCCAGATTCCCCAAGTTCACACTGATGTTGGGTGGCCTTACTGGGACAGGGCAGATACAGCCCTGGTTCTTCCTGCAGGCAGTCACATAACATTTCCACAAATAGGTGAAGAAAAAGAAACTAAGTGAAGGAGTAACTAGAATTTTTCTAAGATAAATCAATTCATTTGTTTACTATAAGAAACAACTGTGACCCTAGACTCAAAGATGTAAGGGCACAGCAGTGACAAAGATGGGACCCCTCCTCACCTCCACTCCCAGCAGAAGCCCACAAGGGCTCCCAACTATGTGGGACTTGGGAGCCAGCAGTCTTCTCAAAGGGCAAATGGCAACACACACCAAATACCTTATAATGTCACACACACACACACAGACACACACACACACACACACACACACCCCTTCCAGTAAATAAAACCTCATTTAGAAATCAATCCCAAGTAGTACAGATAGGAGCAAAAAACCCCAACAGAAGACCAGAAGAATACTCACTAAAGCACCTCTATAATTGAAAGGGCACCTAAAAGCTCCTCTATCTTAAGGGCTCATTCCATGTAAGGGGACATAACATTGTAACCAAAAACGTGCAAGAACCCGTGGCAACATTCCTCTATCCCACAAGTAATTACTGACACCGTATCTGGGGACAGCCATGTAAACCAGACTGAGCTCCTGCTCAGAGTCCACCACCGAGCAGGCAGGGGGACAGCGCAGGGTACATGATGCAAACCAAGCACGCAGGACGGCAGCTGGTGGCCCAAGTGCTTTGAGACCACAAGGCAGCTAGTGGCAGCACCCGAGCAGAGCGGGCAGGAAATTCAGGATGATGTGACAAGAAAGGTCTCCCACGAGGACTCAAGCCGAGACCTAAGGCGGCAGAGTGACGAGATGGGACAGGAGGCTCGGGAGGGGTGACGCAGGCCTGGCCCAGCATCCCAGGGAGAGGCCAGTGAGGGAGCGCCCAGTGGGTGAAGGACAGCGGAGGGGCCGAGACCCGACGGGCAGCCCCGGGGGAAGGTGGACACCATTCCAACCATCGTGGGGAAAGTTTTCAGGCCTGGGGGTGATACAGTCTGACAAGTACCGCTGTGGCTGGGTGGGAAATGGGCTACAGGGAACAGCAGCAGGCGCAACAGCTGGGCAGAGACCCCGCAGCTTCTGAGGGGTGCAGACAGAGAGGACCAGACTCAGTCTGCAACAACAGGTTCAAAATAAAGCATTTAGTTTAAAATTCTGATTTACAGCCAGAGTACAAGAAGCTGTGTCCCCTTTGCACTTGGACGCAGCTGGACTCTTGTTTCCCAGCTTCCTGCAGCTAAGGGCAGTCCTTTGGGGACTACAATGACAGGCTTTTCCACTGGCCATAAGCCAGTTAAACTCAATATCTTCTGTCTCAGCCCAACCCCTCTGCTCAGTGGAGAAGGTACTCAAGAGGGGGGACCTCAGGAAGCCAGTAGAGCAAGCACCTACACCCCAAAATGACCTACCACCCTCTGAGGGCATGAGCTGGCAGCAGACTTCTAGTCAGTCCCGCCTGAAACCAAAGGTTGCTGTCATCTCCAAGTCAAAGGTCTGGAAAGGATAATGGTAATAGTGATGGCCTCTGAATAATGATAATTTACTTTTGTTTATTTGCAGTGTTTCCTTCTGAAACATCAGAATTTTTGTTTAAAAACTAAACTTTCAGCTGGAGTTGTTTTTAGGGGACAAAATGTGCTTGCCTAGCATGCATGAGGCCTCTGGGTTCAATCTTCAGCACCAAAAATAAACTTTCATAGAAACCTAAGAAAAATAAAAATTTTGGATCATCCAGGCTTACCGCAATAAGCATTTCTGTCATGAGAAAATTCAACCTGCAAGTTATTTTTATGGCCAACTCAAAGGTATAGAGTTGCACGTTTGAAAGATGCTGAATAGGAGCCGATTTATGTAATCTACAGGCAACAGCTGGGAGGTGAAGAGAAGAGCATTTATTGAGTACTTACTGTTTACAAGTAGCTGTTGCAGGAAGTTTCATTCCTGTCTGAAGTTCAGAGTGTGTCACTCTGTAAAAAGTTTTTATACACACAGCAAAGAGATCGTTTCCTCAAAATGAAAAGTGTAAATACAGATAAGCAGCAAAGGTCACTTGGTAAGGAAACACATGACAAGGTGTGTGACTAATTTATCACAAGCAGTGGGCCCCATGCTGAACCACTGAACTTTCTGAAACATTTAATTACTTTCATAAAATCTATGCCTGATATTTTGATCCCCGTTTATGACTCCAGTAGAATCAAATATTTAACTAAGGTGGCTTGGCTTGGACAATAAAAATGTTATTCTTAGACTGGCTGTACAACTCAGAAGGAGCAGGCAGAGAAGACACTAGGCCAAACCCAGCGGCTGTGTCTCTTCCGGTTAGTGACCTATTGTTTTGCACTGCTGTTATGTAACAGGATCGGTTCTGTGCATTTGAAGTGTGCTTTTCTTTACCAATACTAATGTTTTTATCAAGACAGGCAGACAAGGTGCCCAAGCCACGGACGACAAAGCATACTAATAAATAAGGTGTGCACTTAGAAACAGGCGGGACTCCAGTTCATCTGTGCGACAGGCATCTGGAACCCCAGCAGTCCTGCTCCTTATAGTGGCAAAAGATTCCCACACCCAACAACAAAGCCTCTGTGATACATCATCATCAGAATGGTCCTGATGGTCAATCTCTTTCAAGTTTAAACTCAAGACACTGAGATTTGCCTTTTCTTCTATGACTCTGGAACTTACGTTTTCATCTTTTCCTACAATGGCAGCTACTCTCCCCCAAGAGAGGGGGATATCAGGATGGGGAAATCATGTTCTTCCTCCACAGGGAGCCACCGTGACCCCTGGTTGTACATATACACCAGCTGTCTTCCTGGACATGAAGTCCTAAGTTGGGGATCTCAGTATCTTGGCCATTCCCCTCTAAATTTATGTTTTTACCTTCTGTATTCTGAACACCTGCATACTCACAGTAAATACTACTTTCAGAAGTATTTTGTTGGACCACAGAAATATGTAAATGGTGTGTGCGCTGCCCACGTAACTTTGTTTCAAGATTAAAAAAGGTAGAGCAGGCCCAGCGGCCTGCTGAGGGGCAGAGCCGCCCCCTCCCCCTGCACCGGCAAGGTAGAGGGAACTGTGACCACGCACAGAGCAGGCCCAGCGGCCTGCTGAGGGGCAGAGCCACCCCCCACCCCTCGCGCCTGCCAGGTAGGGGAACTGTGACCACGGACAGAAAAGGCCCAGTGGCCCGCGGCGGGACAGAGCTTCCAATCACTCCTGCAAGGTAGGCGGGCCTGCGACCCACCTGCAGAAGAGGAGCAGCGGCCTGCTGAGAGGAAGAGCCGCCCCCTCCCCCTGCACCGGCAAGGTAGAGGGAACTGTGACCACGCACAGAGCAGGCCCAGCGGCCTGCTGAGGGGCAGAGCCGCCCCCCACCCCTCGCGCCTGCCAGGTAGGGGAACTGTGACCACGGACAGAGCAGGCCCAGCGGCCTGCTGAGGGGCAGAGCCACCCCCCACCCCACGCCCCTGCCAGGTGACCACCGACAGAAAAGGCCCAGTGGCCCGCGGCGGGACAGAGCTTCCAATCACTCCTGCAAGGTAGGCGGGCCTGCGACCCACCGGCAGAAGAGGAGCAGCGGCCTGCTGAGAGGCAGAGCCGCCCCCTCCCCCTGCACCGGCAAGGTAGAGGGAACTGTGACCACGCACAGAGCAGGCCCAGCGGCCTGCTGAGGGGCAGAGCCACCCCCCACCCCCCGCGCCTGCCAGGTAGGTGGAACTGTGACCACCATCAGAACAGGCCAGACCTGCAACCGAGAGACAGAACAGGCCCAGTGGCCTGAGGAAGGGTAGAGCCGCCCCCCCCCCCCGCACCTGCAAGGTAGGCGGACCTGCGACCCACTGGCAGTACAGCCCCAGAGGCCTGCAGAGGGGCAGTGCCGCTGCCTGTACCTGCAAAGTAGACAGAACTGTGACCACCCACAGAACAAGCCTAGCGGCCCGCAGAGGGACAGAACCGCCGCCCGCGCCTGCGAGGGAGACTTTGCAACTATACAAGACCAATATAAATATATAGGGGGAAAATTCAATAGCACAACAGTTTCACCAAGTAGAAAGGAACGCGAACAGTATGAAGAGACAAGGAAAGAAAGGACCACAAGCATTGCAGGTCAACTCAACGTTAGAAGAGGTAATAGCTGCAGCAGATGGAATGTCAGATAAAGAATTCAGGATATACATGCTTCAGATGATCTGGAGTCTCAAGGAAGACATCAGACAGCAAAATCAGACAATGAAAGATCACTTCAACAATGAATTACATAAACAAATCCAAGAAGCAAAAGATCAACTATACAGGGAAATAGAGGTTATAAAAAACAAACAGAAATCCTAGAAATGCAGGAAGCAATAAGCCAACTTAAAAACTCAATTGAGAATACTACCAGCAGAGTAGAACACTTAGAAGACAGAACATCAGACAATGAAGATAAAGTATTTCAACTTGAAAAGAACATAGACAGCTCAGCAAGACTGTTAAGAAACCATGAGCAGAACATCCAAGAAATATGGGATAACATCAAGAGACCAAATTTAAGAGTCATTGGGATACAGGAAGGGACAGAGTTTCAAACCAAAGGAATGAGCAATCTATTCAATGAAATAATACGAGAAAACTTCCCAGACTTGAAGAATGAGACAGAACCCCAAATCCTAGAAGCCTACAGGACGCCGAATGTGCAAAATCATAAGAGACCCACACCTAGACACATTATAATGAAGATGCCCAACATACAGAATAAGGAGAGAATTTTAAAAGCTACAAGAGAAAGGAAGCAGATCACATTTAGGGGTAAGCCAATCAGGATAACAGCTGATCTTTCAACACAGACTCTGAAAGCTAGAAGATCCTGGAATAACATATTTCAAACACTGAAAGAAAATGGGTTCCAACCAAGAATTGTGTTTCCAGCGAAATTAAGCTTCAGGATGGAAGATGAAATTAAAACCTTCCACGATAAACAAAAGTTAAAAGAATTTGCAGCTAGAAAACCATCTCTTCAAAACATCCTTGGCAAAACATTACAGGAAGAGGAAATGGAAAATAACAATGAAAACCAACAGTGGGAGGTAGGACACTAAAGGGGGGAAAATAATCAAAGAGGAAAACAAACCATGTTTAGTAACATAAATAAACAAATATGGCTGGAAGAACAACCCATATCTCAGTAATAACCCTAAATGTTAATGGCTTAAACTCACCAATCAAGAGACACAGGCTAGTAGAATGGATCACAAAACAAGACCCAACAATATGCTGCCTACAGGAGACGCATTTGATAGGAAAAGACATACATAGGCTGAAGGTGAAAGGTTGGGAAAAATCATATCACTCATATGGACTTCGGAAACAAGCAGGAGTATCCATACTCATATCAAATAAAATAGATTTCAAGCCCAAGTTAATCAAAAGGGATAAAGAGGGACACTACATACTGCTCAAGGGAACCATACACCAACAAGACATAACAATCATAAATATATATGCCCCAAACAATGGTGCAGCTATGTTCATCAAACAAACTCTTCTCAAGTTCAAGAGTCTAATAGACCACCATACAATAATCATGGGAGACTTCAACACACCTCTATCACCACTGGACAGATCTTCCAAACAAAAGTTGAATAAGGAAACTATAGAACTCAATAACACAATTAATAACCTAGACTTAACTGACATATATAGAATATACCACCCAACATCAAGCAGTTACACTTTTTTCTCAGCAGCACATGGATCCTTCTCAAAAATAGATCATATATTATGTCACAGGGAAACTCTTAGACAATATAAAGAAGTAGAGATAATACCATGCATCCTATCTGATCACAATGGAATGGAACTGAAAATCAACGATAAAAGAAGGAAGGGAAAAGAATACATCACTTGGAGAATGAACAATAGGTTACTGAATGATCAATGGGTTATAGAAGACATCAAGGAAGAAATTAAAAAATTCTTAGAGATTAATGAAAACACAGACACAACATATCGGAATCTATGGGACACATTGAAAGCAGTTCTAAGAGGAAAATTCATTGCTTGGAGTTCATTCCTTAAAAAAAGAAAAAACCAACAAATAAATGATCTCATACTTCATCTCAAAATCCTAGAAAAAGAAGAGCAAAACAGCAAAAGTAGTAGAAGGCAAGAAATAATTAAAATCAGAGCTGAAATTAATGAAATCGAAACAAAAGAAACAATTGAAAAAATTGACAAAACTAAAAGTTGGTTCTTTGAAAAAATAAACAAAATCGACAGACCCTTAGCGATGCTAGCGAAGAGAAGGAGAGAACTCAAATTACTAGCATACGGGATGAAAAAGGCAATATCACAACAGACACTTAGGAAATACAGAAGATAATCAAAAATTATTTTGAATCCTTATACTCCAATAAATTAGAAGATAGTGAAGGCATAGATAAATTTCTTAAGTCATATGATCTGCCCAGATTGAGTCAGGAGGATATAGACAACCTAAACGGACCAATATCAATTGAGGAAATAGAAGAAACCATCAAAAGACTACCAACTAAGAAAAGCCCAGGACCGGATGGGTATACAGCAGAGTTTTACAAAACCTTTAAAGAGGAACTAATACCAATACTTTTCAAGCTACTTCGGGAAATAGAAAGAGGGAGAACTTCCAAATTCATTCTACGAGGCCAACATCACCCTGATACCTAAACCAGACAAAGACACTTCAAAGAAAGAAAACTACAGACCAATATCTCTAATGAACCTAGATGCAAAAATCCTCAATAAAATTCTGGCCACTCGGATACAAAAACTTATCAAAAAAATTGTGCACCATGATCAAGTAGGATTCATCCCTGGGATGCAAGGCTGGTTCAATATACGGAAATCAATAAATGTTATTCACCACATCAATAGACTTAAAAATAAGAATCATATGATCATCTCGATAGATGCGGAAAAAGCATTTGACAAAGTACAGCATCCCTTTATGTTCAAAACTCTAGAAAAACTAGGGATAACAGGAACATACCTCAATATTGTAAAAGCAATCTATGCTAAGCCTCAGGCTAGCATCATTCTGAATGGAGAAAAATTGAAGGCATTCCCTCTAAAATCTGGAACAAGACAGGGATGCCCTCTCTCACCACTTCTGTTCAACAGTTCTCGAAACACTGGCCAGAGCAATTAGACAGACGAAAGAAATTAAAGGCATCAAAATAGGAAAAGAAGAACTTAAATTATCACTATTTGCAGATGACATGATTCTATACCTAGCAGACCCAAAAGGGTCTACAAAGAAACTATTAGAGCTAATAAATGAATTCAGCAAAGTGGCAGGATATAAAATCAACATGCATAAATCAAAGGCATTCCTGTATATCAGCGACAAATCCTCTGAAATGGAAATGAGGACAACCACTCCATTCAAAATATCTTCAAAAAAATAAAATACTTGGGAATCAACCTAACAAAAGAGGTGAAAGACTTGTACAATGAAAACTACAGAACCCTAAAGAGAGAAATAGAAGAAGATCTTAGAAGATGGAAAAATATACCCTGTTCATGGATAGGCAGAACTAACATCATCAAAATGGCGATATTACCAAAAGTTCTCTATAGGTTTAATGCAATGCCAATCAAAATCCCAACGGCATTTCTTGTAGAAATAGAGAAAGCAATCATGAAATTCATATGGAAAAACAAAAGACCCAGAATAGCAAAAACAATGCTAAGCAGAAGTGTGAATCAGGCGGTATAGCGATACCAGACTTCAAACTGTACTACAGAGCAATAGTAACAAAAACAGCATGGTACTGGTACCAAAACAGGCGGGTGGACCAATGGTACAGAATAGAGGACACAGAAACCAATCCACAAAACTACAACTACCTTATATTTGATAAAGGGGCTAAAAGCATGCAATGGAGGAAGGATAGCATCTTCAACAAATGGTGCTGGGAAAACTGGAAATCCATATGCAACAAAATGAAACTGAATCCCTTTCTCTCGCCATGCACAAAAGTTAATTCAAAATGGATCAAGGAGCTTGATATCAAATCAGAGACACGCCGTCTGATAGAAGAAAAAGTTGGCTACGATCTACATACTGTGGGGTCGGGCTCCAAATTCCTCAATAGGACACCCATAGCACAAAAGTTAATAACTAGAATCAACAAATGGGACTTACTCAAACTAAAAAGTTTTTTCTCAGCAAAAGATACAATAAGAGAGGTAAATAGAGAGCCTACATCCTGGGAACAAATCTTTACTCCTCACACTTCAGATAGAGCCTTAATATCCAGAGTATACAAAGAACTCAAAAAATTAGACAATAAGAGAACAAACAACCCAATCAACAAATGGGCCAAGGACCTGAACAGACACTTCTCAGAGGAGGACATACAATCAATCAACAAGTACATGAAAAAATGCTCACCATCTCTGTCAGAAATGCAAATCAAAACCACCCTAAGATACCATCTCACTCCAGTTAGATTGGCAGCCATTATGAAGTCAAACAACAACAAGTGCTGGCGAGGATGTGGGGAAAAGGGTACACTTGTACATTGCTGGTGGGACTGCAAATTGGTGCAGCCAATTTGGAAAGCAGTATGGAGATTTCTTGGAAAGCTGGGAATGGAGCCACCATTTGACCCAGCTATTCCCCTTCTCGGTCTATTCCCTAAAGACCTAAAAAGAGCATGCTACAGGGACACTGCTACATCTATGTTCATAGCAGCACAATTCACAATAGCTAGACTGTGGAACCAACCTAGATGCCCTTCAATGGATGAATGGATAAAAAAAATGTGGCATTTATACACAATGGAGTATTACTCTGCATTAAAAAATGACAAAATCATAGAATCTACAGGGAAATGGATGGCATTAGAGCAGATTATGCTAAGTGAAGCTAGCCAATCCCTAAAAAGCAAATGCCAAATGTCTTCTTTGATATAAGGAGAGTAACTAAGAACAGAGTAGGGTCGAAGAGCATGAGAAGAAGATTAACATTAAATAGGGATGAGAGGTGGGAGGGAAAGGGAGAGAGAAGGGAAAATGCATGGAAATGGAAGGAGACCCTCAGGGTTATACAAAAGTACATACAAGAGGAAGTGAGGGGAAGGGGAAAAATAATATAAGGGGGACAAACGAATGTCAGTAGAGGGAGCAGAGAGAGAAGAGGGGAGGGGAGGGGAGGGGAGGGGGGATAGTAGAGGATAGGAAAGGCAGCAGAATACAACAGACACTAGTATGGCAATATGTAAATCAATGGATGTGTAACTGATGTGATTCTGCAATCTGTATATGGGGTAAAAATGGGAGCTCATAATCCACTTGAATCAAATTGTGAAATATGATATATCAAGAACTATGTAATGTTTTGAACAGCCAACAATAAAAAATTAATAAAAAAAAGACAAAAAGAAAAAAAAGATTAAAAAAAGGTAACATATGGAAAGTGCCCACTACAAAGAAGGTACCCTTATTCTTCCCATTCTAGGCATTCTCACCCCAACCCCAAGACAGGATCCTGTTACACAAACACACACACACACACACGTTTGTTTGGGTTTGTTTTTGGTATTGGGGATTGAGCCCAGGGGCGCTTTAACCACTGAGCCACATCCCCAGCCCTTTTTATTTTGTATTTAGACTCAGGGCCTTGCTAAATTGCTGAGGGTGGCTTTGATCTTCCAACTGTTCTGCTTCAGCCTCCCAAGCAGCTGGGATTACAGGCATGCACCATTATACCTGGCTTCATGGATTTTTTTTAAGACTTTGAGTTTAGAGCAGTTTTAGGTTCATGGCAAAAGTGAGTGGGCAGCACAGATTTCCCATGTGCTTCTTGCCCCAAAAAGCACAGCCCCCCCCCCACACACACTCGATGTCCTTCCCAGTGGCTCACTTGTCATCAGTATTGGGCCCACACGTCAACACATCAGAATCACGTACAGTGCACACGCATGTTCAGATTCACTGTTGGTCTTGGGCTTTCTATGGGTTTGTACAAATGTATAATGTATTCGTCACTGTAATATCATTCAAATTCTCTGCCTATGTCAAAACAAAAAACCTATACTGCCCTATCGCCTGTCCACATTCCCATCATCTCCAAATCTTACCTGACCCACCCACCCCATCTTCTTGACCCCATCCTGCCCTCAAAACCTGTTCCACTCAGGGACTCTTAGTGGGCTCCCCAGCCCTCTATTGCTGCGTCTCTCTGAAAATCTCTCCTGATCCTCCAATTTCACCATCTGGTACCAGTTCAACGAAAATGCCCGGAATAACATACAGGGAGCACACTCAAGAGGAATCACTCCCTGCCCTCTGGGCTTACAACAAGCACCGTTGGCACCTCTCATAGCCTGTGGAGGAGAGGCTTAAGGTACTGTGGTGAGAACAAAGGAGGAGGGGGAAAATGACAGAGTCCAGGACCAGGACCGCACATCCAGATGGTGATGAAGCTAAGGCAACTCCAGAAAATCTAGGATACATGACATTCAAAAGCATGAAATTTTGGGGAAAAACATCCAGGAAAAATTTGAGTGTAGCTAAGAAATGTACACTTGCTATTAACATAACTCCAAATCTGCTCCCTTCTTCTCTATTCCAGGGCTTCAATTTATGTTATCACTAATGGCAGGATGGTTCAATCCCAGCTAGCATAATCTCATTTGTCCATTCAAAAACTACTGAGTATCTGTTAAGTGCCAGACTTTGTGTAACTGCTATTTATGTGAGGCAGCTTCTCTCCATCCTAATTTACTTGCCACCATGAGCCCAATCTTCTTAAAATGTCCCCTCTCCATTGCTCCAGTGGAGCCTCCCAGTGAATGAATGGATCAAATTAAAACTTCTTGACTTGGCACTGAGAACTCATCACCACAGGCTCTACTTGCTGCCTACAAGAACTACCTGTGCAAGTCATGAGGACCCAATGCCCTTCTTCCTGGTACCTGCATTCAACACCTATACATCCCCAGGGGTCTGCTCCTGTCCAAGCAGTGATTCCACCCAAAGCACCTGTTTCTTTCTGAAAGCAGTACAGCAATAATGAGCCAATGAGACAGAGGGCAGGCCCACAGGAACTCACCTTCCACATACAGAGAACAACACTCCTGCAGGTGGCACCTGCCACATCCAGCAAAGCTGTCTACTGGAGGCTTGATCCCAGCTTGGTGTTATTAGAGGTGGTAGAAATTTTAAGAGGTAGGGCCTAGTGGGAGGTCTTAGGTCATTGGGAGTGTAGTCTCAATGGGGACAATGGGACCCCAGCCCACCCCTTTCTCTCCTTTTACTTCCCAGCCATGAGGGGAATGGCTCGACTCTGCTGGTACTCCCACCATGACGTACTGGGCTGCCACAGGCCCACAGCAATGGGGCCGTTGGCCATGAATTGAAACCTCCAAGACTGAACCAAAATAAATCTCTTCATAAGTGGATTATCTTAGGTATTTCATTGCAGTAATAAAAATCAGATCAATGAAAACACAAGTCACTGAAATGACAGAAAAATTGGTAACAGTGATGGATGATGTTCTACAGGAACCCCCAAGAAGAAAAACTAGTGTACACAGGCACGATGGGGAGAGGGAAATAGGCTGGAAAGTTAGGGAAACCCCAGATGAGTTAAATGTTTGAGCAAGGTCTAAGAATGAGGAAATGGGAGGAGCAAACTTCCAGACAAAAAAGAACAAGTGGACACACTGGGAGGGGCGGGCGTGCAGGAGAAGCAGTGTCATCCTGCAGGTGGTGTGGGGCAGACCTCAGCAGATCAGCAACAGGAGCAGAGGGCAGGCCGAAGGGGATGAGCCCAGAGAGGACAGGGACAGGAATTCTGCAGTCTGCTATGCACCTGGCAGGGTCCTGGGATGGAGGATAGGACTAGCTCCCGAGTCACTCTGGGAAAACAGCATGGGCAAACTGGCCTGAACGGCAGAGAAAAGGAACCCACTGAAGCCTGCTGTTTCTGTACCAGGTGAGGCTGATGCGCTTAGCTGCTAGGAAGTGAGGGAAGAAGAGCAAATGCTGGGCTAAGGGAAATGAAAAACCTGGGCTTCCCGAATTTGAAATCTTTCCAGCGGGCAGGTGGAGATGTACAAGATGCAGTGAGAAGTCAAACTGGAGCTCATCAGAATCAGAAATGGAAACCCGTATGGGAGGTGGCACCATGCCCAGGCACTCCTTTTATGCCCACACTTAATAGGCCAATGGCACCTTTCCCCCACCTCATAGATAAGTCTTATTTCCTCAATTAGCCTCTAAGGCTGCTCTGCCCAGTCAGAGAAACACGAGGCTGTTTCCCTTTAATTAAAAGTAAAATTAACATCAGCCAAGTGTTCAGCAGCCACACATGCCTAGTGGATGCAGAATTGGACAGCACAGGTACATCCACAATCCAGAAAGATCTACTGAAGCCATGCTGCTAAGGGCACTAACTTAATGCAAGAACACAGCAGGAATGTGAACAGCCTCTTGTAAAAGGAAGGAAGGTAGAAGAGGAAGCCAAGGAGGGAGCAAGACTCTACACTTAACCCAGGGATGACTTAGAGCACATCAGAAGAGCTGCCCTGAGGAATTGAGCTACATCTTCTAGGGTCAATATGTCCCCTGCATTATTAAAGACCGGCATGTCAATTAGCGCCTATAAATTAGTAGCTGTAAAGTCTAGTTATTCAAATACTGTGTAGCGCAGTACAGTCTTCCTGAGCCTGGACATCTTGAAAACCACATTACAAACACGGGAAGAGTGGTGAAGGTGGCTTAACAGTGTGGAACAAAAATCAAGGACTTTCTGATGAGTCCAGCACAGGCCAAAAACCCAACAAGTTTGCTAAATCTCATACAGTGTTCAGAGAAAGTATGCAGGAAGCAAGGGAAGAGGCAAAATCCCCAGCCAGGGCTCCTGGTCCCTTTAAGAGAACTGTGGACATTCTGGAAAGTACTCAGAGGGGGAAGTGCCCCTAAGAAAACAGAACTGAAACTCAAGTCCACCAAGAACAGCCACCGCTGGGACCCTGTGCAGGGGGACCCACCAGAGCCACAGGGTGTGAGAAGCCAGCTGCAGGATGATGGGGGAAGGTGGCCTTTTAACAGCTGCATGTGCCCAGAAAGGGGCTGGCTGGCTGGCCTGCCACAGTCACACCCACCTCCTCCAGGAAGGCGGTTGGTGGCGGGAGACAAGTTCCAGCAGAGCTGCACTGGATTACCCCTAAGATGTCAGTCGATCCCAGTGCCAGGTCTATAGGGCTTGTACCGAATCATGCAGTCACTAGATCCATTCTGATCCATGCCTTGAAAGTGCTCATGTGAAAATCCTCCCTGTGAGAGGCAACACTGGATGCCTTTGTTGCTTGCTTGAGTAGAGCGCAGCCGAGGCACTCCACATCCCATTTCACGGATAACCTACCTCCAGGGAGAAGAGATGGATGCACACGTGGGCTCAGGGGCAACAGGAGGTTGAGGAGTTAGGAGCAGGTGGTGGCTGGGCTCAGTCTCACCTCAAGAAACATGCTCCTATCTCCCATGACCCAGATACTGACTTAGCAAGAATGTAAGTTCTTCCACATGTGGACAGATTTTTGGAGTGGCTCTCAATTAGAAACATTAAGTCTTCTCATGCCAAGATTCCACAGTAGTTCAGCGATTATGGGGCAGAGAGAAGGCTGTCACTGAGCAGGGGCCACGAAATGAATGAGCTGGCAAGTGTTCCCACACAAAGGACATGGTCACTCTCTTCCGCTAATTAAAAATTCTCATTTTACCAGAATAGTTGGTCATACTCCCTGTACCAGGGCTTCAAAGAATCCATTTATCAAGGGTTCTTTTGTTCTGAACTTCTAATCACAAGACAGGAAACATTTTTAAATTCCTCCAAGATCACTAAGATGAGAATTATCTTGTGTTTACAGTTCTAAAAATGGCCATAATAAACAATGGCACTTTGTTGAAAGCCAAAAATCATGGCTCAAAATCTAAAATTCTAGAGTTTTCATGGTAGACGTAAGTCTGACCTCTAGCAATAGAGTGAAGTCTGGGTTTTGGACAGAACGTGAAGCTTGAATAAAAGGAAGTGGAGAGTCCAGGCTCTCAATGGCCCAATAAGAATGCCAGGGGGAATTCTGTGGCCTCAGAGCTGGGACTCCCCAAGGAGGATCAGAAAGATGCACGGCCCAGGTCAGCATGCCAAGAGCCCCCAGCATCGCAGTGCAGATACACATGAACAATGCTCCTAAGAGGCTCAGACAAATGTCAAGCTATAGATTTCACAAGGAAAATGGCATATGTGCGGATGTGAAGGCCCCGGACCAATGACTAGCATCTTCACTCTAGGCAAGTTGAACCATGAGGCAGGCTGCCTTGGAGAGCCTGTGCTCAGAACCAGGGCTCAGCCTGAGGACACCAACACACAGGGACACCCCTGCCTGGCCTCAATGGCAATTTCTCTCCATCACCATGGGGTATGATAAAGCCAAGGACCATCCTAGTCCTTCAGGGTCTCTGAGCTGTGGTTCTCCTGTCTTCTAGTGTCCCCTCATGCCACCACTGAGTATCAGTGCAGACAGGCTGCCACCTGTAAATTACAGACTGGTCAGGCCTCTGCCAATGCCACCTCTTTGCTATATCTGCCCAGACCACCTGTCCTGTAAGTGTCAGCTTCACTACTACAGTTTTTGAAGTCTTTTCAGGGTTCTAGACCAGGTGAGTCCTTCTACCATAACCTCCACGGTACCCTATAGCTCTCCTCCTGCTCCTCTTCTCACTGCTCTTTAAAGCAGTTGTCCTGCCCAAACAGGAAACTTGGAAGACAGGGGCTGCATAGCAGCTCACAGAAAGGGACAAGGGTCGCAGGGAATGTGCAACCATTCAGCCAGAGTACCACAAAAACACCCTCACTCAATGCAGTCCTCCCAAACATTGCAGGAGAGTGAAAAAAAAAAAAAATGACATCCATCTAAGCAGATCAGGAAAGAGAACCATTACTTAACCTTTGAGCATTTGGAAAAGGAGAATTAGGTATACCCAAGGTTTGCTAAGAATATGATTTACAGACCACTTATGTCCTTGTCTGTTAGGGCTAGTAGCTCCAGGATATGCAGGTCAAATCTTACACGCAGACTTTAGCCAGCCGGCTGGCAACACCAAACACCACACTCACATTTTTCCAGATGAGATGATCCTAAGCCAATAGTAAAGCTAGTTGGGGCTCAGTTGTTCCCAGGCACCAACTCCTACCCAAAGTATAATCATTAGGAAACTCCAGGGAGGTTCCAGGGGTTATGTCATAGGGCTCTATGATCAGATCCATCCTGTGCAATGCTCCGAGCCAGAAAAACTTGGATGAGGATTTTGATGGCAGGCTAATCCAATTTGTGGCCGATATACACAACTGGATGTCAGATGACCAAATCGGAATCCAGAAAGATCTCATCAGACCAGGTAACCGGCCAAATGGCACAGGATGGGAGTACTGTAGTGGTGTGTGCACTTGGCTGCCCCATCAGTGGAGTATCAAGAGTATCAAGGCAGTGGCGGGGGGGAATCTTGGGGACATATTTTAATCTCAAGCTCAATATGACTGAGCAATAAGACAGCATAAATCACTTGCATTATTAAAATTCCATGGCCAGGGATGTTATCATTCCCTGCCTTGGGTCAGCATGATGTTCAAACCCAAGGGGCATGATTAAGAAGGGAGACTGCTGTTTTGCCCCCCCCCTTTTTTATTTTTATTTTTTTTAAGTAAACAGGATAGAATCCATATGATGCAGCACTAAGAAAATGTAAGAATGTTATTTTTTATGTTCAGACTTGAAATCCCAAGACGGACTGTCACATGAATTGAAAGAATGTTCTGCAAGGTATGCCAATCTTTACATTAAAAAGGGCATGTGTGCATAAATATTTGCTTGCAAGTACATAATGTAAACTTCACCAGGACACAAGAATCTTGGGAACCCTGGCTGATTCTGGGGATGAGTACTGATTGATGAGGACAGGAGTGGCTGGGAAACAATGAGACTTTCACTACACAGCTTTCTTTATATTCTTAGACATTAAAACCATCTGGATATATTAACGACTCAAAAAATAAAAAGTATTTTTTTTTTTTTTTTTTTTTACATATTGATATAAGTAGCCAGGATAGATAATAAGCAAAAAATAAAAGTCACATGAAGAATGCTAAGGGAATGCTTAACCTGGTTTTTTGTTTTTTGTTTTTTGTTTTTTGTTTTTTTTTTTTTAAAAAAGATTCTTCCAGCAGGAAGGGGCTGGGGTGGCAGCAGAACCAAAGTCAAAGTGAATTCCTATGTTGAGGCCATCGGGGGAGCAGGGCAGATCCCAACCTAGAAGGGAAGGTTGCAGGGAAGCAGATGTGCCTCATTAAGGGGAGGGAACTTCTGGTCCTTACCCCAGGGCCAGCAGGGAGCAGGTGGCCTCCAGAGGCAGAGAGCTAGCCAGTTCTCAGTGGTCAGAGCACAGGCAGCAGCCTGCCAAGAAATATCAACAGGGGAGGAAAATGAACCAGATGGGCCCATGTCTCCTCCCAACTTGGAGATGCTGTGATTTAAAGACCTGCCCAGGAGAAGTCAAAAACTCAAAGAGAAATTGTGTAAGAACCATGCACAAGAAATATGCATGCATGTGATGTCTGACACAAAGCACAGGAATAATAATTGCACCCCCATTTACTTAGTGGTGAAAACAAAAGATTATTCACAAATCAGAATGCTCCCTACTTGCAACCTGTTTTAAACGATCACAAATGCAACCACCAAAAGAAATGAAATATGAGCATCTGTCAACAGCAATTGGGGATATCTATTTATTGCTATTCTTATTCCAAAAACGATTTACAGCGCCTAACCCACTCCGCAGGAGATGTTTAAAATTCCTCTCAGAAGAATTCCTCTTAGGAAGAACACCAACATTTCTGCTACGATGAGTGGTTTTCAGAATAGTTTTAAGATATAAAAACCCAAAGGGAAGGGCTACATAAGAAAGCAAGAAGTCGCTGGCTCAAGGGGTGGCTGGAGCCCCACTCGAGTCCCGCAGGCTGGAGTAAAACACAGGAAACCAGATTCACCAGCTGGGAAGAGCACAAAGACAAGGTGCCTCCAGAAGAGGTGCACAGAGGATGAACTGTCTCACCAAAAACATTGAGAAGCCACAAGGCCCAGTGTCACAGACCTAGGACACCGCAAGCTTCAGCCCACGGTCAGCAGATGACTCAACTGCCCTGGATGACAGTCCTGCATGGCCACAGGCTCCCAAGGCCAGTCCAGCTTTGAACCCAGCCCCATTCCTCACTTCCCTTCTGTCACCTCTGACTAAAAACGAGCAGCTAACTGCACACGAGCGGTGGGCACCTCTAATTCATCAAGTGCCTTACGTTAGAGAAACCGTTCATGGTCAAAAGCTTCATATTTGGTGGAGACAAACATGCTAGATGTACTGGTTTCATGGTGGGAAGAATCACACTCGCACAGCTGCACACCTTAAAATGTGCAAAGGTCCACAATCAGATGGAGGAGGGCTGGCTGTAGCTCAGCCTGACTCGCAGCAATGCCATTTTATCACAAAGAAAAACTCTCATCAACAACTATTCTGTAAGAAATGACTCTGAAAAGCTCTATTCCCTAGCTTATCTGGAACTTGCCTTGTGTTCCAAAGCATGCATTTTTAAAGAGCAAATTAGAAATTTATCAAATCATTGTTTCTGATTCCCTCATATAGTACCTAAGACTAAAGAATTTCAGCTGAGTCCTAACTTGGAGTTGTTAGTTTAATTAAAAAAAAACACAAAGTCAAGTTATCTAGCTTTTTTCTAAAGCACAAGATAATCACTTACTGTGTGCATGGGTATGGCCTCAAAAGAGATGCAGAACTAAGAAATACCAAAACGGAAAAACAACAAATATTGGATTCCTTGCAACAGCAATTATCCACGTTTCACAAAGTTCCTGGACTTGCTTTTCCTTTCAAACAAGCTCCCTGGGCCACAAACATCAGCCCCTTCCCAACTCCAACATAAAGCTCTCCAACCACAGCTCTGGGGCATATCTGAACCTTTTGACAAAGTTTCTGTTGTTCTTTAGATTCACCTACAAAGAGCCTATTTCATTTAAAAGGGTGGTTTTTAAAAAAAAAAAAAAAAAAAAAAATCAAATGAGAGGTTGTGGAAAGACATGAAGGAATGCTTCACCCCAGGACAAGTCTCAAGCTGTAGTCACTCTGGTAACTGAGCTTGGGACCAGGTGTCAGGCACTGAAGCCAGGTCCCTCCACAATGGGGCCTGTTTACCGGAACTCCCCTCCCCCGAATCCCCAAACATACTAGAGAAGTATCAGCACTCACATGGATGGCTGTCAAAAGCCACAGAAGGCTGATACCCATTCCTGGGATTTCCAGCAGTGGACAATGCAAGAACCTGTGGCAGAAGATGTGCTAAGATGCCCCAGGAGCTATGCAGAACAGTCTTGGAGTACCAGTTTTCTGAAAATCTAGATCAGTGGTTCTCAGAGCGTGGGACCCCTGACTACCAGCGTCAGCCAGTGACTTGCTGGAAATGCAACTTTTTCAGGCCCTGCCCCAGACCTAAAATCAGAATCCCTGGGGCCAATGGCCAGCAGTCTTTTGGCCTCCAGGCGATTCTGCAGTACTAATAAAGTATGAGAAACAATGCTCTATTAAAATAAACGAAGAAGTATTACGGAGCATAACAGGCCATCTGCATACATATTTAAGATTTCACATTTGAACTGGGCTGTGCTGGCCTCTTCTGCAAGATAAGGCTTACTCCCTTCTCCCCAGGGAAAAGGGATGGAATGCTGGGAAGCACAAACAAACTTGCAAATTCAGACAACTCCCAGATCTGATTCCATCCCACCCCTGCCCCTCCCCAGCATCCCAGCCCTGAATATCCAACTCTGACAGCCAGCAATGCCAGGAAGAGCACGCTGGGTCTAACAAACCACCGAGCGACTCCCCATGTTCCTCATTCCTCTAGGTCCAGAGCCTTGCTGCTCCTCAGTGATTCTGGTCAAGAACTAGTCTGTGTGAAAACTCACCTTGATGTCAGCAGGTTACTTTAGCATGATGGGAACAGGGGACATTTTAACTGAGTATAATTTTCTATCATGTCTTATTTATTTTTGTTTTTCCAAATGCCACAGACTACACTTTTTTATTTTTTAGTTTTCGGCGGACACAACATCTTTGTATGTGGTGCCGAGGATCGAACCCAGGCCGCATCCATGCCAGGCAAGCGCACTACCACTTGAGCCACATCCCCAGCCCAACTACACTTTCATAATAAGAAATTAAATTGCTTTCACAGGGAAGTAGAACTTTATCTCACCCAATTTTTACCAAATCTCAGCGATTTTGCCTATCTTATGGTAAGTATTATTTGTTACTCCATTTCAAATATATGAATAATACATTCATCTTGTTCCCCTGACTGCTGCAGTAGTCACAGTTCCTTCAGGTCTTGACAGATGAAGACACTTAGACAGTCCTGGTCACCATCAATCTAGCCTTTCCCTTGAGAATCAATCTCCTTTTTGCTAACTCCAAAGATCATTGCTAAATCCAGTCAAATAAATGACAATAGGTACCTGCCCCCAGGTGTCCAGCACTACTTGAGCCACCAGCAAGCCTTCTCCAGGTACCCTGCACGGGTGCACACACTCAACCACACACACTGCACTAACACACACCGAGTCTGCGCACTAACCTACTTAGCACACAGCCTCAGCTTTCAGGACCATGCTGTGACACAAGGCTATGGTGACTTCTGTGTTTCCACCCTGCCTCTGAACTCTCAGCCCCCTACTTCACAAACATTATCTATGGTGAACCAGAAATTTAAGTTTCAAACTGACTACCACCACTCATCCAGACCTCTTGAAGCCCACCATGATGCATGATGAAGAGTAAGGAGGTGGAAATGCCCAAAACATAAGAGAATGCTCTGGATCTTTCCTTCAGTGCTGTCCAAAGATAAGGCAGAGGGAGAGAAGGAGCTGGATGAGGCTGGCCAGCAAGCGTAGTACAACCTTCCAGGGATCTCCCTGTAGTCCCACTCAGGGTGCCCTGCAAGACCCATCAGCAGGCAAATGTTTAAGAACCATGTGAGAAGAGCACCTACGGAATGCGTGTTTGGCAAAGGAGGGACTTCCAAAAGTCAAGGCTGTCAGCCACCAGATGCTAACAGGAAAGTGATGAAATCCCCTGAAGAGGTCTTTTGGAAATAGGTTAGATTCCAATCTCTCTACCTGGCAGAGATGGTGCTTGAAATCCCAGTAGAATCAAAGTTCAAAGTCTGCTTTCAGGAAGAAATACCAAGGATTTCCACTAATTCACCTGGGGTGGCGGTAGGGGGTCATTCAGAACACCCCACCACAGGAGTATGCCCTCCTCCATGGAAAATGGTAACCTGCCTGCCAGCCATCCACGGCCACTGGAACAAGTGAGTCCACCCTGAGACCACTCACTGCAGCTCACAGAGGGGCAGGGCTATCTGAAGGAGCACTTGACGCCCTCTCTCAAACAAGAGCTGTACTAGTCCTTGCCTACGCCTTGGCAAGTAATTTGGAAGCAATCCAGCTACCCAAGACCCAAAATGCTTTTTGTCAAACCAAATCACAGAGCTTTTAATTTTCTCCTTTTAAGCACTAGGAACAAAAGTTGCAAAGCACACAAGTTGCAATGTACCAAGAGCAGGAGGGTTGATGACTAGGCCAGCAGGGCAAATGGATGAGCTGATTCTAGAACTTAAAGATTCAAATCTGCCCTTTGCAGGATTTGGAAGTCTTCACTGTTGGGCTAATTCTATTGAAATCTTCACCAAATTCTTTCAGTGGGCAAATAATAAAACATCATAAAACCTAGATTTAGGGGCTGGGGATGTGGCTCAAGCGGTAGCACGCTCGCCTGGCATGCGTGCGGCCCGGGTTCGATCCTCAGCACCACATACAAAGATGTTGTGTCCGCCGAGAACTAAAAAATATTAAAAAAAACCTAGATTAAAAAAAAAACAAACAAACATCTTTTCCAAAAATGGCCCAAACCATGCTTAGCATTCGATACCAGAAAGGAGCCTCTTACCCAGACTAACAACTTAGGACCCCCTAACAACCTACCATAGTGACACTCCAGTTCCCACTGCATACCTAGAGAAGCAGACGCCCACCTCTCGCCCCCTTCAGGAGGCAAAAAAAAATTCACAACTTTCATGGTGCTCATGCACTTTTAAATGCACTAATTTTCATAATTTATTTCCCAAAGTGCCATCTCCATTTAGAATACTAATCAGATCCTTTTAGACTTGTTCCTAAATAATAACATTAACAACCCTGAGGTTTGTACACGATTTTGCAAAAGAGAAAAACGAAAAAGTAAAATAAGTCACCTATGTTCAAGAATCTTGAGGTACAACTAGAGGTGTGGCTCAGTGGTACAGCACTTGCCCAGCATGCCTGAAGCCCTGGGTTCCATCCCCTGTGCTGCCCCCCAAAAAGAATCTCAAGTATTATAAACTATTATGACATGGATGGATTCAGGGTTTGAAAAGGCTGCAGAGGAAGGTTAATCCTTCTCCATCAGGAATATTCTCACCCATAGCAGTAGTTTCTTAAAAGTGAGATGTCTCATTGAGGAGGACACACTATTTGCTAATGGTAGAAGACTCTGGAACACTCAAGGGCATTGGCTAGCTCTGAAGAGTATGCAAAAGCCTTGGCCGTGACCACATAATTTTGCACTGGTGGGTGGCAAGGGCAAAGGAGAGGAATCTTAACTCGTCTCTCAGGACAGTGCACAACAGAGTTGCTCCTCTCTGGAAAAGTCCTTCTCTGCTGTCTGATGCCACAGCACAGGTGCCTAAAGAAACTTTCACCTGGACACCAATGTGTGGACTCAGAGGTCAGCAGTTACCTCTTCAGTAATTCGATGAATTAGGCCCAGAAAACTCAAGATAACACCAGCTGTGCACATCCCTCCACCTTGGGTAAATATTTGGAGGTACATACTATCTTAAAGGAACCCTCGTAACACTTCATCCCCTGTGCAAACATTTCCTCTCTGCCACTTTCAGCTTATGAAAACATGGTTGGCGGTGAGCTTCTCAGAAAAAAAAAAAAAAAGGATCTGGGATGTTTCCATCAAAACAAATGCAATCAGTTCCTACAAGTGTGAGGCCAGCCATTCAGTCAAGTCACATTTCAAGTCTCACCAACTTCTTAGAGCAGTCAAATAATGGACACTGAAGACATGAAAAACATGGGTTCGTGCTAAGAAAGAGTCTCTACATTGGTTCATTCTCACAAAAAGCTTAAAGTTAAGTTTCAGCGACTGGCTCAATTGTGTCCACTCAAAGTGCATTTGTTGCAGCCCTAACCCTCAGTCCCTCAGAATGTGACTACATTTGGAGAAGGGACCTTTAAAGAAGAGGATTAAGTTAAAATGAGGCCATGCGGTAGTCCTAATCCAACCCAAACAAAATCCTTATCAGAGGAAATGTGGACCCAGAGAGGGACACCAGGGCCATAGGTAGGCACAAAGCAGGCAAGGACCAGGGAAAAGGTAGGCATCTTCCACGGAGGCCCTGGAGAAGCACCCATCTAGCACCTTGGTCTCAGGCCTCTGGCCTCCAGATCTGTAAGGATGTATTTATGTTGTATAAGGCACCAGTGTGTAGTCTTACAACAGCCCTGCCTCAGAAAATAGGATTACGGTGACCAATTAATTAAGCATGACAACAATATAAAAGATAACACAAGCAAAACCTCCTCTAGATGGGCCACTACAGGAAGGAAAGCAGGGGGAACTCCCAGGTCCTACCCTTCCCTGGGCACAAGCTTGACCAGTCCCAGCTCTTCTGTGGGGCACAGCTGAACACAGTGAGGTCCCGCAGGTTGCAGAGGACAGTGAGAAAGGCTGGCAGGGAAGAAAAAGCTCGGCAAAGCAGCACCACAGCCATCAAAAGGGCATTCCTTCCAACCCCCAAATGGGAACAGAATGAGAAAACTGGACAAAAGAACCACCCCAAAATACGTAACGAGCAAATATGCACATAAAAATTTGATCTAGCCTCATCACAATATTCAAGTCAAAAATCACATGCACTTTAATGCCTCAAATTAGCAAAAATTAAGAAAATTTTAACACTCCCTGACATTTATGCAAAATTGAGCACATTTAAGAGCAATGGTATTAATAACTATCATAATTCTCAGACAGGAATGCTGAGGCTTAGGAAGAGATTTAAGAATCTTCCAAGCTCAAATGGCTACAGGAGGCAGAGGCAAGACACAACTCGGATCTTTCTAGACAGTGCATCTCAACACCAACCCCCCACAGGAAAACATGGCACTACCTAGAGACATTTTTTACTGTCACAATGGGGATGATGTGCTACTGGCATCCAGTGGGCAAAAGTCAGCAACACGGTGAACATGCCACCAGGCACAGCCCCCAGCAATAGAAAACATCCCAATCCAAATCATTAGCAGCACCTCACCATGGGAAAACCCTGTGCAGAATCCAAGCCAACAAAAAGTCCTCTCGCAATCTTTCTTTTGTTTTCAAATAATTCTAATTTTTAACCCAGAAAAGTGTCTTAGTCCTCAGGCTCCTGCACCATCATGAGCTCACACCTGCAAGGGCTTAGCCTGGCTCACCCAAGCATCCTCCTGGGCCCTGCCTCCTACCACACCCCCCAGTTCTCCTGCCCACATCTGCTCACCACACTCTCTCAGGACTAACACAGAATCTGAGGGCCCAGGGCAAAATGAGTATGTGAGCATATGTTCAGTAGTTATTAAGAATCCACGATGTGGAGAGCACAGGTTTAGACCTAACACTGGGACCTTCAGAGCATGACACCCGTGACCGAACAGGTCACCTGCCCACAAAACCCACGCTTATCCCTTCCTGCCCCCAGCCTCCTGCACCAAGTCTTTGTTCTTCAACAGCTCCCATCATTTCCTTGTCAAGATGGAAGCTAGGCTCTGCATAGAGGACAGGCCCAGGGAGGCGCTTCCTAGGACCAGGGCTGAATCCTATGCTGGAACCTTCTATCACTCCTTCATGTCAGGAGGAGTTCTCTTTGCCACATTGCCTACAGGCCCTTCAGCACCCCAGCTCAAGGGACAGGGAAGCTGGGTCACTATATCCCTCTCTGACCCGAAGCCTGCATCATCTTAGACAATGTCAAGGTCCATATCCACACAGCATCCTTGGTCCAGAAATGACCAAGCATTTCCACCTACCCCATGCCCACACCCACAGTGCCATGCTGGAATTGAGCACCTCTTACTGCTTCATCTCTCAACACCTCACTCCAGTGTCCCCTCCCCTGCTCCAGGGCCTCCCCTGTTCCCTTTCCCGAGGATGAACACACCAAGTAACTAAGGAGACTAAGGCAACCTGAACATGCTATTGATCACAAAGCAGAACTGGTTCCAGGGGAATCTATGAAAAATTCTCTCAAGTTCGCTAATGAATGCAAATTAAAAAATAGTATATATATATTTTTTCCAAACACCTGACTGTCAGAGAACAACAACAACATCACTCAGAACTGGTGACAATGTTAGAGTCAGATACTGTTAGGAGAAGACTAAAAATTGATATAGCATTTCTAACAGGCAGTGTGGGAAATGCAGTCTTGAGTAGTAGAAATTCTGATGCACACAGACCACTTTTAAAACCTATTTGACAGATCTCAGGCAAGTGAGCAAAGATGTATCCATAACAATATCCATCAAGGGAGAAAAGAATTTCCAAGACATCCATCTAATAGGATTGGTAAAAATCAGGTCCAGTAATTAACATATCTATCCTAATTACCAGGCACTGTCAGCTAGATGAAGTGCCAATACTTTGACATTTTATCATTTCATCGTCACAACTTGGTAGATTTTGTAAAAGGAGAAAATGTTGCCCAAGTCATTAAATGAGGTGCTCAGCTGGTATCCAAAGACAGGCAGTCCAGCTCCAGAATTTGATCTGTCAAGAAAAATGATGCGTAACTATATGTGTTGATATGCTAATGCCCGTGATTTACAATCCACAGTAAAATATAAGGTATATTAGAGCATGGTACACTTTGATTCCAAATGCAATTATTTAGGAGAACACATGGCCTGATTACTTATTTACTGTCTTCTCAACCCCAAATCTACTCTTTCCTGATCTGGCCTGTGACGCTGGGACTAGGACCTTCAACCACATTTTCCCAACTCCCTTTTTAGTTGGCTTCCTGCTAAGGGTTGAGCAACCTCCTCTCAGAAGCCCAGGATGCTTCAGAGATTAATAAAGACTCAAAGGGAAAGTTTACGAAAAAGTGCTGCTCTCCACATATAATCATACTTATAAAGAAATATTTGTAGTAGAGTGTTTTGTTTTGGTTCAAGAGACAAAAACAAGAGATCTGAGACACCATTACAACAAAATACTAACCAAAGTGCCTGCTATTTCTATCTAAATGGAAAGCAATGGCTTAATACCTAAAATTACATTTTGGGTAGCTGTCAGACCACAGGGAAAATGCCTATTTCTGTACAGTATTAACCAAGTTCTTTCTTTTCTTAGATGTGAGAACCTAGTACTTTCTGACCTAGTGAAACTAATATATGCCAAATCCTAACACTGGCCCTTGGTCCCTCTTCTTCCTTGGACAGCTGTAGAAACCCTTTGGTCCTCATTTTACACTGCCAAGTCTTTACAGGCACCAAGCAGAAAAGGTTAATTCTACTTCCTATTGTCATAGTCCACTCTGCATTCCATCCATAGTCTAAGTCTCTGAACACAGAATAGGACAGGGCAGATGGAGGGGGCAGATCATGGAGTTCCTAGGACATGAACCTCCTGCTGTAAGCTGGGTCTCCTATTAGGATACTTTGCTGTCTTTAAACAGACTGCATGGCTATTGACACACACCTAGACTTGAAGATCTGAGAAGCCTGTCCAGAGCCCGTGGCCACCACTGCAGATAAGGGGGAAACAAGCAAACCAAATAGCCCCCTTCGCAAGTATACTCATGTGAATTACAGAAATTTCTGGTAATACCGTAAACACCATGGCTGTTATTGTCCTAAGCCTTTTGGAAGAACAGGCAGAGCAGCTCAAATAAGCCTAAGTCAAATGACGTCATGCAAAATCAAGAGCTGTGTGAACCCTGGGCTTATTAAGTCCAGCTACCTGATTAGTGATATAATATATATCTGTCCCTTGTATGTGTACAGGAGGGCTACTAGGAGGGGCAACTAATGCTTATAAAGTAGCCAAGGCAATGCCAGTGGTCCCCTCTAAGTCACAACCTGCAGCCAGTGCTTGTGGTCCCCTGTAAGTCACAACCTATAGCCAGGAGATGCTAACCAGGCCTGCGTCTCCTCCTGCATGCTACCTTGTCTCCAACAGAGAGGTTTCAATACCAGCCCAGTCGCAGGCTTAGGTCTCCCATAAAGACTGCCAGCATCCAGAGACACATGACTTGGTAATCAAACATCTGAGAAACATTCTTCGAGTTTAAAAAAAAAAAAAAAAAAAATCAGAAAAAGACAGTGAAAAGTGAGGTCTTTGACGGCAAACTTCAGGCTCCTTTCTTTGCCACGTGGGATGGGAAATTCTCATTTCCGGAGTCTTCAAGATCTGGGCCAAAGTGTTCCTTAAATATCCACATTAAAATAAAAAGTGGAAAGATCTTTCCCTGAACACACAAACGTTGTTAAGCCAGTAATGAGGAATATATTAAAGGTGGTTTCTACAAAACACAGCACAAGGTGTTAAGATTCCAAAAACTTCTTTCACACAGATTAACTTTCAAGCTGCTGTTCAGGTTTGGAACATGTGTGAGCTCATGTGTCCCAAAATGTCACAGGAATCTCTGTGAACACCAGCTCCCTAAACACCAATTAGAAGATATGAGATACTCTTTCTAAAAACTGAAGAAAATGACACTGCATTAAATCAGAATTTATAATTAGGACATTCAAATTCAATTAGACATTTCGTAGGGGAAAGAAAAAAGACAAAGACCCACAGGCGCCTTCCTCAGAGCATTTATCTGAACTAGGCCATGACAATAACCTCCTCCTGGTGATCACAGGGCAGGTGGTCCCGCTTCCACAGTCCCAAGAGCTTCATCAGACGTAGGTTTGGAATGTAAGAACTGAGCAGGGCTTGCCACCCACAGACATGGACTCCAAGATCACTTTATGTTTCCTTTGAAATGTGACAGTTGGGGACAGGTCAAGGAAATTATTCAAATATTCATGTTAGCTACATTCAGTCTAAATGGTCGATTTATATAGATTATTTATATGTTTACACATTTTTACTGTTTACATATCTAAATGTGGGTGCACTCATTCTCTGTGCACATCTGCACATCAATCATCACAAAACACATGTATTATTTGTAACACTAACCTAAAGGGGTAAATAGAACTTCATAGAATTACAGTTATTTGTACCACAATCAAGTCCTGCTTTCAGAATCAGAGAAGAAATGAACAGACCAGAGTCTGCTTAGCTGTTTGAAAAAAGGAAATTGCTTTTCAAAGAAGGGGTCAATAATTCATCTTGCTTCCATTCTACCCCTATATGTTAGCACAAGTTGCTTTTATCATGTAACTCAAGATGCCTTTTTAAAAATCCCATCAAATCCTACTGACCTCTCCATGACAATACTGAACAGAGTTCCTGTATTCTCTACTTTGAATAATTTGCTTTGTTTCTCCCAAAGCCTCCCTATTGAGAGACAATAAATGACACTTTAAAATACTCTTCCACATCCCCTATAAGGTGACAGCCCCGTCAGCAGGGGAACTAGAGACATCTCCAGTCTTGCTAAGGAACCCCCACCCTTTGCCAGTTAATGAACCAACACAGTGGTCCCGAGCCCTGTCCTGCAGTGTGCCTGCCGAGGCACATCTTCCCACCAACCTGCGAGGGAAGTGAGACCACCATCCTCGCAGGCTCGGGGAAGTGAACCAAGGGCCTAAGAGCCACAAGCAATGGGGAGCCAGGCCTCAACCACAGAGGTGTGGACCTGCAGCAGGTACCGCTTTCTCCATGGCCCCCATCAAAGCCATGTCACCACAGTATCGGAGCACAGCATGAAATCCTGGACATGTCCTCGGAGGCCTCCGAGAACCTCAGAAAAATAAGCAGTAACTTGGAGCAAAGGGCATTGCACCCGTTTTTTTCCTCCGGTGGAGACGAGAAAGTGGCCAAGACCAGCACAAAGGTCTAATTCAATAGATCTGTTCGACAAAAAGGAAGGATTACATGAAGTCATTGCTCCTCAGAAAAACCCCGAGAACATACTGCTAGGGATGGCGAGAAAGGCTTCACTCAGAAATGGAAAGAATCCATTGTTACCATTTAAAGGAACCAAATCTGATGGGATTTTTATCACAGGCAGTACTAATGCACGTTTTTAAAAATATGTTGTGGGAATATATTGTGCATTTCCTCATGCTGATGGCCCTTCTTGGGGTAGACACTAGGCTTTTACGTGCCTCAGGAATGATGATTGTAACCGAGCAGCAAGTTTGCTGGGCAAGACTTGAGCAGTTCCTTGAGTGGGCTTTGCAATGGAATCCCCTGGCGCACGTCTGCCCGGCGGCGACAAGACTGCATGCTTCACTCTGCAGCTGGGCATGGCCCTTCAGTGCCCCTGCCTCTCACCAGGATGACCCGCACAGCTTCCCAGCTGCGACTCTGCCTTTGCCCCTGCCCTCAGCCAGTGCAAAGAGCACTGAACCAATATTCACTGGCAATGCTGTAAAATAATCAACCGGCTCACATCACACTCCGCGGAAAACTCCAAGTCCAGGGTTTTAACAGCCCCCACCCCATCTGCATAACTTGCCAGCCCGGCCTTGCTCCACTCCTGCCCCACCACACACTCCAGCTACAGCCTTGCTCTGCCTTGGGAGGGGGCGCTCTGCCAGGGTTTCATAAGCTTCCCCCTTTGGAATGTAGCAAGGAGATAGATGTGTGGGCACAGCTGTTCTGAAGCTGGTTCCTCAGGCACAGCCGTCTCCAGTCACTGCATTGTGGCAGAGCTGCTATCTTTCAAGTCATGTAGACCAAAGGCATCCGTGACCCTTCATCTGTCCCTAACCATCACCACGGGTCTCACTTTGTTTAGTATTTGGTTATTAATACACATTAAATGAATTTTTCTGATTACAAAATTGATAAGAACAGTTTTATCTTGAGTATATCAGGTATTTTCTCTCCATGTCATTAAAACCAAGTGTCAGTAAAATATGTCCCCCAAAATATACAAGAGGATGCTGACACAAATGTATTTGAGGGTCTCCAGTGCAGTATGGGGCAAGTAATAAGGACTTCTATTATGGCCAAAGTATTCTTTTCCCCATTCCTTAGAATATATGCAGCAGGCAGACAAAAACAAAGAGTCTCTCAACTTTCAAAAATAATAATACAAGTTTTCGCTGCAATGTTAAGTGGCCAAGTATATTAAGTGAACAAAAATAAGGATGAAAACTTTAGCTTTATAGGCTGCCAGGTCACAGGAAGGCAGACCTAGAACAGAATGCCAGGAGAAGGAGCAGACAGTGGCCTCAGGGCTGAGAACTGGTCATGAGCCAGTGTGGTCCTCACTGAGTTAGTGGAATAAGGGGCATCCTGTTGTCAGCCTCATGACACCTCATCCCAACTGACGGAGTGAATGTTTGTGCCCACCTGTCATGAGCATACCGTGTCATTAACATAGACCCAAGCACGTTTGTCTTTCCACAATGTCACAATTTATTGACTAACACACACCCAGGCTATGTCACTTTCATCTGTGGCAGCTCATGGAGTACCTGTGGGCCACCTAGTAGTCCTAAGCAGAGCAAACACGAGTTCTTTTACCCCAGTCTTTATCTCTAATGTCTACGACACTCAAGGCACACATCACACTTCATACAATTTTACATACAATATCCATGTGTTATAGGAAGACTAAGGAGGGGTTACCGCAACAACAGGGGTTCTGGAGGCCAAGCCGAGAGCAAAGGCAGAGATAGGAACGCAGAGTCACTGTAGGTGGTTAAATAAGATTGGGAACCAGGGAAACCAAAGTACCAGGGAACAGAGCTGTCAAAGCACAGAACTTATTCTAGGCCAAAGTCCGGGCGATGGCAGATTCCTAGCGTCAGCCTGGGATATCAGCTTGGAGTGGGACTTGTGTGGTCAGAGGCAGGAGAAACCACACTCTGCTTAAGTCCAGGGACAGATTCAAAGGTTTGTCACTGTGGCGATTTTCCTTGGCAAGGCTCATGACAAGTGACTAGGTGATGGGGTCGCCCCTCCTTTTATGGGTCTCAAGTGAGGGGATTGCTTCATTTGGTGATCTGGTGCGTTCACCAAGCTCATGGGCCTGGTTTTTCCCCAAGAGTCTGATACACTATGCTCCTAATTTGATTTTGCAGGTGGTCATTCTTTTTTAGTTGCAGATGGACACAATACCTTGATTTTTTTTGTGGTGCTGAGGATAGAATCCAGTGTCTCACACGTGCTAGGCAAGCGCTCTATCACTGAGCTACAAGCCAAGCCCTGGTCATTCTTATTAGCATGATTAATTTATTGGTTTATGCCTTATGGTTGTGCCAGGCAGATGGTGTTAATTGTGCACACCAAGTGTGGAATCATTCCCCCTCAGCAATTAACCTCAAAATGGAGCAGCTTACGGAAAAATGGAGCAACAAAGATTTAGGCACAGCCCGAGAACTGCTGTTCTCGGCATCCTGGAGTAACTTAGAGGGCACGGCCTGCTCTCCACAATACCCCAAATTCCTGTTGAAATCCTAACCCACAAAGTGATGGTATTAGGAGGTGAAGGTGAACAGGTTATGAGGTGGACCCTCTGAATGGGATTACTGCCCTTTTGAGGGGACATTGATAGAGCCTGCCTTTGCTATTAAGACAGTCAGCTGTGAACCAGAAGCCATGTCCCCTCAGAGACACCAATCTCCCAGCACCTTGATCTTGGACTTCCCAGCCTCTAATCAGGATTTTTTTTTTTTTTTGTGAAGCCACCCAGCCTACAGTACTGGTACAGTAGATGGAGCTAAGACACTGTCCCTTAGTCAAGGAGAGATGCATAAAGGTGTTTATTTCCCTCATTTAGTAATTCATCAAAAAAAAGGTAAGATGGCTTGTTTTAAGATTACATAAATAACAAAGCATCAGGTGTGCATCTGTGAACATGCCCGATTCGGGGGGGAGAAGGAAAGAAAAGTGCCAGCAATGCTACACAGCACCCCTCTAAGTGGCCGCCCAACCCAGTGTTTGTCACAATGCAAGTCACTCAGCCTGTGGTTATGACATCAATTTTGTGGATCCTATTTACTTGATGAGATAAACGTAGATTAGAATGGAGTGAACAAGCACCACTCATCTACCAACTAACAGCAACCAAGGAGGAGCTACTGGGCTCAGAAAGCAATACCCATAAATGAGGGTCTCAGAGGCAAAGTGTCCTTCACTCCTCACCCTCCCTCCAGGCAGGGCCCAGAAATGAGGATTCCCCTTCCCCAAGGCAAACAGAAACCAGAGCCGTCTCCCCAAAGCCAGCCATAAAGCCTAAAAATACTCATCTTCCCCCTGCCTTTCTGGGCAAAAACCAGCCATAAAGAGACAGACCCACCCTCATCCCAGAGGGGTCCTGCCCCACACTCGAGAGATGCTGCCACTGAGGGGCCACGAAGGATCTGGACAGACAGGCGTGGGTTCCTGGCTGTCTGTTTCCATGAGCTCAGACCCTCTTAGTCTACACGGCCACCCTGTGCTGTTGAACCTGAGCACAAACGTGGACAGCTCACCCTAGGCCTTTGGTATATGACCAAGTACGTTTGTCATGCTTCCTCGGGAATACTCCCCCACACACCTGACACGTTTTACTTAAATCTCTTCCTTGATCATTCTTTCTCTTACTACTCCAACAGTGCTGAAGGTCTTCCTTTTGTGAACATCTACTGCAAGCAGAGTCAGTAGTTTCCAGGGTCCTGCCTATTTGTTATCCTATTTCCTGCATATCCAACAAAAGTAACTTTAAGATAGAGAACCCCACTGCAACCTCTTGGTGTCATTTGTGCATCATCCAAGCCCATTTCCAATCTTGGGGGTCCAGAATACTTAGTAAATTAATAAGTGTTTTCCAGGACACTTAGTAAGCAAATGAGTGTTTGCCAGAGCACTTAGTAAATGAACCAGTCTCCAAGCAAGCAGATGATTTGTAATTGAAAAACTTGATCTGAAGCTAAAGTCAGAAGATAATATTTCAACTCACGTGGGCTTCTCCCCAGTGGCAGGAAATGCAGGGGGATTCTTTCTTGAAATGCCACTTTCCCTCCTCAGGTAGAACAAATAATCCTCAAGTACTTTCTTTGCCAGCCAATTAAATGTATGAAACTACATCCCAAAGAGCCAAAATTGTTATTAATGTCTACAATAACAACACATGAAATGCCCTCAGCATGAGAATTAGTTATTTTCCTGGTTTACCTTTAAAAAACGAAAAATTTCAAACCGAGTTTACATTTTTAGTCGACCACTTTGATTCCTTAGTAGAAGCAGGGATTCACTTGGTTCACAGTAGCGGTACCTGTGATCAGCCACAGGGGGGAGAAAGCGTTCAGCTTCCTGGTCAACCTCACTAGGGGTACCCACATCAATGAGCTGAGGAGAAGCCAGTGCCTTTTTCAGGGACTGCTGCAGTGACTGTCCAAATGACCTGGACCTCCCTGCGGGAGACACTTTTGTTCTTTCCATACCCCATCTGGCATTGGCTCTCCTCTCCTTAAACATGTGACCCAAAGACAAACAAAACAATCCCACAAATCAACGGGTGATGAATATTCCAGTCCACGCACTAGGAATACCAATGAAGAGAACTTTGTGGATGTGTTAATTCCACAAGAAAAGCCAAAAAAAACAGTGGGGAATTTACTAGAAAGAGGTTGTCTGTGGCCAAGTGTGCCAAAGGTTAGTGTTTGTCAAATGCCCGAGACCACAACTTGGAATTCCAGCCTACACTATCAGGGCTTCTAGAAAGGCCTCTTTGCAAGGTCAGATAGCCTCCACCTCTTCCACGGACTGTAAACTCAGACTGAAGAGCTAACCAGACCAGCGACGTGGCACAAATGCAAGGCGGCCTTGACCCTCGGAAGGGGCAAAAAAAAAAAAGAACACTCAACTACATAGTGGAGTTGCATTCCCCAGAGGAGAGAGACAGCTGCTAAGCTACAGCAGGAGAGATGGAGGCACTAGATCCCTGGATGCTGGGTGAAGGTGTGACACCCTTGACCCTTCTCACCCAACTCCCGTTGGCTAGGCATTCCCTTCATCTGGTCTTCACCACACACTGGTCCAGGGCTCCCTCAGGCTGGGCATCCTCACAGGAGCAAGAGCAGACAAGGAGGCCAGGCCTCGTCTGCAAGCAGGAAATACAGAAGCGGGCGATTCCCCCCAAAAAGTGAACCCCTATGTTGAGGATTTAAAGGGCACAGCAGCCCTAGAGTAAAGAAAAGAAAACAAGTGGGGAGAGGATAGAAATAAATTGATTTTTCACTTAGGAGGTAGAGTTCCTTTAACCAGCCAACAAAGCCCACTTTTTGGTTCTGGCACCCTCATCCCTCAGCAGGGGTGGGAGGGCTCAGCCTACCTGCAGAGCCTGGGGGTTCCACGAGAGCACAGTCTCCCCCTGGGGCATTCGGAACAAGGACTAGCCCAGCACACACCCACATGTGGACTTCTTCCCAGAGCCACAGGGCAGTGTGGTGCCCACGGCAGGGTAGGGGTAAAGCTGTCTTTAATGCATTGTGTTAGTACAGTAAGAAAAATTAACTGATAATTTAGGAGCTTTGCTCCTTATTCAGATATTTACATATCCTCCTCCCAGCCCTGCCACCCCAAAACACTGGAGAATGTAAAGAGCTCAGAAACCCATATCAAAGGATTTTGTTTCAAGTCCTGTCCCAGGACTCAATCCGGCACAGTAACTGAACGAGTCCACATAGCTCTAAGCCTCAATCCCATCTATAGAGGGAGGTGCCACTCACCTCCTAGGGCAAGATTCAACAGGGTGACACAGAACCCCTGTTGATTCTGGAGCTGCGCAAACAGGAAGAAGTGGAAACAGCCAGCACAAGCATTTTTAGGAGCAAACTCTGAATTATCTCTTCTCAAATAAATGTTGCTGTTTAACATCTGAAATTTAAGTATTAAAGAACACAAGAATTCCATTAGGGTCAAAGCACAAACTTTCCCAAACAAACTGGAAAAGGTCCCCCAACAGCTTCCACCTGCTCACCTGAGAAAGGCTTCCTTGGCACCTTCCTGGGGAAGTGACAGGTCAGTTAACCTGCTAAGAGCATACTGTACCTTGCAACAGAGGCTTCAAGAGTAAAGACCCCTCAGTGTCCCGTTATGTGGCACCCAACAGCACCACTTAGCTTTTCCACGGTACTACATGTAGGTTAAACTCAGCCCTGTGAAAGGATTCCGTCATTTCAATACAACATCCTCCGCATCCATTTCTATGTGGCAGGACACTTAGTGACCACAGTGAGGTCATCATAAGGAAGTTTCACTGGTCTTCCTTTACCAATCCCCTCTCCTGTGGCTGGCCCCAAAAACCAAACACCACTTCAAAAACCTCCAATTTACTTTTAGTTTTTTCCTCTTTTGGTAGAGCTGGGTATCAAATTAAGGCATTGTGCATGGTAGACAGGTGCTCTACCTCTGAACAACAGACCCAGCCCAAACTTTCAAGTGCTGTGATGATATAGGTTAAGTATCCCTTATCCAAAATGCATGGGACCAGTGTCTAGAAGTTTTTGGATTTGGGAATTTTTACACATACACAATGAAGTATCTTGGGAATGAGACCCAAGTGTAAACACAAAATTCATTTTATGTTCACATAAACCTTATACACATAGCCCAAAGATAATTTTATACAGTATTTTGAGTAATTTTGTGCATAGTTTCATGGTATAGCATTCCACACACACACACACACACACACACACACACACACACACTTTGTGGTGTCATCTCAGCATTCAAAACAGTGTTTGAAGCATTTGGGATTCTAGAATTTCAGGTTAGTAATGCTCAACAGGATGGAGCTGAAAGGTGAAGGCTCTTTTTTGTTTCGGTACTGGGGATTGAACCCAGGTGCACTGTACTACTGAACGACATGCCCAGCCCTTTTGATTTTTTATTTTGAAACTGGGCCTTCTTGCTAAGTTGCATTAGGGCCTTGCTAAGTCGCTGAGGCTGGTCTCTAATTTTCAATCCTCCTGCCTCAGCCTGCCAAGTTGCTGGGATTACAGGCATGTGCCGCCGTGCCCAGCCAAGGTTTTTTTTTTTTTTTTTTGAAAGCCACTAAATATTACTCAATTGCACTTGGAGGAACTACATTTTGCCAGATAGAGTATACTGTTATCCTTGAATTCAAGGAAAATATACAACAGCAGGTTCCCAAAGTTTAAGATACATTATATAGGCAAATAGGACTTAGAAACTCAGTCCATCCTGGTTCTGTAGTTTTCACGGAGGACATTAACCCCGGGGCTTCTTGAACTACACAGGCTGAATTCCTGTGTCAAACAACAGGAAACGGAAGCTCAAGCAGCACAACCTAGAAGACAGCTTCGTGCCTGTGTTGTACCACCAGCAGTTCTGCCAACACAACCAACTGGACCACATTGGAGCCACAGATGGACACAAAGAGTCCTGGACTGACTGGGTTCCAAGATCCATGTCTGAGTTCACCTGCAGCAAATCTTAGAGTTCATCAAGGACGCCTTTTACATGAAGTTGAATGAAGTCATTTGCTGATCATTACCTCCAGCAAGGTTTCAAATTCTTCCCCAGCTCAGAAGGGCCAGAAAGATGGAACAAGGCTGGATGCTCTATTCTAGTGGAGCGGAAGAGGGCCCCGTGAGGGGAGGTGGCAGGAGGGTTCATAGTGGGCTTCTGCACTGCCATCCAATCCCAAGCTGTGCTCAAGTTTCAGGGCAGGCCACACACTGAAGCCAAATGCAGAGGACTTTGCTACGGGGCCTGAATCCACTGCTCTGTTCTCCTCTCATCACTGAGAACTGTCAAGAACAAAGCAGGGCGAGCGGCTTCAGCCACGGCTGGTCCTCAGTTACACTCTCCTGTAACAGGGCACAACCAACCAGCCAGGCCACTTTTGGAGGGCATTCTCTATCAGCAATCTGGGCTGAATCAACAACATGTATAAATGTTAAATAACATGATAAAAAAAATAACGTTGTGCTTTAAGTCTCATATGCGTCATCTGGATTTTTGACTGTTTTGAAAACAAATGCTGGTCAGTCCCGCCCCCCACCAAGCCCCCTCTTCTCCCAATAGGAGAAGCCTGTTATACATGCGTGACAGGCACTTCATAGCTTGGAACTAACCACACTGTATTTGACGTACTCAGCAGAGCAGTTACTGTAGGTAGGAAATCATTAACAGTACAGTGGGAGCGCTCGGAGATCCAGAGGCCACGCTCAGCCAGGAGAAACAAAAGCCACCACACTGCCCTCCGCATCCCAGGGAGGCTTCGTCTTACGCTCTGGGCATTTCAATGTGCTGTGAGACACAGCGCACACGCCAGGAAGGGGCTTTGAAAATCCCGACACATGTAACAGCCAGAGCGAGTCCCTGCACACCTGCCACCAACCCCAGAGGGAAGAGGCAGGAGCCAATGCGCCCTCCCTTGTTAAAGCAGTCCCCTGAGAAAGCAAGCATCCAATGGGAGAGGGGAAGGAAGGGGATTTCAGTGGCATTTCATGGTTTAATATTATGGATTCGGCCCCTTTGGGATGTAAGCCTCACATTGCCAAGATACCTATTATCTACTCAGAAGCCCCAACACAGGCAGCTGGACATAGCAGCTCTTATCCAGTCCCATCAAAGCCACTGCAGAGCGAGGGTTCTTACACCTATTAAATTTGGGATAAGAATTTTACAACCAGCCACAGCAACAGATGTTAAGATGAATACGTGAGGCGGGCGTCTGGTATCTCATCTGGGTAACCACTGGGGGATTCAGAAGAGACAACTGGTCACCCTAGTCATCCGGGTAGGAACAGACGGTATGAGATTGGAAAGGGGGGTAAGAAAGCAGGTGGTAGGGGGCGGATCCGCTCTCCCCGGGTCACTCTGTGCTGTGGAGGCACACCTGGGCGGGGGGGAGGGGTCTGAAGAGGGGCAGCGTTTTGAAAGAAATCTTTGAAAGAAATATTCTGAGGCCAACTACCATGCCATTTGTAAGGATTGAGAAGAAAGGATGACATTAATAATGCAGGGGAAAGAAGTCGCTGCAGGAGTGATATGAGACAGTGGGAGAAGACACTGATGGAGGCGGGGATGGCCCGAGGCCCAGTGGCAAAGCTTCCAGCTCCCGCTGCTGCAGGGAGAGGCAGCCGGAAGAGCTGGAGGTAAGCAGAGGAGGCCACCAGACTGCCTGAATGGCTTCTTTCCTTCAGTGAGACAAAACGCAAAATCAGCTAGGAAGGGGCAGAAGCTTGGGAGAACTGACAGGAGAGCGGAAGGTGTGAAATAGTGTTCTTGGAATGGGTGAAATTAATGGAAAGGCGTAATGAGATGCTGACAGGGTGATGAGCACGCGTCTGGGGTAAGTGGTCATGAATGTGACGTGAGCCAAGGAGGCAGAGAGTGAAACAACGAGGAAAGTCAGTGTCACCAGGCGGGAGTACAACCAGGGTTGGGGTCTCTTCAGGGAGTACTGGTGGTTGGTTGTTTGTAAGAGGGGACCATGAAGTCTAAGCTGCAGAGAGAAGTCCAGTCCCTTGAAGGCATGTGAGGGGAATGAACAGTCAAGCCCGTTGATTGACAAAGTGCTTAATTTTCATTTCCAAGAGAGCATCAGAGAGGAAAGCTGGGAATGTAAGATCACGAACAGGAGGCTTCAGATCAAGGTCCTAACCGAGGACTCCAAGACCAAAGGAGGTTCACTGAAATGAGGCATAGGATGTTGCAGGGGCTGGAGAGGTCCAGCATGAAGACACCAGGTCCCAGGTGAAGCATCAGTGCACACTGAGCCTTCCACAGGCAGCGAGCAGAGTAAGCTGGACAGGGAGGAGGCCATGCATGGACAAGGGCCAGTGACCAGGAGACAGTGACAGCAACAGGAGGCACCAAGGAGTGGGACAGCTGATGGCATAAGGTTCAGAGGGAGTTGAGGTTTTAAAAGGAGGGGGTAAAACAGGGGAGTTGCAAATGAAAGTGGGGGAGTGGGGGAGGGAGGGAATGCAGACACAACAAGGGAAGTGACAGGCAGCAGCCAGCCTGGTTTCCAGAGAGCTAGGTGAGGGAATATCCAGAGGAGACAGGATGTAGGGACTCTGCCAATGACAAAGAGGGCACAGGGGAAAGAATGGGACAGCCATTGCAAACAGCCACTGTCATGGTGGGTATTATTTTAAAACTGTCTTGACAGCCAACGATAAATAAGTGCACCCTCACTGATTCTGCAGAACCTAGGCACGCTTGATTGTGAAAACTTATAGCAAATTCTCTTTTGCAAACGGCAAGCTGAGATGTAAAGGTAATAGTGACTGAGTGAACCAAGTTGTGTTTAGACACTTGTCAGGAACTGGAGATAGCCTAGCCTGTCATCAGCTTGTTGGCACAGAACCATCACTTTCACTGCAGCCTAGGGCAGGACAGCAGCTCTAACCACAGCCAGCCACCACTAGAGGGCGACAGCCCCCGAAACTTAATTCCCAGGACCTGGCTTAAGTAAAACGAAGCTCTCAGTGGCAGCAGACCTGGGCTGAAATTTCTTTGAAGCTCAAACACTCATTTCATCTTTAAAAAATGAACTAATTCTACTAAAGTATAGAAATATATATTTGCATGGATATTCAGATAAGGTCTCAAACTCCACACCAAACAGGTAAGAATGACTAATCTCTGGGGAAAATAAGGTAAGGGAGAGATGGGACAACCCCCCAGAATGGTGTAATTTCACTTTCTGACCTCTCTCATTTTCCAAGAACACCTTTCATGTACTGGTATAATTTTAAAATAACTTTAAGATTAGATAATACAATACACAGGCAAAAACATGACTGAGCAAAACTTCAGGAAGAAGTAGTACAAGATGCTACTCACTACAGACCTCCAGACAGCAGCATTCAGAAGGACATGAAATCCACCTTGTCTAACTCTGTATATTGTCCCTGAGGCCACACAAGATTAATTTACTCCAAGAACAGCGTAAAACTAAGGTGACAATTCTCATCCAGGATCCTCATCTGGGGGGACCCTTTCTCTCTGGGAGCAGCAGCATGCAATGCTTAACCCCCCTCCTGTCCATCACCATTCTCTTCACTCTTAAGAGATCACCTACCTGAAACCGCATGTCTTCCTCAGGTTAAATTCAGTTTCAACAAATACCTGTTGATAATTTCACCTCTTGACAGAAAACATCATAACCACCCGTTCAGCAAACAAACTCCAAAAACCTTCGTATCTTCAAGTCAGCTGCAGTTTACAAAGACAGCCCTAGCAAGATACGACCACCCAAGTACAAAGGGATTTAAATAAAGGGTTGGTGGTTTACCTCTGCTGGATTGAAGAAAACCTTCCTGCATCTCACAGTAGGCAAGGGCACTTTTCAAGAGGTAGACACCTGATGAACACTCACTATGGCTGGGCAATGTTCCGAGAGTATTGTATATAGCTATCTTATTTCAGTCTGAGAAACTGCCTCCCCCAGCCCCCACCCCCCAGCGTGCACACACACACACCCCCTACCGCTCCCACAGTAACCTCATTACAGACCGGGGAAGAACGAAGCCAGGATTCAAACTCAGATCTGCCTAACCCACACCTCCTCCAGCCACAGTCCTAGGGCAGTTCAGATCAAAAGGCCCCGTCTTACTCCTTATCCATGCATCTCATTCCAGCCCCTCTCCATTCTATTGCTCAGACTTGACATTGTCCTTTAAGTTGTCCAATCCGGCTGACATCAAAGCAGGCAGAAAGTGGTTGGTGGGCTTAGAGTCCTAAAGAGTGAGGGAGGCGAATGCAGAGATGGCAGGGGCAGAACTTAGCAGGGAGGATTCCTCATGGAGTCAAGTGGTAGAAGGAAGATCTGTCCAGATCAATTAAGAAGACTGCCAAGTGGCCTGCTTGATAGATTTGGTGATGCTCGGCAGGAAGGTGAGATTATGGGGGGCTTGGGGAGGACGACAGACCTTGGTTCCAACTCTGGCTGCTCCTTAGAACCACTTGGGTGGCTTTTAAGCAAACCCACAACAGACGATGAAATCAGGGTATGAGTGAGTATGAGCCAATGTGGTAGCTTCCAACCTCCCCCAGGTAATTCTAATGTGCAGCAAAACTTGAGAACCACTGGGCCAAACCCACAGCTAGGTGGACTGGACAGAACCTCAGGGCCAGGGCTGGGCTATAGACTCTTGATCTTTCGGCCAAAGTCAGAAGCATCCCCTTGTGCTATTCACCAGCATTTTCACCAGCTTGTGAAAACTTACAGCAAATTCTCTTTTGCAAACGGCAAGCTGAGATGTAAAGGTAACAGTGACTCCAGATCACCTTGGTATGACAACACACCAAGGACACCCAGGACAGCAAATCAGGGGATCAGAGGTTGGAAGCATGTGGCATGGATGCAAAGGTACTGTGACAGCAGCTTATGAAGGACTCCAGGGTAAATACGGGGGTAAGGGATTTCAGAATTGCACCTGCCAGTCTGGGAGATTCCAGAGAGGCTAAGGGAGCAGGCTGAGGGCAGAAAGGAAATTGGCCTGGCCTGTATCCCCTTCTCAACCAAAGGGGTATCCAGGTATCCACCCTGTCCCTCTACCTCCCGCTTGGTTCCAGCACTGGGGAAAGATGAGCAGGCAACTGGAGACCTGCCAAGCCCTCCAGAGAGCTCATGATGCCCTTGCCCCATGAGACCCACTGGAGCAGAAGGGGACAGTGCAGGCCACAAAGAGGAGATGCAGGGTGAGGTCAGAATGAAAGCCTGTGGAATTGAGGAGCTTCGAGGTGAAGCATTTCCAATAGCGACAGGAGCTTGAACTGAAGAAAAGGCCCTAGCATTGGATTTCCTGCAATGAGAAGTGACAAAAGAGTCAGGAAGCACATCCCCAGGGACATCAAAGTGATGCAGATGCTGAGATATGGTCCCAGGAAGACGGCAGCAGGTGTAGCTGGGGTTAGGACCCTAAGAGGAACCCTGCGTAGGCTGGGGTGCCCAAGCCGATCTGGAATCGGCATGGAATGTGCTATTAGCTCCCTGGGACAGTGGGACCCGGGGGGCCTATCACTGACAAGACAAAGGGAGAGGGTTCTTGAATGACAGTTATCTTAGGTAGAAGTGGCAGCAACTTCCTGAGTTGGGAAGTGAAGAAATCAGACTGGCGTCCCTTCAGCTCCAACAGCCGATGGCTTGGGAAGTGTTTTGGATACGTTGTCAAATATTGGGTGCAAAAGTTCCTGAAGTGGAGAGTGAGCAAGCCTAGCAAGGGACAGAACAGTTCTTTAAAAAAAAAAAAAAATTCTAAATCTGCTTTTCTAAAAAGTTTTCACATACTAACAAAACATCTAATACCAGGACATGAGATTTCAAAAAAATAAGAAAAGCCACATGTTCACTTCACCAGTTCGATTTTCATTTCCAGGTCACAAATTCTGCATCAGCCTCATGTCACATGCATTATGAGGCACTTGAAAAGCAGCCGTTAGCAGGCACACAATGTTAACCAAATGCAGAACACGCAAGAGCACCGCACACACTGATGACAATATGTTCTGAATGAATCTGTTCAGGAACAGACATGTGAATTCCCAGTTCCAAAGCTCATTGGAACTTTCTCTGATTCTATGCGTCAGGGACTATTTCATGAATGAAAAGGGAAGTAGAGTGAGCTAGTTCAATAATGTAGGGGAGACCAAGGATCAGGGCTGCACATCCTCAGGTGTCAAGAACATTCCTTCTGCTGGACTGTCATTCACACACACTCTACATTTGGAGTAGCAGTTGTTTAAAAAAGAGAAATGTGAAAGACTTGAATGTAGCGGAGGCAGCTGCCACCCAGAGGTTCAGAACGGCTTTAGGAGGAGGAAGGGACATGTTCATATACATCCTAGGAAAGGAGGCAGGGGACCCTGAGCCATGTTGGCATGGTTTCAGATACTCCCAGGGAAACACATTCAAAGGCACCTGCGAGGTAATGAGCAGGATTTTTCATTTGTACAGAGCGGTCTCCTTAGGTTATAATTTTACCTTTTCTACTACAATATGGCTCCCCAGTAAGCAGCCAAAAAATGGCTGCTGCCCCATAAATAATCATAAACATGCAGGGGCGATGCAGCTAACTTCCAAACTCAAAACTGTACTCAAGTCAAATTCAAACCTAATAAAAAATGAACTGCATATTACCTTGAACATAAATTATTCTAGATGGTAATAAGGACGAGCTGTTTTTCCTGCTCCAGGGCCACTGAGCCTGGATATATTCCTACATACTTAATAATACATGTGCTGATTTAAATTAGTGTCTGGTGTCTTAAGCTGAAATGTATCCGGAAAAAAAACAAAGTGCTCAGGAAAGAGGTGGTTCTGCAAATGCTTTGGACTAGGAAATTCTAAGTTTTAAAATTCTCAGGTCATGCCTTAAATGTTTCCTGAGCCTTTCCTCCTCCTGGGTGTGGGGGCTGGGCAGTGCTGCTTTCCCATGCCCCGAGATTCCCATCCAGATGAAGAGCTCCAGCCAGCAAACTCTTCCTGCCTCCCCCACTCGCTCCCTCCACTCAGGGAGAAAGCAGCCTTGGCATAAGTTTAGACGCAGAATCAGCTGTGCCAAGCCAAGACCCCTCCTCTTGCTCTACTTCATCCTCTACATGAAAATGTGTCCAAGGACACTGCTTGGTAAGGCCACCTAGTGCCACCCTAGTACTTACCAGCGTGGCATAAAGAGGAGTTAAATTTACCTTGTTCTGCATTCTGAAGTCCACTGAGTTGACCATGCAAGCCAATGGTGGCTTCAAATCCACAGTGATAGTCTGGCCCAGAGAGGCAGTTTTAAAATGCAGACTCCAGAGGCCCAGGCCCCTGCATTCTGCTGCAGCAGATCTAGAGGGGACTCAGAATCTGACCTAGGACAACTATAGCTAAACCAAAACCACACTTCAAGAAAGCAGAGAAAAATTCATGGCTCTCTATGCTGCTGAGCTTAAAAAAAAAAAGAAAAAAAAGAAACAATAAATCTGATTTTTCATTTCCATAAAATGAAGTGATTTTATGATCCATGTGTTAACTCACAGGAAATGCCCACAGGACAAGACAACCCCAAGTAAGAAACGCAATTCCAAGCGTATGGTCTCAAGTGGGTATCAGAACCCAACAACCAGTTGGTCACTGTGTTCAGCCAGAATGTCAGTCTGTTACAGCTGCCCAGGAGAGCACTCTGTGCGATCAGCATGGTCTTTGTTGGGCACAGCAACTGCTGAGCAAGGACACTGTACTTTGGGTGAAAATTTGACACTACGGAGAACCATCAAGTTATCCAAAAAGCATCAGATCTAAACCTACATTCCTCCTCCAGCAACCCTCATCTCCAACCCAAACTTATATTCAGCCGAAGTCGTACTGGTGCTAGGGCCTACCATGTGGGCACATCATGCCAATTTCTCAGATCTATTAGGAAGGGAGAGAGAATCCTATTCCAAGACCTAAAACATCAAGCTTGCACCAAATGTGAAGTTAAAACTCACCCACGCTATATTAACATTCATGAAGTTTCCCGTCTATCAACCCATTGGGCTCATGTCCTCATCGTCCCTACCACACTGTTGTACAAAACACCCACAACACATTGTCCCTCTGTGGAAGCAGTTATCTAAGTGGAATAAGGCAAGTGCACATCATTCTTTCAAAGGTCCTAAAAATCCATACTCCCCTTTGGACTCTGCTCACAGCCTCTCCCCCACCCAAGTGTTGCCATGTTACTTTCCAGAATTTCTCATTAACTTCTACACTTATGACAAGCTTTTAAATTCATCTTGGGAGTACTGGACTCCTAGATGTCCCTCTCAGTATTTTAATATCCTGCAGTAATGAGGAAAACACAAGCTAATCCTCCTGCTTCCTGACCCAGACCCGCGGTCACGTTAGGTTACATGACAAGGGGAAGGCAGGCTGCAGCTGGGTCAAAGCTGCTGACAGGTGGTCATCCTGGACTGTCCTGATGGGCATGGTGGAATCTCAAAGCTCCCACAGTGGAGGGCAGGCAGGAGGAAGGGGGTCAAAGGAGCAAGTGGCTGGAGAGCGGCTGCCCTGCTGCCTCTGCAGCTGCAGGATGGCCCAGGAAAGCAGGGCCTCCAGGAGCTGCCGGAGGAAAACAGTCCGGCGACACCTCGATTTAGCCCAGTGAACCCATGTAGAACTGGAGCCAATCTGTGCCGTTTTCAACCCCTACACTGTGGTCACTTGTTAGCAGCCATAGGAATCTAGGTTGGATGCCACAGAATGTCTGTGGTTCCTTTCTCCATGTGCGAGTGACTTTTGCTAGTCAAATGTCAAAAGCACAGGCTGGATTTTTAATCAAATAAGAGGGGAGAAAGCTTTTAAAAAATCTCCCAAATGATTCCCATGGAGAAAAAAATACCTTCACCCTATGAATGCTGCCTTACAGCCGACTGTCACTAGAGGTGACATCGTCGCTTCCATCGGAGATAACCCCAATTTCTGAAACTTGAAAAAAAAAAAAAAAAAAAACAAACATTTTCTAATGCAGTTGATGAATTTTCATTATGAAAGCCTCAAACAGTTGTTTAAGAAAGCGTGGCCCTACAAGCTCAAAATGATTTCTGCCTCGTCTTTGCCAGTGGCTGTTTGTATTTTTAAAAAACACAAGACATTGAAGGAGACAAATCCTAACCACTTGAGCAAGCAGAGGTGCAGGCAGCTGGCAGGAGAGTGCAGAGCCCGGTCCCACGTCACAACTGCAGCTCCCACGTCCACTGGGTTCTGGGGGTGGTTCCTTGAGACCTGTCTCTGCTTGTAACCGTCTCTCTGAACCCATTTTGCCACCATCTCCTCTGCTAAAATGCCTCCAGATCTCTCACTGCACCCTGAATGACATCCAAATTGCTGGATGGTCCTCCAGCCCTGGGGCTCTGGCTGTCCAGAGCTTCCCCTCTGCCCACACGCTCCGGGCTGCAGCCACATAGCCTGCATTTCAGTCCCCAGCCGGACAGGGCCTCCCTGCTGCAGAAGCCCATCCAGCTGTCACGGGCCTTCTCTGGCAAGCTCCTCCTCTCCACTGGGTTTTCCTGACCAAAGAGAAAGTAAAACCAACTAGGGAGCCTCTCTGGCCCTCAGTCCCTTCCTTCCACAGCCCTGATGCACCCACATCTGCATTTGTCCCAAGCTAGACCATACACTCCACAAAGGCAGGGAACCTTCTGCTCTGTCACCACTCAACACCAAGCAGGCATGAAGCGCTGACTGGCAACTCAATCAGGCATGTGCCAGAACACGTGACACCAGAGGGGTCAGCACTGCTCCCTTCTTTAGGAATCGCCTTAGCTAGCGTGGGCTCCTTAACTACCGCACACAGGGTGGCTTAGGACCAACTGCCATGGAGGCTGGGAAGGCAAGACCAAGACACCTGGAGATTCGTTCTTCAGTGAGAGCCAGCTTCCTGGTTCATAGCTAGCCATCTGGGCCCCCTTGTTCATAGCTGGGGCCCCTTGTGAGGGCAGGGTGAACCAGCCCTCGGGGGTCTCTTTCATGAGGGCACTAATCCCAAGAAGGGCTTTGCCCTCATGACCTGCTAACTTCCCAAAAGTTCCCAGTTCTGTCCAGTTGGGGGTTAGGCTTTCAACATGGGTTTTGGGGGGAGAGACGGTTTACGGCAGAAGTTACACTCCGACAGACAAGAGCACATGTCTCCTCAGCCATAGGAAGAAGGCAACTATAGCATTTGCTGGTAATGGATGGAACTGGAGAACTTCTGCTAAGTGAAATAAGCCAGGCTCAAAGTCCAGGGTGGAACGTTCTCTTTCATATGCAGAAGCTAGAGCAAAATAGGGGGAAAAGGAGGGATCGGGGAGTGCCTTGAAAATGGAAGGGCAATCAGTGGAGCAGAGGAAGAGAACTGATGGGAGGGAGGAGGGTTGGGAAAGGTGGAATGGAACTGACAGAATAATGCCGTGTACGTATATAAATATACTACTGTGAACTCACCTTCATATACATCCATAAAGTACCAATTTTAAAAGAATAAATACCCAGGAGGAAGACCAGTAGAGGAAGGGGAACAGGAAGAGGGAGAAGAGGAGGGAAAACAGCAGCACTGAAATGGAGAAAATTGTATTCCGTGCATGTATGATTATGTCAAAATGAACTCCACTATTATGTACAACTATAATGCAATAATAAAAACATTTTTAAAGTAAAATTAAAAATTTTAAAAGAATACACAAAAGATAATTCAAATTCCTTATTAAAAAAAATTAGGAGCTGGGGATATAGCTCAGTCAGTAGAGTGCTTGCCCCACATGCAAAAGGCCCTGGGTTCAATCCTAGCACCACAAGAAAGAAAAAGTGTATAAAAAAATAGAATTTGTTAGGGAAAACAATTTTATAAGCCAAATTTTTTTAAACACTGAACAATAGTGAACATGAAGAGTGGTGTACTTTCAGAAATATCAGATCAGTCTGTATGCTTTCAGTTGTCACATATACTGTTATATAATAGCCTCAATAAAAGCAAAATGAAAATGGTTGGGGGTGGAGGGAAACGCCCATCAGTGAGGATGCAGAGAATCCAGAACCATCACTGGTTGCTGATGTGAATGTAAAATGGTACAGACACTTTGGAAACAGTCTGGCAGGTCCTCCGACAGTTAAACAGAATTGTCAGGTCATGTGCTAACTCCAAGTATAAACCCAAGCAAAATAAAAACAAAAAAAGTCATGTAAGAATGTACATGAGGGCTGGGGTTATGGCTCAGCAGTAGAATGCTCACCTAACATGAGTGAGGCTCTGGGTTCGATCCTCAGCACCACATAAAAATAATAAAGGTATTGTGTCCAACTACAACTAAAAGTTATTTTTAAAAGAATGCACATAAATACATCCACATCAGCACTGTCCTTAACAGTAAAAAAATGAAAACCACCCAAATTTCCCCACCAACTGACAAAGACATAAGCAAAACCCTATGTGTCCACGTGGCTTACCATCTTCAGAAACCATACAGTTTTATACAACATTGTGTTCCAAGTCATGGAATACTGTTCAACCAGTAAAAAGGAACGAAGTACTGATACATGGTACCACATGGAGAACCCCTGAAAACATTACACTAACCGAGAGAAGCCGGCCACCAAGGAGCCCACACAGCATGATGAGATTTATCTGAAGTGACCAGAACAGGCAAGTCTAGAGACACACAAAGCAGACTGGAGGCTGCTGGGGGATGAGGACAGGGACATCTGGGAGAGCTGGGGAGTAATGGATGTGTGACACAGGGTTCCTTTGGGGGATCATGAAAATATTGCAAGATTATCATGATGGCTGCATGACACTGAACACAGTGAAGCCACTGAACTGTAAACAGGTGACCAGATGCTATGTGAGTTACATTTTTTTTTTAAAAGTATAGTTTTCTCATATTCAAGTCATTTAAAAAAACCTATAGCAAAGGATAATGGTGGCACAAGAAATGCTGTTGGTACCAGCTCTAAGTATCAACCTGTGCACGTGTACACACACGCAAACATGCATAACAAAAAGATATGTTCAAAATCAACTTATGGTTTAGCAAAAGCACATGGACAAGCCTCAGCCTCAGGAGGGGCTGGGTTATGCTAGAAAATACTGCCCAGATCTCAACACCTTCATAACCTAAAAGGTTCCTTTCTGAGTGTCGGTCCATCGTGGGTAGGCTTGGCACATCCCTCCCTCGGGGACTCAGGTAACAGCACAGGTACCCTCTGACATACCAGGTACCTCGGCTGGGTGAGAACAAAAACTGACTCCAAAGACCCGATGGGCTCAAAATCACCAGGACTCTCTTCAATTCACAAGATAGTCAAAGCCGGTCACCTGGGCACACATAAGCTCCGTGGATCATAAGGAGTCCTCCCACCTCTTCTGGGGATAAGTAGTCCAAAGGCTTTGGAACAATCTTGACCGCTCCCCTAGATGCCAAGTCTCAAGTCCTATTCTCCAGGGCCAAGCCCCTGACCAGGAGCGTGTACTCATTTCCTGTTCTTTCATTCCCACGAGAAACCAGACCTCTGCTGCTATCCAGCTACCTAGGAAAGGACATGCTCGATCCCTCAGGCATCTCACCCTGCCCATCCCTCCCCTGGCCTCCAAAGAATGGCACTGACGGGGACACCCAAGCTACACACCCAGGACCCTCCCCCATCCTGTCCTCGGTCACCTTCACACCAGCCATCTCAGCAGCTCTGCAGTCCTTCCCCTCCCAGGGCTCCTTCAGCTACAGGCCAAGTTCAGGACCCCAGGCTCAGCAAGACCACAGAGTCCAAGATTCTCTCCCATCTTCTCCCAGTCACCCTCCACATTGCCGTCAGTTTAGCCTTCCTGAACCATAAATATCATTGCAAAGCTCCCCAGCTTCAGAGTGCCCGGTCATCTGTCTCCCTTATAAACTCGGGCTTGCCTTCCTCCACTGGAACTCCACGTCATACAGATACCTAAAATGCGACTTTCCAACCATGCCACATTCTCTCCCTGCTCTGAACTTCTGCACATGCCATCACGGCTATGTGACAGAGACCTTCACTCTTCCGTGGGTCACAAAGTGGAAGTGCCCGCTCCCCTGTGAAACAGGGCCCTTCAACAGGCAGGACTCTTGAGCACACCTAGGTGGCAGCACTCCTCATGCCTCCTTGGGCCTTCCGCCCCAGCCTGGAAGCTGGCTGGGCACAGGGCCCTGCATTAATCCCAAAATGACCCACTGACTGTTCTCAGACTCTTGATGAATGAATGGATTCAAAGTTCTTTGTTATTTGTTTTCCTCTATTCTTAAAAAAAAAGAAAAAAGTCTTTTTAAAGTGCCACGATTGTCCTACACTATATTCTCTAACCTTCTGCATCCATGGATAGCACTGCTATCACCACAGGGGACAGACACGGTGCTAGAACCTTCCAATGCAGGACTGATATGTGGAACCATCCACTTTTCACGAGAGACACCATCATATGGTAAACATGACCAAGCTAATAAAAGACAAAGCCAGGATTTAAATCTGATAGTCTTAAATCTTAATCCAATTTCTACTACAGAGCGCTTTGCTCATTTAAACAGTACAAACATCCAGGCGCTGTGGCAAACACCCATGATTCCAGCAACTCCTAAAGTTGAGGCCTGAGCATCTTAAATTGGGGATCAGTCTGGGCAACTTAGACCCCATCTTGACATTTTTTAAAACTTAGGACTAGGGCTGTAGCTCAGTGGAGTGCACCCCCGGGTTCAATTACCAGCATGGAAAACACAATTGTACAACAGCCCCAGAAGGAGCTCTATTTATTTAGTTATTTATTTTGTGATGCTAGGATTGAGCCCAGGATCTCACACACAATAAGTAGATACTATACCACTGAGCTATACCCCCTGGGGCTGCGGCACCATATTTATTTGCTCCATGAATAACTCAAATGACTACTGAAATAAAATACTAATTTCTCAGCCTAATATTTAGCACCCAGTCAGTTAACTGTGTGCCCTCTAATTAACCCAAGCTCTAACCCAATCAATGTGCCTGTTGATCCCACCGTGGATGGCTAACCCCAGACTATTCTGAGGGGACTTACCTCTCCAACTTTCCCCCTTGTCCGTGACTCCCTTGAAACCCATTTCCAAGCATCGCCTTAACTAAATCTCTTCCTCCAGCTCCAAACCATGTTTTTTAGGTAGCCACCTTTGGTTCTGGTATGAATCCTCTCCCGTCATTCACTGGCTGAACTGTGTCCCTGCCAAGTTCACACACTGAAGTCCCAACCCCCCGTTCCTCAGAATGTGACTGCATTTGGAGAGTGGTCCATAAAGTAGTAGTTAAGTTCAAGCGGGGTGATTAGAGTGGGCCCTAATCCAATGACAGCATCCTTATAAGAGGAGGAAGCTTAGAAGCACAGAGGGAAGGCCACATGAAGACAGGTCATCTGCAAGCCAAGGAGAGGGGCGTTGGAAGAAAGCAACCCTTGAACACTTCAATCCTGGACTCCCAGCCTCCTGGACTGCAAGAAAACAAATGTCTGTTGCTGTAGCCACCCAGCTGGAGGCAGAGATACATTTTCCAGTCATTTTCCTGCCTTCTCAGTCTGGATTTAGTGGTCAAGTTCAGACCACAGATAAATTAGGCTTTTAAAAACGCTATGCTGGAATTGAAGTCAGATCTAAAGTGCAAGGGGTTGGTTAAACAAGGGACCTCCGCAACCTGGATTACGTTCCTCCCAGTCTGGACACAGGCTCACAATCTGAAAGCTGATCTGGACAGTGTCCCGGGATCCCAGATCACCTATGCAGCAGGGACATCTCCATACAGGTGTTGTGCCTAGATGAGGCCACCCGATACCTAGTTGGGCTTCAGGTGAAGGAGAGGTCTCTCCTCACTGGACACACACCACCCCCCTGAGAATGACTTACTTCTACTGGGAAAATTGGCCCTGGCTGAGCTTCAAGCTGTTTGCAGATATTCTAAGGTTTACTTTTCTCAGGATAGTTCCTGAAATCTAAGCACCCTAGATGGCCGGTGGCTGGGATGGAGAAAAAGGGCATTTTGAAAGGTAACTCAGTCTCACAGACTGAACTTCTGGATTTTTTTTTTTGGGGGGGGGGGAAAGAAAACCCAACACACTATTTGAAACCACAAGTAGCACTAATGGAGAAAACTTGGAGTTGTTACATTATAGTTTAATAAAACTATGGTGTAAACTTAGGGTCGGAGTCATTATTAAGTCAGATTCACGATTACACACTGACTTGCAGGCCATGGTCCACACTACCCATCTCTAACCATTTTCATAATGGAAACGAGAAGAGCAAAACCGCAGCTTAAAAGGCAGGGGAATAAACAGATTCCCTAGGCAATTTAAGATAGATTATAATCTTGATTTTTTTATTTTGTCATGCTCATTAACAAGTGTTTGTTAAGCTGCTGCTATGTGCTTTCAGGCAAAGGGGTCTCAGAATGATTATGCACACCTTGCTACCTTTGAAAGTCTTCATCTGGTGGGTCACATTGAAGGCCGACAGTATCACAAGCAGAGCCTGAAACATGCCTTGGGAAGAGAGGAGGGAATTAATGCTAAACAGTAGCATAATGGCCCATTTTGGCATTTCTGGGTATTAGGCAGCTTGCCCTGTAGCCTGGTTCTCTCCTTGTAAGCAAATTTCCTGAAGCTAGAACATGTCCAGGGCCACCATTTCTTCCATCTGTTGACCACACAGCTGCTAGCCAATCCCCACAAGCTGCCCTGATGTTCACTACACTTTGCAAGTCCCAGACTCTCCACTAGTCACAGGGTGTGCTGATCTTTACCTTCCCTACCCAGAAGCCGCAGAGGTCCCACCAACTTAAATGCTAACACAACAACTTTGCTTCCTCATGGCGAGCCCACACTTTCTACTGTAGAAGACATCTCAGAATCCTCATTGGCAGAAGGGATACACGATGCAGAAAGGTACTACACTAGACGCACATATCAACTCTCATGAATTCACACTTACGTAGAGGCAGTCCAATTTACCCAGAATGGCAAGATCATAAAAATGACCAAGCAAGCCGAGTCAATGCAAAGCAATCTTAGCAGTCCATGAAAATAAGTTGCGAAATGTTTGTGAAAACATTAAAAACTGTCAGTTACAAATGTACAGGGGAATCTTAAAGGAAAATATTTAGTGTACTGACATTTCAAACATTGGGATTAAAGTGCTATTTTTAAAAAAATTTTTTTATTGTAGATGGACGTGGATACACTTATTTTTATGTGGTACTAAAAATTGAACCCACTGCCTCACATGCGCTAGGAAAGGGCTCTACCAGTGAGTTATATCCCCAGCCCAAAAGTGTTATTCTTTATAAAAATTATTAAAAGTTGAAGAGTGTTTGCCTTCTTGTCACACAAAAAGCAGCATCTTTTCTAGATTTTGGCAAAATGTCCTAAGTTTTTGGTGGGGGCGATGAAATTCCTTAAAACGGTTAATATGTTGAACAATTCGAAAGATTTAGCGAGTTCAGATTTGTACAACCACTTCTACCCAGTTCCAATGTGTTTTCATCACCCAAAAATTCTTAAGTAACCCTGCTTGTACCCATTAAACAGTTATTTCTAGTCTCCCCCAGCCCAGTCCCTGGCAGCCACCAATATGCGGCTCGTCTCTATGGATTTTCCTATTCCAGATATTTCATATAAATGAAATCTTAAACTATGTGACCTTCTGGGTGTGGCTTCCTTTACTAAGCACAATACTATTGAGGTTCCCCACAACGCAGCACACACCAGCACATTTTTGGACTTGATATACCATTGTACTGTTCAGCAAGTCCATTTTAACATTCAGCCATGTGTTCATCTGTTCGTCCACTTTCACCTGTGAGCTACAGGGAATGGCACCCTAGGAGCCATCAATTTGATTACCTTTTGTCCTCTGCTGGGAAGGTTCCTTTAAGGAGAAGTTTATCTGGCCAGTGTCATGTCCTCTAGGGCGGCTTCTCCCATTCCAGAACTTCAACTCCACAGGCTGCACATGTGGCCCCTCCAGCAGCCCTGCCATGGACACCGGCCGTCTGACTTTCAGTAACCCCCTTTAGGCTCATTCACTTCCCACATCACCACTTTCAGCTTCTCAGCCGTTCTTTTTTCTCGGCCCATCCCCTCTCAATTGGAGAGCTTTGTAAAATGTCACACGGAAGTACCCAGGTAGACAGGGCAGCCACAGGATTACACAGCACTTTGCTGTCCTAGGAGAGCCAAGGAACACCGGCAGTGATCGCAGCCACGCTTCATGGGGGTGCGCACCTGTTATGGTGTGTGCTTCATGCACTTGCCGGGCTCAGTCAACACCTGGGGAACCGAAATGTGAACTGTGTTGTTGGGAAACGGTCATTTAAAGCATAACAAATTTGTGCAAAGTGAGGACCAAGTGTGTGTGTTGACGTTAGTGATACGTTTACATATACACCCGTATGAAGTATATAGCGATTAGTTTGAGGGTAAATAGCCTCCATTCGTTGCCTCCATTGCTACAAGGGAAAAAAAACCACCGGGAGCGGGCTCTGGTGGTCCTTTATGCGCAGTTCATCCTGGAGTGTCCTCCAAGAAGGTCCCCTGCGTGAATACGGGGCCACTGCCACCATAAGCCAGGACTTCGATTCACTCAGCATCCTCGACTTTCCTCACTGATCTTAGAAACCAAATCACAACCTGGTTTTGAGCACGTGAAGAGGAAACAGCAATAGCTACACGATAAAACTTCCAGTATCATTTTTATATGGGTTTTATGCATTTTTTAAAAGGAAATTTTGAGGTCAAAATTGGTCTTGAGACTTGAGAATTCACTAAAAGAAAAATGTGTTGTATTTACTATACAGAATTTCTGCTAGTCATTTCTAGGTACCAATGTTGTGCACTTTCTGGTTTCATCAAGTTATCAACACGAAGAGTTACAAAGTAACAACTTTCAGGGAGGTGCACTGTGGACAGCAGTTATCAGGGTTTTGGGGTTTTTTGTTGTTTTTTTTAAAACAGACTTACCAGGACCCTGAGCCTGTGCTACTCCACTTTACTCAAAGCCAGTGTCCTCCTTACCCAGTCTCTCACACTAGGAATGTGATAAGATGCTGTCCGTGATGGACAGGGAGGAAGATGAGGCCAAGAAAGAAAACCATACACAGACCTGACTTCAAGAATAATCAGTTTGAGAAAATAAAAGTTTAGGGGAAAAAAAATAAAGGATAAAAATAAGGTAGGAGTTAAGTCAATATGCTAAAAATAAATAAATAAAATAAAACCCAAAGGGTCCCAACACATTTTCCCTTGTTGGCGCCAAAGCTTCCTGGTAACCAGACCAACACTAGGTGCTTAACGAATGGTCGTTAGCCATTTGCTTCAAATCTTTAAAGAATAAGTCATCCACTTTCCAGGAAGCACCTAGCACGATACAAATAAATGGGTTGGGGGGGAGAAAACTCCATACTGACTCTTCCTTTCTCTTGGTTCACAGAGCACATTTCTACACAGGAATCCATGAAGGCCAACCAACTGTCCGAAGAGGGTTTAAAAGGATCCATCTATCCATCCTAGAATAAATGCACAGAATAGGTATCAAATTTCCATCTGTGAATACAGTTTTCTCCTGATGTCACTCTAATCTACCAACTGAGGGGGTATGCAAAAATCTAATTTGCAAACTGAGGCTCAGGCAGGACCAGCTCTGATGTGCACCAGTCCCTTGTTATTCAAATGACACTTGACACTGGCTAAACCCAGAAATACTTATTGGGAACTGCAGCTCTCATTACCCAAAACAAAGAAGGGGCTCTTTCCCTGACCAGGCACTCCAGACACCAAATGCAAATTAAACCACCAGAACAAAAACTGTATTGAGAAGGCGCAGATTGCAAGAGCCTGGCTGTAAGTTCAGCCATTCACAGGCCAGGACGACGACGTCACTCAGAGAAACAGCTGGGCCAGGCTGAGCGAGATGCTCCTTCTAAGCCCAATTCAGTTCCACTTGCAAGTCTGTCTTACTATTTCCCTTCTCTTGGTTGGCTATCTCGGGTTGAAAATTGAAAGTTCATCACACACACACTCTCCTCCCCACCCCCCCGCTAGCTTTTAAGCTATAAACTTCCTTAATCTAAAATTATTTTTGTGCCTAAAGGAGCTTCATACTCCAACATCCACTTCCATTAACTCCTCTATCAGCAAAGATGGTAGGGGGAGTATAGTTCCCTCAATTCACAGGAAAAACAAGTGCCCCCCCCCAAAAAAAACAATTAGGCCTCTGAAAAGATTTATAGTGTTTTATAGCCAAGGTGCAACCCAGCCTAGGTAGGAAGGGGCTCGGGGCTGGACTTTTTCCTTTTGGGGTTTTGTTTTTATTGTTGGGGAGCAGAGGTGGGGTCTGGGAATTGAACCCAGGGCCTCAGGCACACTGAGCACATGCCCTTCCCCTTCTTCTAAGCCTACTCGGGAGTTCAGGGTAACCTGTGAGCAGGAGAAGGGCGTACAGGTCAGGAAGGGGGAACTGTGTCTGGGTCTGCTCAAGCAACAATTCATCACCTTGGGAAAGTCCCTTAGCTGACAATTACCTTTCAAGCAGATGACAGAAAATTTCTGTTATGTTCAGTCATCACTCTTGCCTCCAGGAGAGCCGGCTTCATCAAGCTACAGTCTAACATGATAGCGCTCAACTTTCAGGGGGGAGTTTTCGGAATTTTGGACATGATGCCAAGGGGCCTTAATGATGGGCAGCCCAAGGATGGGTCATACTCTAACCCCTCCCAGCTCCAGGTGGGGAGATGCTCCAGCGACCCCGACACTAACCCATAGCAGCAGGTGTGGCTCCTTTTTTTTTTTTTTAAACCCTGGCTGCCAGGAAACTCAGTTACCACCTGTCTCAAGAGACCTTAAAATCCATGTCTTACCCCTTACTTCCAGGTTCTTCGTTAGTCATTTTCATTTTATTGGGCCTGCACCTTCATTATAAGCAGTCTCCTTATATTATTTTGTAAAGCAAGCAAAATATAAAAGCAAGCAACAGGAATGGAATATTTCCCATCTTGAGGAGTTTTCCTACATTATGTGCGTGACTAGGTCTGGCCACTTAGTCCCTGTCGATCACTTATACTGCTTCCTAAACCTCAAAACCGAAGGTCCATTCCTCCCTCCTGAAAGGTCAGATTCTTCAACTCTTTCAACGCAGGTTGAATGGCTCTTATCCAAAATGTTTGTGTCCAAAGTGTTCCAGATTTCAGAGACTTTTGAATGTTGGAGTATTTGCCTAGTTTTTACCAGTTGAACATCCCTTATCCAAAAATGTGATCTGTAAAAATGCTCTAAAGTCTGAGCAGGATGCTCAACCCATATAAGAAATAACCAATTAAGTGGGCCTCTTGAGGACGATATGCACTTTGCTCCTTGTTGGTATGCAATGTGGTAGCCTTGTTTGACACATACAGCAAATCTCTAACCCAGGACTGTCCTACCATCCACTGGTGAAGCATCATTCCCCCACTTTAATAGAGAACACGAAAGAAAGGTGCCAGGCACACCTGGAGTCCCAATGACCCAGGAGGCTGAAGACAAAAGGATCAGGAACTTGAGGCCAGCCTTAGCAACTTAGTGAGGCCTACGTAATTTAGACCCCCTCTCTAAAGAAAAAAAATAAAAAGGACTGGGGATGTAAAGCACCCCTGGGTTCAATACGTAGACACAAAAAAAGAGGTGCTAGCTGGGACAGACACTTAACAAGTGTCATCATACACATCAGACACATGAGAAACCAGGCCTGATTATTTTTCCATTCAAAATAAATTCAGCGCATTAAACACCTGCCAGACGTCTGTCAAAGGCACTGTGCTCGATGCCTCGAGGGAACTTGAGTATTATAGGTGTTGGCCTCATGTATCCCTCCTAAAGTGATGGAGTTAATAAAATTAAAGCAACCAAAATCTGGACAAAAATATGTACCAGATATTCAAAGACAATCACAATCTCAAGTGTTTGCAAATAAGTTCATTTGATTCCATTTCATGTGTCCCAATTTGACTCGGGGGCGGGGGCGGGGGGGGGGGTATCACCACAACTATCATAAAGGTGGCAAAACTTGTCATGGCAACTAATAAAGATGACCTGGCACTCGAGGAGAACATCTGCTCCCACCGTGGCTGGGATTCACCGACTCTTGTGAGATGTAAAAGGAGCATCCTGATGCCCTGCCCATAAGGAAACAAACAGCCTCTGTAAAATTAAAAGCAACTTCCTGATAACTGCTCTTCTGCATCTGGTATTTCTTCATGCTGAGAATAAGGACTTCCTCATGAAGAGACACACCAAGATTAAAACAGCCATACTCTCCGCAGGCAGTCAGCTATGCATACACACGTGCACCACCTGGCTTTTGTCTCCAAAACTTGTAGTTGCTTCTTTAGGACCAGCAGAGACAATCTAGCCACTTTTCCCCCAGGTTGACCAATGTGCAGAACTTCATCCTTTTTCCCATCATTTGCCTATTTCTTATCGGTGGGGACCCATGCAGGCTTCCTAGCCTGGCTGCTGCAAGAAAACTGAGGTTCAGGGATGAAGCAATTCAATGCACTTTTTTCCAGACACGGTAGGTACAGAGTGAGGATGCCGAATCACTCATCTCTCCCCCTCTCTGGCCTCCACAGGGAATCTAGAATGAGATCACTCAGGGAAGTGATGATCATCATCATCATGGCAACTAACAGTTATGCAGCTTGACTATACTTCTGAACTCCATACCTATTGTACAGATGAGAAAACTGAGGCACAGACAGGTCATACAACTGGAAAGTAGCAAAACAGCACCTGGGCTCAGAAACCCAGGCTCCTAAGCACTCAGTACAACGTCGCTCTATTTGTGTGTTCAGTCCCTGATCCTGAAGACTGGAGGCCAAGTGTATTCAGGAAATGCCAGAGAACAGCCTGAAAAGGGGGTACAGAGGGGCCTTACTGGACCTTGTAAGCCCTGGAGTCTGTCATTGGGCAACATGGGGCCTCCAGGGACCAGTCAGTGACTGGGTGGGGCTGAGCATCCCTGGAGCAATGTGTGCTACACACACAAGGATGCATGTCTTCCTGTCCCTGCTTCAGTCCCTCCCACTGCAGGCTGGCATGGTGGTGTCTGACCCGCACACTGTCCCTTGCTACTAGCTCTCCTGACCCAGAGGAGAGATCTCCTTTCATTCTATTCAAGGCGTCTGCTCAGCCTTGACCTTAAACATGAACTCCCTCCCTTACAGCTCAACACCAGATTCTTCACCGTTCTCAAAATTTTGTTTAAAACCCTAGGAAAAAAAGCTACTCTCCACCATAGTTTTTGTAATGCCACTAAGTGCTTTTAGTACCAGAAATCACTTATCTCTTCCCTTCCATTTGCATATCTGATTCCAGTGTGTCTCTAATCAGAAGTTAAGGTCCTTGGGCTCAATTAACTTTAAAACCGCAGATAAAGTATCACACACTGACTCACTGCAATAAAGAGCTGAGGATTCCTGTCATTGGGTCACAAACAGCTGAGGAGGCAACAGGGGCTCGCTCTGACCTTTCATTTCTGATGTCCTTCGTCAATTATAAGCCATACATTTTGCCTGCTGCCGTATTGGTTCGACTAGACGTGTTGAAGTTTTGTTCATTCCACTGGGAAACAAAGCTCCCACCTGGAATGGCCCCTGCAGCCACACGCAGACAGCCCTGGCCAGCCAGGGCCAAGATTCAGATTCAGGGCTCAATTGCTGTCTCCATGTTCTTAGCAGCACTGGGTGAGGAGCTGGCACCAAAATATTGTGTTGAGCAGTAATTTACAACGGTCTCATTTCTTTCCCATCAGAATAAGAAGCCACAGAGCTAATGCATTGTGTCATAATTCTTGAGAACAAAAAAGTCCTCATGCATTCATTTTCTTTTTTCTTTTTGTAATTTAAGGACGAATTCCAAGTACTTTGCTTCTTCAGATGCCATGATTTGATCTGAAGTTTTATGAAGCACTGGCTCTAATGCTCAGGTTAAGACCTTAAATGACTAATGTGAAATCTGTAGAGAAGAAAATTTCCCAAATTTATTACTGCCACCTGCTATTCTTCCATGTGTCCGTTTACCACAATGCTCAAGTTTTGCAAGGCTAAAAAGAACTCCCATTCCAAAAAGCTGCATTCCATGATTTACAGGCCTGTAGTACAGATCAATTGTATTTTTCCATTGTAAAGGAAAAACCCATACAGCAAGAGAAAGAGAGCTGGTTTCTGCACTCACTCATGTTCCTTGTTTTAAACCAAGCTCACAATGTGGGTCAACAGCCAGGGGTTCAGTGTTAGATAAGGATGGTCACAGAATGAAGAGTCCTCATGTCACCCTGAAAAGTGATCCAATACCCAAAGATTATTCCGATTTCAGAAGATGCTTATTGACTATAAAGCAGCCTGGCAGTGATAAAAATACAAGTAAAAAGCAGGAGTCATATGCTAATTTAGGTTCTACCAAGGAGCTGTCAGGAGAAAGAAGTGAGCTCACCAACAGGATCCTCAAAACAAACACCAGCATTCCCAAACCTACAGCCTAAAGCTCCTGGTCCAGGAGTGTAAAGCTTTCTGGCACAATTTAAAGTATGTGGGTACTTTATGCTCACACAAAAATCCTGGGGAATCAGGATTAAAAAAAATAGAACTATGGGAATAATTTGAGGGAACGGGAGGAGATGCTCAAGCTAACAGTGTCAGCCAACGTCCAGGACCCCAGCAGGCGAAGGTGAAGGGCTCCACTCCTGGGAGGCACTCCGTGTTCTAGTCCTTCTCTCCTGCTCAGGCGGCTCTACCTCCCACTGTCCCTTTCTGTCTCGAGCATATCCGACCTATCATTGATGTGAGGGTGGTACAGCTCTCCCCAGAACCCATCCTTCCCACCTGTGCTTGTTCCGCTGGCTCCACCTGCAATCTCCTTCAAATCCTTACACACCCAGGGCCACCCACACCCACAACAGCCCTGCAGAAGGGATGGACACACCTTTCCTCCTGGGCAGCATGGCCCAGACTGCCTTGCACAAGCCAGGGGATGAAGGACTGGAGACTGCGCGCGTGCGTACACACGAGAGCAAACCGATTGGGAGAACGTGAGTTAGTACACAAGGGTGAGCCAACACTGAGGGGCACAGGTGGGCATGCCTTCCCCGTGGTGCCCTCCTGCAGGACTAGTCACCATCCATGTCCTTTGTAGTTTTCCAGAGCCAACACTGACCCTCCATAAGAACTGAATAGATGTGTCCCTCCCTGCCTACGTCCAGGGCCCTGGTGCAAGCACAGCACGGAGCTCAACAGCATGGAGCTCAGTACTGTGGCCAGCCAGGAAGTGCCATCAAAGTGGGTGGGAGAAAAGACAAGAATGAGGGGACCCTGGCAATCGCCTCTGACATCGATCTCTGGAAGGACACTAATGTCTGTGCAGCTTGCATTCAATGTCATGCCAACTCTCAGAAACACTGCTAGGTGCATCTAACTCACCAGTGCCGCCACCAGGAAAGTGCTAGTGATACAGCCAGGACACCAGGGCTTCTGTCTCCAGACCCACAGGTTGTAAACGGGGCTCTCCCTTTTATTTTTCAAACTGTTCTTTCTTACCAGTCAGGAGGAGATTGAAGCAACAAAGGCGCAAGAGTAAGTATTTCTACATTTCCTCCATGTAATTCAGACACATCTGCCCTCAACCAGCCCAGCAGCTGGCTTCCTTGGACCCTCGGGCACAGCCCCTTCCCAGTGTGGCCTTGCGCCCAGCAAGCCTTCTGCTGGCGCTCCCCTGGGCAGAGTGGCGAAGGAACCTCCAGCTCTGCAGGGATGGACGGAGCCCAGGGCAGCACCAAGGGCTCTGCAGTGTGATCACGGAGACCGCCACCAGGGGAGCAAGCAAACAAGGATGGGCCCCCAAGAACAGGAGGAGGACAGCACAGTCTGGTACAAGACCTCCCGGGGGGCAGCCCAGGAGAAGGGCTTTGCAAGCTGCACCAGGGAACTAGTCCCCAATTGTGCAGGCACTGGACAGTGACATGTCCATCTGTGCTGTCCCTGCCACTGCTGGAAGATAGGGGAGGGGAGAAGGGTCCTGGCCCCAAGAAACCGTACCCTAGGGCCTGCCTCAATCTCCCCCGGAAGCACATGCGAGGCAAGCGTAGGACGGCTGCTTCTGGATCAAGCCCACATGCCAGCATGTCCTAATATTTATTGAACATGAACAATTTTTAAAGAATGTCTCCAATTGTACAATAAATACTGTAATTCCTCAATTTTAACATTAGATCTTTTACATCACTCTTCCCCCACCCACCAAAAAAAAAAAAAAAAAAGAATTCCCTTAGTACATTGAACAAAATGTTTGGAGAGTTGACATTTTCTTCAGTAAAAATTGTGCAAGGCATGGCCTCTGCATTATGTGGTCAGACAACCCATGAGCACCTGCCACCAAATGTATGAGAAAACTCCTCGAGCAAACTTCTTACAAGAAGTGGACACCTGTAAGCTCTGGTGCCTTCCATCCAGCCTCACTTTGAGTGGGGTGGGAGACTTTTTTTTTTAAACCCTACTAGAGGTAACTAGTTTGCTATTCCTGCTTTTCAAGAAAAACTTGCTTAACTGTAATCCCAGCTAGCCTAAGGAAAAAAGATAGCTCCGAAGTATCATTACTAACCAACTTTGAGTAGGAAACAATGAGTGCTGAACACGTCTTACACATTTTTTATGCAAGTCTTGCTGTTATTCAAAATACCTGTGCAATTAATACTTGTATGAAGAGCACATTAGACATCAAGAATTTTTTTTTAAAAAGCGATTCAACAAAATCCATTCATACTCCCCAGAACTTAAAAAATCAGTAAGAACTATCACCATTTCATTGAAGTGCCTTTGCACAAGTGACACATTACTACATTATAAGACAGTCCACAAACCACTGAGACTATGCAAAAGAGGAAATAAATACATAAACCTTTTCCTTCAGTACTTAGGAGGGTTTTTTGTTTTGCTTTTGTTTTTCCAAACCTGTGAATCTTAAATTCCACATAAACTGAAATTTTGGCCATTTGCACTGCATCTTAATTATTATGGCTTTTGTTTTAAAATCAACTCTTCTAGACCAAGTTTCTACTTGTCTTCTCCTGCCCACTGCAGCCGAGCAGTGCTGTGCACAGTCAGTACAGATGGCAATTCCAACTAGCATTCATTTATTCCCCCCCCCCCCCCGTTTAGCAACATTCCTCATAAAAACCTTCGTATTGCCCATATCAGTCTCATGAGCAATCCTCTGCTTCCCGTTTCTCACCTACCTGTTCTGCACTTGTGATCTGTGCTGTGCCCCTTGGGTGCCCCAGGGCTTGGCATTTGGTGCTCCACCAAACCCACTCCACCCTCAGTTCCAGGAGAGCTGCTCAGCAATCTTCCCTGCATATAAGCCCCACCCACAACCCCCAACTTACACAGATCTGAATCAAATATATCAACCTTATGAACAGAGGTTAAGAGACATCTAGTCCATTTTTTTTTTTTTATCTCCCATGTCAGTAGTGTCCCTGAACTAGTATCCATAAGACGATACCTGGACCTGAAAGGAGGATGCTAGTGACAAGTCACAGGACATTCCCCAATTCCTGCCCCAGGCCACCTCACCTTTTACCTGTATCCTTTAACTCAGTTCTATAGGGGGCTTGTTTACCATGCTTTGAGCCAACACAATGCTACAAAGAACACCTAATGTGGAATGACAGGAGGATTTCAGACTAGTTCCAGAGATGAACATGGGACATCCCATGCCTGCATCCAGAAAGCCAGGGTTTAGGGATGGTCATGGAGCAGCTTGGCTCCCAGGGCACACGAGGGCTCTCAGGTCTTCTAAAAAGAAGATCAGACCTCAGTCGTGTGTAGTTGCCGAAGGAGCTTCTACAGTCTTGGGCAACATGAACACTATTGTACATGCATTTCCATGGTGACAAAAATCTCATGTCATAGTGCATTAGCAGACCACAGCAGAGCAGTGGAGAAGGCAGATTCTGGAGACACTTGTAGGTTAAAAAAAACCCGATTTCCCCATTTACCAGCTGCATGAATACTGTCAGATTCTGTAACCTCTCCACAACTTAAATCTCATGTGCAAAAAAAAAAAAAAAGAAAAGAAAAAGGGTCAAAAAGGAAAAAAAAATTTCATTTGCAAGATGGGGAGACAATTGAATAGTTACCCTCTAGGCCAAAGTGAAGATTAAACAAGTCCAGGCAAAGCCCTGAGCAGTGGTGCCCAGCTCAGAGGAAGCCTTCCACCAAGGAAAGGAGGGTCAGCCATTTGTTTTTGTGCCAGCAGCCACACATTGGCACCAACCACATGCCAGGTCCAACGGGGAATCCACACCTTCATGAATGAGATGGGGTACAAGGAGGCTCCATAATTGGGCCTTGAACAGTTGGGGAAGACATAAATGGGACATAAAGGTTCTGAAGGGCACTGCAGGGACACAGGCCCCCTGGTTCTTGTTTAGTTCTAGGGTGGAAAAAGGTGATTGGGGAAAATGTACAAGACAACAGATTTCACCTCAAAAAAGGAAAATCATTTTCACCAATGCCGCTCTCCCCAGGGCAGAGCAAGGAAGTACAGGGTTCCCTGTGAGCAGAGGCTCAACCAGCAGCCAAAAAAAAAAAAAAGTCCCTCACTAGAGGGCCACCTGCTTGGACACTGCACCAGGACACCTTAAGGCTGTCACCCAAGCTGGGAGATATGGAGATAGGATATTTAAAGAATGTTAAAAAATCAGGTCACTAGAGTGGGTCCTGCTCCAACATGACTGGTGTCATTATAAAAGGGATCAAGACCCAGACACACAGACAACCACTGGTATCAGACACTACATTTTTGAAATGGCAAACCTCTATGAAAAATGGTTCTACAGAAAGAAGAAACAAAGGCCAAGATCTCACCTGCTGTAAAATAAAGTCAGGAGTGCTATCTGGACATGTTTCCACGCTGGGAAAAGGGCAACGAACCCAAGGAAACAGAAGGAACCAACCAAAGCCCAGGAGCCCACATGTAACGCAAACACAAAACACCAAGGGACCTCTGCCAGCAGTGCGGGACAGATCTCATGACCCAGCAGCAAGGACCTGCACCAACCGCCCCCCACACTCCCATAACAACTTACTACACACAGTGCAACCTTCTCTGGCTGCTAAACTACTCAGTTTCAACAAATCCACATGAAGAGCAGTGATCAAAGACCGCCAGAGGGGGAGGAGTGAAAGCTGATGCGGAGTTAAGAATGATGACCAGCCGCACAGCCCCAGGACAGAAATACTCTCAAAATGCCACAGGCATGTCCTAGAGGCTCGCTCATTACAGACTGAATCTCGCGCACACCCCCCAAATTCATAGGGAGTCCTGTTCCCCAGTACCTTACAGTGTAGCTGCATCTGGAGATACATTTTACGGTAGAATGCATTTTGACAGGTAGTACAAAAATGGAGCCCAACTTCCCATTCCTCTGGCTGTGCATGGGCAGAGTCACTCCACTAGTGTAACCAGACATGTATGTAGGTTAATGATGTCTTTCCCTTCCATTCCGCCCATCCCTATAACTCCACCTCTCCCTCACTCCCCTCTACACAAACCAAGGTTCCTTCATTCTTCCCCATCTCCCTGCCCCATTATACAGCAGCAGCTGCTGATCAGAGACAACATTCAGCTGTTGGTCACTAAAGTGGGCCCTGCTCCACCATGACTGGTGTCATTATAAAAGGAATTAAGACCCAGACACACAGAGACGACCACATTAACACAGGGAGAAGACAGCCATCCATAATCCAAGGAGACACAAAGAAACCAGCCCTGGTGACACCTCGATTTCACAGTTCAAGACTCCAGAACTATAAGGAAATAAACACCACTTATGCCACCCGGTCTGTGGCACTCTGTTAAAACAGCCCTGGTGGACCCACATACTCTCAGAGCTCTTGCTCTCGATGGCTACATCATTTCAGTCACCTACCTGTCTGAGGTGCACAGGAAGCCATTTGAATCTGGGGCCTCCAAAGACTCAAGGGCGACTTCAAATCTTCCATCATCCCATCTCATTCACTGCCGACAACCTCTTCCAAAAGCTTTCTCCACAATCAATACCTCATACTAGCTACATTTTATCTACTTTTTTCTTCCTATATGAACTGCAGAATTATGAAGTTTGAATGAAACAGAAGGCAATACATAGAAGTTAGGTTTTCTCAGAGGTCAAGACTTTCACAGACTAGAGCATAGGTTAAAGTATTTTCTAGTTACTAGGTTGCAAGCTGTAGTAGACTGGGGAACCTTACCTATCTGTCCATTGCCCGTTTCACGATGCCTGGAACAGCATCTGGCAAGCAAGTAGAGTTCAACAAACATTCGTGGAACTCAATACCACCTGGCTTTTGGTCCCACAAATGAACATCTTACAGCAATACATAAAAATAAAGGAGAATAAATATGCCAGCCACAGGTCAACATGATTACCACAATGAACCACAGACGTCACTCTCAGCCTCCTCACACCCAGGACAACGATGGAAACCAACATTTTGCTGACACCAATGGGATAACACGTACACTTAGTAGTAAAATAAGGTCCTTAGAAGCATTTATACAAAACCTAATCATGAAATTTGTATCATCCTTTTAGAAGCACCTATTAAAAGCAGAGGATATATACAGTATTAAGTTGTAGTTCTCTCCCAGAGAGAATTATTACATAAGAGGCTTTATATATTGGGGCAAAATGGCTTAAAAATATAGCAATCATAGTTTAATCTAAAAAACAGACACTGCCTGGACTGCTTGTCCCTAAGACAAGCCATTCTCAGATTTTACAGCACAGGGGTATGCCATAATTGGCTGGGAGATGTATCACTATATTTTATACAAACTGTTAGCCTCCATGGTGGCCCCTAATAATTCATGATGTTACTGGCTAAGTAATAACCCTGATTTTATCAGGGCACATCATATGCATGTATTGAGTTAACATTGTAGCCCATAATTATGCATATATACAGTTAAAAGAAAATTAAAGAACTTATTTCTTTTGAGACCATCTCCCTATGTTGTCCAGGCTGGTCTCAAACTCAAGTGAGCCTCCCATCTCAGACTCCCAAATGGCTGGGACTATAGGCATGCATCACCACACCTGTTTCAATTTTTTTTTTCCCTAAAACAAAACTCTGGAAAAAATTCAAGGCAGTGCCTTATGGAATCATTCAGACAGAAAGGTTTCTAAGATGTAAGGAGGGCCTTATTCTCTAGCAGTCTCAGCAAGAGTTCAATGTACAGAATGGCTTTGGTCTAGAAAAGCTCTCTGGCTGTGGCTTTTATCAATAAAGTCAACCCCAATAAGAGTCATAGGATACCCACAACATTTTTAAAGGAATTATACTAGAAGAACCTAATTGGTTTGAGCGAAAGGCCCAAGGACAGAAATATGAAATTCTATTGGTAAGCAGACAGATATCCACTCAGCTACAAACAGGGTAATGTTCATCAAAAGATGAATCCTTGATATAATGCTTATTGTTTTAAAAGACTAAGTTTTGAGGTTAGTAGTCAGGCAGCCTTAGATAATATGTTAGTACTTTTTCCCCCAAACAGTGAAGAATTCAAGATTATCCCTCAAATTGCCTTGGATTTTAAAATGCTTTTTCTTAGAAAAACAGTCAAGAAATCCAATTTACAAGTAAGTCAATTCAGCGCCCTGGTTATATACATTTCATCAGAATAATCAGTAAAAAGGTCAAATAGGAACTTAGGAGTTCTTCCATGACATTTTTAGGGAATACATTCAATAATTCAGAAAACATGAGAAGGCGCACCATAAAAACACTTCTCACCCTGACCCCACTCCTGCCAGTCTTGCCTGCTCGCTACATACCCCACAAGGAAACTGCTGGTATCCTGGGAACATGTCTAAAGTTTCCTGTGGATACTCCACTGTGCACCTTGGAAGCTGTGTGGCAGCTGGCCGGCCACCATTCAAGGCACTTTTTTTTTTTTTTTTTAAGTTTTAAGCAGACACAATCTTTATTTTACATTTATGTGGTGCTGAGGATCAAACCCAGTGCCTCATGCATGCTAGGCGAGCACTCTATCACTGAGCCACACACCTCCAAGGCACTTTTTTTTTTTTTAAGTTGTAGATGGACACAACACCTTTATTTTTATGTGGTGCTCGCTCAGGATTGAACCCAGTGCCCCACACATGCCAGGCAAGTGCTCTACCACTGAGCCACAACCCCAGCCCTCAAGGCACTTGACAATGACCTGGACAACGGATGTCCTACAGAGCCCAATAAAGCTCGAGTCAAATGTTTTAAAGGATTACAACTCAATAAAATGTATAAAATTCAACTATTCGAACTTCAATATCTAAAAGCAAAGTTTTCCCAAACCCTGGAGTATACCCCCATATTTCTAATGGTTATAAATGTAGTAAAACTCCAAATAATTAGCAGGAATCCCAAGCATCCACTGGTGTGGACAGTTGGCTGTGCCCTGCTCCGAGTGACTCCATGATTAATACTCAGCGATTTCCAAGCCTGTGCCTAACCCTGAGTTACTTCATTTTATAAAGTAGTGGTTTTCTCCCCAAGTTACTCCATGTTAAGTGTAAGGGCTGAGATAGAATGACCTTGAAACCACCATCTGCCTAACACAATAAGATGCAAATTGAAATTGTGCTAGTAAATGATGACCACCTGTGAACTTACAGTATTAAATTGTTAGCACCGGGCCAATGAGTTTACCCAACACAGAACACCAAGTGAAGCAACTCCTTCAACCGACACCTGTGAGGTGGAGTACCCCACAACTGGTTGCAGCAGCACCCACTGAGCTATCATGAGACAATCCAGTGAGCATCTCACAAGTTCAACAGGCAACAAACCTCAACTCTCTTCCTCAGGCCCAGCTCATCTCATCTTCCTACCTGACATGGCTCAACTTCAAAACTGCCTGCCGGACCCTGGCCTAGGACAAGTTCCATGCTCTAACAGCTCTGTGCCCTGATCAGATTCTTCTGGTTCATAATCTTATCTGACCATCTGCAGTGACCCCTTCTGCATTCATAACTGCACTCTGCCTTTGCTCTCTGCACAGACTCCTGGACCCTTTTGGCTACCAGAACCCTTTCTTGGGCTTTCTGTAACCTGCATGTCATTGTGTAAGAAGTGATGTGTGACTTGAGTGTTACAGATAATAGCAATTAAGATTGAAAGAACCTGTGATTGCCTGGTTTATGACCACCAGGTGATCCATGCGTACCTAATGAATTGCCAATGAAAATGATACACTTTATAAGTGTTCTATAAATTCTGATGTTATGGAAAGAAATATATTTGGGCTCTGTTAATGACATAACTTGATGAGAGCTGGACAAGCAACCAAGTGTAAAATCTTAAAAACTGGACAATCTGAATGAACACCAATGATTAACAAATTGTCTTCTCCAACCCCTAGGGTCCGGTTTCTAGAAACTAAGGATAATCTGTGGTTAATCAGTGAAATTTAAAAAAAAAAAAATCCCCTTTAAAGGGAAAAACCAAGGACTGGCTACAAAGATTCAGGTTGGAAGAAAACTACAAAGGCTGTTTTACTTTAAAAATAAAGACAGCAAATCACACAGAATCAATGCTTTACATATCTTGCCAACAAGAGAACCTATAGTTTTCAAATTTCCCTATTTCATGATTCTGGGCTTACACATGTCTAGGTTCATTATAGCTGTGACATCTCCGACTCCCCTGCTCTGAGCCTCGGGTTCACTCTCCAAGGTCTCCCATTAGTTTACTTGCCGTTTGCCCCAATATCTCGCACATTCATCCCCCCTCCTTCCAGTCTCATGTGTACCTCAGAGCAGCAGAGGTCACCAACTATCCTGAGGTGTGTTTCCACGATGCACCCCCCCATCCCCCATAGATCAGAGGACCAAGTCCACACTGCCACCTGGCACACTTCGTAACTCTACCAACCTGTGGCCTGTATACCTCCCTCCCTGCATCAGTTCCTCATGCAACCAGATACCCACGGTCAAGGACTGACTGTCCCTTCAAAATCAACACACTGAAGCCCTAATCTCCTGTACTTCAAATGTGACCATATTGAAAAATTGGAACTTTAAAGAAGAGACTACAATGTGGTCATTGAGGTGGGCCCTAATCCAATCTGACCAGCATCCTTACGAAGGAAAAATTGTGGACACAGACACCACGGATGTGCATGCACAAAAGACCACATGAGGACACAGGGAGAAGGTGGCCATCTGCAAACCCAGGAAAGAGACCCCAGAAGAAACCAACCCTGCTGGCACCTTGCTCTTGAACTCCTAGCCTCCAGAACTGTAAGAAAATTAATATCTGTGGTTTAAACCACCTAGTGTGGGGGTACTTTGCTATGGAAGTCCTAAACTAATAAATCCACCCCACCTTCCTTTTGTAATGCTAATTTTTTTTAAATAGCTTTGAGACAAAGTTAATACACAAGACACTTCACCCATTTAAAACATAGAATTCTGTAATTTTTTTAAGATAGTATGCCCACAATTGTGGGCATACTAACAATCCAATTTTAGTAGATATCACCTGAAGAAAAAATAAAAAACAGAACTCAGCAATTATTCCCTCTCCTTCTGCCCCAACCTTGAACCTCCTCCATTCCCTTATCTATGGAATGGATTGGCCCATCACAGACAGTTCACAAGTAAAGTTTAATCACTCACCAGGTGGCCCTTTGCAACTGGCTTCTTCCCCACGATGCTGGCAAGGTCCATCTACATTATTACAAGTATCATTACTTCATTCTTTTTATGGTCAAATAGTATTTCCATGTATAGATATACCACACTATGCATCCATTCACCAGCTGAAGGTCATTTGGACATTTCCACCTGGATTTAAAGCCCTATTTCTATCCCAAAGCATGAGAGACTCCTCCAATCTCAAACCCCCAGTGAGACCAAATCATTAAGATCGATACCTGGTGCTAAATTATTACCCAGTAAGCATCCAGTTTTACCTTAATATAAACCACTGCAGCACTTCCTGCACATGCCACTAACTGCACCCTTCTTTATGATCATTTTTTAAGTTCATTCATTCAGTTGATTACTGAGCCTCTACTAATATTAAGTCCCTCTGCTGGATCTACATAGTCAATTAACACACCTTTATCCTTGTAAAACTTAAGATTTCTACTTAGTTCAAGTTCCTATACATTATGCTTTTTGACTCATTAAGGGAAACTGACACCAAAAGACATTTTAAAAAGACTTTGAATAAGAATGCTTCCTGTACCCTTAGTAATAGGGGGGAAAAAAAAAAATCAGAACTAGTCAAGGAGTTCAAGAATATGTATCAGACAAGCAATTAAGACAGCATCCACAAAGTGAAATATTTTGACTTCATAATGTTTACTAAAGCTTTTTTAAAACTGATTTTATAAATTTTAAAGGCAGTACAAAATCTGCAAATAGTACCATCCCAATGTGTTAAACAATTCTCCCTAGAAAACTAGAATAAAAAATGATTAAGTTGTATATTTCATCCCAAGCTACAATAATTTTCTGCACCATTCCTTTATAAAAAAAATCCTTTTATGTCACTCTAAAATAGAATAAATAGTTCTGTCAAATGTAATGAGAGATTATTAGATTAGGGAGTTATATTAACTTTAAGCAAGGTACCTTTCAGGAATTCTATGCAAAACACATTTGTCATAGAGAAACCGCCCAGCCATACCAGACAGTTTAGTGGAAATCAGCCAAATCAATTTTTTCTACAAAAATTAATGTAAGTGCGGTGACGCAGGGACAAGGGCTCAACTGCACACACACAGGTCCAGGAGCCGAGCGGGAAAACAACAAAGGTTGCACCTCAGCAGCCGAGTAGGTAACCACATGAACCTGTGTGTTGTGCTTTGTTTAGATGTAATGAACTCAAGCACCCTTTTGTGCAAATAATAAAGCCCCTGCTCATAAAGTGGATTGTGTTCTAAAATCTCTAAGTTAGTGGTCTGAAACAGAATACATCTTCCCAAGCACAAGTCAGTTTCCAAAACTAGTCCACTCAAAGTCACTTTAAGTTTTTACTCATTGAAAGGAGCCGAGAACAGGGCTATGGGGGTAGGTAGTGATTATCACATGGCAGCTCTAAGACCCAGGCAACTCTCTGAAACTCTGATGCTAAGGATTTGGGTGGCTCGTGTTTCTCCGACTAGGGACCCTGGTCATCTACAATCTCCCAATGCTACCTCTCTGCAAGCCTTTTTCTTCATAGCTTGGGAGGTCGCTCCATGGAATGGCTGACCCTCTTCCTGGCAGTGTGGAAGTGAGGGTCGGAGAAGAACACAGTCATCCCAGGTCTACACCAGCAGGGCAAGCCTGCCCCTGGAGTAACTCTGTCCCATCTCAGACCAGTTCACTCACCTGGGACAACCTCTGAACTCTAGCATTCACCACTGGTAAGTGATTGCTTTCTTTTCTTTAACTTTGTTAAAGGCCACTCCCCAGGTAGATCAGCCAGGAGTGGCTACACCTTTTGGCACGTGGGATACATTCCTGAGAGCAGCAGGTACAGCAATCAAGAACTCCCTCCCTGGCAACAGCCGCTTTCTCACGATGGCTCTCCTTCCATACATCAACGAGCTCCAGCTGGTGACTATGTAACTCACCAGTGCTGAGCAACACTGTGTGGGGTGGGGGGGATGAACTAGGACAGCACTACAGGTGATCCCACTTTACCACCTCTACCAAGCCACAAGCTTCAAGGTCTCAAATACTATGAGAGCCCAAAACCACCGAGGCTATGAGGTCAAACTTGAAGCTTTTAGTCAAACTAAAACCTGAGGAAGATACTGCTCATAAGGAACAGCTGGCGCACACTGGAGTCAGGTGCACGGGATCGCCCAGGAGGTTCCCCAGCTAAGGGGCTCCTTCAGGGGCACTGCAGCCATCCCCTCACCCTTCCTCAGGGACCACCCTCGTTGTTCTCCTTCTCCATTACCACTGACACATCCCTCCAGCGCTCCTGTGCTCATCCCACAGCCAGTTTACAAAGGAAGACACAAAAACAGAACTTTGCAACTCCACCCCAACACCTCCTGCAGTTCCTCAAGCTCCCCGTCACCCCTCACCCTGGGGCCTGGAGTGTGCCCACTCCAAAGCCCCCACCCCAGGCGGCCTTCTCAAAGGCCTGAGGCAGGGAAGTGGCCAGGTAGAGGCAGATGGCCCCATCCCAGGGGGGGGGGGCCTGCCCCTTCCCTGCTACAACTGGAGCAAGTCCAACTTCTGAGCCTCAGTTTCCTCATCTATAGATGGGAATGGCAGTACCTTCATTACCCGATTTTAAAAATAATGTGTTTTTTTTTTTTAACTTGAGGACAGGGCCTGAAACACAGAAGAGCTCAGCATTTGTTAAGTAAGTGAACAAGGGTGTGTCCAATGCTATCACCACTCTTCACTACGGCCATCCCGTTTCCAGAAGCCGCTCCTCCTGCAGCGCCACACCAGAAGCAGGGAATGCTAAAGACGGACATCAGGATCATCCCAGAGTCTTTCATCATAGATTTGAAGAAAGGAAGGAAGTTAAAATCAGACATTAATTAACTTGCCCAAGGTTACATGATCATTAACGCCCAGGGCCGAGCTAAGATCCCCAAGGAGACGACTTCGTCCACATGACCTGGGGCACAACCCGCAGGTTACTGGCTCCTGAGTTATAGGTGTCCACCTTCCAGGCCCCACAGGTACCGAGGTCTGGGCGGGTTGCCACACCCAGCCCCAAGTGCTTCCTCCACCCAGAAGTAAAAGAACACCTTCCAGCACGCGCACTGCACACCGACACCCCACTCACCCCAGTCCATCTTCCAGCAGCCACACGCAGTGAGGTGAAGTGAGCAGACCCGTCCAGAGACTAAGCCCCGACCCACCCAACCCACCCAACCCACTCCAGCAATCGTTTTTCTCACCGTGTGGTTCCACCAGGCGCCTGAAGTCAACCTGGCAAGAGTGGCCGGGCCAACATGGCCCTTTCACCTTCGTTCTCTCCCCTGGAGCAGAGGAGAGAATCCTGCTGCCCACCCACCCCCGCTCTTCTCATTTCTGCCCTCTTTCTGTGCCGCTCTGTCTTGTTTTCTTAAATCGAGTAAAACAAACGTTCAGGAGTCAGAGCATTAACTAGAAAGCCATCCTGATCAAGAGACCGGGAAGCCAGTCCCCACGGCAGCCCGTCAGACGCTGCGAAGACTGGCCACCGTCCTACGGCGACTGCCGGAGCTTTATACTTAGAACAATCATGGCGAAGCACGCCCTCACGCCCTCACGCCCTCCCTGCCCACTCATCAACACAGCTTTATGCAAAAGAGCTGTGCTCACATTAATTCCTGCAATTCCAATTAAAATTAACACTGTTTTCTAATTTTCTGTTATAAGCTACTTAAGATGTTTTCAAAGAAACCAATGAGATGAGCAAGACTACCTTCACAGATGAACTTACTCAGTGTGATGGCACTGACCTTCTAACAAGCTTTTGAAAAACAGTTTACTTTAAATTGGGGACTTCTAGAGCATAGTTCTGTTTAGGGCAGGAACCAGGTAGATACTGACAGGAGGATCTCTTAAAAGTTCCATCCAGCTCTTAAAACTTCATTTCATGTGATTTTTCCTCTTAAACAACTTTTTGTAAGCAAATACGTTTCTCAGCCTTGATATTGACACTTCGTTAGGTCCATGTAACTCCTCACCATAGGGGGCAGCCTGGCATATTATAGGATTGCCAGGGGAGCAGACATGCCTCCCATCTGAAGATGGGTCCCAGGAGTTTCAGAAAGAAGGTGGGACCCAACTCAGGACCAGCATGGTTCTTGGCATACCTGACAGAAAGTAATTCCGCACACCCCAAAGGCACAGACAGGTTTATTTAGGAAAGAAGATATATGTTCAAGGGAAAATGGGGTGATCAAAAGAGAGACGACTTTGAGATAAGGCAAGGAATACGCACTCATGGGAGAATGCAGACCATCCCCAGTAGGAGTGACAGTGTGTAATGCTAATATTTACAGAGGACCAGGGCTAGGGGATGAATTGAGGGTGCAGCAGGTGAAGCTGCCCAACTTCCTGCCAGTTTTCCCTGCATGCTGGCCTGCCATTATGAGTAACCAGTAGTTGCAATTGTTCCTGGAAGCTTTTTGCATGTCAAGAGTTCATGGGTGTTTCCCTTAAAACTCCAAATCCCTGTCTCGGGATGTTCAGCAGCGTTCCTGGCCTCTAATTACTCCTGCTCCCAGGTGTGACAACTGAAATGTTCCCTATGTTGCCCAATGTTCCTGGTCAGAAAATTGACCCCAGCTGGGAACCACTGTTTAAAGAAAATGATTTTAGGGAAAGGAAAAATGGAGCGCCATGGTCAAGACAAGGGCAATATCTGAGCAGCGGGTTTTATGTGAGGGTTGGCCATGATGTAATCCAGAAGAACTCCGTGGGCAGGGGACCCCAAACCAACTCCTCATGAGAAGTACCTGGGAGCTTTTCAAAGCCCCACTCAGAAAGCTCCATGACAATCCTTTGAATTTCATCTTGAAAACAGAGTTCCTGGAAGAGCTCCATAAGCAGATACCGAGCTGCAGTTAATGACTCCCACACTCGGTGTTTAGGATTAAAGTGTACTGATGTCTGTCGTGTACTTTGAAATGCATCCAAAAAGGAGACGGATGGGGGTGGGGGGTGTAAATACAGGATAAAGCAAGTACAGTAAGATATCTATTGAATCCAAGCAGGGGGTGGGTGCAGGTGCTCACTCTGCTTTCTCTCAACTTGTCTCCAGACCTCAAATTTTTCATAATACAACACTAGGAGGGAGCAGGGCACAGCTATAATCCCAGCAGCTTGGAAGGCTGAAGCAGAAGGATTCCAAGTTTGAGGCCAGCCTGGGCAATTTAGCCAGACTCTGTCTCAAAATAAAATCAAAAGGGCTGGGGATGGAGGTTGGCGGTACAGCACCCTGGGTTCAGTCTGCAGTATGACTAAAATAGTAAACAAAAAACATGCGCAGGGAGCGGGGGCATTTCTGATGATCAACAGGATTTGGCAAGTGCTGAAATAACACGGTTCCACCTTCGACACCAGCTGAAAGCCACAGGCTCATCTCACTTCTCTCCTCACCCATTATGTAATCACCCACAGGTGACTAAAGAAATTCAAGAAAATGGAGCCAAACCTCAACAAGGATTAAAAACAGCCTGCTGCCCTTTCCCACTGCAGCTCTGCTACCTCTTGCTCCTTAGACCAACATTCCATTAAAATAAAGCAAAGCTTATCACTTTGCCTAATTTTGTTTAGTTTAGCTTTTCTCATTATAGTCTAAAGACTTCCTCATTAGGCTACTGAATCTCTTTTTATCCTTTACTGCACCCAATTTTAGAAAGGAAGGTGTCCCAAGTCACAGGTTTGTTCATTTTGTGACATTTGCTGCCACCTCTGTCTCCCCACATTACAGTTTATCCAACTCAAGTTACTTACACCCTGTCACAGGCTGGTTTAGTCCCAAAATAGACCACCTTCAGTGTGCATGTTTGTGGTCTTCTCAACTTAGCCAAAAATCTGACCACAAAAAAAAAAAAAAAAAAAAAAAATAGACTAGTAACATTTCTACTGAACCCTGTTTCAAGCCATCAAGGGAAATGCTTTTTTTTTTTTTTTTTTTTTTAGAGAGAGTGAGAGAGATAGAGGTAGAGAGAGAGAGAATTTTTCAATATTTATTTTTTAGTATTTGGCGGACACAACATCTTTGTTTGTATGTGGTGCTGAGGATCGAACCCGGGCCGCACGCATGCCAGGCGAGCGCGCTACCGTTTGAGCCACATCCCAGCCCGAAATGCTTTCTTTATCTAGTTCACTGTTTACCAAATGGTGTGATCATTTCTCTTGATGTCAGCAATGGTCATTTTCCAGTGCTTTGGGCCAACCTAATGATTACTTTGTGTCACTAAACCAGGGGAAAGTAACAAAATACATGATCTCTACTCCACAGAAAACAATGTTCTCACTTCCTGGAGTCTCATACTTTCCACTTTGCTTTTGCTCTCTAATACAGGAAGTCCCTGCTATTATGCTCTTCTCTGGCCCTAAACCTCCCTCCTAAAACATGATGTGTAAGAGAAATCTGTAATAGAAATATTTAAGGGGTTAGGGGTACAGCTCAGTGGTAGAATACATGCATCACATACACCATGTTCTGGATTTAATCCTTAGCACAAAGGAGGATGTTATGGTTTGGATCTTTAACGTATTCTGAAAAGCTCTAGTATAATGCTAGCGTGTTCAGAGGTGAAATGGTTAGATTATGAGAGTTGTAACCTCACTGGTGGATCAATCCATTTGAGAGATTAATAATGTGAAAGGACTACTTGGTGGAAACTATACACAGGTGGGGTGTGGCTGGAAGCAATAGATCAGTGGGGGCATGCCCCTGGACTGTATCTTCTCCCTGGCTTCTCCCCTGCCCCGTATGTGTGTGTGTGTGTGTGTGTGTGTGTGTGTGTCCCAGCTGCCATAAGATGAGCAGCTGTTTCCACTGCACCATGAGGTTCTGCCTCACCACTAGCACAAAGCAATGGAGTAAATCAACCATGGACTGAGACCTCTGAAACTGTGAGCCCCAAATAAGCTCTTCCTTCTTGTCAGGTATTTTGGTCACAGCAACTAAAGGCTGACTAGCAGAGAGAAGCAACAGCAACATTGAGATATATGCAGGGTTTTATTATCGGTCCTAATAACTGCTGTCCATCCAGCTGTTCTCTAGGGGCACATAGAGAGGTAGGTACCTCTTCCCCACCGCCACCTGCCCCATAGGCTCTATCATGCCTCCTGCATATTTCCCACCATCCTTTACCCACTGGCCACTTCACAGCCAGCACTGTGCCTGGGTGCCACAGAACCCCCTCTTCCATTTCCTAGCCACGTGGGATCCATATCCACATCCTGGTGCACCACCATTCCTTTCCCTCCAGTTACCCAGAAGAAATGAGAATCTGTTTTCTTTACAGATTTCTTTACAAATGATCCTTGCCTACTTCTGAATCAATTACTCAACTTCTATGTCTCACACCACCTATTAAGCAGGGCTTTTTTATATACTCAAATTGCCAAGCTCATATCTCTAAGATTTTTTTTCCTTGTTGTGTTACTTTAAAATTGCTTTTTAAGCCAGGATTACTCATGCCTGTAGTCCCAGCTGAGGCAAGAGGATTGCATCAGTCCAGGGGTTCAGAGTCAGCCTGGGCAACAGTGATGACCCACCTCAAATAAATAAACATTAACAGACAGACTTCAGTATATTTATTAGCAGGTATTTATTAGTATATACATTTCTTACTATATATATATATATATATATATATATATATATTTCTGAGCATTTTGGAAGATGAGAGAAAAATGCAAGGGTACAAGGAATAGTGAGAATAGGCAGACATGGTCGCCACACCTGACACTGGTGGAAAACTGAGCTTGTGTACTACACAGGGTGCACTGAGGGCCCTCTGGCCCACGCTGCCCTCTTCACTAACACCATCCTTTCTGGAATGCTGGAGTGCTTCTAATGCTGCTCTCTCAGCGCAGTGATAGAGAAGCAGACCTGGCCAGCAGCAGTTGTGCAGACAGGGAAAACCAAGTGTAGACTTTAAAATTCTACAGAAAGTACCAAATGCCTCAAGTCTGCACAAGCCATATCTTTCACTTTGATGCACTATTTTACTATCTTGCTAGCATCTGGATGTGGTCTTAACTGTACATTATTTTTTAAGTAGCAGTTCTATTGAGATCTAATTCCTAATCTCTATTAAAGTGTAAAACTCATTGATTTTTAATATATTTGCAAAGCTGTGCTCTACCACCATTAGATAAATCCAGGAAAGTCTTATCAAGACCAAAAGAAATTCCATACCTATTACAGTCCAGCTCCAGTAAATGCTAACCTATTTTCTCTCTTTATGAGTTTGCCTATTCTGGACAATTCAAATAAATGTGTAGCCTTTTGTATCTGGCTTCTTTCACCTACCATGATGTTTTCAAGGTCCCTGCAGGTTGTGGCATTTATCTGAACTTCATTCTTTAATGGCTGAATAATATTCCATCCTAATGGACAGAACAATCACACCTTGTTTTATCAATTCATGTCCCGGCACCCTTATCAAAGAACAACTATAATTCTATTCCACTGTTCCCTACAGCTATCCTTACCACACTGACTTGAGAGCTTTGTAGTAAATTTTAAATTTTTAAAAATAAAGGTGCGTCTTCTAATTTTGTCCTTTATTTTCAAGATATTTTGAATATTCTGTATTTCCATCTGAGTTGTAAGATCACCTTATTAATTTCTGCCAAAAAAAAACTAGGAATTTATAGGTATCAACTGAATTTGTAAATGAGATTAGGGAGTACTGTCTTCTTAATATAAGATTTTAATCCATGTAGATGGAATGTCTTTTCATTCATTTAGGTCTTCTTTATTTTCCTCAACAATGTTTTGTGGAGTTTGTGAACAAGTAATACACTCCTTTTGTTAATTCCTAAGTATTTCACTCTTTGGTACTACTATACATGGAATTAATTTCATTTCTTACTTTTTTCATTGTTCTTGTATCTTGCCACCTTTCCAAACTCAATTAGTTATTTCAGTTGTGGGTTTTTGTGGCTGCCTTATGATTTAGCAAAAACGCCATTTTAGAGGTAATAAAAAACAGGTTTTAATAATTGTGCTCATCACACTGTTAGCACCTGCTGAGAAGGGCACACAAAACTAGTCATACCTTCTGATAAACTATTCTAGAGCAGAGTGTGCAACAGGGACTCACAGGAAAGCACACTCTTTGAAAAGAATTAAAGCCCCACAGACCAGGCTTTGGGGATAGTATACCCCTATCCATTCAAGGTCAAGGTCATCCACCTTGCTGATATCTCTCGGTTTCTCCCCTGTCTCCAGCAGAGCAATTCCCAGTCAGCGGATAACACCTCACACGAGACAATTAGAAGAATCTGTTCACTTTTACCTCTGAGTGACCCCACATGATATTCATCATATTCTCTTTCCTCATCGTGTTCTCTCACTGTGCACAGAACAATTGTTTTCCCATCTGCTGAGATTAAAAACAAAGCCTAATTGAGAAGAGGGTTAGAAATGTTTCTGTTCTTTGTGTCTGTGCATTCTGAAGCCCTGTTGCAAAACAGTGCAGGCCCGTTCTGTCTTCAGGAAGCTCACCTCCCCCCAGTGCCCAATTCCCCACCTTGACACAGACTGCCTTCCTGCTGTCACCACCAGGTGCCACCTGACACCCTCTATTCCTTGCCTCACCCCCCCTGCATCATGCTGTGTGGCATTCCTTCCTCCAGCTCACTGGGCTCAGACTGTACATCAGAAAAGACAATCTATCTGGCAGCTAAGAGAGCACAGTCCCCACAGAGAGACTCCTCTCACCTCCCAGCATGGACTTTCACATCTTAACTGACAGACCCAAGTGCCTGGGAACGAGAGGGTGACCCCACAGGCTCCCCATCAGGTCTGCCAGTTCCAGGTAACCCAAAAGGGCCCTTGCCGGCCTTGTGCGGCCCTGACTCGCCCCACCCCAGCATTGGCTTTAACCAGGAAATGTCCGATTCAGTCATCCCATGGTGCCCTCTCAAGGAGACAAGCAGAAGGGTGTCAGAGGGCTGAGTGGGGAGAGCAGGATGCTGCACCAATTCTTTTTCACTTTTATTGGTTCATATTAGTTATCTATAACAGTAGCATTCATTTTGACACAATTTTAAATGCATGGAATATAATTTGCTCTAATTTAGTCCCCAGTATTTTTCCTTCCCCTCCCCATCTCCCTTCCCTGTTTCCTCTACTGACCTTTCTGCTATTTACTTAGGTTTTTTTTTCTTTAATTTTTGTCTTGTGGATGTATATAATGATGAGAGTCACTGTAGTATGATCATATTATATATATATATATATATATGAAAGTTAGATCAGATTCATTCTGCTGATTTCCCCTTTTCTGTCCCTCCACCCTCCACCTCAATCTCCTTCCTCTATGCCACTTATCTTTCTTCTATTTTGACTACTCATTTATTTTACCTTTACTCTTCAACACCTGAGATCACCACCATATCAGACACATAAACACAGCCACAAAACTAGATCCAAACATTTCTCAGTACCATATGTGAATCTGGACTTTTATCTGCACCTGTTACATTGGTCAACTTTTCAGCACTATAATGAAATCCCTGAGACAGGCTAACTTTATAAAAAGAGATTTACTTAGTCATTTTGGAAGCTGATAGTCCAAACAGCACAGCACAGTCTCTGGCAAGGACACCAAAGCAAATGGTAGGAGTGGGTATGGGAATAGGAGACGGCATCTTCAAACAGGAAGCTAGACCTGGGTGGTGCTGGGCTGACGCTTTATAATAATCCTCTCTCTAGAAATAACCAGGATGCCCTGAGAAACACCTTAATCCTTTTCAAGGCTGTGATCCCTAATCCAGGTGGCCCAAGAGCTCCCAATCGGCCCTACCTCTTAAAGATTGCACCTCCCAACCTCTCCACGCTGAGGACCACGCTTCCAACATAGGGACTGTCGGGGGACAAACACCCCTGTTTTAATACAGGACTAAACATTGCTTAACCCATCACAACCATCAACCAGCGAGGTATTTCTCCATGTCAATTTGCTACATTTTATCGTACTTCTCATTGGCCCTACTGTTGCTATTTCTTGGCCCAAAATCAAAACACATTTAAGTTCAGTTTAAGACTCTGTAACTTAAAATGTTTAAATTGGTAAGCATATTTAAAAATTTTTTGAGGATGACAAGTTCTGAATCACACCACAGGAATGCATGAGGAGACCTAAGTTGATAATCCTCATGAAAACAAAACCCAGCCCTGAACAAGCTGGAAGCATTCAGTGAGAACTAACTCTCTCTCCTCCCCACCCCGCCTTTTAACCAGTTATTTAATTTTCTGGTGCCCAGAGATCAATAGCAAAAGTAAAAAAAACACCTAACTTTTATGAAAATCGAGGCCTTAAAAAAGGGCTTATGCAAAAAATGTCACAGATACAACGATAAAGAGACAAGAAAATGAAGTGACTATGGAGGAGAAAAAAGAAAATGTGTACATATTGCTATTGTGTAGAAATTCAACAATAATTTCTGCCATTTCACTTTTGTTACAGTGGAGTAAGAGGTACCAAGTTTCTAACACACATCATCATCATCATCAAATCAATAAATGGGCAAAGGCACTTCACGAAAGAAATAACGAATAGTCAACAAATATAAGAAAAATTGTTCAACTTCTCTAGCAATTAGAGAAATGCAAATTAAAACTACACTGAGAGTCCATCTCACTCCAGTCTGAATGGCAATTATCAAGGCTACAAATAAAAATAAATGTTGGTGAGGATGTGGGGAAAAAGGTACACTCACACATTGCTAGTGGGACTGCAAATTGGTATAATCACTCTGGAAAGCAGTATAGAGATTCCTCAGAAAACTTAGAATGGAACCACCATTTGACCCAGTTATCCCACTCCTTGGTTTATACCCAAGGGACTTAAAAACCAACATACTACAATGACACAGCACATGAATGTTTATAGCAGCTCAGTTCACTAGATGCCCTTCAACAGATAAATAGATAAAGAAGTTGTGGTATATATACACAATGGAATATTACTCAGCCTTAGAGAAGAATGAAATTATGGCATTTGCCAGTGAATGAATAGAACTGGAGAATATCATGCTAAGTGAAATAAGCTAATCCCCAAAACCAAAGGCTGAATGTTTTCTCTGATATGCAGATGCTAATTCACAATAGGAGAGGGGGCGAGAATACAAATTCAGTGGATTAGACAAAGGGGAAGGAAAGGATAGAAATAGGAAAGGCAATAGAATGAATCAGACATAACTTTCCTATGTTCATATATGAGTACACCACCAGGGAAACTCCACATCATGTACAATCACAAGAATGGGAATCTAATTAGAATAAGTTACAGACCATATATGTGTAAAATGTCAAAGTATACTGTCATGTATATCAAAAAAGAACAAATTTTAAAATGGAAAAAAAAGTGGGGAGGAGGCTGGAGTTGTGGCTCAGTGGTAGAGCACTCACCTAGCACATGTGAGGCACTGGGTTTGATCCTCAGCACCACATAAAAACAAATAAATAAAGTTACTGTGCTCCTCTAAAACTATATATGTATTAAAAAAAACTTTTAAAAATATTTTTAAAAAGATGTAGCAAGTTTATTCCCTGATACTAACTCTATAAGATGTGAATATCAAAGAATGTGACTGCTTCTTCTTAAATGTTCTTTAAACACTAAAGACTTTGATGTACCTTTATAACCTTGGAACTCCAAACACTCATTTCAACAATAAGTCATCACTCAGCACCTTCTTGGCCCTTCTCTACCAGATTGGTCTCCACTGAATCCCAGATCCTTTCACAGACAACACTAAGAGGAGTGGGCACCTGTGCCAGCTCAGGAGATAAATTTAACTTCTAGAAACAGCTTTAAAGCCAACTACAGTGACTAAGGTACGTGTTCAACATGGATAAGGCCCCTTTAATGAGCTAATATTGTAAGGTCACAAGACTGATATGGCAGTAACCTGGCTGAGAAGGCAGTTTTGACAAAGTAAGGAATACAAAGAAATACACTGACCCGAGGTCACCCCATTAAGAGTAAATGCAGGGCTTCCTAAGAAACCACCTGAATGGCAATGCTCATTTGAATGTGGCTATGTCCATTGTATTCCTTACAAAAACAAATAGGTCCTTATTTTGTTGTCATTCCTAGTAAGAAAAACAAAGGAATTTTTAAAAAGGCAAAAATATGAACACAAAACAGAAAACTAGTGCAACTCAAAGAGTGGTGGTTGAAACTCAGGGACATGCTAAGCAGGCAGCAGTGATCAGAGCTCCAACTAGACAGGCGCTCCGGAGAAATGACAATTGATTTTTGTTTGCCTTGGGGGATGGGAGGGAGCAAAAGCATTTACCACTTGGGAAATCAGCAAGGTCATCTGATAGTGAAAATGGAAAAAGAGGGCTGTTAGCAAATGGGTAGATGAGCAACTAAATGAATTATGTCTATTTATGAGAGGAATTTTCAATACCAACTATCTTTAAAAGTGAAGCCAAGAACAAACAACAGATGCACAAGACAATCTCATTGGAGATAAGTCACTAGGACCAGGCGATGATCACCCATAATCTGACGAACCACAGCTGTGTAATGGTACCTGCACCATCCAAGGGTCTCCACTACCAGTAAGGTTCCCTCCCGGTTGGATATGGCTTCCTTAAGTGCAAAGACTACATCTGGCACAGAAAGGCTGAAGCAATAAGGATCTTTATATATTAATACAGAAGTTCCTCAACTTCTGGGCTCCATCCAAATAACCTCACTGTATAGTAAAAAAATGCATTTAATACACGTAACTACCAAACATCATAGTTCAGCCTAGCCTACCTTGAACGTGCTTACAATACTTCCATTAGCCAAAGTGGGGCAAAAATCATCCAACATAAGGTCTTTTTAATAATAAAGTACTGATATCACATACTGAATACTAAAATTGAAAAAGAGAATGGATGTATGGGGGTAATTTTCATACCAGTGTAAAATCAGAAAATAATAAGTCAAATCAAGGACTACCAGTATAAACACAAGCACCACATGTAATTTGGTGTTCCTCTATAATTTCTGGGGCTTCAACCAGCCCTGGTGGTGATGATCAAGATGGCAGCAGTACTTCTGCTATGTCTCTGGCTAATATGACTTTAGGTCAATGACATCTTCATGCTCCAGCATACAGACAAACAGAGATCTGAATAAAAAGAATAAAACCACTTTTGCACAGCATGTGAGAGGTCACAAAGGAAAAGCTGTCCTATCAGGCAGTATTTCCTGAGCATAGATGATATATGTAATTGTTTTTGTTTGTCTGTTTATATGTTTATTCGCAGCACCAGAGATTGAACCCAGGGGTACTTTACCACTGAGCTACATTCCAGCCCTTTTTTATTTTTTATTTTGAGACAAGTCCTTGCTAAGTTGCTGAGGCTGGCCTTGAATTTGAGATTCTCCTGACTCAGCCTCCAAAGTTACGGGGATTATAGGTGTGCGCCACTGCACTCAGCTTGATATTATAGTTTTAATAATACACTATCACCTGTTACATTAAAATCATCTCGTTAATTTAATTGTCTGCATTTGAGATTTCAGATTTCTAATGAATTTGTGCGTTAACTTGTGGTATTTTAGTGATAGCTTTGGTGAGATACCAGCTGTAAACATGTTTATTACTCCTTTTATGTTTAGATATATTAGAAGAAACATTGTAATAAATGTAATTTAAGGTACCCCTCACTGATGCTTACTCTCTAAAGGGGGTCTACCTTATTCAAGCTTAAAGATATACTGAACTCTACCACATCGCCTGCTGTCTTCCCACTGCAGAAAAGGAAATTCAGGACTCACTGTTCTTCCCAAGGAAAGCAATGTTAGAATAAGACATTCCTTGTGGGCTGGGGTGCAGCTCAGTGATAGAACACTAGCCTAGAATGCATGAAGTCCAGAGTTCGAGTCCCTCTACTGCCAAAACAATTGGGCAACGATATTCATTCCTCAGTGGAAATTTTTGGAGTCGGGAGAAAATAAGCAAAACCAGTTCAGTACTAATATTCACATTATTATAATAAACAATTTTTATGGTGATTCTTCAATATTATGCTAAATTCAGGAGTGTTCCTTTATTTATACCCTTTAATTTGTCAAAATTTCCTTTCATGATACACATGTGAATCTAAACAAGGAACTGGAAAAGAAGAAACCAGGTTGAACTTCAACCCTGCAGCATAATCTAGACTAGCCACCAGTGGCACTGACATAGCAACAAACCAAGCAGGTTTAAGTTATTCTCCACTTTTTTGGACTCACTTTGTGAACAATTTAAAAATGAACTCCCTATAGGTCCTTCCAGCCATAATGCCTGGAGCCCTATTTGCTTACCAAAATCTATGACCCCCTTGCCTGAATTGCAGTGTTCCCACCTTCAATAGGACTGCTCCTATGGGTGAAATAGGCAAACATCACCCTCACCAGACAGTCCCAATCGCCTATGTGCCCCCAGGCCCAAAAAAAAAAAAAAAAATGAGACTTGGGACAAAAGTAAAAGCATTTTTTTTTAACCCAGAGAAATCACTCCCACAAAAGTAACTATCTTAGTCTCCATCAAACAGCCTCATTCAGAGAACCATTGGAAGACATTAAAACACAGACATAACTTGATATCATGAAGAGTTCAACCTTGAGAACTCTATCCTTAAAGCGCCAGTATGATGGGTCGCCAAGGAAGGCGTCTAACAAATCCATAATCCTGCCAGAACTGGGTGGTAACTATTAGTACAGAGCAGCCACTGAAGGACCTACCAAGCCCTAGCTCCAGCCTGAGCTACCCAAAGCCCTCCAGTCATTCGAGAAGATACTCTAACTCATTCTCAGAAAGGCTCCTCACCTCAGGCAAATCAAGATATTCTTAATAGCTCAACCACTTCTAAATCCAGAGGGGACTCCCATATGACCCTACGAATTCCCCTTTCCATCTTATCCCTTCTCAAAGGATAGTCATCAGTGTGAAAGCCTGTAACAGTTCACATCCACAGGGAATAAGCTGAGCTTTATGTTACAACTTTCATATTTTAAAATGCCTTATCATAGAAGGATTTTTAAAGGAAAAGATAGTAAATGTTCCCATATTTATATCTGCAGGGAGAACCCAACACCTAAATGATGATATATTCCTTTGAAATACCCGCTGCCAAGTCCTTCAGAATTGGAAAATTCGATCCACTGCAGAGCTGACTATAAATAGCCACCTTCCTTCCTGCCTGCCATTTCAGTCTAGAGCCACCACGACTGAAAAGCACCCTACAAGCCCACCTGCATCTTCCTTCGCATAGCTGTGAGTAATAAAGGAGCAGGGAGAAGAGGCCACACCTGGATATGGACATGCAAGGACCCAGGTTCAAGGTCTGCTTCCAGCACTAACTAGGTAGCTTTAGCCAAGCAACCAATCCAAAGCCTCGGTGTGCTGATCAGAGAAACAGGACACGTGGTATGATCTCACATGATCAGCTTATGGGTTAATTGGATAACCATGTGGAACTGATAACGTAACCCGAGGGGCATTTCTCAATGCCAGACAGTTATCATGGAAGCTGTAAGATTAGCAGCAACCCTGGCCTCCACCTACCAGATGCTGGAAGCACCTCCCAGGTTGTGACAATGGAAAATGTCTCCAAGCATTGACAGAAAGCCCCTGGGGAGAAGGACGGTGTCAAAACAGCCCTCAGCTTAGAACCACTGCTCTAGGTATTTAGTAGACATACGTTTCTTCCCTCCTACCCACGCAGTCTTCTGAAGCAAGAAACCTGGAGGATTATTCTTTTTACCTCACCTAATCAAGAGGTAACCAAATTCCATGGGATTTCCTCCTAAATACCTCCTGTTCTAATCCCCTTGCTCATTTCCACTGTCATCACCACCAGGATGCTGGGACAGCTCCAGGACCTCGTGGGGTTGTCCACCTCAAATCCATTCTCCCCAGTGCTGTATGGCGAGATTCCTTCATTCATTCATTCACCAACCTGAACCTCACACAGGCCGAACGAGCACTCTACCACTGAACTCTACCACTGAACTACATCCCCAGCCCCCACAGTGACCTTGACAAAAGTCTAGGTCTCAACAGGTTTCTCAAAGGCCCTCAAGCATTGAAGTCCGAGTTCCTTGATAAGTCCACAGGCTATTCACATCCACCCGCTTCTTCCCCTGACTTCACAGTCGGGCACCCCAGGCCTCATCTGGGTGGAGCACTATTTGCTTGCCAAAAGCCCACTCTGAAAAAAATCCCAGACCTTCCCCAGCATCATGGTGGCACTCATGGTCCTAGAGCCAGCTGCCTTGGTTCAAGTCCAGGTCCTGCTACATACTAGCTCTGGGCAACTCTTTATGCCTCAGTTTCCCCATCTACAGAATGGAATAAATAGAACCGGCTTTAAAACACTATCATGAAAATTTATGTTCATTTTTTGGAGTTTATTTTAACTGATAAATAGAATCACATGTTATTGTGTGCACATTTTGAAATATGTATACGCTGTGGAATGGCTAAATCAAGCTAATTAGCAGAAGTATACCTCACATACTTATTACTTTGAGGTGAGAACCCTTTAAAATTTACTCGCTCAAGAATACAATACATTGACTACTGCAGCTGTCATGCTGCAGGACAGATGAGTCTGTTCTGTAACATGTTTACATCATTTACTATGGCACAAGATGGGCTCTAGGGGGAGACGTCTCAGTTTTCTAGTGTGCTGTGCTTGTTTAACACTTGGGCAGTGAGAACACTGCCCTCTTGGTCAGGTAGCATGAATCCTGGGGTCTAAAAAGAAATATCAGTTCCAAGCAGCTGACCTGGTATCAGCAACGGCAGTTTCAACGATTTCTTCTTTGCCCTTTTAAGAAGGTGGTGAAACTATCAGAAGTGAATTTGTGCCCCTTTGCTCATGCCTCTCTTGGGGCTGGAGAGATGGAAAGTTTTCCCACTTACAATTCTGCAAAAAAAGAATAGTTAAGAGTAAAATCCTAAGTAATGGTATAGAGGAGAAGAGGAGGGGTAATCCATAGCATTCAAAAGAATCTTTTAAAGGGTATTTATTTTTGACCAACTGATCTCATGAGATGGTCTGTGATCTCTGCTTCGAGAAAACATTCTGGGGGCGTGACGCTGAGCTTGGGATGGGGCGCCTGCGTCTTATCTGTCTGAGCCAGGCACGTCCGCAGAGGGTGGGTAAGTGCCATCAGGGAAGGAATAGAAGAACTTAGCTGCAAGGTGCTTTTGAGTCTGGAGCATGAAGATGCGTGCAGAGACAGGGTGTCGACTTGGAACAGTGATCACTGAGACAAGTTTTAAGTGAAAATATGCTAGCAGCTGCAATTCTGGAAGCCCCGCTGTCCTTGTTCTCTGACCAGTGTCCAGGCCTGGCTTCCAAAGGTCATTCACTCAATTCCCTTTGTGTTTCAGTTCACTGGAATCAGTTGCTGTTGCAACATCTCCATCTCTTCAGCATTCAAATCACATGCCTGTAATTCCAGTGACTGAGGTGGCTGAGGCAGGAGGACTGCAGGTTCAAGGCCAGCCTCAGCAACTTAGCAAGGCCCTTAGCAACTCAGTGAGACTCTGCCTCTAAATAAAATATATAAAAAGGGCTGGGGATGTTGCTCAGTGGTTAAGCACCCCTGGGTTCAATCCTTGGTGCCAAAAACAAAACAAAAAACAAAAACCCAATGACAGGACAGGAGGTGCAGCTCAGTGACAAAGTGCTCCCCAGTACAGGCAAGGCCCTAACACTGTCAAAAAAGAAAAAAAGAACCCTATAACCAATCTCTTGTCAAAAAGAAAGGGTATTACAAACAAAACTGGACTGGCTAGCAATGGGGAGTTACTGGTTGATGAGTAAGATGTTTGGGGGTTTCAAAATGAAGCCATCTGTGGGTGAACAGGGGTGATGGCTGCACAGCAATATGAATGCACTTACAGCCCCTGAACTGTATGCTGAAGCAAGGCTAGGAGAGTCAGTTTTATGTATTTTATATGTAGTTATTTTAGAAATTTGAATAGTTGGGTGGAGGGTACCCTGAGTCTACAATCACAGTCCAGGGAAGATGTCATTCTCTGAATGCAGAGCGAAAGCAGAGTGGCTTAAATTTCCCCTGTTGTCTGCTGGACCCAAACCTTTCCATGCAAAACTATTTCAAAGTTGCCTTAAGGCGGAAGTAATGAGGATGAGGAGTGGACAGAGATCTGAGGCTAACACCCCAAAATTCCCACAGCCAGAGACTTTCTCTAGATAAGGTCACTGGCTATGGTTCCACTCCATGGAATGGACTGGAAGCAAACAAACCCAGAACCCAAGTTTTCACAGGGATAGTTTTGTCAAAAAGTCCCAGCTCGGGTGACATCAGTCTGAGGCTATTGAGCCAGAGACAATCAATCCTAAAGCTCCTAGCTCAGATCAAGCAGGATCCAAGAAAAAGAACTCTGCCAGTGTCCTTCCCATCCAGGTCAACAAGGGAAGATGGTACACCAGAAGCCTCCCAGCGACAAGGCCAGCACTCCTGGCTCTTCATTTTTGGCCAGCTACCCACTGTAATTCTCCTGTTTTCACCTCCTCCAAACAGGTTTGCTACAAAAACTCCTTGCAGGTATAAGAAAATTACAGCATATCCCCAGCAACCCTTGCAATACTGATATGGGTATCCAGGTTGGCTCCAGGGGGAGGGGCATATGATGTCCTGAAGTCAAGGGCACGCTGGGAGGGAATAACTATCCCAGCAGCAGACCACATAGGTCATCACAGCAGACCAGACCAGCTCAGGGAGGGAACAACCAAGGTCATCCCACTCCCTCCTTGCCACAGCTGGTTGAGGGGCAAGCAGAGCTAAACCTCAGTGGGCCAGCAGGACACAGGAAACACCTCTTGGGGGAGTCTGGGAATTAAAAGTCCTTGAACCTAAGAGAAAGCCACAGGAAGCCATTCTCTTTCCTCTACAAGTAGTAAAGAACATAAAGTAAAAATGTATGCCTCTGATTGCCAATGGCAGCCAATAAGGCCCTGGGAAAGAGCCAGACTGCAGGTGGTAAAGCAGAGAAAAGAACAAGCTCCCTTCTTGATGGCATCACTGAGCTGGCACACCTTCCCACTGTCTAGGTGGATGCTCCCTAATTGACCCATCATAGCTGAACAAGAGAGTCCCCATAAAAACTATCAATAATCTTTCATAATACCTGGGCAAATGGAGATGGGCCAACTCAAGTCCCACAGTTGTAAGATATAGCAAATATAAACTGTAACTAGCAAGGGGTGAGCATGAAGTGAATGCAAGGAACCCTTCAACATGGGAAACACATAAACTATAAGATGCACCCTTATTGCAGAGATATTAAAAAGCCAAGGCAGGGCTATGATCACTCTAATCAAGAACAAGGCTCAGATTAGAAGTAACAAGGTATTTGTCAACTCCACCCTTCTGTTTGGGAAGGGACACACTCTAGGTCACATTCAAGACTTAAAGGACATTACAAGCCAGCAAACAGACAAAATAGAAACTGTATGGGGAGTGGGGGAATAGCTCAGTGGCAGATCACTCACCTGCATGCTCAAGGCCTTGGGTTCAATGCCCAGTGCACCCCCTCCCCCACCAATAAAGAAAGGATAATAGAGCTTTGGCCACTTAAATATTTGTATTTGGCCACTTAAATCTATGCATAACTATCGTTCTGATATCTAAAACTATTCACCAAGAGTGGTGGCACACACCTGTAGTCCCATCTACTCAGGAGACTGAGGCAGGAGAAACACTTCGATCCATGAGTTCAAGGCCAGCTTGGACAGCGAGACCAAATTAAAGTATTAAATAGAGTGATTACTTTCGGGTTTTGATCTCTAACCCCAAAACCATGAAAACAAGAAAAGAAGGATAGATTTGAGTTTGATGACAAATCATAATTTTCAGAGAACTCAAAAAATTCAGGAAACACTAACACTACTAAAATTGCTTTTATGCAGCTATCATGCACAAATATGAAAATACAAATATTAAGTGTTCATAGTTAGAAAAATAAAACATCTATTTTATAAGCTGCATGTAAAAAAAAAATCCAATTTAATTATTATTTTTTTAAATGCTCATTCCTTTATCTATCCCACTATCTCTCAACTTTGTGGGAAGGTCCTAACAGGCCAGTTCAATGACACTGGTTCCAGTGGACACAAAGCTCAAAGCCACCCCTGATAAACATGTTTAACTAAATCAACTTGGAATCAACATTTGTATCAAACAAATGCTCTAATTTTTACCTGAATGTTGAAGTACATGTATTGGGGGGGGGGGGGCAGGCGTGTCTTTCTACCTTATTTTTATTTACTTAGTTATTTTATTAAGCATTATTTTAACCGTACATGTTCATAACATACAGTGATAACTTGACACACACATGCAATGATCAAATCAGGGTAGTTAAAATCTCCATCTCCTTAAACATTTTTAAAATTTCTAATATGTAATAATTACACATATTTATGAGGTTCAGTGTGAATTTAATACAGGTGCACAATGTGTACTGATCAAAGGGTCAGTAACATCTCCAGCTCTTCAGCATTACTTTCTGTTTGAAGCCTTTGAGCTCTTCTCTCCAGTTATTCATAAAATATACCCTGGGTTACTGTGAACTATCATTACCCCACTGTTCTACCTTACTTTTAAATTTATAGTAAGAAAAAAAGCTTATTACAAGTAAGCAAGAAAAAAAGACAATAAAAAAATTACCTGTAATCCTTTTGCTCAAAGATAACCACCATTTGCATTCTGGGATACACTCCTAGTCTTTTTTGTATGTGTAAACACTTTTAACCACAATAGGATTCTATAGCACCACTGTTTTGTAAACCGCAGTCTCTACATACCATACCACTGACATCTTGTCAGTAAATATTCTTCAACATCCCCCCTCCCCACCCCCCTCTCCCATGACTATACCCGGTAGCATTCTCCATCTTACTTCTCATAGAAAAGGAGCAAAAGCTCAGACTCCCACTTAAAGTGTCATCTTTCACTAATAATAGTCAATGAAAACCAAGACCTCAACTCCAAGGCAGGCGTGGCCTGCAGGGCACACACCACTTTCTCAAGAATCAGCTTAAACATACTCCAGAGCTGATGATCAGCCTAGATTGCTTAGCTCCCTCTCCATGCAGCTCAGCCTAAGAGCCACATTCCTGTACCCTGTGGCTTTTAGGAAGAGAGGGACACAGATGGCCAGACCAAGTTCACAATCAACTTACCAACTGTAATCATGGTTGTATCCATGTATTACACAATATGTGGAGCACAGAAATCAGAGGAGGACTAAAGAAAGCAATCTGATTTTCAGTTTAAACCCCGAGCTCTTCCCTTCCCAAACCACAATGGGCTGAGGAAGTCAGCATTATGACGAAACCAAAGCCAACTCACTTATTAAATGAGAGGGGAAAATGGAGAGCAGAAACAAAGGCACAGAGTTTTTAAAAGACTGTCGGTTCTGCAGGCAGTAAGGCTGGTTAGAGATCTGAGTCATGCCCGAGTATGCACAACCTTGAATCCAGTGGGACACACACACACACACACACACGTTTTACTCATTACTAAATAGTTAATATGGGGGAGGGTAGGAAGGGAGTCTGGATTTGATCACTGCACCCTGTGTTCAAACAGCACACTGAACCCTATTAATATGTACAATTAATATATGTTAATCAAAAATAAAATATTAAACCATAAGTTGCCACTGAGTGCTCATTAAACAAAGTGATTCTCTAAATAAAGGAGGCTGGCTTTCATTTTTGTAAAAAAAAAAAAAAAAAAAAAAATTTCTTCCAAAACTTGAAAAACAAACAAAGACACAGAGGTAAATAAAGCGAATCCACCTGATATACACATCCTGAATCTCTTAGAAAAAAATAACAAAAAGCTTTTTGTCACTTTTATTACCTGTGGTCCAAAGCCTGTCCTTACTGGACTTCTCACATTGGTGGTTATCTACCACTCACGTGGCAAAACCTAAACATAAAACTGTATCACGAGGCCAGTCTAATAAATTGTTTAAATTTGTATTTCACTCATTCAGAACAGACATACAACTGGAGCAACTCGTGTGACCCATTAGGTAGGAGTGTGCTGGCCACTGTTCTAAACTCTATTACAACAATCTCAATGTTTTACCCTCAAGAGGAAGCCCAGCTTTACAATACACTTTAAAAACACATTATAGGGGGGAGGGTGCTGTACCTCAGTGGTAGAGCGCTTGCCTAGTGAGTATGAGGCATTGGGTTCGATTTTTAGCACCACATAAATAAAATAAAGGTATTATTTTGTGTCCATCTACAGCTAAAAAAAAAATTTTTTAAAAATTATAGTCAGGTGTGATGTTGCTCACCTGTAATCCCAGTTAGTGAGACAGAGGTAGGAAGGTTACAAGTTCAAGGCCAGCCTTGGTAAATTAGTAAGGCCCTGTCTCAAAACTAAAAATTAAATTATAAAACATGATCAAACATCGCACCAAATACAAAGAGATGGCTGGCCTTGAGTCAGGCTGGAAGTGGGAAATGTAACTAGAATATGAAAACTGTGCTACCACAGGCAAGACCAACAGTCAGGGCCCAGCCCAGGCCCTTGTCACTGCAGGTCCCCTCAAGATAGGGTGCAGGGTCTCTACCTGGTAGACAGGAGGTAGAAACATGCCAGAGCCATCAACACTTCACTTCAGCAGACCTGGAAACTGTGGACCCCAAGAGCCCTGACCAAGTGACGGGATGTCACCCAAACCAGAAGCAAGGCAGTTCATAGCTTCTTGCACCAAAAGAAAACTCACCTTTGAATGGCCCTGTTCTCTGGGTGAATTAGAGGTATAAGAATACAAAATCTCTTGGCCCGCCTGCCAAGAAGTCACCAAACACTAAATTTGATGACAGTCGGGGAATCTGAGAGCCTTGACATTAAACTCAGTGAGTTCTGAATCAATACAGGACTCTGTGGAGTCAGGGACAAAAAGTCCACTGAAGTGTCAAATTTAAGCTAGTTACCCCGGATACACTTCGGGAATACAGTTCTTCCCACCTCAAGGCCTCACAGGGACAGGCCATGAGGACCACTTGGGTTCTGAACAAAACATTACACTCTAATGAGATTTGAGATATGCAAGACGTAAGTGGCCCAGGTCGTTACACCACCAAGCTCTCTGCTAAGACACAAGCCACAGTCCTGGTCAGGTATCAAGAATCTCTCCAACATGCAATTAGCAATCATTAATTGCTTCTCAAAGTCAATGACAGTAAGTTATGGAAAGGTCCACCTGACAGAACTAGAAGTATTCAGAAGTCTTTACATGTCCAAGAAGAAAGGACTGTGACAGCATCCAACTCTCTGTGTGCTTGGATGCTGCTGGGACTTCCTTCCCCAAATCCAAATGCATGTTCCTGGCTCCTAAAGCTGCCTATGACCTGGAGAAGAGGAACCCTGGAAACCTGGAAAATTGATGGTTCCTGATACTGCCCACTGAGAAACATCACTGTGGGCGTTTTCATTAAATAATTGATTCTTTAAGTTTATGGGAAAAATGCTGTTTTGTAAGTCTAGACGTTTTGTTCACATTTCTAAATCATGCTCTCATTTCCATATTCCACCAACAAGAACCAAGCAAACTGACAGTAACACTAGTCAACAGTACAAATATTGCCACCTATAGTCAGAAAATGAAATATATTTGTTTATACTGTGACCTGGAAGAGAAACAATATAAAAACAGAAAGTAACATTTTGTTATACTTTCCATGCCCTTCATTAAGTCTAACACTGGAATACTCATGATCCTGACAGGTGACAGCACATGTACATTACTTTGATCCTTCACAAGATCTTTCCAAAGATAAATGTGAGGTTTGCTTTGTTGCTAGTTAACAAATATCTCAAAGCCTGGCTCAGCAGCACAAGCCTGACTCCCTGATACTCAGGAAGCTGAGGCAAGAGGATCACTTCATCCTAGAAGTTCAGGGCTAAACTGAACAACATAGACAAAACCTCATCTCTTAAAATAAAATTAAATTAAAAAAAAAAAGTAAAACAAACTCATTCAAACACTTGCAACATAAAAAGTTTGAAAACTCGTAAGTTAGGCTTAGGGTTTTTTTTTTGTGTGTGTGTTGTTGTTTTGTTTTTGTTTTGTTTTATCCTGATGCTACACAAAATTCAAGGATAACCAAAAAAACCTGTTTAGTAAGAAGATTTCAGTTCAAAAATTTTTAATGAAATATGCTCTCTTTCTAATCTATATAGCCATGTTTTTTCTGATGCCACGTTAAATAACTATACAAGGAAGAGAGGTGGTTAAATTAGCAATGAACAAAGTTTCTTCTACTCAAATCAATGCAGAAAGCAATTTAGCTAGAATTATGTATTATTGCAATGTTACATTCTTGAACTATGTATTGTTGCAATATTACATTCTTGAACTATATATTTGTTGCAATGTTACATTCTAAAACTATTAGTCATTTTTAAGCAATGTTATTGAGATGTAATTCATATCTAATACATTTCATCCATTTAAAATATAAAACTCAGTGGCTTTTGGCATATTCACAGGGATTTTTCCCCAAGATTATTCATCCTTCTCCTGAATAAATATATCTCAAGCATACTGAGGCTCTCCAGAATCCCAAAACAAACTTTCTCAAGTAAGCTTCCTAGGGAGGGGAGTACCTACTGCACTGGATAAAAGTCCAGGTATCCAGATTTGACTTCCCTAAATTGTGTTCTGCATGGTAAAGAAGTTGCAATCATCCAAAGATTCCCAGTTGGCCACTGTCTTCACCCCTTTAAACAAATTTATTTTCATTCCTTCAGTTAAGGAAACTGCTTTTTCAGTAATGAAATAATTCAAAAATTCTGATTTAATAAAACTGAAAATAATATAAACAAAAATATCAAAATGTATAAATTTCACAGATACTACCTCCTTGATGTGAATTTAAATTAATGAGTGTTAAATTTAAAGCAATGTACAATACCTGCCAGTTTAAAATACTGCTTTGGGCTAGAGGTATAGCTCTGTGGCAGAATGCTTGTCTGGTATGCATGAGGCCCTGGGTTCAATTTCCAGCACTTCAAAAACAAACAGCTACTTGTAAATGTCACCACAAAATGTAGCCCTTTTTAGATATTCTTAAAACATTAGCAATCATGGCATAGACTCTGAGAGTGGTGGCCCAGGTCCTGGATATACTGCATCTCACAGAGCATGCCAAGCCTGTCACAGGCTGTGCAGTTGGCATGACTGGCAAGAATTACTTCCCTTGAGAAAACTGCCTCTCAGCATCCACCTTCAGGTGCAAATAATATCTATACTGTAATCTCCAAAAGCAGTCTTGTCCTGACCATTTTGCAGCTCAAAGATGGCACTGAGGAATTATGAAATAGTCTCTTAAAACCATACAAGGCACTTTTTAAAAATTAACAATTATTCTTAAGATGTTTTCTCTGCGAATGTTCATATAAAAGCATTTTCCTCTATCCCTTTCTCAGACATAGAAAGAAATCCAACTTAAAGGGTGATTTAAAAGTGTTGGATTAGATAGAACAAATTTAAAAATTAAAATAATTTAAATATAAAATAAAATAAGCAAAAAAAAAAAAAGTGTTGGATTGGGGGTGGGGGTGTAGCTCAGTGATAGAGGTCCTGGGTTCACACTTCAACATTCAAAAAAAGAGTTGAATGATTGGGGCTACGGCATGGAGTCATCCCAGGTTCCTAATTACTATAATTTGTCCATTCTAAAACATTGTTATTTTCATATTTTAACATCTCTGGAAAAAAAAAAAAACATGCATCATAAAGTTGACAGCATGTAATCTGACAGCATTTTTTCTTAGTGGTACATAAAATAATGATGCATCTTAAAATTGATGGCACCTTAAAATAAATATGGTGAAATAAATGTCTATGTCAAAGGTCAACCTTAAATATTTTTTATTAAGTTCATAATTACATACAAATCAGCAAAGAGATACCTTAAAACAATCAGGAGCAATGGATACTGTCGCAACTACACACACCACCACATCCCAAGGGCCATCATTCGAAGCTACTAATTGTTGCCAGGTGAGAAAGTAGCTCCTCCAATAAAGCTAGATTTTTCCTGAAAGCTTCCAAGTTTTAACACACTTGGACATTAAGCAAGATTCCTAGTCAAATCTGACCCAGGAGCATCACATTGCAACCCTTAATGTTTGTATGTGTTTTACATCATCATGAATAATCTAGCTACAAAGACCTTTCAAGATGCTTGGAAGAAAGGAAAGACCATTCAGCATGTTTAAAAAAAAAAAAAATGGCTTTGGAATCAACAGGACTGGTCTCATAACCTTTTTGCTGTGTGTCCTTATGCAGTTCACTTACACTTTCTGAACTCTCATTCAGCATCTGTAAACCCAGGATTTTTAATGAAATTTAAATGAGATAGTATGCATAAGGCTTAGTGTGGAACTTGATGGAGAGGAGTCATCCAGAACAACAGCCACTGTCAATCAAAGTCCCATTCCAAGTCAGCCCGTCCTTCGTTTATATGCCATTTGCCTCATTCTTGCACCCCCAAAATTTAAATGCCATTTAATATTATAAAGAAGGCTGTCACACAAATTCTAGTTTTTCATCCAGTAGACAATTTTTTTCAATGAAAGATACCCTTCAAGATGTAATAAAAGATTTCAGAAAGTTAACAGTATCATTCATGAGAAAACTATGCCCAAATGAGCTACAGATGTCCAACAATAAATAGAAAGTAGAAAAAAGACCTCGAAGGCCCCAAGCCAGATGCAGAAACTAGTCCAAACTGCTCCTATTCCAAATCTAATCCTCAACCATGAATAAGAAGTTTTGTTCAACGGCTAATCCCTCCAACACCAAAACTCATCTGATGGTGATTTCAAATTTGGTTCCCTAAACTAATGTGATTGAAATCCAAGTGAATATGAATAACTCACCAGAGGAAGGTCACCCAGAAACACACTACAGAAATTAAACCACACATACATTCACATAAGCAAAGCCTACATCTTAATCCTTTTCATTCTACAAATGAGATAGCTGATGAATAATACCCACCACCCTGCTTTGGTACCCTCCCCCAACTCATGTTCTAGGTTAATACTATGCTTCACTAAAGTACAGAGAACTCAACAGTCTTTATACAATGGTAAATAATTAAGTGCACTCTAAATACATAACACTTTCCATCAACCTCAAATAAAGTAACAAATTTACATATAAGAAATCTGCTAGGTGTGGGTGCCTATGTTTCTAACAGATTTATAAGTGTGCTCTTCTCTACAGCAACCAAAAATACCTTCATGTGTGATGTTCTGCAGCACACTAAGTCTGCAGACTGCAGGGCACACATATTTAACACACCTCAGAAAACCCACCCTGCTGTTTTTTTTAGCAGGCATTCTACTTTCAAAGACTGTCAAAATCTTCCATTTGTTTTCTTACCTAGACTATTTCAGGGAGACAATACTAGCTGTGAATAGATAACAATTTGTTGTTAGTATTCTATGAAGGCTTTCCCTGTTCTCAGGAAGGCAACCTGACAGCGTGAAAACTCCCATAAAAACCAAGTATTACAGAAATGTGAAATTATCAAAATAGCCCAGGCTTATTTTTTCACTAGTAGGAAAAGGCTAAAAAAAGAAAAGAAAGAATGATGAGACTTGTCTTGTGTAATATAATGTGTGTAGAACTAAACAGTACCAGCAATAACTAATAAAAGGTGTCTTCTTCACCTCTTGCTATTACCTGTATGGTCCCCAACACCCTCTGGCAACAGGCAGGAGTGAGCCAGTCATAGGGAGCCCACCCTGACTCAGATTCGGTTCCTATGTCTCCCTCACTTTCACACTTCTCACCAGTTCAGATCAGCATTGACTCATTGAGACAAGAGTGGCAAGATGCACTCTAGGTAGAATCTGACACCACTGCCAATGTAAACAAAGCACTAACAACAATAACATAAATGTGATTTGCTTATCCAGTTGCATTTCCCAAAACATTCTTAAAATATTTTTTCAGGGAGCTTTTAAAAATGATGTTATTCAAAATGTTTTTAAAAACCTGAGATGAAACACAGCTGTCCACATCCCCCTCCACACCTTAACCCAAGCGGCTCTTTGTTCAGGAATGTCGATACCTCTGCACCTCTAAGAGCTCCCCGGCTGCCCTCTACTGATCCTCATTAAATGAAGAAGTGGAGGATGCAAGGGAAAGGAGAGGATCCAGGAGGGAGGAGAACCCCAGGGTAAACAAAACAATGCTACATTCACCCAGCTCCAGGGAAAAACGCAAAGGAAAAAAAAAAGGAAAGTATTTTACTCAAGCAAAACATGGCAAAATGACAAAAGGTGCTCGATTTTTGATAAACACCCCAGCAAGACTAGCTTAGCACCGTCAGAGAAAAGTCACCCCCTACACATCCTCCCCACCCCAAGATACCCATTGCATTGCACACTTACACACACACACACACACACACACACACCGTGGCAGGGTAGGAAAGCTGCTGAGAGCGAAGCCATAGAAGCCATAGCGTGAGCCCGTCTGAGATAATAGCCTCTCTTTAAACCCCACCCCCACAACTAGAGAAAAGGGAGCCTCAGAAAGAAAGAAGGGAGGAGAAGAAAAGAGAAATCGAGAAAGCCCGAATTTCCAGGCATCAACTTTTCACGAAATGCACAACCAGGATAGGAAATACCTCCCTGCTGAGTAATGCTTCAAGGGTTGTAAATTCACCTCTCGAAAGGGGAGCCAGACCTGGGCGCGCACCCCGCCAGATGGCAAACCACTCCTACCTGCTCCATCCAGTCTGCCTGTCACGCCGCGCCCGAGACAGGCCTCCCACCCCCCTTTTTGGCAGAGCAACACACCAATAAGAGCCGAGCGTAGCTGGTTGAGAGAGGGCTGAGCAGTGATTTAGCAGGATTGTTTCAAAAGGGGGAGTGGGAAACCGGAGGAGAGAGTGAGGGTAAAAAACAAAGCCCTTTCCAATGAAACCAACCGTTTGGGGGCGTGGCTTATTACATTCGCTTTATTAATAAAAGAGATCAATGGAGCGTTCCTCTCTCCACCCACCCCGGAGGTGCCGGGCTTTAAATCCTTGGGGTTGGGGGAGGGGGGTTGGCAGGACTGCAGGCTTCCTCCAAGTTTCGAGCAGCACCTGCCACCTTCGTTGGGCCCTCCACCAAAAAAGAGGCTCCGAAATGCACAATCCAGGTTTCAGACTTTGCAAGACAGAGGAACGGCCACACGCAGCTCCCGGCGTCTCCCCCACTACCACCAGGATCAGCACACACACGCTTCTGATAGCCTGCAGACAGGATCCTTAGAAAGTTCCGGGGGGAACGATCAGGGTCCTCCGCAGCCCCTGATCCCCCGCACCGCGCGGGTCTCCTGCCGCGACCCAGACGTGACACGCATCATGGACTCCGGGCTGCAGGGACGAGAGGCGCAAAGTTGCCCAACAGCCTCAGGAGACAAGGCTCAGAGAGGAAGGGGACCCGCGGGGCAAAGAGACACAAGAGCCTTCAGCCCATCCCAAAAGCGGGGAGAGGCGGAGTGAACCGGGGTTCCAAGGGCGTCGGGCCGCTTTATTTACAAACAATGCGCTCGGCTGGAGGGGAAAAGGACCCAAGCCCCTCTCCCCCGACCCTGCTCCCGGGCGCTCCTGTTTCTGGGGCCCCCCTGCAGGCTCGGGAGACGTGCAGCCCAGGGGTAGCCCCGATCCCTCCCCTGCCGGCGCGGGGCGGAACTCCCCGGGGAGTCCCGGGCGGGAGGGGGTGCCGCTCACCTCGTCTTCGGAAAGTCCGTAGACCGGCTCCCCGAGCCCGGTCGCCATGGAGCCGGCGCCCTGCGCGGGGTCCGAGACGATCCGGGGCTGCTGGGCTGCGGCGCGGGCCGCCGGGTCTTCCTCTGCCTCCGCGGCCAGGCGGTCCGGCACCCGGCCCAACGCGCGTCCCGCTGGGGAATCGGTCCGGCGCCCGCAGGTGAGGGTGCCCGAGCGCGCAGCCTCTGCCGCTGCCGGCGCCGCTTCCTCCCGGAAGGCTGCGGGACGTGCGGACAGGCGGCTCCCGAGAGCGCGCCGAGCGGCTGGCGGTAGCCCCGGCGCCTCTCCCTGCGCGCGGCAGCCGCCGGGCTTCCCCTCCCCGCGGCCCGCACCTCCCTCCTCCGGCCCTCCCCGCTCGCCGGCCGCTCTCCGCCCCTCTCCGAGCTGGCTCTGCGATCCCGGCGACCCGGCTCCTCTGCCCCCCGCCCCCCGCTCCCACTCTCCCCGCCTCCTCCTCCGCCTCCTCCCACCCGGAGCCCAGAGGGGACCCTCCCCGCTCGCCGGGGCGGGCACACGCGCCCCCCAAGCCAATCACCGGCCGAGCTGGGGGGCGGGCCGCCGGCCGAGGGGGTGGTGGAGTTCTGCCCCACGCCCACCCCACCCCCGGCAGCTGCTGGCGTCCGGGGGTCACCCGGCCTCGGGGCGCGGGATCAGGGGCGTGCCCAGGCGAGCTTGGCCTACCCAGCTGACCCTCCCTTGCCCGGCTTCCCTCCGCTTTGGGGAGGGGGCGGAATGGACCTTTAGGAGCGATGATTTTTTGAACAACATAAGCTCCCTGTCCGTTTAATTCTACGGGTGGTCTTTTTACCTAGAGCCCTGAGCTCGCGGTAGTTATTAAAAGAGGGGGAAAGGATGTTTCCAGACCCCTTTAAATTCTTGGTAGCCCCAGCAAGCCGGGTTTGACTACATTGTCAACTCCGGGATACGATCCGCCTGGCCTGGCTGCCAGCCGGGGAGAGGCTGCCCCGGTGTGGCCGCGAGTCGCCATTGCCCGTGTCAACGTTACAGGGAACAAAACCGACGCAGCGCCCGCTTAGTACACACCCACCCACTCCAAACAGCGCGGTTCTTTGAATAAAAGGCAGCTCTTTTTTAAGCGCAACGTGAAATATCAAACTCAAGTTTAAGGTTATCCTTTGAATATGCAAACGATTGAGACGTCTTATTAGCCACCATAGGAGTCTTCCCACATCCCAGCTACAGTTTCTCTAGCAAGCAGTTCATTTAATCCTTCAGATTCATAAGAATTCAAGAGACTAAATAAGCGAGAGAAATTCGTCATTCGACTTTTTCAGGAAGCCGTTAAATTTAATGTTCAATGCAGTTGTGAGTTCAAAAAGAAAACAGACGCAGAACATGTCATTTGCCTTTGAAAAGAAAACATCAAAGACCTAGGTGCATTTAGGACTTTCATTCACGGAAGTTAAGAGAGAATTCACATAGTTTAACAGAAAGAATCATCTTGCTTGTCCCCAAATACATTGCCAAGTATGTGCTGTTCGCCTTGCAGATCAAAGGAGAGGGGCACACTCATCCTAACTTAAGCTTTCCTTGGATTCCCTGAGACATGACTGTGGCTTAAAATGTGTGCCATGTAATGGATTTCCTTTCACGGCTCAGCCTCATACAGTCAGCATCCTACTCAGAAACCTTCTACAGACATTTTGAGCCATTAAGTCCATAGTGCTTAGATGCCATTGGCGCGGAGGGGGCGGGGGTGGATCTTCATGGAGGAGCATTTCAAAAACAGATCTCTGTTCATTCCACACCAAAGCTTTTTGACCTTTCAAACCTAGATTCCTTTTCTTTTGATAAACAAAAAGCCCAAAGCGCGCGCACACACACACACACACACACACAAGTGCGCGCACACACACAAGCGCGCGCGCACACACACACACATAAATTCTAAGATACTTTTTACCTTGCCTATGACCCCTATAAATGAGAGTCAGTGCTTCTCCACCCTCACCAACCAGAACTCTGTCAAATTTGTAAGTGTATATTTTGCAGGGGGAGGGGGGAGTCATAGATTCTTAAATTTTTCTGGTGGAAGATTACAATTTGAAACTAGGTAGAAAATCTTGGAGGTGCACAGTTACAGCCTGATTCTTTGGGTGAGGATGTATCCTCTGGGAACTTTAGAAGGCTGTCATTCTTCCTTCCCTCATCCTTCACCCTGCCCCACTCCCTCTAATCCAACAACCTGTACCCACCTGAAATCTGGGGTCATGTCCTTAGCTTTAGTGGAAGGATGGTTATTAGAAACTGCATAAGAAACTTGCCATATATCACTTACTGTGAAGTGTTTATAAAATGTTGATATATCACATCATTCAACATCCCCGGTAAGAAGACTCAAACAAGACATGTATTTCAGACTTAAGAGGGAAAGCTTGCTTTCTCTCAGGGAACTAGTAAGCTTTTCCGTTGTGGATGACACAATTGTTTCTACTGATTATGTTTTCCTATTTACTTTGGCTACCAGGAAACTTTGGGTCAATTTTATGGACATAAGCCATAAAAGATCCCATAAAAAAATCAATCCCTTTTGTAACTATGCATCAACTTTCCCCCTCTGTAGTGGCTCTGTACCTTGGATACACATTGGAACCATCTGCAGAGCTTTAAAATTGACTAAATGCCCAGTTGCCAGCACAAAAGACATGATTTAAGGTTCAGGGTAAGAAAGAAGACATCAGTAGTTTCAATAGCATCCCCAGTGATGCTAATATACATTCAAGGCTGACACCAGCAGCCTAGGCCAATAATTCCCAAATCCTTTTTGTTGTTATTGTTGTTGTTGTAATATACATGACAGCAGAATGCATTTTGATTTATTTTACACAAATGGAGCACAACTTTTCATTTCTCTGATTGTACTCGATGTAGAGTCACACCATATGTGCAGTCATACATGTACCTAGAGTAATGATGTCCATCTCATTCTACTATCTTTCCTGCCCCTATGTCTCCTCCCCATCCCTCCCTCCCCTTTGCCCAAAGTTTAATTCCAAAACTTTGCCGCACACAAAACACCTGGGGAATCTTTCTTATTTATTTATTTAAGCCTTTTAGTCTTTTATTACTAAAAAAAAAAAAAGAAGAAGAAAAGAAAAACCTTTTTTTTTTAAGCTTTCTAACTCTGTGCTTGTGCTTTCAACACTTTCTCAAGGATTTTCTGCTCTTCAGTAAGAAAGGCAAACATGATTCTGTCACATACACATTGAGCACACATGGACCCACCATAGGCTCTGGTATTTTTTAAAATTGTTTTGGGTTTTTTTTTAGACAATCTCATAAAAACTTTGGTTCTCACCATACAAATAAAAAAAGTCAGCCAGCAGATTTGGGTGCTTCCCAACCTTCCTGGTGTAAAGGTGAGCAATTCTATTACTGGGAGCCTGGGACAGCCTAATTTTGTTAGATACTATACGGAAAGCTTGTATGTCAAGTGCTAGACCATTCTGAGTGCCTCTAGATACCATCCTTGAAAAGAAAAAAGCACCTGGAGATCTTTGAAGACTGCTCATTTGCCTCCCACCCTCAGGCACTCTGATGTAATTAGTAGTGGGTACCACATGGGCATCAGTTGTTTTAAAAGCACAAAGCCCTGGGGTTCAATCCTCAGCACCACCTCCACACACACATACACACAGGTCCCCTGGTGATTCAAATGCACAGCAAAATTTAGGGACCTCTAGCCTGGAGTTAGATTCTTATTTATATATTTTTCATGATCCTGATTTTTTTTTGTTGCTTTATTTTTTCAATTTAGGGGAAATTATGTATTATAAGTACACTCAAATTCTTTGTGTAATAGGTAGGATATGAACAAATATACTTAATGTGAAGTATCCATTTGGGTTTTGTGCCTCTTCATATTCAGGGGCACAAACAGCTTTTATAGGAGGAGGGGGGTATCATGGGACAAAATGCAAGAAATACACCTATGTAGATTTAGCAAAGCAATGCTAATCAGAAAAATGTCACAGTCTCAGTTTCCATTCTCAGTATGAGGGAACCCTTGATATAGAAAAGCAGGTACCCGGACATTGAGAAGAAATTTTTAATTGCAAAGAGGCTTTGTCTAGTACCAGAGGACAAACCTAGGGCCTCATGCATGTCAGGTAAGCGTGTGACCACTGAGTTGCATCCCCAGCCCTTTTTATTTTTGAGATTAAGGTCTCACTGAATTGCCCAGACGTCTCCAATTCTTGTTGAGATTCTATTGCCTCAGTTTCCTGAGTAGCTAGTATCATAGGCATGCACCACAAGGACTGGCTCATCAATTTTATCTACCACCTACCACTCTGAAATCTCAGATAATAATCTAATTTCTTTGAGGGGTGGGGGTAAAATTACTCAGCACTTTTATCCAAAGCAATCAGTTTCCTCCAATCAGTTTCACATCCATCTGACAATTAAATAGAACCATAATTTGTAGGTTCTCTGCTAGAATTTGTTTTGTTTTGTTCCCTTTGTAGGCTGCCTTTACATTTTAGATTTGATACTGTGGGTGTTTGGTAAATGCTCTTCACTGGGATCATCAGAAATGAAAAATTAGCAGAAATAGTTTTAAAGTACAATGGGTAATCAGAAATAGGGAACGTTGAAATACTAAGCCTCTTCTCAAATTATTGAGTTGTCTTAGCAAGATCATGTGTATCGTAATCACATCTGGGAAGAACCTAAAGCAGAATGATACATAACTCCACATGTTTATGTAATTTTCTCTTCAGTTTTCGATGACGTGTTGTGTTCTATGAAAAGAAAGCCCAGGAAGCAGACAGGTTGGTGGTGGCCACGCACTTGTACAAACTAATGTCATCTTGGAACTTAGCAACATTCCTTGACACAGAGAAATCTAAAGATTTGGGGGTACTCATGATTAAAGAAATAAAGCATGCTTCAGAATTTTGACTATTCACAGGTGGGTAACAAAGAATGACTTGTAAACAGCCAAAATTTTTGCATAAAAAAAGCTAAGCATTTTAGGGCTGGGACTGGAGCTTAGTGGTTCAACACCTAACTGGCACACGGGAGGCACTTGGTTTAATCCTCAGCACCACAAAAAATAAAATAAAGGTATTGTGTCCACCTATAACTAAAATATATATATATATATATATATATATATATATATATATATATATATATACATATTTAAAAAAATAGCTAAGCATTTTAATATATTTTGAACACTTATGAGCTGCTATGCATTATGGTTCTCATAAAATAATATTATCTGAAACATAGACATTTGATTCCTGTTTTTTCCAGTCTGACAAATTATCTGCCTTTTAACTGGTTGTAACAGAAATTCACTGTTTTTAAATCATTATCACTTCTAAAATATCTAGATCTGTTGCCACATTTTTACTATTTTTTTCCCTGTTCTTTTAATGAGTCTCATTAGTGAGTAATGCTTGTGTTTTTTTTTAATTGTATTTATTTTCATGATTGGCGCACGCACGCACACACACGTTATAGATGGACACAATATCTTAGTTTTGTTTGTTTTTATGTAGCACCGAGGATCACACCCAGTGCCTCACATGTAAAGGCAAGCACTATGCCACGAGCCACAACCCCAGTCCGATTGGCGTTTTAATCAGTGAATTTCTATTCCTTTACTAGGTTACACTTGACATTTTACATGTGTGCCTGAGGTAACAAAATTTCATATTTTAATCCCCTATCTGAAGAAGTTTGAAACATTGTTTTCAATCATTAACTCTTTACATGGTATTGATATATAGGTTTTGTTTTGGGTTTTTTTGTTTTGTTTGTCCAGTACTAGGGATGGAGCACAGAGCAAGTGTTCTACCACTGAGCTACACCGCAGTCCATCTGTTCTTTTGGTAAACCACCACTTTAGATATTATTATTATATTATGCTTTTTAAACCTTTACCAATATAATTTTCAGGTTTTTTTTTCCCTTGTTGCTTCTTAGATAATCCTTTAGGATCTTTTTTTTTTTTTTCCTTTTTCCAGAGAGAGAGCCTTTCAAACTCCTTTTGTAAAGAATCAATGGTAAGAGGCTGGGGTTGTGGCTCAAGGGTAGAACACTTGCCTAGCAAGTGTGAGGCACTGGGTTTGAGCCTTGGCACCACATAAAAATAAAATAGAGTTCATCTACAACTAAAAAAAATTTTTAAAAAGGATTCATTGGTAATAAACTCAGTCTTTGTTCATCTGAAAACTTCTACTTTCCTCCATTGTAGATGGTGAAATTACATAAGAGAAGAATTAAAGCCTTTGTGGAATGTGACAGGTTACAGATAAATGATCTTAATGTGACTAATATCATTCGGTTTATTTGGGGAAGTTCTGGGGGACAGGAAAATCCTTAAGAAACAAATAGTCTTATCCAAAGTCTATGTTGTTGTCTTGTTTGTTCTCAGCACTCTGGGGATGTCCTTCCTCTGGGTCTAGTTGCCATGGTTGATGATGGATGGTCAGCTTTTTGTCGAAGTATTGTTGCTCCACAAGCCATTTGCCTTTTCCTGAGCTGCTTTTGGTTCTTGGTGTTCTTACCTTTTTATAATTTGTCTATACCTGGCTTTATTTTTCTTTATTCTGCTCACTGTACTTGGCACTTTCTCTACCAGTGGATTTAAATCTTTGATCATTTCTGAAAAATGCTCAGATATTTTCTCGTCAAATATTCTCCTTCTCCATTCTCTCCATTCTCCCCTTCTGGGACTCCAGTTAATCATGTTAGGTCTTCTCATTCTACTCCTCCTATCTCTTTTCTTGCTTCACATATTCTACCTCCTCATCTGTATATGTTACATTTCAAGTGATTTCTTTAAATTTCTCTCCAATTTTGCTACATAACTGTTTTATTGAGTCTAATTTTTTATTTAACCCATCAACTAAGTTTTTTTTTTAATTTAACAATTGTATTTAAATGTTTTATGTAGTTATTTTTTCAAATCAGCCTTATCATTTTGTTGTTTGTTTTCTTGGGGAGCCAAACCAGGGGACAAACCAGACTTGACCGTTTCTTATTTTGTGTTTACAAATCTTATTTCAGTAACATTTCATAGCTGATTATATTTTGCTAATTCTAAATATCTAGAGTTTAGGGTATGCCTTTCATTGTTTCTGTTGACTCTTACACATAGGGACTTCATTCCATGTGTGTTTACTGGGAATTTACTTGGTTGTCATTTTATTTATTTAATCCTAGTCAATAGGAAGCCAAAGTGGATCTATGTTTGTTTTTGCTAAGAACCAAGGGACACCACCACTATGGGGCTACTCTAGCCCTGGTGACAGTCTCAATACAGAAGACTCACTCAGGCTCAGTCACTAGGGAAGGTCTGTCTCCCCTCAGCTGCAGTACTGGTCTACTTTCACTTTCTGCTTGCTGTGCCAGTCTGTGGTTGAGCTAACTCTTTCAGGGTAGAGGGATATGACAGGCTGTGCTGTTCAGTTGATAATTACTCCCACCTCAGGAAAAGTTTCCCCCCAGCCATTGTGTATTTGACCCTGGAACTTACATGTAACTCACAAGCGATTGCATGAGCAGAAATAGCTGTGTGGCCGGTTCACACAAAGATCCTGAAGCTTCTGCCACCCCTCTGGAGCTCCTATGCCATGAGAATGTCACATCTGAGATAATGGTTGTTCCTTCAGCCTTAATAAGGAAATGCTTGAAACAGACCTGAACCTGACTTGTCTCCTAGAGCTGCCAATGTATAATGGAAACTGGAAATAAATCCCTATGGTTGTAGTGATTTTTTACTACAAATCACTATTGCTAATATATGGAGTGAATTTTTTTTAACCTGCTCCCAGCCTAGCAATACATTTAAATAGGATACTTTGGAAGCTCTATTGATCTCCTTTACAAAGGAAGCACTTGAGATTTAACACAGTCAAGGGTTTTCTTGTTTTTTTTGTTTTTGTTTTGTTTTGTTGTTGCTTAAAATTTGCTCTTTTAATAATACCTCTATATTCTTATTCATTCCCACTAACTCATTTAGTAATTCCCCAGAAATCATAAAACTGTTAGTCTCATATGGCAACTGTAACAAATTATCACAAACTCAGGGACTTTAAACAATAGAAATTAACCGGGTGTGGTGGCATACACTTGTACTCCAAGTAACATGAGAGGCACAGGTAGGAGGGAGACAAGGTCTAGACCAGCCTAGGCAGCTTAGTGAGAACTTATCTCAAAATTTAAAAAGGGCTGAAGATATTACTCAGTGGCAGAGTAACTTAACTGGGATGCATAAGGATCTGGGTTCAATCCCCAGTAGTGGGGAAAAAAAGAGAGAGAGGGAGAGAGAGAGACAGAGAGAAAGAGAGAGAGGAAGAAGAAGGAGGAGGAGGAGGAGGAAGAAGAAGAAGAAGAAGAGGAGGAGGAGGAGGAGGAGGGGGAGGAGGGGGAGGAGGAGGAAGAAGAAGAAGAAGGAGGAGGAGGAGAAGGTTACTTGCAGTTCTGGAGGCCAGAAGTTCTAAATCAGCATCACTAGGCCCAAACCAAAGTGCTGTGTCCTCCGCGGCAGCTGCAAGGGAGAATCAGTGTTCTTGACTTTTTGAGCTTCTGGGGCTGAATGCCTTTCATTCCTTGGCCCATGGCCTCTCCCTTCATCTTCAAAGCCAACAACTTCTTCAAATTCCCTTCCACAAAGACCATTATATCACCTGCCCTCTATTCCCAGTCAGACATTTGCCTCCCTTTAATAAGGACACTTGTCATGACATCTAGGATCCACCCAGATAATCTGGGATGACCTCTCCATCAACAGACCTAACTTAATCACATCTGCTGAATTCTTTCTTTATTTATTTATTTATTAGTTATACATGGACACAATATCTTTATTTTGTTTATTTATTTTTATGTAGGGCTGAGGACCGAACCCAGGGCCTCACACGTAAGAGGCAAGTGCTCTGTCACTGAGCCCCAGCCCCAGCCCTCTGCTGAATTCTTCAAGGGCGAATTCACAGGTTCCTGGGATTAGAAACTGGATGTCTTTGGAGGCTGGTATTCAGCTGCCACACAAGTGTGATGCTAGAGTTCAGTCTTTGCTTTCCTGGACACCACAAATGCTCTAGGATTTGAGTCTGAAAAATTTTTGGTAGAAAAAAGGAATGATTGGCGTTTTTCTATGTCCTTTGCATTTTCACTTTCCAGAAGCAAAATAAATGATGCCCTTCAACTCTGTGGTAGAAATTCTAGAACAGCTGCTCGAATTAACAATCTTAATGAGTTCATTGATTATTTGTTTTAAAATAATAACTCCATTATTAACTTGAAAAAATGTCTACTTAATCTAAAAGGTAAAAAAAATGTGTTTTCATTCTAGAACTTTTCATTACTCTACTAATAAAATTTAAAGGTAAGCATCTGAAGGATTCCCTATGCATTATTATTGCATCAAAATCAGGAAGACCAGGGCAAAGTCATTAAAGAACTCAACTCACAGTGCCAAAGAGGCCATTGGTGATGGGAAAGGACTTCCTGCTGTAGGCTGGGAGAAGAGTCAAGGAAGGAGCATTGGGACTGTTTATTCCCCAGAATATAAATATTCTAGAAGAGAAAGAGCATTGACATGCTGGGAGTCCTGCATTTCCATGGGAGGCTTCACCACTTATAAGTTATCACCCAAAACAAACCAAAGCAACCCTGCATCTAACGGGGGAGGGGACAATCCTAGGTTTTTCTCTCCAAGGTTTTTCATCTCTATCCTCAAATGCAGACCTTTGTTCTCACTGTCATCCACCACCACCACCCAGCCCTCCCTCACTACTCTTACTCCTTTTAGGGTGGAATATTCTAGTTCTATGAGCCATTCTTTCAGTATCAGTGATTATGCCCAGTGGGAACCTGAACACCCATGATTACTCATAGACTCTAGCTTTTGTTCACCAGTGTCTTTCTGAATACATCTTTTGTGAATGTTCCACGGTTCTATCAAGTCAGGACCATGGATGGAGCAGCTGATTTGCCTTTCCAAGGAGGGCAAAACTTGAAAGGACAGGATTAAGCTACAGGAGAGAAAATAAGCCAAGGGTTTGACAACACAGCCTGTTGTCAAAATCGCAGGGAAAGAAGACTTTGATACATCGATCCCTCTGGAGGGGAATTGGTCTGCATCTACCAAATTACTCTAGTATTTACTCTCTAATTCACCAATCCCACTTCTAAGACTATCTGCACTGGAAAATATCAAGTGACATATGCATTTCAATCATCAAAAGATTGGAAGCAACCCCACATGTCCATCAAGAGAAAAGTAGTTGAATCAATTATTGGTACATCCACCTAGTAGAGAAACGAATGAGGATGCTCTCCCCAGATATGGAGTAACCTCAAGAATATATTAAGTCAAACAAGACAAGAAACAAATCAGAATGCAGAACCATGTGTATCCTGGGCTTTTGTTCGTAGGCAAAGGGGGAAACGGGTTCAAGTCTATAAGTACCGATATTATCAGGCTGTCTCTTGCCTGTACATCTCTGCTTGGCTTCTTCTAGGGTCTGACTCTTTCAATATAGGAAGTGCTGCCCAAGCCATTCATCCTCCCTGCATAAGGAGAGTTGGGTTTTGTCAGTTAGACCTTAATAAAATTTAGGAGGTGTCTATCAAACAAGGAAGGTCCAGCCTGAGTCACAGGTCCCTTCCTGTGCAAAGGGGAGAAGAGGGCAGGGTAGGGTAGCTGACAGTCCCAACAGCACTATATGGCACGAGGAAGGGAAAAGTCCCCAAGTGAAATAGGAGTGTCAAATACACAGGACAAGAGATGCCCACTATAGGTTCTAAGAATGAAACAATAAGAAAGATGACTTCCTTTGTCCAGACTTGAAAATTCTACACAGAATATGTGAGAGAGATTATGAGCCTTCTTCTCTTGGGGTATCAGATGTAAGCAGCTATCAACATTTCTTAAAATTTCTTATCCATAGCAATGTTTTGAATTAATTGGGGAGATTATACGATAATGGGCTCCTGTTTTTTCCATTTCACCTACTAGATTTTTTTAAAATTAAATTTTATCATGCATATTTAAGTTATATAACATGATGTTAGAAGATGGATATACACAATAAAATGGTTTCTATAGTGAAGCAAATTAACATAGCCATCGTGACATGTAATTACCTATTTTTTCCCCTGTAGCAAGAGTAGCTCAGGTAGCAAAATTCTGCATACAATAGGCTATTATTAATGATAGCCCTCGTGTTGTACATTCGATCTTTTCACTTATTCATTGTACATAATTCACTGTTTCATACCCTTTGACCTACCACTCCCCATTTACTCCTCCCCCACCTAAATGTTTAAGGGAATCTGAAGTCTAGACTCAAGGAACCAAGCAGGGGCTCAGTGTGTGAATCCTGAATTGAAAGGGAGATAAACACATCAGGAGCCAAGACTCCCTTCTGTACTAGGATCAAGCAGCTTTCAGTGTTCTGTTTCCCACCAAGACCGCCCAGCCTCTGCTTCCTGGTGTGAATGCCCTGACACTCCCTGGGGCCGGCTGTAATGGAGAGCTGCTGGGGAATGGCAGTGTTGCTTATTGGAAAGAACTAATGACCTCAGAAGCACTTTGGGACAAACAGAACTACTTTGACTCCATTGAGTCTTGTACATGCAAGCCACCTACCCTATCTTAGCATTTGCAAAGACTGGCAAAAAGCATTCAAATGAAAGCCAAATTTCTGGGCATGGAAAGAAATGGCTAAGAAAACTCAGATTCTCTGGAGACTCCTGACTGTTCAGCACAAAGACTTTAAGACCAACTGCTGTCATGGATTTAAAAAAAAAAATTAACAAAAAACAAAATAAACAAATGAAACCAAACAAACAAACAAAAAAAAAAACCTCTGATTTTTCTCCTCTTTTTCCCTTTCTCCTAAACCCAAGCTAGAGGAATCATAATTTCTCATGGTTTAAACAGTGCCCAAGAAATGGCCTTGTTACCTTTTGAGGTAATTCCTGCCAGCCCTGGTAGCTAACGGCCACTTACTCTGTATGGTCCTCTGGATCTGTTCTGTGAGGCCTCACCTCCAGTTAATATGGAGCAAACAAATCCCCTCTGCTTTTAGGATAATGGAAATTTCTCATAATCTTGTAAACTCAAGTCCTTTTTAAAAACTCAGAAATCTTCTGTTATTTTATAGCATTGATTACTCTGTTAGAACTGCAGCACATTAAAAATACATTTTCTTCCTTCAATTTTAAATTTCTCATTAAAGCTTGCATTTAATACTGTAAAGCACTTCTTTGGCACCCTGTGATCTGCCCGTTGCCCTTCATACTGCCACCCACAGATCCTCCTCCTTCCCACATGCATGAACTGAGCCAAGAATGGTACCTGTTTCACCATGATTCTGTCCACCCCAACTCCTGGAATATAATGAACATATACTAAGACGTGGCCCACCGCCCAGCCCCCTGACTTCTCAGGTCCTCGACATCTTTATTTCTAAGGACTTCCTCTTCTCTCCACATATTCTAGACAATACTCCAACCTGTTCCACCTCCAGATTCAGTGATTCAAATAGTGTGCCTATGATCATCAGCTCCTCATACTGCAACCAGGTCCCACATGCTCTTTGACACCATCAAGAGCACTGCCCCCACCCAACTCTGACCTCTTGGTCTTAACTCTATCCCTCTCCCTATCTAGCTGAAATTCCACAGCCTCAACATTTCAGTTCCTCTCTGATAATTGACTCCTGACCCACTTTTCCCTCTGTCCTTTGCTGTTTCTGCTTATCCAAGCCTCAGTCTGAGTAGCTGAGAATTATTAAGGCAAAGAGAAGAACCCAGCCGTTTCCACCCACAGGGAATTCAGTCACCAGCCTCAGCCAGACCCTCCTATTCCTGGCCTCCTTCCTTCTTACTCTCAGTGGCAATTTTGCTTCCCAGTTCTAGGAGAAAACAGAATCCAACAGGCTGCCCGTCTTCATCCACACCCCTGACCAACTGCTCCTTCTACTATTAGATACAGGCCATTGCTGGGAAGCCTGGACTCCCTTCCCTCCAGTTATCCCCTTTCTTACCCTCTGGGCCCTTTCCATCAACGTTTAAATTGCCTTCCAACAAGAAAAAAAGAAAGAAAGCTAAAGGCCTCCCTGGACTGCACATTCCCTTCTAATTACCACCTGATGTCCCCTCTCTGCACAGTGCAGTGTCTCCACATGCTGTCTCCACGGTCTCACCACCACTCATGCCCTTACTCCTCCCATGCAGTTCTCACCCCAACACACCACTGACATTTCTTTCATTAACTTCAACAAAGACATGCATGTCACTTAAGCAGGTGGATACTTCTTTCATCTTTTTTTTTTTTTTTTTATAATGGCATCCACCACAGAGATCTTTCTTTCTTTGGAAACTTTCTGCTATATTTCGTGGGCTCTCTGACACCGCAGTTGCCTGGTTTCCCTTATTAACTTTCAGGCTTCTCCTATGCAGTTTCCATTACAGCCTATGAGTTCAAAGGACCTCATTGCTAGGCCCTTTTCTCTTTCCATCTTTTATGATGTCTCCTATAATCTTCTCTCCTGTGTCTTTAGTTTCTATCTCTTCATCAGAGATTATGAGATATCCATCTCTGTCCCAGACCTCTGTTCTGAGCCTCTCTGTGTGTCTATAAATATCCAACAGACCACATAATCACTCCTGGACAGCCCAAATTCAGCAGGCTCTCAGTTGAACACATCATCTCCCTCCACTCTTCCATCCCCATGATAAACTCCGGACAGTACCCACAACATGATCAGAGACATGAAGTCTGAGTGAGAAGCTACATGAGGGAACTGTAAGGCAGAAATGTTGATAAATCATTCAAGAAAAAAGTAAAAGATTTAAAGCAAATCTGCTACTCTTGCTCAGCCTTCTCCATTTTTCCTTCTCAAGCTAAGTCCCTCTTTACTGAGAGGGTATCAACCCAACCTCATTCTCCATCCAATTTAGATGGGGCTAACTCTATCCACCGAAGATAAACACCTAGCCCAAGCTTGGTCAGTCAGAGTGCCAGAGCCCCAGACACAGTGATTGGCTCAGGAATGGTCATATAACCCAAAAGGGTCAACAGGAACTACATGCTGGATTTTTCTGAAATTATGGTTTAAATGGCTTGGTTTTCCATGAGGGATTCTAAGACAATGCAAGAGGTGGTAAATCTAAAGTTACTAGGGCCATCTTTGCTGCATATGGGAATGACCCACCTAAGATGACAATATCAGACGATAGGATCCAGTGTGCATTTTAGGAAGACTACTCTGGCTGGGGTGGAGCTCAGTGGTGGAGCATATGCTTGGCATGAGCAAAGCCCTGAGTTAGATTCCAAACACCACCAAGGGGAGGGAGGGGGAGGGGGAGAGAGAAAGAAGGGAAGGAGGAAAGAAGGAAGAAAGAAAGGATACTTTGACCACAGAGTAATTGTTATGATCTGAATTTTTCTTCTTTTTAGTACCGGGGCTTGAAATGAGAGGTGATCTACTACTGAGCTACACCCTAGCCTTTTTTTATCTTTTATTTTGAGACAGTTTCACTGGGAGGCTGGCTTCGAACTTGTGATCCTCCCACCTCTACCTCTGAGCAATTGGAATTCTGGGTGTGTGCCCTCCACCTGGCTTATGGTTTAAATTTTAAGTGTTCCTCCAAGGCCATGTGTTGAAGGCTTGGTCACCAACCTGTGGTACTACTGGGAGAAGGCAGTTAGGTCACTGGGGCATGCCCTTGAAGGCCACCATGAGTGAGCAGTTTTGTTCTACCACAGGCTTCCTGCAATGATGTTCTACCTCACAACAGGCCCAGAAACAAGGGAGCCAGCAGGTTATGGACTGAAACCATGAGCCAGAATCAGCCTTTCCTCCTTCTAAGTCACTTTCTCAGGCACTCTGTCACTGCAGTGGGAAGCCAAACAACACAGTAATCCACAGGTCATTGTAGTAACCCAGGTGAGGAATTTGAACTGAGATAGTGGTAGTGAGAGCAGAAAAATGAGGATATATCTGAAAGGTGATCTGAGTGATAAGAACAGAAAACAGGTTCTGAGAGTAGAGGAAACGGGATTGTTGAAGATGGCTCCCAATTTTCTGGGTGGCTGACCGAGCAGACCATTATGCCATTCTAGAGAGAGAGGAACCTGGAAGGAGGAGTGGGCTAGCAGCAGCGGTCTGAGGGTGGCATGGTGAATGACAGGGTAACTCTGGATGGGATGAGTTTGAATGTTTGAGATGCTTGACAGGGAAATCAGGTTGGAAGATGCCTCATGAAGGAAAGTGAAAAGAGTGACCGAAAAGTTAAAAGAAAAACCATGAACGGCTGGCATCAGAGATGTTGGGTAAGGAGAACCAAGTTGTTAAACTTAGTTGTTGAAAAAGAGAGTGCGGTGGGTGGAGTTAAAATGAGTTCTGTTTTTTGACTGAAACATCAAATTTTATCCTTGGAATGCTCAAAGATTTGAACATGTCCCCCAAAGTTTGTATGTTGGAAACTAAGTTGCCGATGCAAGAGTGTGGAGAGGAGGGAGCTTTAAGAGGTGACAAACAGATAAATGTTGTTGTGACAGTGATTTGTCCCCTCTTCCATGTGATGACTTCTGCCATGCTATGACACAGCAAGAAGGCCCTCACCAGAGGGGGCCCCTCCCAGCTTCCAGCCCATGAGTCAAATAAGTTTCTATGATTTATAAATTACCTAGTCCTTGGCATTCTGTCTTAGAAGCATAAGGAGGACAGGGACTCTGTGGGTCATGTGTGTTTCCTACTATAGCCCCAGCTTGAAGCCTTTGCCTCATACTCGGTAATACCTCTTAGATAGTTATTCAATGAATAGATGTTCCATCAGAAACTAATACAGACAAATGCCACTATGGAATTGTAATCTAATTTCCAAAACGATGATAAGAAGGTTCCAAATGGCATTGTCCCAAACAGTGTTGCAGCCAAACAGGCCTGAAGATCTCTGTTGTCCTTGTCCTGCTTAAGGGCATCATGCCTCACCCACCCCCACCTCCTTTCTCAGTTGATACAAGGCCCTGCAGGACAAATACCTCTTGTATGACTCAAATATGCTCATTTGGAAGAGAAAAATGTCTCTCTCATGTTGATCTTTCCTCCAGGATGCATTTCCCATTGCAGCAAAGAAAATGAGAACATTCACATAAGCCGAACCCTAATCTTCACCATCCCAGGCTGCTATGTGAATGAATTAGTCAGTACTGCTGAAGGCTAAACTGTGTTTATAAACTCCAGATACTCAGTAGATTTTAGGATGTGCTTAATAATGCACACTCAACCACATTCCCCCAAATCTGATAGCTACATTGTGTAAAAGCTTGATATAGATGTGTTTTTCCGTAAGGCTAATCCTTGAAAAAAGGTGAATCTAAGACTAGGGGTATATAGTGAGAGAGCACTTGCCCAGCATGTGTGGGACCTAGGTTCCATCCCCAGCACTGACAAAAGTCTACAGCCTGGAAAAAATAGAAGATCAGCTTAAATTTTTAAGAGCTTATAAAAATCATCCATACACATGAGCAACAAGTTTAGTCTGGTCATTAAATTCCTGAACACCAAAGTTGGAGAACCACCTCTGAAGCTTAAATTTTTTTAGATTTTACACTGTAGACAGAAGGTTATGAAAGTTAGCACCAGGAGTTATAGAACATCAGAATAAAATAAAGTCAAGGAAATGTTTAGTTAAGTCAGCAGGCAACAGATTTGGTGAGAGTTCTCAGCATTTGTCATTAGGGAGGACACCAACTGAGTCCCTTAGTGTGTTGGGAATTTCACTTCCAGCCCTTTCACCTCTTGAGGTGGACACCACAGGCATGATTGTGGTGTTCCATGACATGGCCACTTGTGCTGCTGTCAGAACACTGGCGTATTTGCCAGCAGTCTGACCTAGTATGACGAGCTCTTTGTTCTTGTCCTTCAACTCCAGCATTATCAAAGGAACTATATGAATGATTTATCATGTTATTAATGCCCCTGGTTTAAACAAACCATCCATCCTTCCCTCTCTTCCTCCCTCCCTCCCTTTCTCTCTCTCTCAATAAATACTGTCCCTTTCATCCTTCACTCCTGGACCTCTAAACCAGCTATAAGTGCACGCGTGCCCGTGAGCCAGCACCAGCATACAGCTTTCCTCCCCAAATAGTAGGAAAATTCAGGGAGCAGCTGATGGATTTTTCTAGACTCCTAGTCTCAAAGCCAATCTTGCAATTTCCACACTCACTCCCAGGATGGCATCCACTTCCAGGGTAGTTTTGGAAATCCCAAACAAAACTCATTTCTTGGGTTTTCTAGTTTTGCAAAAAAGAAACCAACCACACAGAGCTAGGATCTGGGAAGAACGCCACATCAAAATGAAATTAAACAACAGCATGCGGAAGAAGCCTGGGTCCAGGCACCCGGTAAGATAGACCCTTCAATCCCCCTTTTCTGATTCGCAGAGGATATAAAACATTCCTGCTCCAAGCCGAATTTTGTAATTGCTTTTACACCCCACTGGGTTTAAACAAATTCCTGGAATGTGATGCGGAGCTCCTCTATTGAGGGAATTAAGGAGCATGTTTCTAGTGTGACTATAAATCATACATCAGGCAGGTCCCCCAGCCAGAATGAAATGAATGGCTGTATCAGTTAACAAAATCATTTGATTAAATAAGAGGCAAGCAACAGACCTGAACTGCTGGGGGGGGGGGGGGTGTGTGGCAGGGGGGACACAGTCAGCTCCCAGTGTTGGAGGGAAGCAGACTCTGAGAGATACCATGGTTTTCATTCTTAGTAAGTGGGACTTCATTTCTATTAGCTGATCAAGATAAATAAGACTTTGGCACAATAAGCCACAATGGACTTAGTGTATGTGTTCTGGAAGGAGGGAAAGCTCCAAGCCAGTTGGGAGCAGCAGCCATTGTCCGGGAGCACAGTGAGGCTCAGGAGAGTCCTTTCACTCTGTCTTGCCTTTCCTGGGGAGTGCACTTTGGCAAGGCTGTAATTGAGCCTGTTAGAAACTTTACTCCCGTCATCAAAGACTTCCCTGGGCCTCAGCTAATCTGCTTGTGTATGGCCTGTTCTGATGCAGGCAACCGGAGGGAGGACAGAGGGAACTGAAACATTTCCATGACAACAGTGTTTTATTAAGAGAAGAAAATGCTAGAATTCTTTTTATGACCAGACTGTTCTGAAATGAATAATTGGCCAAAAAAAAAAAAAAAGGTCATCCAATAGTTTTCCTTCTTTGTTTCCTTTTTTTTTTTTTAACCCAAATGATGGTCCAATGATTAGTTAAAATTGAAGACTAATATCCAAGACTCTTGGATCCTGATTAAATATATAAGTTAATTACGTTATCTCCCATTCTCCCTGCAGGGAATAAAGATCATCATAATAATGTCATGTAGGGGTAGTTTCTAAGATTAATTAGCTCATGTTTGTAAAGTGGGTTTTGAGGTAGTAAAATAATATAAAATTTTATAATGTCGTTATCAGTTTTGTTTAAAAAAAAACAATCGAATGTACTTTTTTCCCCAATTATGCGTGAAATTTATGGGCTTTGGTTTTCACTTCTAAAATTTAGTAGCTACAAGGTCCTGAATCATAATTTAAGAAACACACACACACAAAACAAAACAAAAAAAAACCCTGCAGTCACAAAGACATAATACACAATGAGCCTTCCCAGGAAATGACCAGAATTCCAGCTCTGATTCCATTTCTTTCTTCCACTCCCATTCTTCACTATTTAAAACATGAGACTACATTTGCAATTATAAATTCTTCTGCACAGCTCCCAAATTTGACCTTCTGGTTAATTAAATATTGAAATAAGCAGAGAGACATCATATAATTTATTTAGAATATTAGTTTTCTCAAAATGAGAACTCAGTAAAGATATCACAATTAGCAATTATATTGAAGACAGTATTCTTTATATTGACAATTTGGAAAGTACTCTTAAGGGTCATAATTCCAATTAGTCATCTACACATTCTATTAAGGATTCCTGATAATGAATACATAATTAAAGAAAATTCATTTTGTTTTTTTTTTTAATTTTTTTTGTAAATATTTTTATTTATCTAAAGACCAAATACAAAAATCTACGCATGGTAATTTAATATTTTTTTAATCAAATAATGGCAGCCTCAATTACACTATTGAGTTGGTATTTTTTTTTTAGATAAGATACTGAGGCCCAGAGAAGGTAAGCCACACAGCCAAGAGTAGGGTCCAGGCAAGTGTGTATAAATGCTGCCTCTGTGAGGCCCTCACCATGAGGTGTTCTGGTCTCCGTGTCCACACAGCAGTGACCATGTTCAGCACTGAGGCAGTAGGTGTTAGAGGGTGAGAACCACCGTGGGTACAATCCCACCAAGACCATTTCAGTGCTGAGAGCTCTCCCGTTCTCCAAGCCTGGGTTGGTCTACTCAGGATATGATTCTTACTGTCCTTTGGGTTCCTCGACAGGATGGCTCTTCCCTAATTGATGTGGATCTGTCATCCAGACCCCCAACCCCCACCATCACGGCTTCCCTACCTAAGGTCCTGTGATCACAATAAAAGGAAATTCCAGCTCCCCCTTGAGTTCCCGGGCCCCCTCACAGCCCAGGATCCAGACTTGGCCTCTGTCCCCTTTGGTTTCTGCCTGCCCCAGCTCCTCAGTCTTCCCACAGTCTAAGAGACAGAGACCCCGGAGACACCCCCTGCACCCAGTCACGAAATCCTTATTCTCTGATTCCCAGTTGCCTCATTTCAGTTGAAGTCTTTTCCTATTCTAAGAATGTAAGATTTAAGGGCTATTTATTTATTGTGATACCAGGGTTTCAACCTGGGACTTCATGAACACTAGGCAAGGGCTCTAACACTGAACCTGAACCACATCTCCAGCCTCTTTAAAAAAAAGAAAAATCTTTTGAGACAGAGTCTCACTAAATTGCTCAGGCTGGCCTCAAATTTGCAATTCTCCTGCCCTGTTCTCCCAGGTAGCCGAGATGATAGGTGTGTGCCCCTATGTCCAGCTTTAGGTGTCCTTTATATAAGACCAAGGAAAGGAAATGTGTTCTTCTCAAAGGTGTCTATTAACCAAAACTTTAAATAAATCTTCATTTGGGGGGTCTTGGTTTTCCCATCTGTAAACTGAGGATAGTAACACCTCTCCTACCATCAGCTAGAAACATACTTTGTCAGCTGGGCACAGTGGTGCATATCTGTAATTCCAGGGACTTAGGAGACTAAGGCAGGAGGACTGGCTACTTAGCAATACCCCATCTTGGAGAAAAAAAAAAAAATGTCTGTGTTTGTGTGTGTGTGTGTGTGTGTGTGTACTTATTTATTTATTTGGCTGGGAATGTAACTCAGTGGTAGAGTACCCTTGGGCAAAATCCCCAGTAACATACACACAGAAACACACTTTGCCAAACCCAGGTGCTATTAAGATATATTCCACAATAACAAGAGGCTAGATCAACGGTTGGCAGTTCTCAGACTTGGCAGCATGTCACAAGAACCTGGAAAAACAAAAACATACCCACATCAGACCCTACCTCTAGAATGCTGATTTAATTCCATTAGGGTTCAGGCCTGGGCATCCAAGCGTTTTTAAATTCCCCAGGTGATTCGGATGGGCAGTCAGAGTGAAAAATGCTTTCCTCCATTAATTTTCAGGACACTTAGTTCTCATGTGGTTTGAATATGATGATCCTTCCATTTAAATCAGCATTTTTTAAAGTATGCAAATAAACAGATGCATGTTTCTCCTCCCTTCAGCTGTGATTGACAGCACATTGGCAGTTACTATGGCTGCCACAGGCTGGCTGACAGTGCACAGGAGCATTGTTCCAGTAGAAATAAAATGTGTTTTCATTTATTTTTTGGTTTTGTTGCAGTGTATTTCCATTCACCTAACCTTCACATCCAACCTCAATGTAGGGGAGTGTTACCCATTTTATCCCAATGTTCCTCCTCCTGGCTTTAGACATGAGATAGAAATGCTGGCCTGAAATGCACCCGAGGACCAGACTCACTTCCATAACAGCCTGCACTAGGCACCCTGATGTCCAATCCACAGTGACAGGTGGTAATACACAGTGATGGCGACATTTGAACTTATGACAAACAAGGTCAGTATGAGTGACAATCAACCAAGAGTGTAAGGCTTTCCAGAGGCTTATGCACAAGACAGCCACAGAATTTCCAACCCGCACTTAGAGTAACTTGGATTTCATTCCCCAGATTCCTGGTTGCAAATATTCCCAGCCTAAGAGACAGAGTCCTTTCCTGGTAATCCTCAGAACACTTCATTCCTTTGTTCTGGTGACTTTTATAAATGTTTACAATCCATTTTACTAAATATAAATCAAATGGCAAAACCTGGTGGGACATGAGGAGCCCCACGCTCTTCCTGTAACTCTGTGTACATGGGCTCCAGTTAAGAGCTAAAGTAACACCCTGCAGAATGAAAACCGTGATAGTGAGGTGGCTTTTACTGGTTTACATCTAAGCACCAGGTCATACAGTTTCCAAAATAAAAAAAGCTAAAACACTGACATACTTTACCTTTCTAGATGGTCCCTCACCCCTATTTGGTTTTGGCTTTTGCATTCTGAAAGTGGACCCCCCCCCAAAAAAAAAAGCAGAAATAGAGCATTTGTGGAGTTCTTACCACATACTGAGCACTGTACTAAGTCCTTTGTAAGCCTGTTCTTATTCAATCTTTTTTTTTTTTGATATTTATTTCTTAGTTTTCGGGGGACACAACATCTTTGTATGTGGTGTTGAGGATTGAACCCGGGCCACATCTCGCTTGAGCCACATCCCCAGCCCCTTGTTCAATCTTTACTACAAACCCACAGGTAGGTACTATTATAGTCCCCGTTTTACAGAAAAGGAAACAAACAAAGGTATCTTTACACCTAGCTAAATTTCCACTTCTGTGCTTTGGAGTTATCTATTAAGACTTCTCACCAAAAGAGTCCACGTGCTGCTTGTAGTCCCTTAAAAATGTAGAAATACATATTTTTTTTTCATTCAACAAATGTTTGGTAAGTTCCTAACATGGACTGGTCACATGCTAACAGCCAAGGACTGGAGTTGATAGGTCAGACATGACCCCTGCTTACTAGAGAGTGCAGTCCAATGGGGAGACAGCAGCTCCATGTCAGATACAGAAATCACTTCTTACATTCAGCTGTGACCAAAAGCCAGGAGGAGAGGTGGAGTGAGAAGCAAGAGCAGCTGGCAGTCGTGAGGGGGCTAATTGCAGGTTGAAAGTGGGCTTGGCCCTCAGTAAGCGCCTACTGGGGGCCAGGTGTTGTTCCAAGCCCTTTACTTCTGTTCTTTTGTGTATGTTTCACACTGGTTCTTTGAACTAGTCATCATTCCTGTTTCCATTTTATAGAAGAACAAACTAAGCAAGTAAGTTGCCCAAGGTCAAACCCTGATTAGAGTTTAGCTGCCCGCGATGAAGCCAGCTAGTGGTGCTCATAGGCCTTCCTGCTGAAAACCACTTTAAAAAGCCTGGATCAAACGTACTTAAAAACAAAACAAAACCACTTCTTGAAAGCCTCTAAGAGGTGACACGATAGCCAGGCATGATGGGGCACCCCAGCTACCGGGAGACTGAGGCAGGAGGACCACAAGCTCAAAGCCAGCCTGGGCAACTCAGGAGGACCCTGCCTCCAAATAAAAAATAAAAAGGGCTGGGGATTTAGCTCAGTGGAGGAGCACCCCTGGGTTCAATCTCCAGCACTGGAGGAAGAAAGAAACAACAAAGAAAGAAAAGGAGAGGAGAAGAGAGATAAGAGAAAGAATAGATATGAAAGTAAAGAATTATTAGACCAAAATCTCAAGGTAGAAAACTCAGAACATAAGAACATTAAGGGTGCCTCTCCATTGAGGGTATTTTCAGAACTTGAACTTTAGTCATCAAGGCCTTGGGAGAGGGGCACAAAAGATAGAGCCCCGAGCTTGCTCAAGTAAGGAATCTAATAGGAGATCTTCAACATATAGTTAGGATGCTCAAGGGCCGCACCCTTAATGTCTAGGGATGAACCAGGAAAAAAAAAAAAAAAAAAAACAACCTCGATCCCCAGGGAAGTGTTCTGGGATCTGAGTAGATAAGAGCAGTTAAACACCTGGCACAGAGAAGCCATGATGAAATAAAAAGGCCACTGTGGACACGCAGCCCAAACTCACAACAGAAGTACAGATCAGTCCAGAAAACCTCATTCTGTAAACTTGTTTTAAAGTGTCCCAGACTGCTAACACCTTCAGGAAGCTGACAGAGCAAATATAAATATCAGAGAACCTCTCTTAGGCCTCAAGAAAGTCCCTCAAATAAATTCTTAAGGAAAATGCATAGCTCACAGGAAGGAAGGAGTGAGTGAACTTTCAGACACATCAGATATCATGAGTGAGAGAGAACAAATATAAAAATGAGGCAGATAGAATCACAAAATTTAAATACTGAATTAACCAAATTTATTTATTTAGACATACTCAGGATTGAACTTAGAGGTAGCACTGAACCACATCCCCAGCTCTTTTATATTTTTATTTTGAGACAAGTCCTCCCTAAGTTGCTGAGGCTGACTTTGAACTTGTGATCCTCCAAGGCTGCTGGGATTATAGGTGTGTGCCCCTCTGCCTGGCAAACACTATTTTTAAAAATACTAAGATTACAAGATCAAAAACAAATCAACAAATAGGCAAGCTGGAAAATATCATCAATGAATAGGAAAAAACAAACAACAAGACAGAGCAATTTAAAATTAGAACTCAGGCAAATAAGGAATTCTGTGATTGAAATAACAAAGCGATGGGCGTGTTAAAATTGTATTAGGCATGACTAATGAAAGAATTAGTGCTCTGGATGACAGACCTGGAGAAATTGCACAGAATGAAGCACAGAGAGAGAGAGATTAAAAATGTAAAATTCTCAAACAAAGAAAGGGGAGCTGGAGGCATAGTTCAGTGGCAGAGTGTGTGTGCTTAGCACGTGCAAGGTCCTGGGGTTCAATCCCCAGCCCTGCAAAACAACAACAAAACCCAGAATTTACAAGGCTCACATTTGTCTAATAAGAGTTCCAGAACATAGAAGAGCCTATTTTAGGGTCCAAAATATGCAACCTAAAATTTACCTTGAGAGCAATAACAAACCATTGAAAGAACTTAAGTAGGGCATCGATGAGGGTTTTTACAAAAAACTGTGCAGTCTATTCACCCCTCAAAGCTATCTGTTGAGGGGACAAAGGGACTGGAATGCAGTCCTGTGCTAGTAGTAGCCAAGTGCCTGGTGAGGGGTTGCATCTGCTTGGAGGAAAGGGAACATTTGTCTAACTCCCCGAAGACACCACATAGCTGGTGACAGCATTGGCCATGTCATAATGTGTTTTAAGTTTTGCTCTTTAGATATAGATAAAGAATGGCTTTTCTCCAAAATAGTGATATCAGATGAGTGTTTCATCTTTCCTACCAAAGGTCAGATTTCCATGTGCAGCTGAAAGGTCACACAACTAAGAAACCAAGTGCACACACCTGGGCTAACTTGTGTCACACGAGACTGATTATGGCCAATTTAGTCCTCAATCTGGACTCAGCCTTCCGAAGAGTCTGGCTATTATCTTCCTTCACAGTCATTTTCTTGCTTTTCTCATATTTCCTGAATACATTTTGGGGTGGAAAAGGGAATTTCATCTTCTTTTTCATTATATAATACTATGGGGTCATGGCTCTGTGTTCTGAAGCACATAGCTATTCTCTTTAACTAAAAAGATAGTCACTGTTCATGACTGTGTATTATCTGAAGTCCTTAATCAAAAGAGCAATTCAATCTTCCATCAGCTGACCCATTCTAGGTAAGTTATAGTGAATAGGGGTGGTGGCTGACTAATAGCTCACCTTGAAATATTATGAAAGATGGGCAATTAGAGTTGAGATCATTTACAACTTGCAGAATAAGAGTTAGTGGTAGAAAATGAAAACATTTATATAGTGCTCATTATACTGAAGGGAAACAAGTCTGGAAGTTGGAGGCCACTCTGGCTGAAATCCGGATAAGGAGAATGTACCCTCTGTAGCTGAACTTGAAACTAGCAGGGATGGAGTTAAATCTACAGTCGTGGGTCTTGGGGAAGGGACTTGAGAAATGTCTCCTGAGCTAGGCTGACTGGATGAAACCAACTTACCCCAAATACCAAAATTATCTTGGAATTCTCCTGCAAAAGATTAAGGTGGGAATCGGAGGGCAAGGGTGGGCAGCCCCAGCTCAGAAAACATTTGCAAAGCAAAGAACCACTGTCAGGAAATGAAGGCACCTTATTTGCAGCAAATCAGGACATACAGCATCTTGTGGAAACTGCAGGGAAGGGAGATGACATACAGCATCTTGTGGAAACTGCAGGGAAGGGAGATGTTTCTACTGAAGAAGGGAGGGTAAATTGAATTAATTACATAGCACCATTAGTACTAATTAAAGATGTGCAATGCTTCATTGGTATTTTCTTATTTAGTATGCTCTCAGCTGCTAATTTTCCTTCAGTGAACACAGAAAATATTAATAAAAGCTTTCATAGAGTCACTTCAAACTTTGGAATCTGATTTTCTTCTTATCATGTAGTCGAAAGTATTCAACTTCCCAACTTTCCTTTTTTGAGAAATTCTGAATTTTATCCTTTTGATTGGGTGACATCTTATTGCATTTACATTTAAAAATTTTTTAAATTGTAGTTGGACACAATACCTTTATTTTATTTATTATATTTTTATGTGGTGCTGAGGAGCAAATCCAGTGGCCCATATGTGCTAGGCGAGTGCTCTACCCCTGAGCCACAATCTAGCCCTTGCATTTACATTTTTAAATCTGTCACTAAGATATTTCTGAGCAGGGCTATCTTACTTTGATCTCCTACCCCACTGTTCCAGGAATAACAAAGATCTGAGTTGGATCTGAAATTCTTAGGTTCTGGGCCAATGTCAGAGGAAAAATAATGAATAAGACAAAATTTTTCTTTGATAAGATGTAGCATGGACAGTAATAGACTAATAAGGCACATAATTCAATGTATAAGGAGTAGGTAGTCAAGTAGATGATTACACAATGCATGATTATAGCACAGTGAAAATATTTTATTCATTTTAAAGTATCTATTAAGTATAGACTGTGAAATTCTATTAGGCACTGAGATAGACGAAAGAAAAAAAAATCTTGCACACTTTCTTTATGTAAGATTGGCAGCAAAGTTGAGAATAAAGGTTTTTTGATGATTTTCAAATGGGTTAGCTATACTAAAACACCTCCTGACACAGGTTCCACTTCCTAGGGCCTGTAGAAGAATATTGGCACTGAGAAAAGAATGACATCTGCCAACACTCAGCCCAAAGGAGTCTCTTTCCCAGGAGCTGGGATGGGTTGAGTCAGGCAGCTTGTTTTCTAATATAGCAGTGCATTGCAAGGACACATGGTCAAATTAGGTTCATTTTTATCAGAGGTTACTAGCCGGTCTTTTGGCAAATGTTTAACCAACAGGTTTGCATTTTACCAGTGGTATGGTTACCATAATCTCTCCTTGCTGTCAGATTTGTGATCAGAGGTCAACAGTTGCTTTGAGACTAGCTATTGATTTATTAAGTTAAATACTCCTTGTTTCTTGCCAAACATAGATGGCATTTCTCATCGGGAACAACTGGTATGAGGTAGTTGCTACCTGCAGAAAGGAATTCTTCTAAGCCCTATTATACAATAGAATTGTAACAACAATGTGTATTGCTGGCATCTGATTTCATTTGACACCAAGATTAATTGTCTTTCAAAGAATATGTTGACGTTACCGCTGTATTAGTCAGTATTTACTTTGGAATCAATAACAAGAATCAAAACTTTAAAGGTGGAGCCCAAAGCCTGCAGATTAAAGAAGCTTCAGACAGAGAGGAACTAAAGCAGCATAATGGGCAAGCAGAAAATCACACCTTGCTTTTTAGAGGCAATCATTCTGCTTTTGAAACCTGTCAGGACTCCTGGTGGAGCCAACACTGGCCTGACTCTCAGGATTATCTCAAAAGGGAAGTTAGAAAACGGCTGCCCAGTTCAATGAATTGTGCAATGCAGACAATTTTTCCCAGAGATGGGAAGTCAATGGGAGTAGCAATTCACACTTGTATTAATAGCTTTCATTAAGCATACCAAATGTGTGGTATGCATTGTCACTCAACTCATCACACCAACTGTCCTACACATTTTGGAATGAAAAAAATCTCTCTGCCAGGAGCTCATTGCAGCAGCTTGTTCAACCGGAGCCTTAGGTGAATCTCCAAGAACCATGCAAGGAACGGAAGAACTCTGAGTTTGCTGGGCCTCCCATTCGGCTCCATAAGCCTTACCCTGCCCATTGTCTTGATGAGTAGAAAAAATGCTGTAGACCTGTGCTTCTCCAATTTTACTGGCATGCAAGTCTCCTGGAGAGCTTAGGAAAACAAAGATTTGATTCAGTAGGTTTAGTGTGTACCCAAGATTTTGCATTTTTAAGAAGCTCCTGAGGGTGCAATACTTGTGGGTCATGCCCAGCTACCCACAATCAGGTGCTCTACATTGTTCTTGCCAGTCAGTATTGTCATTGTCAGCATCCCCTTCCATCATTATGCACAGCTTTTGAACTGGTCGTGATGGCAATATCAAGTATGAAATCTGCTGACAGTTCTTGCATTCTGAAATAAGACAAAGGAGATCCACATGGAGACCGTATTCTCAGGGAAATTTAAAATGATCTTTAGACCATTTCCCTTTTAATGTCATTTCTACTACTACCAAGACATGTATCAGGACTAAAGATGAAAGTGTGGCAGATAAAAGTACGACACTGTGCTGGTGCAAATACACAGAACTTAGGGGAAGTTGTGACAAGATCCTTTAAATGTATTTTGGGTCAACACTGAGATGTGTTTTTCAGAGATGCAGTACAGCAGAAGAAACTGTTCCCAAGGACTTGGAATTCCTGGATTCCAGCGTCTCTGTCTCTCCACTGTAGCCTGGTAAGCAGCAGCCCTACCCTCTAGGCCTCGTGTTCCAGACCCTTGAAGGGAATGCTTGGAAGAGATGAGCTGAAAGGGTTCTTAAATTTTTCTGAGGTTTCAGCCAGGCGTGGTGGCGCATGCCTGTAATCCCAGTGGTTTAGGAGGCTAACGCAGGAGGATCACAGGATCAAAGCCAGCCTCAGCAAAAGCAAGGCGCCAAGCAACTCAGTGAGATCCTGTCTCTAAATAACCCAACAAAGTAGGACTGTGGATGTGGCTCAGTGGTCAAGTGCCCCTAAATTCAATCCCCAGTATAAAAAAATTATTTTTCTAAAGCTTCATGGTTGGTAATGATCAATATCTTTCTATCTAGATTTGTCTACCAAAAGTGATGGAAAAAATTTCCAAAGAAAACTATTTTGTCCATTTGAATAGCCAGGGAGATTTTAATGAAAAAGACAGGAAACATAATCCAGTTATCTGCTTCTCTCAGCTTGCTTGTTGTTATAACAGAAAGAATCATAGGTTAGGGGACAATAGACATGCTGTATGATATCAGTCAAGTTAACGCATCTCTTTGAGTCTCAGTTTCATACTGGGCAAAATGCTGGGATTGATGCTTTACATACATTCTGGTATTAATGATTCACATAATATATGGAAATAGTTACAAAATTCTTGAAGCTTTTTTATTAGCCCCCCCCATCATTACCCATGATAAAGGGAGCAGGACCCTAACCACAACTCTATCCTCAAGGATGGAGCAAAGGCTTGTCAAACAAAGACCTGCCTTTTATTCTAGCCTTCCCTCCATGTCCTTTGGATAGTCCGTGCAATGAGTGAATGAGTGAAGGAGATATTGTCACCATAGGTGTTTGAGAAACAGACACATTGAAGTCAGTGCTGCCTGGCTTCTGGGGAGCTGTAACCAGGTCTCCAGGGGATGGGGCAGGAGCTGCTGGTCACAGGAGCAGTGAAAAGCATTTTCAGTCCCTGAGCTTATTACTATTATTTTTTCCCCACTCAGTATTGGATCTTGGGGGCACTCTAGCACTGAACTATGTCCCCAGCCCTTTTTATTGGTACCTGGGATTGAAACCAGAGAGATTTAACTACTGAGCCACATCCCCAGCCCTTTTTAATTTCCTTCCTTCCTTCCTTCCTTCCTTCCTTCCTTCCTTCCTTCCTTCCTTCCTTTCTTTCTTTCTTAAAATTGTGACAAAACCCTTTAAATGTATTTTGATTCAACACTGAGATGTGTTTTTCAGAGATGCAGTACAGCCACACAACTTTCTTTCTTTTTGAGACAGGGTCTCACTAAGTTGCTTAGGGACTTCCTAATTTGCTGAGGTTGGCTTTGAATTTGCAATCCTCCTGCCTTAGCCTCCTAAGCCACTGGGATTAGAGGTGTGTGCCACCATGTCTGGCTCCTAGTCCTTTTCATTTTTTATTTTGAGACAGGGTCTCTCTAAGTTGCCCAGCCTGGTCTCCAGTTTGTGATCCTTCTGCCTCACCCCCCACCCCCACCCCAGTAACTGGGATTACAGGCATGAGCCACCATGCTGGCAGCCCCAGACTATTAAAGTGCTCAGATTACCCTGAAAACAAGATGAGTCAGGAATGTGTGTTATTATCAAAACCACAATGGTGCTGTCAACCCTGGGAGGAAGAAAATGAGCAGTTTTGGGATCCTCTTTAGTTTTCATTTCAATCCCTAATGCTACATTTTAATGTGAATTGGGAATTGGGCTTAATCAGAAGTGTTTCCACAGGGAACAGAGCTTGTGAAATTAGAACTCATAAGTAGCTGCTTAGCTTAGTTTTAAGATAAAAATTCAGTCTTGTAGGAGCCTATGATCAATTGGGAATTGTGGGTAGAAATAATTAATAGAATCATAGATATTAAAAAAGGAAGGATTCTCATCAATTAATCCTACCCTTTGTTTTCTGTTCTTCTCAAAGGCAAACTTGACATGTAGAGAAGGGAAAAGAAAATTTACCACATGAGTGTGGGCAGCCACTGTCATCAGACTTAAGGCTGGCTGGGAGGAGGGAGACCGGATGGAGTTAGTCCCTAACCACACCCTCGTCCTGAAGGATGGAGCAAAGCCTTGTCAAACAAAGACTTGTTGACAAAGGGATGTCCATCTCTAGCTCAGCATTTATTAAGGATGCATATTCCAAAGCCTCTTCATAAATACATTCACACTTTCTCCTTGAAGGACCTGGGGAAGGGTAAGAAATTTGCATTTTTTTTTTTTAGGGATTTGCATTTTTTAACCAACCTGCCTAGGTGATCTGTAGACACTTTCAAGTTTAAGAATCAAGATTTGAACTTTAAGTCATTCTGACTTCCATCTGAATAAATTTCAGTTTCTCTTCTTACCCCAGATAGTATGTTTTTGAGGGGAATTCCCCACCCATGAGGAAATTCACCCCCGCCCCCCAAATAAGGAAAACCAATGATTAAACACAGAGGGTATTTTGCAATGATTCTGAGGAGAAATGGATTTGGAAAAAAAAAATAGCGCAAATGGGAAGAAAGGACACAATGAGGAAATCTTTCTATCAAAGCTCTTGATACAAATCTCATTCTAAAATTTAAAAAAATTGAGAAGACAGCTCAGAATCAAAGCATCCCTTTTAACATATTTCTGTACAACAAGGAAATAAACTTGTTCTTCAAGTCGTCTTATCAGTTCAACTCCTCAAACTAGAGACTACTTCCAGTGGGGATGAGGTGAAGGAGCGAGGTCCTAGGAGACTTTTCCAAGACCAGACCTTCCCATGAGCCCTCCCAGTGTCCTGTGACCACAGCCACGCTCCTCTGCACGTGAGTCTTCTCTTTCGGTTCCACCCACTGTGGAGATAGATTCTTAAGTGAAAGAAATTTCTCTGAACACCCAGCTGCCTCCTCAAAGTCACACTGTGCTTCCTGATGCAAAGGGCTGTTGTGACAGCAGAGTTGGTAAACAGACACCTTTTCCAGTGAGACTTTCCAAGGATTGACAGTAATTTGCACACTGGGGCCTCGAGGGAATTAAGGAATTCATAAGTTTCATAGGAATGAGTTGAGTCCCTCCCTTGGGACTAGCACTAAGCAAGGAAATAAAAACACAAATGCAACGTCTCTATTTTCTAAAAGTTTATCATCTCATCGGGGACTAAAACGACACAAAGCAGAAAGCAACCCTATGTCTTATAAACTATGCTTACGTGAGTATCATTGATTTAACAAACTTCTGCATAGCATCGACCAATCCTCATCTCAACATCAGCTCAGATGACCAATCCTGGTTTTTAAAATGGTTTCTTCTGGATTGTATTAGAAATCCCCCCCCCCCATTTATCTGCCTTGTGCCATATCTTGATAAGCAAATCTGAGACTGGGGGAGAGGAAGTAAATGTATTTGGCATGTGGAAATTATATGAATTGTTGTGGCCAGAAGACAAATGGAAGATTTTCTTCTCCAAAATAACACCAATAGCCTCCTGTTCCCATATGCTTTCCTTCTTATGTGATAGATTACTCTTTATGTGGAGAGGTGGGGTCTATATTCTGCCCTCTGAATGTGGGCAGGAGCTGAGGATGACATCCAGCTGACAACCAGCCCAAGCTCAGCCTTTTAGCCTCACAATACAAAGAGATGAACTCTGACAAACAGCCGAATCAGCTTAGAAGCAGATTTCCCACAGTTGAGTCTCTAGATGAGAGTGCAGCTTAGCCAACACCTAAACTGCAGCCCCGTGAGACCCTACGGAACATCCAATTAAGCCACATGACTGAAACTTGACCCACAGAATCTGTTTAAATCACTAAATTTGCAGAAATTTGCTGTGTAGCAGTAGAAAAAAGGCCCAGACACCTGGCTGCCTTGGAACTTCCATGCTGGGAGGATCAGTCCAGGGATCCCCCATTGCTCCACCCCCAGTTGTTTGAGTCTTCCAAACATCCACTGCTATGCAGGTAAGTGAGTCTTTGAGATTCTCAGACAATGCTGAGCAGATAAGACAAAGACAAGTATCTCTACTGAGCCAGGTCTACATTGTAGAATCATGATCAAAATTAGTACTTGAAGCCACTAAATTCTGGGGTAATTTGTTATGCAGCCATAGTAACTGGAATGGGGTTATATGTCATTTGCCCAATATGCTCCTCCTTACTGTGACCTCCCTTCCCTGGTATGTTTTCAATAACCTTTGATGATCCCTAATAGTCCCTTGGCACTAATCACTTGGCAGGTCTTGCTTTCTGGCTTCTGGACATGGTTACCTGCTAAACTAGCCTGTGTGCCCCATACCTTGTATGTTCTTCCCACTTTGATCCAGCAGAACCACTCTCAGAATAGTAAAATGTAGACAAGTCACATGACTCTCAGCCTTCCCTTTTTATGTATTTATCATAATGTGTTTACATGTGTCTACACCTGTCAGTCCCATCAGACCATGAGTTCCTTCGGGTCAGGGCCTTTATAGTTTTGGGTCTAACTCAGGATATAAATGATCAATCTGTTGAAAGAAAGTACAACCCAGGACTAAACCACATGGCCCAAATTACAAATGCTGTCAAAGAAAGAGGGTGGGAAAGCTTGGAAGCCTTCATAGAAGAAGAGAAACTTGACCTTCTTATTAAAGTGGGATTTGTTCAATTTGGGTGAAAGGAGAAGAGATAGGAAGGCATTTTGAAATGGAAGAACAGTGGGAAAAAATTATACAAGGGTGTGAGGGGGAGAAGACTGGCATTTTAAGGACCTCAGAGGGCCGCCCTAAGCAGAAGTAGCAGTAATAGTTTGTTATTTTTCTGACTTTATGTGGCCTCTGGCTTCCACAAATACTTGTTTATCTACTTTGTCCCAATTCTGTAATCTAGATATGTTTTACACTGAGTACTCAATTTTTTAATTAGTTGAAACAATAAATTATTATGTGGATTCTTTATTAATCTGTATTATTCAGTTTGCATACTTATTCCATATCTATCCATACTAGGCGAAATTCCAATGAAATTTGTATTCACTTCCAGGTAATTAATTTTACATATGAAGTAAGATTTACAAATTGTAAAGTCAGAACATTTAGATTTCTTCAGCATTGCAAAGATCTGTGAATAAAATTAAATGCAATGGCTGAAGGCTGCCCACACCTCCTGGGATTTACTTATTTATTTATTTTTATTAAATTATTTATTTATTCTAATTTGTTATACATGATGGCAGAATACAATTCATTTCATATTACACATATAGAGCACAATTTTTCAAGTCACTGATTGTACACAATGTATTTCCACACCATTCGTGTCTTCATACATGTACTTAGGGTAATGATGTCTAACTCATTCCACCATCTTTCCTACCCCTTTGTCCCCTCCCTTCCCCTCCCTCCCCTTTGCCCTATCTGAAGTTCCTCCGTTTCTTTCATCCTCTCCGCCCCGCTCCCCCATCACCATTATGAGTCAGCATCCTCATATCAAAGAAAACATTTGGCCTTTGGTTTTGGGGGATTGGCCTACTACACTTAGCATGATATTCTCCAACTCCATCCATTTACCTGCAAATGCCGTAATTTTATTCTCTTTTAATGCAGAGTAATGTTCCATTGTGTATATATACCAAAGTTTCCCTATCCATCCATCTACTGGAGGCCATCTGGGTTGGTTCCACAATTTAGCTATTGTGAATTGTGCTGCTATAAACATTGATATGGCTGTGTCCCTGTAGTATGCTGTTTTTAAGTTCTTTGAGTATAAATAGAGGAGAGGGATAGCTGGGTCAAATGGTGGTTACATTCCAAGTTGCCAAGAAATCTCCACACTGCTTTCCACTTTGGCTGCACCAATTTGTAGTCCCACCAGCAATGTATGAGTGTGCCTTTTCCCCACATCCTCGCCAACATTTATTGTTGTTTGTACTCTTGATAGCTGCCACATTCTGACTGGAGTGAGATGAAATCTTAGTGTAGTTTTGATTTGCATTTCTCTAATTGCTAGAGATGTTGAACAAATGCCATGATTTTATTCTCTTTCAATGCTGAGTTTAAAGCTTATGTAATCCTAGATATTAGGATGTTAAAAATCATAACCTCACCAGAACTCGTTGAGGTAGAGCAAGACTAGCAAATGTGTGTATGAACTTGGAAAGTCTGAGTTGCCTGGTTGTCATGGCAACGAGTACACGGTAACTCACATTGGAGGCTTTCCAAGAAGTACAAGGGAAGCAAGTCCACCATCAAGGAATGTAGACGTGTTCAGCTCAGTAGCAAAGCAAAACCTCTAACAGGCACCATGATGCCTGACAGGCCTCGTCATATGGGGACAGGAAATTTTTCACCTGAGGGAGGAACCTGGCATGGAGCAGAAGGACCTGTGTCACATTCCTGAGTCAGAGACATAGATGCTTAAATTAGGATGGCCTCTTCTCAGTCAAGGGAGTCTAAGTGATATGACCCCAAAGCTCAGTGGCTTAAAGCCACACAGATTATTTGCGGCTCAGGTTGCTTATCTGTCACAGGCCATTTGAAGGGCTCCATTCTGCTTTATCCTTACATAAGGACACAGGCTGGGGACGTTTCATCCTTGTGTTTACCATCTCGCACTGGCTTTTAGCTTTTGCCTAGAAGTGCCACACATCACTTGTAGTGACATTACATCCGCGAAAGCAAGAAACAAGGCCACACCAATGTCAAGAAATGCAAATTCTACCATGTCTGGAGGAAGGATTTGCAAAACTGGATGAAGAGCCCCAGGGGCCGGTGCGCCAGCATTACCTGCTCCAGCATTCTGGACATGTTGGCACTCTCGACATTGGGGCCAGATGCTACTTTGTTGTGGGTATTGCAGGATGTTTGTCCCTGACATCTATTCACTAGATGCCAGTAGAGTCCCCTTCCCAAACTATGGCAACCTAAACTGTCTCCAGACATTGAAAAGGTCCCCTGGAGACAAAGGGCAAAAATGACCCCAGTTGAGAGCTCCTGGCTTAGAGTTATGCACACCAGGGCCCAGACCTTTCTAGGTTTTGGAGTTAGACTGCTGCGACCTTAGGTCATTGTGTGAACTTGACAGTGGCCTAACCTTTCTGGGCCTGCTACTTTCTACATTATGACAGTACTGGTGGTATGTCTCTCATGACATTGTTTCAGAGATTGACGGAGGCAACAGGACATTTGTAAAGTGCTTAGGACAGGACCTGGCATACAATAAAACATACAAAAATAAACTTCAGATAAAACATACCTTCTCTCTGAAAGTGGCCTGGGGGCTGCAGCCCTAGCTCTAGTTTCAGATTTTTGTTTTATGACACCTTAATATACTATTTAAACAAGCGAATCATCAGTGTTTTGTATTAATTACACATGATGGAACTTTAGTATTATATGGATTATGTTGGCTAAGAATAACCCAGTTTAATCTATAGGGTTGAAACAAAGAGGAATCGGGGTGACTAATGAGAGTGACTCAATAGACTTATATTTAATATACTTTGCTTCTGCCCTTTTCTTTCATGTGGTATTTATGGAAAATATTTTTAGTGAGCAAGAATTCAAAGTCTATTTCTTTTTCTTTTTTTTTTCTTTTTCATTTGAATGTTTGGTCAGAGCAGAGTGCTAATGAGGATTAGATCAAATGTGTCTGACCCTTATTAACCCAGAACCTGAAATAGCCTGCTGCCCCAGACATGCCAATCATGGCCACCATGGGGCAAGTCAGGGGCTACCAAGGAGGCTGGGGACCCCTGGCAATCAGCTCAAAGATCTTGCTTTATAACTTTCATGCTGCCTCAATGAAATTCTGCAAATTTTTGTTCAAAGTCCATGTGTTTGGGTGGCCCTGCTTAGTGACAAACACAGGGCTGACCGATAGTAGCTGTTCAATAAATGTTTGTGCAATTAAAGGGACTGTGCTTTACAATCAAACCACTTTTGAAGGGAGGCGGAGGAAAGAAAATTGGTTTACCATCTGGTTCACCATGAGGAACAAATGTATCTATATTTTCTGCCTCTTAAGACCTCACAAAAATTACAGTAAAAGAACTAAAAAAAAAAAAAAAAGACACAAACCCACAGGAACACAGAACACAGGAGAAGATGGAAGAGCAAACACCATTTTGGAAATTGGAGAATGGGCTAGTAAAGGGTAAAGTTAGCAGGGTCAAAAATGTTGAATTCTAAGCTGGCACTGGGTAAAATATGAACCCAAACTTATATAAAACACAGAATAAATGACCTAAAGACTCCAAAATTGGCAGCTGCAGGAACCTTAAAAATGGAAAGTTAAAAAGACACTGCTAATGAAACTGGGCCTGGTGGCACATGCCTGTAACCCCAGTGGCTCAGGAGGCTGAGGTAGTAGAATTGCAAGTTCAAGGCCAGCCTCAGTAACTTAGTGAGGCCCTAAGCAACTCTGCAAGACCCTGTCTCTAAATAAAATACAAAAAGGGGCTGGGGATGTGGCTCAGCAGTTAATCACCCCTGGGTTCAATCCCCAGTACAAAAAAAGAAAATAAAAAAGACATTGTTAATGAAAAAAGGCTTGCCTGAAAGTCTGTTTAAAAATCAGTAGGATCCCTAGATCATCCCTTACAAATCCCTCACCTTAGCAGAAGGGTCAAGGTTTTTCCTTGAAAATAGTTTCTATGTTAAGTAGACAAGTGTGAAACAAGTGCATACGGAATGTCAAATCCTCTTTCTCTTTCTTCTCTGGGATAGTAGAAGGATAGCAGCAAGGCCAACACCTTCCTGGCAGGAGACTGGAAGAATTTTCCAGGTAAGGAGGAAATACCCCAAAACACAGGTAAGATCAGGTTTATCCACTAAGTGGTCCAAGCAGTTCTTTTCACATTAAAGTTAATTGTTGACAGATCTCAGGCACCTGCCCAAAGCCATCTAAGAACATTTTATTCCTCAGATCTTTTATAAAGGTTGACAACTAAGAATTATTGGCTGCCAAGGAAAGCTTCAAACAAGACAGAGACCAAAGAAGATAAACAGAAAAAATGCAACTTGTAGGAAATAGAAACAATGTGGATAGAAGAAAACTTTAAAAAAAATTAACAAATGTTCTTAGAGAGGTAAGATATTGCAATCATTAACCAAGAACAGAATGTTATAAAAAGAGAGTCCTTTGGGCCAAAAATACCTGTTAGAAATTTACAATATGAGGACATAAATTTTAAATTTCAATAGAAGAGTTAGAAAAGTAGCTGAAAATTTTCCCAGGAAGCAGAGTTAAAAAAAAAAAAAAGATGGAAAAGGAGAAAAAATAAGATAATTAGAAGATAGGCACAGGATATCCATAATCTAAATAGTAGAAATCCTAGGAAAAAAGAGAGAATAAATCACTGGCCTGGAGATGTAACTCAGTGGTAGAGCACTTGCCTAGCATTTACAAAGCTTTGAGTTGGATCCAGGCACCGCCTCCCCTCCCCCCAACCCCACACAAAGAAAGATGTCATTAATAAAATAATATGAGAAAATTATTTCTCTTTGCAGGGACAGGCAAATAGACTGATGAAATAGAAAGAAAGCAGAAGGAATTCAGCTCTACTGACACCTTGACTTTGACCCAGTGAAACTGATTGGATTTCTGACCTCCAGAACTTTAAAACACTAAGTCATGGTAATTTGTTACTATGCCAATAAGGGCTGTGGATTGTGTGTGACTTATGTGAATTGTGTTCTACTCAGGTTCCTGTTGAAGACCTAACTCCCGGTACCCCTGAATGTGACTGTCATGGAAGAAGAGTTGTCCCCAAGAAGGGCCTGAGGAGTTCCCAGAGGGAAGGGGGGAACTCTACTCAGAATCAAAAGGGTCCTTGGCTTACAAGGCAGAAAAGAATTTCAGCATGAGCCAATCAGGGGCATAGACAGAGGAAGGTGGGTACACATTTAAGGGAGAATGAGGGCCATCTGCAGAGAGATACTTTTTTTGGGGGGGGGGGGCGTTCCTAGCTCTTCTTTTCTTTTTTGATACTGGGGGTTGAAGCCAGGGTGCCTTACCCTGGTCAATCTCAGGATCCTTAGGCTGATATGGGTGTCCTTATTTGATCAATAGATAATGCTGAAAAGTCCCCTGTACTATAGGTTCCTCGAGATACCATCTCTCTCTTTCCTTTATTTATTGTGTGTGGGTGTGTGTGTGTGTGGGGGGGTTAATTAACAATGCAGAGGTAGAGTTACAGATTTTCTGGAAATTTGGGAATAACAGGCCTGGAAGGGAATGGCTTGGGGAGTGACAGACCTGGAAAAGTATGTGGAGCTTCTGAATCTTATTTCCTTGTGCTTCCTGTAGGTCTTCTTTTTACCTCTTTGTGTTTCTTCCGTCCTACCTCGTGACTCTATTTGGAGATAGGGCCCTTCCAGAGGTAAGGTCAAATGAGGTCCTGTAGCTGGGACCCAACCCACATGACTGGTGTCCTTATAAAAAGAGGAGGAGATTAAGGACACAGACTGTGCATTCATGTAGGAAAGACTGCAGAGGACACACTGAGAAGGCGGCTTTGAGCATGACTTGGAGAGAGGCTGAGAAGGAACTGGCACCCACTGACACCTTGATCTTGGACTTCTAGCCTCTGGAGAAAATGAATTTCTGTTGCTTAAGTCCCCAGTGTGTGCATGCTGTTATGGCCCCAGAACCAACGGTACAGGTCTGCAGGTCGCTCTCAGCAGACTGGCCCTGCCCTCGGGCTGTAGGCTGAATACACTAGCATTTTACATGCTCTTCTGCATCAATCAGTTGTCCTTATCCAAACAAAACCACGAGGATCCAGCAGTGCCAGCCTCCCCAGGCTCAGGCCACCCTCGATGACACCATTCCTGCCAGGTTTTCTATGTTCTTCAGTTTCCCCTGCTTGGCTCTGACTCAACCCTGTGGTCTGCAGCTCAGGAGGTCACACGGTCAGGTCACCCACTCTGCGAATGGCACCTCCCAGGTGCTCTTCCTTGTTAAAGAACAGGTTCCTCCTGGGCTCTGCTTTTGCTTGCTCAGCTTGGGCTTGGGCTTCTCCACCATTTTGTCTGCATCACCCCCAAAGAAGCTGGGTCTTTTCCCTCCAAAGCCCTTGAATCATGAAGAATCCCGATTCTATGAATGAGCTTTCTCTGTTCTATCTTCAGCCTCCCTCAGGACAAATCCCAACTCCAGGCTGGGTGTGTAGTCAGTGGTACAGCGTTGGTGAGAGGCCAGGGGTTCTATCCCCAGCACTGCAGAGAAAAAACAAAAACAAAACCCAACATTTCCACTGCAGACCCCTGTCTGGTACTTCCACGGTGCTGCTTCCAGGCCTTCCGGCTTCTCCTTGACCAAAATTTGCTCCTGGCTGTGGATTCTTCTCCTGATATCGTTTGTAGCTTCACACCTCTTCTGTCCCCTTGCTTTTACCCAAATCTTTAATTTTGTATTGAATCTGTCACTCACTCTCCATCTTTCCTTCCTTCTTGAAATGCTGATCTTCAGCTCTGGGGAAAGTGTGTCATTCTGGTCAGTCTCCGTTAAACTCCCCCAGTAACCAGGATGGAACCAAAGTGAATCAATGGGTTAGGTTGTTCCTGACACTTTCAGGTCTGTTTTGCACTGTTTCTGTCTTGCTCACTCCCCAAATAATTAACCCACAATGCCGACCTTGCCTGAAAAGAAGAATGAGGGAAAACATTAAAGATCTCCATACCTCCCAGTCAGGTTCACAGGAACCAGGAGTGCCTGGGACACTTGATGACTTAGGGACAGCATTAAAACCGCATCAAGAGAACTGACTACAGCCAGACTCCATGAGCCTTCCTGTGTCCACCTGGATCTGGCTAAAATTAGACTCCCAGAAACCCCATGTAAGTTTTTGTGCCTGTGACCACTGATAAGACAAGATTGGCGTAAATGTTTTCCATCCTCCAACTTGTTGCCAATAAAGCTCTTTCTTGTCTTGTCACTCTGTCTCTGGAGTTACTGGCTTCATTGGGTGGTTGCATTATTGGAACTTTCATGGTTACATGGCTTAAGAAATGAAGATACTCTATTATCTCATCTAATGAGAAGTCTGGAGGAATCTAGGGCAGAGTTGGACTAGCAGCTCAGTGATGACATTAAGGAATGGGTACTTTTCATATGTTTTTTCTCTCCTATCTTTCAAGTATTGGTTTTCCATTTTTGTTTTTCAAGATACCATGGTTATAGGATGCCTGCTATTGTTGCAAATGTTGCAACAGCATTCCCAACAGAATCGTGGACAAGGGGCAAGAATTAACAGCTAAAGAACACTTCTTCGGATGCCTTTCTTCTTTCATCTGTAAAGGAAAGAATTTTGCAGGACTCTGTCCCATCATATCTTATTGGCCAGAACTTGATCACATGACTACCTCTAGCTGCAAGGGAGGCTAGGTAAATGAGGATCTTGTTTTTTTCAGCTTCTCTACAGGATGTCACTCAAGTACAAAGAGGTCAGAAGTGGCCAGTTGACTATGTGTATCATAACTCTTGACTCTCAAAAAGCCCTTAAGTCACAAAAATTCTTTACTTGACTCAAAATCTTCAAGGGAATTAAAGGTGACAGAAGGTTGGGAGTGGCATTGCCCTGACTCCTCTCCTCATTTACTTTGTTCAGGTCCCACATCACCTTTATATGCTTAGAGGTATCTGGTGGTCGGTACTTTTCTAGGAACTCAAGGCTGTGTCTGTGCTCAGAGATGCCTGCAGGGCTGGACTGGAGATCAGTGTCTCCAGGGCTTGGGCTATTTACCAGCAGAGCTCTGTAGGAATCTGTGAGGAGATGCTGGGGGTGTTCCAGAAGCCTCCCATCCTGAAACATAAACAGAGCCAGTCTCATTCCAGATAGAAGTGGCCTCCAGGGTCCCATATTACTTAGGATCCATTCTGCATTAGGCAGATTAGAGCAACTATACCAAAAAAGAGAGAGCGAAGGCACGTGTGGTGATGTGGGCCGACAGCAGTGTTTGGTAGGAAGGCTCTAGGGTCAAAGGCAAGTATTAAACAACCTCAGTAAGCTTTGAGAGAAGGAAGGAAGGACATTCAGAGCTGCTGGTCCAAAGATGGCCCCATTCATCCTCAGACCCCTCAGGATTTGAGAGTGAAGGGTGAAGAGTGGGAATAAAAGTGTCTGAGGATGGTATTGGCGAATCACATGGGTAGATCACTTTTCCGGTTGGAGGAGCAGACTCGCGTGGGATACTTGCATGCTCTCTTGCATGCTTGCACTCTCTCTCTGTCTCTCTCTCCCCCCTGCACCCCGAACCCACCAGAAGAGGATGTTCTTAGATAGCAGAACTAGATTGAATGGATCAGAAGCAAAGATTATGGGTCCAATGATGGAGCATGGAAATGGCCCCCTCCCTCATCACCTCCTGAGACCCCTGCTTTCCTCAGCTGCCCCAAACACTGCCTGAGGTTATGCACGTGCCCTGGCTTCCCAGCCTCCCATTCTGCCACTCAGTCGCCTCTTTCTCTCTCCAGTAGTTGGAGTTGAACCCAGGGATGCTCTACCACTGAGCTACAACTCCAGCCCTTTTAATTTCTAATTTTTTGAGACAAACCCTTGCTAAGTTGCCCAGGTTGGCCTTGAACTTGCAACCCTCCCACCTCGGCCTTGTGAGTTGCTGGATGTACAGGTGTGTGCCACGCACCTTGCTCACTTACCTCTTGTCTAAAGCTTCTCCTCTCGGGTCTGCTATCAGGCCCTGCTGCCTCTCCCCATTCTTTCCTACTCTGCTGGAGCTTCTACGGCTCATCTTGGAAAAACTCCCCATTTTTCAAGGCCTCATTCAACTGTCACCTTTGGGGCAAAGCCTCCTGAGCCTCATCCTGCAGAATGAGCTTCTCTGGCACCTTGTGTGCATCACCTGTGTGGACTCAGACTGAGTGCTGTGCTATTTGTGGGCAGGCACATCTTTGTAGGAGACCATGAACCCCCTTGGGGTCACAGGCTGAGATTTTGTCATGTTGAAAACAGTGCTCACCTTGAAAGTACCCAGCACAGATCTAGTGGACGAAGACATAAATAACTCTATGTCAGAAAAATTAACCCATGCTGGAATCTGATTATACTGGAGTTCAATCAATATTTTAAAAGCAAGTTGAAATGAGAGTATTCTCATATACTCCATCACAAAACAAACATTTTGACAAAGAAAAACAACGTTAAAGGACTTATTCTACACTATATCAAAAGTTACCCTAAAGTCACATTGATTAAGACTGTGTAGCATTTCTGTAAAGGTGAATAAATCAATCAGTGAAAATAAACCTTTACTATTATGGTGTTTATGGTCAGTTGATTTTTGACAAAAGCCTCAAAATACTTCCATAGAATTTCTTTTCAGCAAATGCCACGATTGTTTATATAAATGCCAGCAACAAAATAGTGAATTTTAGACCCTTACCTCTATCACACACACACACGTAGACTCATGGGCCTACATTAAAAATACAAACTGGCTGGGCATGGTGGCACACGCCTGTAATCCCAGTGGTTTTGGAGCCTGAGGCAGGAGAATGGCAAGTTCAAAACCAGCCTCAGCAGTTTAGTGAGTCCCTGTCTCTAAATAAAATACAAAATAGGGCTGGGGATGTGGTTCAGTGGTCAAATGCCCCCTGAGTTCAATCCCTAGTACCAAAAAATAGAAAAAGCACAAAACTTCCAGAAGATGGCTAGGGATGTAGCTCAGTGGCACAGCACTTACCTGCCATCACACGAGGTCCTGGAAGCCCCAGCACTGCAAAAATAACAAAACAAATTTCTAAAAGCAAACATAGGGGGAAATCTTTGTGACTTTGCTTTAGGAAAAGAGTTACCATAACATTAAAGGTTTATTAATATAACTCTAAAAGCATGATCCATAAAAGAATCAAAATGATAAATTAACATTTTTTATATTAAAATTTGTTGTGTTTTAAAAGATACTATGTATCTGGGTGTGGTAATGCACACCTGAGGCAGGAGGATCACAAGTTCAAGTCCAGCCTGGGCAACTTAGGAAGACCCTGTATCAAAATATAAAATAAAAAGAGCTGGGGATGTGGGTCAGTGGTAGAGTACCCTGGGTTCAATTCCCAGTATCCCCAGTACAGGAAAAAAAAAAGTGGTGTTGACCTTTCCCCCAAGGTCACACAAGGAGAAGGCAGGAGGGAAGCATAACTGGTTGGATATCTCCATCCATGCAGATAACCACAGACTCTTCTCTCTTCTCAGTCCTGACATTGGGGGTTGGGAATGGAGAGGAGGCAGAAACCCTGGTGTAGTCATCTTCACTCTCTGCTATGCCCCGGAGTAGCTGGGAGGACTGAAGTCATGCCTAGGGAGGGCTCCTGTGGGAGCGGGTAGCCCAAAATGGGTCGGGGAGGAAGGACAGCTGGGGCTTCCATAACTCTAAATCTGGTTCTCTTTCTGCTGTAACATGCTTCCCTCAAGGAGTTACTTAAAATAGCAACTGCAGAGTCAAAGCGTGGAGTCAGAAGACAATCCTACAGTATCTGCTGGTCTGAAGGGAGGTGATTTTAACAGCCCCGAGAGAGCCAACCCCAGTCACAAGCAGAATATCTGGCAGGAGGATTTCAGGTCTCCATCCAAAGTGATTCCTTAGACACTGTCTTAATCAGCACCAGCTGCTGTAGCAGTGCCACAGACTGGATGACTTAAATAGAGAATCTTTATTTCCCATAGTTCTGGAGGTCGAAGTCTGAGATCAGGATGTCAGAGTGGACAGATTCTTGGACTCCTGTTCACAGATGAATGCCTTCTTGGATCTTCACAGGGCAGAGAGCAGAGAGGGGAAGTAAGCCTTTTCATAAGAGAATATATCTCACCATCCTCCCAAAGGCCCATGTCCAAACACTCTCATTGCAAGTAGGACATCAACACATGAATTTTGGGGGGAGGGGGTGGATCTCAGTCTATAGCACAGATCCTCCTGAAACTCCAGAACAATGAGGACAAAGAGATGATCCTGAAGTCTTCTAGAAAGAAACAAGCAAATTATTTATATATTCAAAAAATCAATTTGGTTCCAGATGATTTTATCTATAATACTGGATAGTAGAGGTCAAGAGTGCAGTAGCCCCCTAGCCTTAAACCTTGAAGCTAGAAATAAGTATCCAGTCAGATTGTCAATCAAATGTGGGTTGAAGAAATGACATTTTCAGACATTTCAAGACCAAGAAAGTTTGCCTGACAGGCATCCCTTTGGGAAAAAAAAATGGAAGTATAATAAAAGATTCAATTTTATATTGAGGCTTTAAATTTTATGTTTCTAGTGGTATAGGCTTATAGGAATCACTGCTCCTTCTCTGTGGATAAAATCCCACTTACTTTTTCAAGTAGTAATATTTATATTTCTTAATTTTATTATCATCCTTTATTTTATTTTATCTCATTCTGATATTGTTAATGTGGCTTATTGGCTCTTGAATTTCAAATATCACAGGATATTTGTACTTACTGAAAAGGCATAGAGACGTTAGGAATCTTTATATTATAAAAGTAATGGTGAAAGTAGCAAAAACCAGGAGGTAGGAGAGGGAGATTGGATGGGGATAGTGGGAATGGTACAGAATGGGGAGAAATACAGTTTACCATTGAAAGATCAGGACGCAGAAGTTTAATTCTGTTATTTATAGGGCTCAAGTTGTGAGGGACTGAATACACAAACAATGTCCATACTGTTCATACAGCTAGAACTGTGACCCACAATCTGCAACAACCTGCCCAGGAAACCCACCCTGTTCTCTCTAATGGACAGTGCAGAGGCCTTCTAGTGTAAGTCAGGCCTGCAGGAAGCCGGATTTCTATCTCTAGTGACAATCCAGGAGCTAAACAATGCCCTCAGCAAAGATCAACCCCAAATGGCCAGGACTTGATTGATAATGAACCAGCTTCCCTAAGTTTTGTCCCTGCTTCCAACCTAACATCAACCAGAGGAAACAAAACAGGTACCACTAATTACTCACATAGGATGCCCCTTTCTAGCCAGCTCAGTCAGAGCTTCCCCAGGCCAGCAGCCTCCACAGACCACAGCCAAAGCCTTCCCTTCTTTCCACTAGAGAGTTCTCCCACTCCCTTGCTTGCCTTTGCGTTTCTGCCAAGATCCTGATGACAGTGGGCGGCTGACTCCCTTGCTATAGCAAGCTCAGAATATATAGCCTTTGCTTTTCACATTTGGTGGGTCTTCACTTATTTCTACAGTTGACTCATAAAAGGACCAAAAGATAAAAATATAATAAACAAAAATTTAAGAAAAGAAAGATGATCCAGCTTCCCAATTTCCATGGTGAAAAGTCAATAGATACTATTTAAAGAGACAAATCAAGAAAGAGGATGGATCATGCTATTTACAGCTAGGGGAGTGCTTCCTTATGGTCTGGAGGAAGAAAATGGTCAAAAGTAACCCTTCCTGTCCCATCTTGCCCTGGCAGTGAGCTGGGATGTGGAAAGGGACTGGGCATATTTTCCTTTCACTTCAGAACCTTCTACAATGTTTGTACTTTTGTTTTCACATCAACTCATTACATTTGTAACTAAATCCATTTCTGGATAGTTGCCTTTTATTTCTCTGGATAAGCATCCTGCTTTTAAAATGTAGCTGGATCTTGGGAGGCCAAGTGCTTGGTACTGACCTTAAAGCAAAGACCCAGGTGATGGAGAAACCATGGACAGAATGAGCAGCCCCCAGGTGCTGAGGGGGCCAGGGAGAGACGTGGTAATGGGGAATGGTAGAACAGGCCATAGTCAAGGAGGTGATCAGGAGGGACATTCGGATGTCCCAACGTTCTTGCTCAACACCTTTCCTGAGGACGTTGGCTACCTAGTCCAGCAACAGATGTGGAGGATCAGACCCACAATGGATTGGAGTAAAGGGGGGAGTGGTGGTGAATCTGCAGAGTCAAGGTTAAAAAACAAAAACAAAAGCCAAAAAAACCCAAAATTTAACTCCAGGCAGCAAAACAAATTCATCTGAAATTCTCCGTTCATGTTTTCTAAGGAAAACGTTAATTCACTTTCACTGAAGGTCTAAAATAAAACTATCTGTTCTGCTTTATGCTTTTAAAAATTCTGATTATTTAAATGTCTGATTCTTTTCCTCTTCTATCACTTGCGGGGGTGGGAGGGATGATGAATCTGGAGTAAAGGCTGATGTGCTCCTCACAGCTAAGCTCCGAGTGCATAATTGAGCTGGTGCTGCTGGCTGAGAAGCCGGAGGTCACAGAGGCTGCTGTGTTATTTAAGAAGCCATACAGCTTGCTCTTGTCCATTAGCTCAAAGAAAGAACCAGGTGGGGGCCATTGTTGTCTTGGAACACCCACTAAGTGGCTGACTGCCACAGTTCACCAGGAGCATTGTTGAAAGCACCAAGTAAATAGACAGAGAGAAGGAAGGTCCCTGCCCTCCAAATGGTTGGCACCAATTCAAAACTAAGACTTTATTTTTAGCAGTGGGTATAGAGCTGTCAAAGATCAGTCACTTCTGGCCTTTAGGATTTTAAAACTAGCTTCTTCCTTGGGGTGTAGCTCAGTGATGGAGTGTTTCTAAGCACATAGCCCCGGGTTCTATTCCCAGCACTGAGAGGGGAAGGGATTCATACCACTGTTCATTCACCCTCTAAGCCTCTGCCTGTCAGGACACACCAAAGCCCTTACACACACACAATTCACTGCCTGCTTTAACTCCATGGCTTTGTGGTGCCCTCCAGGATTTCATGAGACTTAGCTTGTTGGCTCTGGACATGCCTGCTATTGCGTTTTTTTGTTTGTTTGGTACTAGGGATTGACCCTAGGAGCGCTTAACCGCTGAGCCACACCCTCAGCCTTTCTTATATTTTATTTAGAGACAGGGCCTGTCTGCGTTGCTTAGTGCCTCGATAAGTTGCTGAGGTTGGCTTTGAACTGGTGATCCTTCTGCCTCAGCCTCCCGAGCTGCTGGGATTACAGGCGTGCACCAACCACTGTACCGGGCCCTGCTATTACCTTTTTCAACTCTTATGAAGAAATCTATTGTAAAGAGGGTTCGAAGAGACTGGAGCAGGCCATGGGAGGCTTGCTTGAGGTTTCGTTGCCAACTCATTGGATCTTCAATAAATCAGCTTTCCTTTGCCTCACTGATAACATTCTACCAAGATTTCCTAGTCTCCTTCACTCGCTGACCCTAGGAGCTTTTCTAGGGCACTTTGTGACTTGCAATGGTGTATCACAGATGTCATAGAAGTCTAAGATCCAAGGGGTGCAGAGAACATTATAAAAATACACAAGCAAAATTAAGGATAAGTGCTACATGGAAGCTTGTGTTCTTGCCTCTTTGGTGTGATCTGGGGACTCCGTGGACAATTATTAGTCTTTCCTGCCCAGCATTAATCCATTTGATTACCTTGTCTTTCTGTATTACTATTTCCCACTCTTTTCCCAACAATTGGAATCCTTAGCAAATTTAACAGAGTTTCTGATGGTTCTAAGTCAAAGGCAATGCCAAACTTGGCTTCTTTGAAAGGCAAGCAAGAAAGCCAACAGCTAACAGGACTGAAATAGAACTTGGGAGGTTGTTGGCAGCCTTTAAAAGACCTGTTTATTTTTACTACTTATTCTTTTTTTTAAAATTACAAATATGTATGGACTACATACCATATAGATCAGCCTGACTCAGGATATTGCTGTAACAGTTTTAAAAGCCAAATCTATTCCAGGAAGGCGAATGCCTGCCCCTTGCCTGTGTCCAGCCTAGCTTAGTCTTGAATCAGCACCTCACATGAGTGGCTTTGATTGGCAGGACCTAAATGCCATAAGGAAACCTGGCTTCACCTGTGGTTTTCTGCTTTCTGGCCTCCACTGTACCAAAGGACAAGCCGATGAGGGGATGGATGAGTCTTATCATGGTGACCCACAGCTCTGCCACGTCCTCTCTGGGCAGAAACTCACAGATGAATATGGCGTTAAGCTGCCAGTGAGGTGGCCTCAGTCCCGCTCAGGTGGTTGCTCTAGAAGGTGTTATCATCTTCCCACGTCAAATGCGCTCTCCACAGGTCAAATGCTTGGGGCACACCAGCTGCCACAGGGAGCGGGCTCTACCAGCAAGGGGGGACATCTGGGATCTGAGTTGTGAATGTCAGGGACATGGAGTGTCATAAAGGCTGCTGGAGGAGATTGCTGCTGGGGAAGCTGCCTCCCTGGAGCATGGGAAGACGGCGCCCCTACCCCAGGCCCAAGTCTGTGAGTGTGTTACTGAGCAGCAGTGCAGCTCAGTGGAGGCTGCGTGGTGGTGAAGAGCTATAAGCTCTGTAGATGACACAGGTTCAAAGCCCTGCTCTGACACTTACTATTTGTGGGTCAAGTTAAACTAAGCCTTAACTTTCCCAGTGAGAAATGTGGAGATTATTGTGCCTACCCGCTAAGGTCAACACGAGGCTCAACACTGATCATAATGGGAAGACTCGGTCCAGCGTGGGCCCTATTAGCAATAATATGGTCATTACAAGGGTCGGCCATCAAGGAAGAGTGGACAGCAGCAGGTGATGCTGGAGTCACTCAGTGGCCGGTGTGGTAGGAGTCAGTCCATTTAAGTATGAGACACAAAGCCCAGCATTCCAGAGGGGACACAGGTAGAAGCCGGGTGTCTGGAGCCCAGGAAACATAGGCCTTCCGTCCTCAGTTACAGATAAAACTGATGCTTCTACCAGGGGCAATAGTGGAGGTGAAGTTCACAAACAATACAAGAGAGTTCGTTACCACCAGTCAAGCCAGGGACCCTGCCTGGACCCCTGAATGGCCAGATTCAGCCACCCACCTTCATTAAGAAATAGGTAAATGACAGAAGAAGCAGAATGTGAATTTAATATAGTTTGATCAAACTGGAGAAAACATTGAGATTGCTTCTCTGCTGTCCTACAGAAGCAGTTATAATTTACAGGAGCAAATGCCAGGTGATGTGCACTTACAGATTTAGCAGCTCTGTGCTTACAGAGAATATGTCAATTTCAGCCTTCTTGGCCTCTGTTCTCAGCACGAGGAAGTTTTTGTTCTCAGCATGAGGAAGTTCAGGAACTCTCTGTTTCAAAATAACAAAACCATGGATGGTACACTTAGATTTTCAGAAATAATGCAAGTCTTCCTCAAGAGCCCTACTCATTGGGCAACAAAAAATTAATAAACTTTCTGCCTAATCTGGTAATTCCCTTCTCTTCACCCCACCCCCCATCAGTCAGGGCTCTCCAGGGAGACAGTCCCTAGAAGATATGTATAGATAGGCACAGAAGGGGGGATTTTCGGGGAATTGGCTCACAATCCCATGGTGGCTAAGCCCATCATGGGCCACCTACAGGCTGGAGACCCTGGGATGCTGGTGACATGGCTCAGTCCAAATCAGAAAGAGGGAGGCAGCTTAAAGCCATGAGCAGGGAGAGGACAGATAGATGCAAAGCTGCCATCAAACTATCCTCCAGGAAACTGATGAAGTAACTTTGAGTTTGAGTAATGAGAACCCAGGGGACTGCTGGCTTAAGTCCTGGAGACCCTGAACTTCTGTCTGAGTGAGCCCCAGCTCTGGGAGTGAAACCAAAGGCCTGGTTGGATGGTGCCACCCACATGGAAGGCAGGTCTTCCTCACTTGGCCCACTGGAAATGCCCTCACAGACACACCCCAAATTATGCATTTCCAAGTTTTTAGATATTCTTTAATCCCTTCAACACCTAAAATTCACCAGCACCCCTGCCCTCTCTTCCATGTTGGTACTCTTGGGATAATAAAGCCTTGAGGTTCTGGGAAATAGGGGTAGGTTTGTTACGACACTTTCTGGCTCCTCTGGTCTCTGCAGGGATACCACCTGGTTGCTGCTGGTCCTGCTGCCATCGCAGCTCCGGTGACGGGCGTCTGCCTTCTAGACTTGATGGAGTCTGGTTGCTTGACTCCTAGGCTCCAGCCCAGCACAACTTCTGCTTTTCCTTCTGCTGTGAATCGGGCTGAGCTTGTGCTGTGTTCTCCATCTGCCATGGACGGGATCACCTCGCCCTGTGCCACTGGAAGGCCTGGAGAGAGCCCATTGCCCTATCCCAGAGGCCTCTCCAGCCAGCACAAGGTTCTCCATCTTCCATCTGCATATATCTTTGGTAAAGAGAATAATTCTTTAGTTACTGGGATAATAATCCCATAATTAATTTTCCTTGAAAAACAAAAACAAAAACAAAATTTTGCTGGGGTGTTCACTTCGAGGGAGCTGCCCAGAGTGTGGAGGGAGGCAGCTTAGAGCCATGAGCAGGGAGAGGAGAGATAGATACAAAGCTGCCATCAACTATCCTCCAGGACACAGGGAGAGAAAATGGGAATCCTCCATCTGCATTTCCTTCTGCCTTTGTACTCCTCTTTATCTTCACATTCCTCTGGGGTGCAAAGGACAGGCTTTTGCCTTTCCCTTTGTGTCCCCAAGGCACCACCTCTAACCTAAACCAGTGCAGGTGACCAGGCTCCTGATAGTCTCCTGGGAGGAGATAAAAGGAAACATGAATTCTATTTCTCAACCACCCGCTGGTGACACTGTCTTTGGGCAAAATCCTGTTTTAACTACCAGAAGCACAGCATGGCTTCCCGCATTCTCCCGCCCCACCCTCTCTGTGCTGCTGTGTTGTAAGGCCCGAGGTTGTTCCCAGCCCCCTTCCTCACCTCCCCCCATAAGGACACCCACAGGCCAATGGGAGAAGACCATGAATGTGAGAATACAAATGAGGAGAACACCATCAGATTTTCCAAAATCGTCAGTGTTATGAGCTCAGGTCAGCCCTGAGATGGGACGAGATAAGCGGGGTGCTTGGAGGGTTGTGGTGGGGATCATGACATTGCCGAGGAGGACCCAGAATCCAAGGCTGAGCATGTCAGGGTCATTGACAGCATCTTTGGGGTTCATCACAGTTTACCCAGGGCAGACACTGCCAAACTTTTTCTGCTCCCTCCTGCCAGCTGCAGAGGAGCCAGGATGCATGTAGTCTCTGCCTAGGACCCAAGACCTGCCCACAGCTGCCCAGCTCACTGCTGGCTCCCTATCTCCTAGCTTTCCCAGCAATTCTGTGGTTTTGCATGTAATTTTTGTGTCTCTCTCCTTTCTCTGACCATTTGCCCATTTTTGCTTTGTTGAGCTACTCTTTAAAAAACCAAGTAAACAAAAACCAAAAACCTCTCTCTCTTTTTTTTTTTGTCTGGCGTTTTAGCCCAGGGATACTTTACCACTAAGCCACATCCCAACTCCCTTTTCAATTTTGATTTTTTTTGGGGGGGCGCGGTTTACCGGGGATTGAACTCAGGGGCCACTTGATCACTGAGCCACACCCCCAGCCCTATTTTGTTTTTATTTAGAGACAGGATCTCACTGAATTGCTTAGTGCCTTGCTTTTGCTGAGGCTGGCTTTGAACTTGCAATTCTCCTGCTCCAGCCTCCTGAGCCACTGGGATTACAGTTGTGTGCCACTGTGCCTGGCAAATTTGATTTTGAGACAGGGTTTTCCTAAATTGCTAAGGCTGGCCTCAAATGTGGGATCCTCCTGCCTCAGCCTTCCAAATTGCTGGGAGTTAGAGGGGTGCACCCCCGTTCTCTAGTTAAAAACAAAAATCTCTTAAATGATTTATTGTGGGCAATTTAAAACAGGTATTGAGTATAATATAATGAGCCTGCAGGTATCAATTACCAGTTTCAACAAAGATCAACTCATGGCAACTCATCTTTACATATCCATTTCCCTCCCAGCGGATTACTCTGATGGAAATCTAGGCCATTGCATCATTTCTGGAAACTTTCAAATATCCCCTCTGGCAATTTGCTATCTTACCTGAAATGCACAGGTCCTTCACTCAATACCTTGACTAGATCCAATCAGTTATATGAAGCTCAAACTTTAGTACTCTAATTCCATTCCAATGTCACATCTCTCCAGGTACTCTGCAAAAATCTTTGGTAAAGGGAAGAGTATTTTAGTAATTGAAATAAAAATCCCCAAATTTATCTGCTTTAATGAAAAAAACATACTAATATAAAAGGGTTTTGTTGTTTTAAGAAGTGTTTCAAAGGCAATTTTTTTTTTCTGTACTGGGGATTGAACCCAGAGCGTGTCTATCACTGAGCCCCTCTTGATTTATTTTGAGATAAGGTCTAGATAAGTTGCTCAGGCTGGTCTTAAACTTGACAGCCTCCTGCCCCAGCCTCCCAAGTTGCTGGGATTACAGGTGTGCGCCACCACCCCTGGCTACCTCAAAGGCAATTTTTGTTGTCATTTTGCAGCGCTGGGTTAAACCCAGGACAAGCATTCTACCACTGAGCCACATCCCCAGCCCCTTGAAAACGGTAAAGTGGTTAAAAGTTGCTTCTCTCTAGTACTTGATATTTCTGCTCTCTTTCTCCTTCCTCTGTGATATTCCTCTAATCGTTTTGCCTAGCAAACCCTGTCTGTGCCGACTGGTCAGGGAAATTTCTCCCCAGAGCTGGCAAAAGTGATTGAGTGAAGCTGTGAATAGTTTGCACAGCTTTCCTCCAGTGCAGAGGAAGTGCATATGTAATTCCTCGGCTCTCCAGTTCTAGTCCTTTGGGAAGACTGGGCCTCTAGGCGCCAGAGACTGACAGCTTCATTTCTTGGGTGGATCTGAACCTGTTCCTGCAATAGACACATTTTCCTAAGACACAATTATACCCTCTGCTCTTGTGTAACACGTGTCATCAGTACAAACCTGGATTCTAGGTTCCTATAATGGTAGAAATGGCCTCAGAGAGACCTGCTTAGCTCCTCAGCAGAACTCCAGAGCTTTGTGTTTAGTGGAAACACAACGTTCCTAGGATGTAGTTTGTCTCTGAATTCTGTACAGTTCCCTTGCTAGTACAATAGCCACTTTGGGGGGAGAATCAGTGACTAAGCAGGTGACCTGGCCTAAATGTTTAGTGTTCAAATATGACTCACCTAAGCCTGTAGGCCTATGTGTTGTTAATATTTTGTCAGAGAATAAACAATTTTCCAGTATATATTTGCAGGCAAATATTCTTATCACTATTATTGTTCTGTATGAAATGTGAGCTGCTCCTTCAGAAATACCATTATATGAAATAGATTTATGAATGTGGATCATGTTGGGGAAGGTATATTTTCTTTCTCCCATGAGTAATTCCCATTTACATGTTTTTGGCAGGGATACTAGGGATTGAACACAGGGGCACTTTATCCTGGAGCCATTTCTCCAGGCCTTTTCATTTTTTATTTTGAGGCAGGGCCTTGCTAAATTGCTGAGGACCTCACTAAGTTGCTGAGGCTGTCCTTTAACTTGTAATCCTCCTGCCTCAGCCTCCCAAGTGACTGGAATTACAGGTATTCAGCGCCAAGCCCAGCTTCCCATTTACTTTGATTTAAAGCACCTAAGTTTTAAGTTTTTTTTTTCTTAAAATTCCTATAAAGGCCAGTTTCCAAATCTTAATCCCTATTTGTGGTTTGTATTATTTAGTGATTTCAGGAGGGGAGCAACTACAAATTTGATTCTTGAATTTTTTCCTCAAAACTAAGAGTGTTTCCTGGGTGTGGTGATGCCTGTCTATAATCCCAGTGACTCTGGAGGCTGAGGCAGGAGAATCACAAGTTTAAGGCCAGCCTCAGCAACTCAGCAAAATCTTATCCCAAAATAAAAATTAAAAGGACTAAGCATGCAGCTCAGTGATAAAGCTCCCCTGGGATTAGTTCTCAGAACCAAAGAATGACAAGAGTGACAATCTCAATACTTACTCTAGTACGCCTTAACATTCTGTTTTATTTAAAATAATTTCTGGGTGATTTCAGCATGATTTTATGGCTCAGTCATTCTTTAGCTACCTTAAACTGGGATTATATACTAAAATATATTTAGCTTGTCTACGATTCCATTCCCTTTATGGAAATAAAACGTGGAATGTCAGAGTGATTGGAACTCAAGAGAACAATGGAAATGCTGGGGACAGAGCCAAGTGTAAACCTCGCTGTGCTCCTGGGCTCTTGGCTCTTCCTAGAGAGAAAGATCTTCGGTCCTTTGTAAAGGGAGGATAGCGTCGCCCACTTCTCGGAGAAGATGAGTGACTTAGTGAGCATTGCACAAATAGTGCCCAGTTGCTGGGTGATGAGTGAGGAGCAGAGAGGCAGGAGGGTAGGGCTAGAAGTTGATAATGGTTAGCAGAAGGGCACGGCGTGTTCCATGCCAGGATAGATGAGCAGGGACCGGTTATAGATCAAGATGAAGACAGTTTGAGGGAAGCATTGCACAGTTATGCATAAGCTGAATGGTAGAAAGATCTCCCTGATTACATCTACTGTGCAAGACTGAAGATGAAATAAGAAAACATCAACAATGCCCCCAGGCCTGGTCACAGCCCCTTGACCAAACTGAGACCCTCATTTAAATGCATTTGCATGTTAAAAGATATGCCCAGGAAAAGAACTAAAACAATTTTGTTTTTGTTTTTTTGGGAGGAAATGGGGGTACTGTGGATTAAACTCAGGGGCACTCTGCTGGGAGCCATTGGCGTGTTCCATGCCAGGATAGATGAGCAGGGACCGGTTATAGATCAAGATGAAGACAGTTTGAGGGAAGCATTGCACAGTTATGCATAAGCTGAATGGTAGAAAGATCTCCCTGATTACATCTACTGTGCAAGACTGAAGATGAAATAAGAAAACATCAACAATGCCCCCAGGCCTGGTCACAGCCCCTTGACCAAACTGAGACCCTCATTTAAATGCATTTGCATGTTAAAAGATATGCCCAGGAAAAGAACTAAAACAATTTTGTTTTTGTTTTTTTGGGAGGAAATGGGGGTACTGTGGATTAAACTCAGGGGCACTCAACCACTGAGCCACATCCCCTTATTTTGTATTTTTATTTAGAGACAGGATCTCACTGAGTTGCTTAGCACCTCACCTTGCTGAGGCTGGCTTTGAACTCAGGATCCTCCTGTCTCAGCCTCCCTAGCCACTGGGATTACAGGCGTGCGCTACCACACCCGGCTAGAATTAACACAATTTGAAGCACTTTTAGAAATTCATGTAAACATCTAGACAATGTGCAAATTGGTGTAGGTGCAACAGGAGATTATAACATTGCTTATGAATATGTTAATGTCTGCCCCCAAATGCATGTAAGCTGTTTACCCCTGGACTTCCTTGCCACTCTGCCTATGGGGTGGCCACCTCTCCCTGCCACTCTGCTTGTGGGGTAGACCTCTCTCCATGCCCCACTGTCTTGGAGTGGTCACTGTGCTGTCTGGCTACCTCTGCTGCTACTCTGCCTGTGGGGTATAGCCTCCTTGCTAGACTAATCAATTCAATAGATGATTTTTTTTCTAGTCCTCTCTCTGTTAGTCAGGGGGTGGGTACATACTTGGCCCTTGCAGTGGCGCTGACTGGCCAGTTGCAGTCCCTAATGCCTCTTGCACAAACGGTGAGGCATCTGTTTTCTGTGACATGATTTAATGACAAATTCTGCTTTGCTTGGTAGCTGTCAAGATCAAGAAAAACAAGGATAATGTTTGATTTCTATCCTGCAGGAGCTGAAGGGCCCGCAGAGCTCGTGACAACAGGAGTGCCTGTCTGGGATTCATTGAAGACTTTATTTTAGTGTGATCATGGCTCTGGCAAAGTCAGGGCTGGAAGAAATTGGAAAAAGCACCTGGTTCTCTTATTTTATAGATTAAAAAAAAAAAAAAAAAAAGGTGAGGCCCAGATAGTGGAGGGTGTTGGCCTCGAATGGTCTCACCACGTAAGGGAGAGTGGAGAAGAGCTTGGAGAGTGAGTTGTGGAGACAGACAAAGAAGAACATGGGCTGTAGACGCAGTTCCTAGGTTCCAGCTGCTCACCTCTTGCTGGCGCTTCTCAACGTAGAGGATGTCTGGTGTGCATGCTATCAAGGTTGGTCTGGATGGCGTGGATAACTTGACCCTGAATCCCGTGGTGAGAATGAGAGGTATTCCTTTTACAGGGTTCTTTCCAAATCCCTTTGATTATTTAAAGTGAAATTTCTCTAGCTCTTGCTAATCTCCCCCATTCCCTTAGGCTGGAAGCTCAAAGGTCGCAGTAGCTGACTAGAGTAGTGTTGTTGTCGTTATTGTTTATGTATTTACATTATGTGTGACACACAGTAGTGGTTTTCCATTTATGAAAAAATAAACCAGTGTAGATAAGAAAGTGAGTTCTTATCTACACTGGTTTAAAAGTCTAGTGAAAATAGTTTATGCAGCGTGAAGATATGACAGAATTAGCAAGGTAGTAGTAGGTGACCTGCCTGAGAAACACTGCAGCGAGAAGGTAAAAGTGGCCCGAAGGGCAGAAATGGAATTTAACACAGATCAAATGACAGGAATTTGTGTACGGCCTGGCTCATGCCTTTGAGGGGCTTAATTTGAGAAAACAAGGCATGTGCGTATGAAAATAAATATATCATAAATCTAAATGGCGAACAGTCCGAGAATGGCACATCGTGCCTCTTTTTCTGCCATAGGAGGGAAATCCTTGCTTTAGGTACGTGGAGTAAAGATAGCTCCCTCTAGGCTGAGCCTAAGCAAGCGGACAGTAAGTAGGTGGGACTTCAAGCCTAGAACAGTCCAACTTAAAAATTAGACAGAACAAGACATTTCCCAACAGAGCTGGGGTTTCCAGCAGACTTTCCTTATGATTCTACATAGAAGCTTATAACTTTTTTTTTCATACTTCTTACAATTCTTACTAGTTTTTAGAAATGTAAAAATATACACTCACATCCACTTCAAAGGGACAGAAATTAGTTTGAACATACAGAGGCTGCGGCAAGTTGACTGTGTCTTCCACAGGCTAGCCTGTTTTGGAAGACCTCCGTCTCTTCATTACCAGGCTTGCAAATACAGACAATGTACCAGGGGTGAAAATAAAATAGCTTATTCCTTTATTTTTTTGAAAATTTGTTTTTGTTTTAAATAAGCAAGTAAAATTTATTTGGCAAAACAATCTTATCTTGTTTTGACAAATAAATTTGGTTACTTTGAAATTTTCAGTAAGTAAGTGTGAGGGATGGGTCCTGAGATTTTCAAGTTTCTTTTTATTTACACTACTGAACAGTTCATAATGTTATAAAATATATTGGGAGAGTTGTTTCTACAGACAGAAAAATTTCAAGTGGCTTAGAAAGCTGTTCATTAACACCCTCAAAATTAAACAATCACCAATTAAAGATTATGAGCCCTTGTTAGCTACTTTCTCCACATGCTTTGACTGGGAAATGGAAATTTCCTGTAACTCTACTCTCAAGCTTCTGGAGGACTTAAATGTGTCCTGAGATCCCAAAACAAGCTACAATTATTACCATTTGCAAAACTTAACTGAGTGAATAGAAATTTTCTTGCTACCACCAAACAACTAAAACCAAACCCTCATACCAGAAATAAATAATATGTAATTTAGACAGAATTCGCTGTTTCAAGAGACGAAACCAGTAGGGACCATCTTATGTAAAAATTAAAAAGGTAGATTTATTGCAAGAATTTCAGAAAATACCAAAATATCACTGCAGAGATGACGAAGTAAATCTTGGCAAATGGTCAGAAACCAAGGTGGTTTAGAGGTCAGACCACAAGCAAAAATTCCACGGCATATGATTGCCACTGGGGTCACCTCTGGTAATCTATGTTCCCGAGATTCTGGCCCATTTGGGTTTAAATACCCAAAGGAAAACATTCAATTGGCTGAGGTTAAGTCACATGACTCTGTTGGAATAAGGCAAAGAGCATTCTGGACACTTTTGTTTCCATGGTGATGGAGTCACCACCCCTCACCAACTACACACCCCATGGAAGATGGGGCATTACTAGGAAGAAGAGAAGACTGGATGCTGGGTTACCCCAAATGACAAGTATCCGCTACAGATGGTGACCTGTTAAAAGACCACAACTATTAACCACAACTCCCAGGTTCAAAGTTTGTGTTTTTTAGACTCAGCTAATATTCAGAACTCAGTCTCTGATACCACGAATCAGGCTCCATGGTGAAAAGACTGATTCCAGAGCTGGGGTGGAGACAAGTGTTGTGGTCTGAATATGAGGTGTCCCCCAAAAGCTCACGTGTGAGTCAATGCAGGAAGATTCATAGGAGAAATGATTGAGTTGTAAGAGTGTTAATCAGTGATTAATCCCCTCATAGGGATTAACTAAGTGGTAACTGAAGTGGTAGAATGTGACCAGAAGAGGGGGGAATTGGGGCATGGCTTTGGGATATATATATAGTGAGTGGAGTCTCTGCTTCTTGATCACCATGATGTGAGCTGCTTCCCTCTGCCACATACTCCCCATGATGTTCAGCCTCATCTTGAGCCCTGAGGAATGCAGCTAGCCTTCTATAATCTAAGACCTCTGAAACTGTAAGCCCTCAAATAAACTTTTCCTCCTCTATAGTGGTTCTGGTCAAATCCTTTAGTCACAGCAGCACAAAAGCTGACTAAACTAGCCAGGCACGGGGTTACCTCTATGTTCACAGGACACTAGGCAAATACATTTTGTAAGTTCTCTATCTATATAATATTTTTTTATTAAAATTTGCATTATAAAACGTATGATACCATATGAATTACAAAGATTCATCAGTAAATATGTAGATTAAGTGATAGGGAAGAACTTCTTATGTCCATTGATTGTTCAAACAGCACCCATGAAAGTGCTTCCTAGTATCCAGACACCACCTCCTCCTGTTCTTTTTTGTCAAAAGTGTTGTTCTGGCTAGATTCATCTCTCTGGTCATAAGAGAAAAGCTAGCAACCTTGTGGTTGCTCACCATGCCCTGGCTCTTCAGAACTGGTTTATACAAGATGACACAGTTTTTCCTGCCTTTGCTGTTCCCAGCACCTTTACTCATGACTCTGCCTCATCTCTTAGCTTCCTGGGAACGAGGCTTCCAATGACTCAATCAATTGTTGTTCTTGTGCTTTGTGGATGATGTTCATAAATGGCTCAAGTGCGCAGGTAAAAGTAAACTGTAATTTATTTTCTGGTCATATTAAATTTACCAGCAGACATTTACAGGCTAAATGTAGAATAACGTGTCTTCCCCCCCCCCACCCCCCATCTTGTCTTGAATCACTGCATTCCTGAAACCTGCTCTTCCTCTTTGGGCTGCCCCTCCCCCCTTGCCTTGCACACACCACTGAGAACAGGGAGGAGACATGTTGGACTCACGAGTAGAGTGAGAAAGGCAGTCCCATTTGTGGGAGAAATGTTTACCTCTCTGCTGTCACAGCTCAAGACTCACTGGGAGGACAAGAGATTACGAGAGGAACGGCTCAATGACACTGCAGTGTATAATGGTGAATTGACCTTACCCAAACTGAGAGGTGGCCTTTGTCCTTGGATACTTAGAGGTGATCTCCAGGCCCCTGAAAAAGTCCTGCCCAGTGGAAGTATCTTTGTTTGCCTGGGGCCTTTGGCCATTGGACACTCTAGCAATGTGACTTATGATGGGTGTTTTGGGACATGCTGTACAGTTCTGACCTTTGGAGGAACTGGACATTATAGGCATTGGCCTGATCTGTGGGAGGGGCTGGCAACTCAAGATCAGTCATGTAGGCAGGTCCAATAAAAACTGTAGAGGATCACCAAAGGGTCAGGGCGAGCACCCCTTGTTGGCAATCCAGGAGGTACTGCCATGACTCCGTGGAGAGAGGTTGACTAGAAGTCTGCATTTGGACCCCTCCTGGACACTGCCCTACACATCCCTACTTTGGCTGGATTAAAGCCTTCATCACTGCCCTGTAACTAACGGTAACTGTTAGTAAACAGCTTCCAGCAGGTTCTATGAGCACTCTTATTGAATTAGAAAAGCTGAGTGTGATTTGGGGATCCCCTGACCTTGCAATTAGTGTCAGGAGCAGTGCAGTCTTCTGAGACTGGTTCCTCACACTTTGCAATTTGGCCAGCAGACTTTATAGTCAGGGTACAGAGCAAATCTCAAACACCCTCAACAGAGATAGTCAAGGCCCATTAGCTACAGATCAGACATGCATGGGCAGGAACCAATGCCCAGGCCCACCTGGGCTTCAGGTCCAAGGGCTTTTAGTAGACGGTTGGCAGCCCAGAGTTCGGAACTCATCCTGTATCCAAATACATGAAAGTCACACCAAATCAGCATGTCAGACCATCTGAAATGATTCAATGAAAGATTCAAGAGGAGGGGAGATTAGAGGTGGGAAAGTTCTTTTTTAAAATAATTAATTAATTAATTACTTTTAATTAGGTATATATGACAGCAGAATGCATTTTGATTCATTGTACATAATTGCAGCACAACTTTATATTTCTATGTACCTTACGGTAATGATGTCCATCTCATTCCTCCATCTTTCCTGTTCCCATGCACCCTCCCTACTCTCCCTCCCCTTTGTCCAATCAAAGTTCCTCCATTTTTCCCATGCTTCTTCACTCCCTGTTATGGATCAGCATCCACTTATCAGAGAGAACACTCGGCCTTTGGTTTTTTGGGATTGTCTTACTTCACTTAGCATAATATTCTCCATTTCCATCCATTTACCTGCAAATGCCATAATTATATTCTCTTTTATTGCCAAGTAATATTCCATTGTGTATATATACCACAATTTCTTTATCCATTCATCTATTGAAGGCATCTAGGTTGCTTCCATAGTTTAGCAACTGTGAATTGAGCTGCTATGAACATTGATGTGGCTGCGTCACTATAGTACACTGATTTTAAGAACTTTGGGTATAGACCGAGCAGGGGGATAGCTGGGTCAAATGGTGGTTCCATTCCAAATTTGCCCGGGAATCTCCACACTGCTTTTTCCAGACTGGCTGCCCCAATTTATAGTCCTACTAGCAATGTATGAGTGTGTCTTTTCCCCCACATGCTCATTTTTTATTGTCTGTATTCTTGATAGCTGCCATTCTGACTGGCATAAGATGAAATCTTAGAGTAGTTTTGATTTGCATTTCAAATGTTGAACATTTTTTCATTTATTTGTTCATCGATTATATATCTTCTTCTGAGAAGTGTCTGTTCAGCTCCTTAGCCCATTTATTGATTGGGTTGTTTGTATTTTTGGTGTTAAGGTGTTTTTTAAAAAAATATTTAGTTGTAGTTGGACACAATACCTTTATTTATTTATTTTTATGTGGTGCTGAGGATTGAACCCAGTGCCTCACACTTGGGGGGCAAATACTCTACCACTGAGCTACAGCCCCAGCCCTGGTGTTGAGTTTTTTGAGTTCTTTATATATCCTGGAAATTAGTGCTCTATCTGATGTGCATGTGGCAAAAAATTGCTCCCAAAACATAGGCTCTCTGTTCACCTCATTGATTGTTTCTTTTGCTGAGAAGATTTTTAGTTTGAGTCCATCACATTTATTGATTCTTGATTTTATTTCTTGCGCTATAGGAGTCTTGTTAAGGACGTCAGGGCCTAATCTGACATGATGAAGATTGGGGCCTACTTTTTCTTCTATTAGGTGTAGGGTCTCTGGTCTAATTCCTAGGTCTTTGATACTCTTTGCATTGAGTTTTGTGCATGGTGAGAGATAGGGATTTATTTTCATTTTGCTGCATATGGATTTCCAGTTCTTCTAGCACCATTTATTGAGGAGGCTATCTTTTCTCCACTGTATGTTTTTGGCACCTTTGTCTCATATGAGATAACTGTATTTATATGGCTTTGTCTCTGCATCTTCTATTCTATACCATTGATCTACATGTCTATTTTGGTGCCAATACCATGCCATTTTGGTCACTGTAGCTTTGTAGTACAGTTTAAGGTCTGGTATTGTGATGCCTCCTGCTTCACTCTTCTTGCTAAGGATCGCTTTGGCTATTCTTCATCCATTCATCATATTCTTTATCCATCATCCATTCATCATTTTTCCAAATGAATTTAATGATTGCTTTTTCTATTTCTATAAGGAATGACATTAGAATTTTAATTGGAATCATGTTGAATCTGTATAGCCTCTGGTAGTATGGTCATTTTGACAATATTAATTTTGCCTATCAAGAACATGGGAGATATTTCCATCTTCTAAATTCTTATTCAATTTCTTTCTTTAGTGTTCTGTAGTTTTCACTGTAGAGGTCTTTCACCTCTTTTGTTAAGTCAATTCCCAAGTATTTTATTTTATTTTTTTGAAGCTACTGTGAATGGGGTAGTTTCCCTAATTTCTCTTTGAGAGGATTCATCACTGTAGAGCTGGGAAAGTTCTTTAGTGGGAGAATGAGATAGGACACCACAGCCAGGCAACACGGCTGTCCCTGGTGGAGCCAGAGGAGGACTTTGAAAATGATGAGGATGATGCTCCTAAAGCACAGAGCCTCCTGAGATGCTGACCCAGGAGCTTGTCTGGACCTAAGAGCAGTGCTGGCCTGGAACACTTCCCTAGACCAGAAAGTAAGGAATACTCTAAAAATGATGGGGCTTATCAGCGTCACACAGGATCCAGTGTGAGGGGGCTGCCCTAGCCAAATATGGCACAACCCGAGCACCACAAAGAAGCTTAAGCACAATTACAAACTCTTTATTAACTATTTATAATTTATAAACTACTGAAAAATAGGAATTCATGAATCCATACAGATAGATGATAGAGAGATAGGTAGACAGATAGGAGATTACCATGGCGAGGAATCAACCAATAAATGTAAAGAGCGCACAGGAACTGAAAATTACCTTTTTGCAAACATCTAGTAAAGATGGCGGCAGACAAGAATCATGAATGCATGCTCTAGCTGAGAGGATATTTTGATGTGGAGCAGGTATTAGTATAAAGTGTCTACCCATCAGTGGTATCTTAGTTACAAGGAAGAAAGTAGCTGCTCTATACTGGAAAAATCAGATTATGTCTAGAATTGGTGATAAAAATGAACCACTAACAAGGGCCAGATGGGACTCATGTACCTCCAAATATGATGCTCTGAGGATCCAATGCCTATGCAGTATTGTGGCTAAGGGTGCAGAACCTCAATGTAATTACAAATAAATATCATATAAACACAAAATGAAGAATGTCTTATTTTAATAGAAGAGGTGGAGAGGGGAGCATATTCTTGAAAGATATTAATGAGAGAAAAGACAAAGGTTAGCTATGGAAATGCTCCAGATTGAAGGAGCCTGGAGAGACATAAAAACTAAATGAAATAATGGTCTTGATCTTCTAGTGGAGGGGGGAATGTCATCAAGCACATTATTAAGTTTACAGAAAAATTGGGAAAAGGATGGTTGAGTATTGAATCAATATGAATGTACCAAGCTGATAACTATACTATGGTTACATAATTGAACATGTCTATTCTTAGAAAATACACAAAGTATTTGAGGATGAAAGGTCATAGTGTATGTAACCTGTTCACAAAGGCTTCAGAAAAAATTGTGTGTGTGTGTAGAAAAGGGGTGAAAGATATACAAACATACAGAGAAAGAGAGTGTGCAATGCTCAAATAAGTGGGGCAAAATGTTTATCGAATCCAAGTAAAGGATATACGGGCATTCTCTCTGTGCTATTTTTATTCTTGCAGCTTTTAGTAAGTTTGACATTATTTGCAAATAAAAACATCAAGTGTTTTGTGTATATGGGTCATAAATCGCTTTTCTTTTTTTTCTTTTCCTGTACTGGGGATTCAACCCAGTAGTGCTTTGTCACTGAGCTACATCTCCAGCCCTTTTATATTTTTTATTTTGAGTCAGGGTCTCTCTACATTGCCCAGGCTGGACTCTAACTTATGATCCCTCTACCTCAGTCTCCCAAGTCACTGGGATTACAAGCATGTGCCACCACATGCAGCTTATTGCCTTTCATATACATAAATACAGCCATCATAAATTTATCTGTTGTATGCAGCTTACACAAGGTTTTGTTGATCTGCTTTGAAACCTAGGTTTGCTTTCCAGTGATATAAAGGCATGATCCAGGAAAAGCATTCTAAATTAATTGTGGATAGCTGTAAATGGAGCAAAATCAAAAGCATATTCAGGCCAGGCATGGTGATGCATGCCCTATAATCCCAGCTCCATGGGAGTCTGAGGCAGGAGGATCTCAAGTTCAAGGCTAGTGTGGGCAAATAAGTGAGACCCTCTCTAAAAATAAAAGGGCTAGGGATGTAGCTCAGTGATAGATTGCCTTGGGTTCAATCCCCAGTACTGCTTTAATGATGATGATGATGATGATGATGATGATGATGAAGAAGAACAACAACACAACCAGACCCCATACATATTAAAACACGTGTATAGACTCACATGTACTAAATGTATTTTGTAGAGAACCACAGGGGACAATGGACACTGTTGGTTTAGTTCTCTTAAGAGTCACAGATTTGAAAAAAATCTGTGAGAGTTTATTTGGTCAATTCTCTTGCTCTAATGCAAACAACTTAAACTATCTCAAGTTAAGGTTCTTATGAGCTAAGATTCCATCCTTTTTTAAATTTTATTTTTTGCAGTACTGGGAATTTAAACCAGGAACACACATGTGCTAGGCAAACACTTTCCCACTGAGCTAGGCCCATAGCCCTTTTTATTTATGCTTTTTAGAAAATCTTGAGGAAGCATCCTACTGAGTTGCCAGGGCTGACCTGGAGCTTGGCATCTTCCTGCCTCAGCCTCCTGAGTCTCTGTGATCACAGGTGTGCACCACCACACTGGGCCAACTTTTTACTTTTTTTCTTTCATGTTTTGTTTTGTTTTGTTTTTTGTTTTAAAAGTAGCTGTCATTGATTTAGCTTCAAGTCTCTGCCAGAGATAAAAAATCTCCCATTTGTTGAAACTGTCACTTGCATTTATTTTGGGGACATTGACCATCTTGCTACTGTGCTACTCTGGGGGCACCCTTCACTGTGACCCTGGGGCATGCTTCACTTCCTCCCATGCTGCATTCTTGGTTTGCTAGATCCCAGGTCTTGTACTTTTGTGATTGAGCAGAAGCTTCTGGGTTCTCACAATAGACAAATCTCTTCACTCCTGGATTGCCTGAGATTTTCCTTATTCTACGTTCACTATTAATTGAAATCAAGAATTTGGCTGCATATGAAATCCTGGCCTGGAAATAATTTTCCTTCAGAGTTGTGGGCTGTGCTCCACTGTCTTCTGGCTTCCAGTACCTGCTGCTGAGAAATCTGAAGCTGTTATTCTCAATTCTTTGTGTATTACTTTGTTTCCTCTTTGGAAGAATTTTTTTGGGGATCTTTTCTCTACCACACAGGTTCTGCAACTTCACAATCCTAGATCTTGATGTAGATATTTCTTACTGTGCCGAGCATACAGAGGTCACATTCAATATGGAGATTCAAGTCCTTTAGTTTTGGAAATTTTTTTTCTTTTTCTTTTTTAATTTCTTTATTTGATATTTTATTTGATATCTTATTTCCTATTTTCAGATCAAGTGTTCTCAACTTGTTTTGAACCATGAATCTCTTCTCACAATAATATTTTTAACGCACAAAAAAAGTGCTTAAGATTGTAAAGAAATATGCATCTACTGCAACATAATCTACTGCAACATAAGCATGTATGTGTGTAACTAATAACACCTAGCAACAAGTTTAATAACTATCATTTATTAACTGATACAATTTAAAATATATGTGATTTCTATTGGTGGCAAAGTTGCAGGTATTATTATGCTTTGTTACTTACATTTTTAACAGAGAGAAATGCTATATATCTGTTAGGAAAAATAAAGCTGAATTTTTTTCCCATCCAGTTCATAGACAAATGTGTTCCACAGACCTTGGGGTTCAGTGGGTCCCAGAATAAAAATGTCTGACTAAGAGCTGGGGATGTAGCTCAGTGGTGGAGGGCTTGCCTGATATTCCTGAGGCCCTGGGTTTGAATCCCAGCACTGAACATAAAATAAAGTAAAATAAAATAAAGCCTGATTTAGATATTGGATCTCTTAAATGGTTTCTGTGATTTTATCTTTTCTCCCAATTTTCCATCTCTTTGTTCTTTTGCTCTGATGTATAGGAAATGACCTTTATTTTATTATCCTATTCTTTGGTTAAATTTTAAAATTTCTAATAGCTTCTTTTTTGTTCTCAAAATGTTCCTTAATTTTAATATCTGTGCCCTCACTTTGTATCTGTAATATTCTTTTCTGTGTTTTGAAGACAAAAATAAATGCCGCTTTGTTTGTTTGAGTTTATAGTTTTCTTCTATGCTTTACATCATCATCTCTTTCACCATATTACTTTTCAACATTTAGTTGTTGGTGATTGTGACTTCAAAATAATCAACCACAGGACTTATATTGATTTGATCCATTATCCCTTCAGTACCTTCCCTAAAATGGTAGGTATTCTAAAAAATTATTTTATAATTTATTTTTATTTTTTTAAATTTTTATTGTTGGTTGTTCAAAACATTACATAGTTCTTGATATATCATATTTCACATTTTGATTCAAGTGGGTTATGAACTCCCATTTTTACCCCGTATACAGATTGCAGAATCACATCGGTTACACATCCACTGATTTACATATTGCCATACTAGTGTCTGTTGTATTCTGCTGCCTTTCCTATCCTCTACTATCCCTCCTCCCCTCCCCTCCCCTCCCCTCCCCTCTTCTCTCTCTACCCCATCTACTGTAATTCATTTCTCCCCCTTGTTTTTTCCCCTTTCCCCTCACTTCCTCTTGTATGTAATTTTGTATAACCCTAAGGGTCTCCTTCCATTTCCATGCAATTTCCCTTCTCTCTCCCTTTCCCTCCCACCTCTCATCCCTGTTGAATGTTAATCATCTTCTCATGCTCTTCCTCCCTACTCTGTTCTTAGTTACTCTCCTTATATCAAAGAAGACATTTGGCATTTGTTTTTTAGGGATTGGCTAGCTTCACTTAGCATAATCTGCTCTAATGCCATCCATTTCCCTGCAAATTCTATGATTTTGTCATTTTTTAGTGCAGAGTAATACTCCGTTGTGTATAAATGCCACATTTTTTTTATCCATTCGTCTATTGAAGGGCATCTAGGTTGGTTCCACAGTCTTGCTATTATGAATTGTGCTGCTATGATAATTTATAATTTATAATAAGATAAATTGCACAAATCTTAAGTATACAGCTCTAGGAACTGTAAAAGATGAAAAAGATTTGTATTAGTCCACGGATGCCCTCTGATCCTTCTCAATTAATAGTCCCCTCTTAAATATAACCCTATATTGGCATCATGACTAAGTTTTGCCCATTCTTCAATTTCATATAAATGGAATCATAAGAGGAATTGTGCACTCTTTTGGGTTTGGCTTTTTGCATTCAACATGTCTGCAAGATTCATCCATGTTAACACAGGGATCAGCTGCCCTTTTGTTCTTTCACCTGTATATTTTTTAGTATGAACATATCACATTATCAGCCATTCACCTGTTGTACATTGTCCTGTTTCCAGTTTTTAACCAGTCTGAATAAAACCTCTCGGGTCCTTCTCATACCTCTATACTAATACTTATTTCTAGTGTTTTAATTTTATCTTTTCAAAGAATAAAAAACAATTCTTAAAATGGCATTTCTGAATAGTTGGATTGATTTCTGTGCTCAGTTATTTATTGTATCTTGTGCTGTTTCCCGGGTTCAAGTGATTCCTTGGTGAGATGAAACCTTAAAAGTGAACATGGTTGGGTAATAATGAGTTCTTGATGTCTTCACTGCCTTCATTCTTCAATATTAGTTTGAACAATAATTTGTATTTCCCTTATCACTGGGAAGCTATAGCTCCATGATCTTCCAGCTTCTGCTATTGCTGCTGAGAAGCCTGGGACTTTTTCATTCTTATTACTTATTAGGTAATCTGACAGCTAATAGCTAAAATTGTCCTTCTGCACTTTATATCTTCATTATATTACTTCTAGGTGTGGTTTCATTTCTTTTTAACTTTTTTATAGAGAGGATACTCTTGATTTAAAGCCTTATTTTCAATTACAGAATATTCTTAGTTGTTATGTCCTCAAATATTGCTTCTTTGCTATTTCTTCTTTACTATTTCCTTCATTATTCCCTGTTGTTGTCTGCCCAAATTTCCATTAGATATTCAGTTCCCTCCTCTATTACTTTGAAGATCCTAAATATGCTTATTTTAAGTGTTTTATCACTGCAGTAATTCAGAACAAATGAAGTTATCTCTCTCTCTCTCTCTTTTGGAACCCTGGAGTGCTTTACCTCTGGGCTACATCCCAGCCCTTTTTATTTATTTACTTATTTTTTTATATTGAGACAGAGTTTCTCTAAGTTGCTGAGGGCCTTGCCAAGTTACTGAGGCTGGTCTCAAACTTGTAATCTTCCTGTCTCAGCCTCCCAAGTTGCTCGGATGACAAGTGTGCACCACTGCACCTGGCACAAATTTATTTTGCAAATTTGTGGGACTTTCTTTCTTTCTTTTCTTTCTTTCTTTCTTTCTTTCTTTCTTTCTTTCTTTCTTTCTTTCTTTCTTTCTTTCTTTCTTTCTCATGTGTTCTGGAATTTTGGCCTCTCTCTCCTTCTTCCTCTCATTATTCCTCCGTCTTTGTCTAATCCCACAATTGCCTTTACCACGGGCCCACCCAATCAGATTCAGTTCTTTATTGGCAACATGGAAATTCTACCCCATAATGATATAGAGAGTATTTAAAATCAGTCATCAAGCCCTTTGCAGCTTGTCTTTATTTCAACAAAAGTACCTGTGCTATTTTTAGTGTCCTGTTTCTGTATTTTCTTTTCCTTTTATATTTTATCTATCATGTTTATATTGCAGTCAAAGGGAATCCTTAAAGATTTAAGGGAATCCCTATATCTTGTACCTACCAAACAATCTTTGACTGGAAGCAGTACCCTCTTTAACCCATAGAAAGCTGACTTCTAACCCTATCACATCCAAAAACTACTTTTTGAAAAGAACATTTGTGTTCGCCATGTTGCTAAACTAAATCAACATCTTCGTCCTAACTTTGAGCATGCTTGCCTGCTCACTCCATCTTCCGTCTCTATATGCTCCGTTCTCCTAGCTTCCATGACAACACATGCTTTTAAAAAATGTAGTGAAATATACAGAGTCTACAGTGTACCATGTTAATCCTTTTTAAGTGCGTAGTTTGGTGGCATTAGGTACATTCACATTGTTGGGCAGCCATCGCCACCATCCATCTCCAGAATTCTTTCTATCTTGCAAAACTGAAACTCTGTACCCAATAAGCAACTCCTTGTTTTCTCCTCTCCAGCTTCTGCAACCACCCTTCTTTCTTGTGTATGAATCTTCCCCTCTGTGTACCTCACAGAAGTGGAATCACATAGCATTTGTCCTTTTGTGATTGGCTTATTCACTTAATGTCCTCAAAGTTCATCTGTGTGACAACACACTCTGTTTTCCTCCTAAAACTCCTAGTAACTTCTGTTCAGTCTCCTTTTTGTTAATCCATGGCTTAAATATTTGTTTTCCTTCAGGTTCTGCCCTGGATCCTGTCCTCCATTCATTATCCTCCATCTCTGGTGGTCTTCACTCACATGACATCAGTGGTCACTGGGGACATGGACCTCTTTCTAGCACAGACTGCTTTCCTAGCTCCAGGCTTCGTATTTCTAATTATCTACGGCATGCTCTTTCTTGGGAGATTTCTTCAGAGTCAATATTTTCAAAGTTGACTTCTCATCTCTTTCTTCCCCATAACTAAACTGCTTATTCTGTTTGCCATCTTAGTGATTGACACACCATCTATTGCCGGCTCAGTCCATTCCCCTCTTACCCCACCTCCGACGACGTGGGTCAGTCAATTCCTACTCCCCACACATCCTGTCTAACCCATTTTCTGCACACCTGTATCTAATCTGGAACAGACCACATTTTCTAGCTTGAAATATAGCCTTCATTTTCCCCAATTCTTATACACACACACACACACACACACACACACACTGGGATTGAACCCAGGAGAACTCTACTCCTATGCTATATCCCCCTGCCAGTCCTTTTCATCTTATTGTGAAACAAGGTCTCACTAATTTTTTGAAGTTGCCCTTAAACTTGCAATCCTCTTCCTCAATCTTCCAAGTCTCTAGGATTACAGGCACGTACCACAACACTCAGCTGACCTCAAGTCTTATACCTCCCTGACATAGTGTTTAAATGGTAATGCTCAAACTGTAAATCTGATCATGACTATTCTTTTCTACTTAAAACTTTTGGTGCCTTTCCATTGCCTTTGACATATGACCAAATTTCTTGGCATGGCTCCTCCTAACCAACTATGAACCCATCTCCAGATTGCACACTAATAACCAAATATCCACAACAATGATATCCAACATTTCTTTCCTAGATCAGGAGAAGGAGGACAAATCCTAGAAGCTTACAGCTCCACCCCTTAGGCAGATTAGCAGGCAGCGAATTAGCATACGTGTGCTGCTCCAAATGGCACAGGACCCTGGTGAGCAGGAACAGGGTGCTGTGCTGCTGACCATGTGCCACAGGGTGCACTGGACATGAACATAAAGTCTAAAAGGGAGAGTCAGCATCTCACTCATGATGAGAAAAAAACGTCCTTCTTTGGCTTGGATGCTGACTGTCCTGGAGTTTTTCTGTTTCATAGCATGATTAAGTCACCAGGACATCTTTGAGTAGGATCCACAGTTCCAGCTTATAAATGAGAGCAAGTTAAAAATCTTAATAATGTCCATTCCTGGGGGAAAAAAATTAACCACTTTAACTATTTAAGGGTGAAGCATTGTTCTCTATTTCATTGCCTGGATTTGGATTGTGAACTACCTGGTAAAAATGCAAAGGGAGGATTTGCAGAAGCTAGCTAGGGATGATTCAGTTAAGGGGAGCAGCCCCCCAAGGCCCTGAAGAGCTGGCTTAAAGGGGAAGGACCCAACCAAGGAAAATCATTTGTTTGCAAACTTTTAAAAATCAAAATAAGAAAAACAGTGTTTGTTTGTTTGTTTGTTTTTTAAGCCTGGTTTTAGGTTACTTGTTCCCTCCAGAAGATGAAGAAAGAACTTTACCCTGAAGAGGCCCAAATGCCAGCCATGTCAAATTTTCTTAGAGTCTTTGAAAATAATCTATAAATTCTTAGGGCTCGTGAGATTCAAGTTAAGAACTCCTGATGGGAAGTAAAGTGTGAACTGAAAGGATAGAATTTATTTGGGAAGGATCATAAGCACTTTTTAAGAATAAAGTTAAGGAAACAGTTATGAATGTAAATTGCTAAAGGCAGGAACAGGAGCGGACAGGGGAATAGCAGCAGTCCCCTAAGTCATGAAAACACTGGGGGACCAGCTCCCAAACTAGAAATTGTTTATATTTAAATCGCAAAGATTTGGCCCCTTCCCCTTCTTTAACTTAAAAAAGACCCCAGCTTGGAAATAGCTAGCAGCTCAGAAAAGGTAGGATAACCTGGAGTTGCAGAAAGAAACACTGAGAAATCATACTCAACTATCCTTATAGGGAAATTCCAGCACTACCTGACTTGTGGCTTTAATGAAAGAGAAGAGAGGTATTTAAAACAAATAGATGATCACATTTGACAATAGATTCTAATTAATTAGGACCTCAATAAAGTAATAGAGTAATTAACACTGCCTGGAGGACTTGTGCTGAACTGACAGAGGGGAAAAAAAATGACACAGTTAATGTGTGATATGGGAAGAAAAGAGTTGAACAATGTGACCTTCAGGGTTGAGATGTTTTGACATGTTATTTCTTTAAAAATCATTTTTCATGAATATTGATAAAACATTCAAACCCCCTTCATGAATAAAATCCCGGAGATGAGCTTTCGTGAGTGCAGTGTTCTGTAGACAGTGACATCCACGAACTTTCAGAGTTTAAGAAAAACCCTTTTCTTTCTTGCACCACCATTTTCATTTAGAGAAAAACACTATAGGGTCTCCGGTCTGTGGACAACTTTATAAAGTTGCCTAATCAGTCTTTAGCGAGGTTCTCCCAGAACAGCTCTGACAGCCCTTGACAGTCACTCAATCCCACTCAATCCATCCCAGTTCTGGAACTGGAGATACCCACTATTGATACTGACTTGAGGTCTTCAGAAGGTGTCCCAGGGCCATTACTCTTTCAGAGGGATCACCCTGATCTGTCCAGGGGCTCTCCTGGTTCTTGTCTTTCTTTATGACTCTAGACTCAACTATGATATTGGCCTTTGCACTTGGCTCCTTGGATACTGGCACCTCTCCTTGTGTGAACTAGTGTCCTCAGTAGGGCTTGACTTTGAGACTCTTCTTGCCCACCAGCATCCCTTCTGCCCTTGCCATTTCAGCACCCACCAGCCTGACTCCAGTTGCCAGTACCTGCCTCTTTGCCTTGAGGATTTTCTCTGGCTGTCAGAGCCTGCTGCACTCCAGCGTGCAGCCTGTGAGAGGGTAAGTGGTCAAAACCCTGGGATCACTTATGGGAGCCATTGGTACATTCTCCAGTGTCCTTGCCATTCAGAGGGGACCACTCTGAAATGCATGCTGTAGACTGTGTTTCAGCATGAGGATCCAGTTGTTTGATAATGTATACCCTACTGGGTGTTTTCTCTTTCCTGTCTTATTCTTGCTTCGTACCCTGTGCTTCCTTGCATCACTTCCCAAATAAACCATTGTCTTCAAACTCTTCCTTTGAAATTTGTTTCTGGAAACCAAAACGAAGACAGGAATCTCAAGTTTACCATGATCAAAATAGCTCTTAAGTCTCCTTTGCCCCTTTATTTCCACTCCAAACATACTCACACCTAAGGTATTTCCTTCTGTCTTCCCTGTCTTAGCTAATGCTCCAACCCTCTCTTGAGTTGGGCAGGCTACAAATCTAGAGTGCTCTTTAGTTTGGGAGTCATCTTTAGTTCTCTTTCTCATACCTCATCTCCACCCCAACCACAAGGCATATTAGCTCTACTCAGTGGAGCTGATCCTAAAGCTGACTGCTTCTGGAACAGCTCCACTGCCATTTCCCAAATCCAAGTTTCTATTATCTCCTAGCCTGCTGCGCCTTACAGCATACACAAAAGCTCATCTCTCAAATGCAGTTTCTCTTGCTGTGCAGCACTCTCCTTGCCACTTCTCTGTCGCATTAATTGGTACTGAAAAATGCAAGCTCATTTCAGCACCAGCTTGAGCAAAGTACTCAAAAAGAAGGGCACACCAATTGTGGGAGGAGATCAGTTGTCGCCATCCCAATCTGAAGATAAATAGTGAATTTTTAAAATCAACCTTTGATTCATATAGTAATCAACCAATGAAAAGTATTTATTGGGTAACTATGTGTCCAAAATAGGCAGGGTATGGTATTGTTCTTCTCCATCACCACTGACAATTGAGAGACTTTGAATAAATGTTGTTGACTGACAGATTACTGGATTAGTTTATGTGTGCATTTATTAAGCATTCGTGTCTCCCATTTTAGAGGGTGTGTTTCCAGAGTCTGGCACAGAATATACTGAGAATGCACAGGAATCCACTCTTGATTTTAACCTGTGGCCCTTATGTGTTATGCAACTCCACAGCGCTGACCTCATGTGACATGTGGATAATGAAAGAACTGGGCTAAATGAATCTTACATTGAAAATGAATTAGTGTTACTGCATTAAGAAGTGCTCACTGAGCTCCTTGGAGCCTTTCCAAGGGCTTTCAGTGGGGCTTGCCTGCAGAACACACTGTTGTCAGCAGAGCCTGGATCTGCCTTAACCCAAAAAGAGTAGAAGCTGCCACTCAGCTGCCCTAGTGGTTCCAGCAGAAGGGTGGCCTCTCTACCACCCTGCAGCGACCCACATGGCACTTAGCTCAGAAGTGCTTCCAAATCACTGCTGGAAGAAGAAGTGGCCACCTAGACCACAGAGCAGGGAACACATTATCTCCCACATGTACCAAAGCAAATGAATTACTAATAATGGGGCTGGCTTTTTGATCTTGAAGTACTTTCTCCAGCACTCTGAGCTGTACCACAGTGTAAAAATATTGCAGAGCAATATTTTTTTTTCCAAATAACATTTCCTTTCCACAAATTAAAACTACTCAGCATTTGTTTCAGCAGAACTTTAATCCAGTTTGCTAAAGTATTTATGCAATGCTCTGCTTAAAGTGAGGGCTAGAGGTAACCTGGTCTTGAGACTTGAATTGGTCAATGATCTAGCTCAGAACTTAAACCTGGAAAAGACAGGGATTCAGTAAGCACACTTTAAAGGAGAGGATGAGGAAGTCATTTCCACTGTCTTTTTACAACAGGGTGCTGCCTGCAGAGGCCCAAGTCCAGTTGGATGACCCTTTCATCCAACATGGAAAATAAAATAAAGCTGATATTTTTAATTGATATGTTAAAAATTAGAGATTATCTTGAGTAGACATGGTTTTATACATGGAGGAATCAGTGCAAGGATATAGTACTGGGACTCAGAAACCAATACCCTAAAATATGGTGTTTGGGCATACTAAGTACTTTGAAATGATAGACATGGGAAGAGCCTTGGAAGTAAAGTTTCTGTTCTTCTTCTGCCCTTCTTTCTCCTGCCCTTATCTCCCCTCAAGACAAGACCTAGAAACTAGAACCCCTTTTCCCCCTGAGTAAGTTTCAGAGCATGTGTGTCTACATTGGTGGATTTTTGAGTTTCCGGTCACCTTGGATGGTGATGGGAAAGGCTGTCATCTGCAGGTGCTCTTACTATTTTCGGAAACACCCAAGGAACTGTCTTGCAGGGGAGGAACTGGTTCTAATGTGAATTCTCTGGAAAGCAGAGTATTCATTCTTGCATAGGTAAAATAGTCTGTGAATGAGGTCATAGTGGTGGTGTTGACACAGATGTGGTGTTGAAAAAAATGGGCCAATCAGGAGGGCAGGAGACAAAAAGGAACATGATGGATAACAAATATTGAGAGAAAGGCAGTTACCATGATAGTCAGCCTTCAGCATCACCCTGAATATGTTCTTCAGTCAAATGTCAGGGTGTGAGTCACTGTGGAGCACCTTCTCTGTGGAAAAATGAATGGATTAGGCAAATCACTCTGATGCAATTAAACAGTCGGTTTCCAAAACTCATTTGTTTTAGTCTTCTATGTTTATTGGCCCATGGGGGACCATGCACTGGATTTTCAGGCTTATGTATTTTTTTTTCTCATCATGAATTATGAGGTAATATCAGGGATCACCATTATACTCTTGTGCTTAGCTGTTTTTGAGGTCATACCCCCAAAATTGGATCTCATATTACTGATAAAATTGGGGATCAAGGCCTTCTGCTGAGAATTCTGGCTTGGTGCTGGGAGCCATTAGCCAAGTAGGTATGACAATTTCCTTGCCAGCGTACCCCATGTTGCAGTGACATTGAATGTAGGTGACCTTGCTCAAGGACCAGGGCGGATTAGGGTGTTCCCGGTTTAGGATAATCGGGTTTAGGGCGTTCCAGGTTTAAGATTATTCCTGCTGGGAATAGGGCGTATCCTGCTGCCTGAGTTCCCCTTGAGTTCTCACAGGATTCAGACAGTATATTTTGGGAGACAGAAGCCCAGTGGTGGTGGATTTGGGCAGAGAAGGTGGATTTCCCCAGAATGTGATTGTAGACGGCTGGTGTGAGTTCGGGAATAAAGAGTTGCTGTTTGAATCTACAAGCTGTGTGGTGGCTCGTGATTGTGTGCCCAGCCAGACTGCGGCAGCTTGGACTACGGTGAACTTACCAAGATGATGTCCCTGGGAAGTTCTTTTCGCATATTGGCAAGCAAAGTTGTCTTACAATATCTATCCCTGCTCTGCTGAACCCCAGGAAAACACTATGTCTGCCATCTCAGAAATGGGGAAACTAAGTTGAAGCACAGGACAGATTTAATGCTTCAGATCCCCAGTCTCTGTGTTTCTAATATCTTGATGCTGAACACGTTGCTTAAATAAATATGAAGGTGGGAGTGTAGGAAGCTGTCTCTGCTCAAAACAGGTACCTCTATTAGTGGCTTCTCTTTGTGGTTCTGCCATGGGAAGCTATTATCTCTTCCTCCAAACTGGCCTTACTCATCTTTCCACCCCTATACTTAGCACAATATCCAAACAGAATGGACACTCATAAATAAATGAATAGCGAATGACATGTCTAAATTCTGGCCTCAGAATTTCTTTTCTTCTGACCCTGTAGCTGTCACCTTGAGCCTTGGTTGCTGTCTACCCATGTAATGGAGATGCTAATGCCTACCCACATTATCAAGGTGTTGTTCCATATCTAATGCATTTGGGCTTGTGAGCAAGCTTTTACAAGTGGTAAAAATATTATTTAACTATAAATATTTTAAATGAGTTCATCTCTAAGATTCCACCCATACACGATGTGTGTATATCCTCACTGCCCTATCCAAGTGACAGAGGTTTTATTTGTTCAAGACACTGAAAAGTTCTGTCTTTCAACTCTTGGCAATTTCAGGAGGTGGTTGCCATTCCTACCTGTATTTTATAGACGTGAGACTCAAAGAGGTTCAAGAATCTGCCCAAGACATAACTAGGCAGGGAAGAAATGGGATTTGGATCTAGGTATTTAGTTATTAAATTGTTAATTGCACCCTACTTTAATGTGATTAAATAGTCTTTGCCATACCCTTTATGGAATTTTTTTTTTCTAAAAATATAAGATATCAGAGGTAGAAGTGGTCATCTAGTCCAACCCTCTTCATCAAAGAAACAAAGAGAATGAGGTGCAAAATAAATAAATAAATAAACAAACAAATAAATAATTCGACCTTGAAATGTAAGAACTTGGCTGTGGGTCTGATCCTTGGAACGTGGTCTTTCTGTATGGCATGACCCAAAAGGTAGAGTAGACTCCCTCCCAGACACAACCAGGGACATCCAGGTCACCCAAGAGAACATCTTAATTTCAGTGCACAGGACAGGTTAATGCTTCAGATCCCCAGTCTTAGTGTTTCCAATATCTTGATGCTGAACATGTGGCTTAAATGAATATGGAGGTGGGAGTGTAGGAAGCTGTCTCTGCTCAAATTATTACACCCAACTATGAAGTAGTCTGTCACACCAGCTACAGTCCCCTCCCTGTATACTAATGACAAATGAGGCAAGAAAAGATGGAGCAGAGTTTGGGAAAGGTGGGTCCCCAAAAAAGGATTGCTCTAGCAAGGCTTTGACTACAAGGTTAGAAAATCTGAAGATGTGGAGAAACTTGGAGAAGTTTAAAATCGGTGAACTGCGAAGTGGAGAGGAAGCTAGAAAGGAGAACACAGAGGTAAAGAAAGCCAACAACTTACTCATTTCACACATATCCACCCCCAGTGCAGGAGAGTTTGGGATTTTAGTGAGATAAGCCCTTCTGTCCTACACCAGCCAAGACTCCTCCTCATCTGGAAGCCCTGGTCAGCACACAGCAGCCTCCCCAGGTAGCCAGGAGTGGGATCCCTTGCAGATTATATTTCTTAAGGTAACAGACAATAAAGGTGAAAAAGAGCATCCTTTCCCTGTGGGAACTTTACTGAACATGATCCCCTTTCTGCAGGAGACCCTTACTGCACAGAGCTGAGGATTAGCTTTTCCACTGCGGTGATGGAGAACCTGGGGCAAGGAGAGGACTTCTCATGTTTCCAACCTGGTGTGTATGTCACCTAGGTTACCTTCTGTATATTGCAATAGTAAAAAAATTTTCCCTTCTGAATATAATATGACACATCTGAAGTTTCATATACATTGAAATTTATGCAATTATTATATAAACATAGACCATTTATGAGAAATCAAACAATATAAGAGAATTAAAAAGCAGAGCCCACTTTGCCCATCCCACTCAGTTCTCAGTTTAACCACTTAGCATGTTAACATATATGTATTACTGTATCAACCTCTTAATATGTGTTTACATTTAACTACTTCTATCCATCCATCATTGTATTTCATATATAATTTTAGCATTTTGATTCTTTCTTTCCTTCCTCTCTTCGTTCCTTCCGTCCTTTTTGTAGGGCTAGGGATTGAATCTAGGGCCTATGTTCTCTATAAACCTTGGATGATAATCTGTAGTATGGGTATAATTGCTTGACTAGTTTTCTTTTGTTGTACATACATGTTGTTCCAGTTTTTCTGTTTCTGCAAACTGTGCCAGAATGCATATCCCTACACATGTATCTCTGTGCACATGTACAAACATGTAGAAAATATTTCTAGAAGTGAATTTGCTAGGTCAGAAGGTGTGTGAAGACTTCCAAATTGTTCTCCAAAAAAGTCTGTTTAGATTTAGGCATTTTCTGCATAGCTGGTTAACACTGGATGTCTTGCTAGTAGAATGAGTTAAAATGGTACCCTGTTTCAGCTATTTTGCATTTCTTTAATCATTAATTTCTTTAATTGTTGGAGAAGTTGAGTTTCTTTGCACATAGTTTTTTTTTTAAAAAAACAACCTGATTTTTAAAAATATTTTTTATTTTATTTTTGTTGTTGTTGTTGTAGTTGGACACAATACCTTTATTTTATTTATTTATTTTTATGCGGTGCTGAGAATCAAACCCAGGGCCTCACACATGCTAGGCGAGCACTCTACTGCTGAGCCACAACCCCAGCCTCTCTTTGCACATATTAATTGCCATTTGCATCCTTCTTTTGAGGATTAAGTCCTAAGATTTTGCAAAGAAACCAAACATACCTCGGTTCCATAAGATATTACTATAGACTGAATGTGTCACCCCAAATTCATTGAAACCTTAACCCCTAAAGTGATAGTGTTAGGAGGTGGGCCCTTGGGAACTGACTAGGTCATGAGGGTGGAGCCCTCATGATGGAATTAGTGCTCTTCTGAAAGTCACCCCAGAGTGTCCCTCACCCACTCACCTCACTCTGGACAAGACCAGAGTCTGTGGCCCAGAGGGGCACCCTCACCGGAACCCTACCATGCTGGCACCAGGATCTTGGACTTCCACTCTTCAGAACTGTGAGAAATAAATGTCTGCTCTTTATAAGCCACTCAGTGCATGATATTTTGTTATAGTAACCCAAGCTAAGAAGATAGCCATATTTTCTGAGGTGTGGATAAAAGGCAAAAATGGGCCACAATTATTGATAGAATTGGACTGTTAACAACATATGCATTTGGTGGCTTGTTATAGAAGTGATATTCTAGAGGTTGCATGGATACAGATGAATTCTAATTAGAACAGTGGATAAATTTGTAGAGCACTTCCTTCAGATGAATCTGATCTAGGATACCGAAGTCCAGATTTAGAGATAAATTTATTCAGGAAGTGATTATTTGCTTTACAAATGGTTTCATCATAGGATTCCCTTATATGGTCAGCTCCCCATGTGTATTTAAAATAAAATATCCTCTTATAAACTTATGTGCCACAGACACAGTGTTAAGAATACATCTAACACTTGAAGGTAGGTCTCCAAAAATGCATATTGTTGTTAAAGGTGAATCTGTTGCATTTTTAAAGATGTGTGTTGAGTTGGGCAATGGTGCAGGGTATATTTATTCCCTTTAATGTTTCTTTTTAAGAGTTGATGTTCTGTCCTCAGGTAGGCATGGGATTATTGCTGGGATCAACTTGGTATGATCCAGTTGGTTTTCCAGCATAGTTGGCACCTCCTTGCCCTCAAATTCTCCAGTAAGACAACCAGTAAATACACAGCTTCTTTGACAGTCCTGGTTGCTGATGACCAGCTTTTATTCCAACCATAGCTCTACCATCCATCAGAGCTGCTCCCAAGGTTCAGGGTCACCCTTGGAATCTCATAAGCAGCACAATGTAGAAACATTCTGACCCTGACCCTAAAATCCAATGGCACAGATTTCCTCCAAGGTCCTTCCAGAGGCAGACCCCTCGCTTGCTCTCTGCCTCCTAAAAAATGCAGGACACAGACCTCTTTGATTTTTCTCCCCTTCCCTGGGAGAGTGGCCACTAACTTTGGAACTCAAAGTCTTGAACCTTTATCTGGTCGCTGATGTGTTTCAGATTCAGATACTTGGGTGGGAGAGGTTGACCCACCAGTGGGAACAGGCATGCTTTATCCTTCTGTATCTACCATAGCTACATGAAAATAAGCAGCTATACCTGCCCCAGATCCAGAGTCATGACAACATCCAGAACTTTCCAGATCAGGAAATTCTCTCCTTTAACTCAGTGACATGCAGAGAAGATTTCTCTGATCTTAACAGTTTGTTAAAAATGTCCTTTTCTTTGCAAGTACTTCTACTGTTTGAAAAATGTTTACCAATTTCTTTCTTCAGTAATCTCTTTCTGTATTATGTTTTTTTTTTTAAAAAAATGTAATTAATTAATATCCTTCATGAAAAGCGTGGGTTCAAATTAATTTTCTACTTACTGAATCTAGCCCCAGGGATACCAATTTATGACTAATGATTCCACTGTTCATTGTTTTGCTTGATTTCTTACATATCAAAGTTTTATAAATAGATCAGAGCCTCTTATATTAATGTCCTGTTATGTTGTTCTAAACCTATATTTTATTTTTTTAGTTGTAGTTGGACACAATGCTTTTATTTTTATTTTTTAATTTTTTATGTGTGCTGAGAATCGAACCCAGCAGCTCGCACATGGTAGGAGAGCGCTCTGCTGCTGAGCCACAATCCCAGACCCTTCTGCTTATATTTTATAGCAAATTCCTAAAATGCCATTTTGCCTATTTTGGTATTATAATAAAATAAAATTTCAGGTAAAGCTTGCTGTCATCTGCTTTTCTTTTTATCAGTATTATCTTTATTTTTATAAATGAATTTTAGGTTTATTTTATTAAGTTTTATAAAGAAAGCTATTAGAATTTTAATTGAAATAGTGTTAAAATTCCAATTGATAATTGGGGAGAATTATCAGCTTGACTATATTTCTTCTCTCTCTCAAGGAACATTTTGCTCCAATTGCATTAGATAAGTTCCCCAACATTTTCTATTTTTGCCTGCTTTTATGAACATTGTAATATTTTCATTTGAAATAGAGCACTGAAATTTGGAGATGACTCTCATACATTTTATTGAACTTTTTAAATGGTCATTACTAATTTTCATGTCTACTTCTTTGTGTTTATTAGTAGTTCATTTTTGCCACTTAAACATAATTTTTTTCCAGAATTTAAATTCCCCCAGCCCATCTACCTAGGTCCCATGACTTTAATAACCAGCCATATGCAGAAAAAAAAGATGTAGTAGAGTCTCTCTTTGAAACAAAATAATAATAATAAAAAATGTGGACAAAGTCTGATGTGTGCAAATGTCCTGAGTATAGCCAACACTTGAAAACAACCTAAATGAAGGCTTGATTTGATTATAAAAAAAAAAAAAAGAAAACAACCTAAATGCACTCCAATTGGTGAACTGATAAATAAGATATGGCATTCCATAAAGTGGAATAGTATATAGGCATTAAAGAATAATGTTTGCAAAGCGTATTTGATCACTTAAGAGAATGAGCATGAATTGTTTATTTAAAAAGCAAGACATGAATTAAATATACACATAAACTACAAATCTAAGTACATATGTGTAGATGAAAGAATGACGGGACACATTACTTATAGTTATTGCTAGAGATATATGGTATCTCTTTATTGGGTAGATACCTATGGATAGATGGAGATACAGATATAGTTACCTGTCACGAGCCATCCGTGGGCTGTGTGTGGATTGTGTTGCGCATAGTAGCCTCTTGAGGGGACAGGCCTGGCTCTGCCAACTCCCTGTCAAGGGATTGATCGTGTGATGCAGGTGTGCCTCCTCCTCTACCAAAGATCCCACACAGCACTTGAGATGGATATGCCTCGTCAAGATGTCAATCAATCTGCTCACCAGGAGACATCACGAAGCAAGACTCCACCCTTGAAACCTTATTCTCCTCCAATGCCCCTGCTATAAAATAAAGGGATTCTGGGCTCCTGCTCTCTTTCCCAGGGCCTTTCGGCATGGAACCTGACCCTTAAGGTCACAGAGCCATCCAGCCCTCCATCTGAAAAACTTAAGTGTGTGTGTTGCGTGATTTTTCACCACTTTCTTAGTTTAATATTGCAGCCAGCTCTTTTAAACCCAGTTTGTCTTGTCTGCGGGATCGTAGGCGAGAATTATCTCCAAATATATGTGGTAGTATGACCATTCCCTCACGTAGCTTCTTTATTTTTTATTTCTCTGTACTGAGCAAGTATTAGTCTGTAATTAAAAAGAACACTGCTATGGACTAAATGTCTGTGTCCCCCAAGTTCATACATTGAATCCTATCTCCATTGTGAAGGTACTAGGAGGTAGGGCCATTTGGGAGGTAATTAGATCATGAGGGTAGAGCCCACATGAAAGATTAGCCCTTATAAGAGACTAGAGAGATGATCATTGTCTGAACCATGTGAGGACACAAATCAGGATGTAGATCCTCACTAGAATATAGATCTGTCCGCACTTTGATCTTGAACTTCCATAGCTCCAGAACTGTGAGAAATACTTGCTTGTTGTTTAAGCTATGCATTTGTCTTAGTCTGTTTTATGTTATCACAATAGAATAATATAGATAATGGGTAATTTATAAAGAAAAAAAATCTACTTCTTATAGATTTCTACTTCTTCTTCTTCCTCCTCCTCCTCTTCCTCCTCCTCCTCCTATACCTCTTCCTTTTCTTCCTCCCCCCCCCACTCTCTCTCTCTCTCTCTTTCTCTGTGCTTACCATCAAACCTAAGTCTCCATGCATTCTGGACAAGGGCTCTGCCACTGAGCTACATTCCCAGGCTTATTACATTTCTTGAGAATGAGAAGGCCAAGGTTGAGGGGCCTGTATCTGGCAAGGCCTTTGTGCTGCATCATCCCATGGCAGAAGGCAGAGGAGCAAGATAGCACAGGGAGAGCAAGAGGGGTCAAACTTGCTTTTACAGAAAAACTACTCTTGATATAACTCAACTCTTCCTTTGAAAATGACATTAATCCATTCATGAGCCCTCATGATCTAATCACCTCTTATTACTTCCTGCTTCCCAACACTCTTGCACTGGGGATTAAATTTCCAATATATGAGGGACTGGGGTTGTGGTTTAGTGGTAGAGCGCTTGCCTCACATGTGTGAGGCACCGCATATAAACAAACAAACAAATAAATAAATAAAAAGGTCCGTCAATAACTAATAAAATATTTTTTAAAAAATTTCCAGCATATGAACTTTGGGGGAAACATTCAAATCATAGCAGCATGGTAAACTATTTTTGTTATAGCGGCCCACTTATACTAAGTCATACACTATAATATTTATTACTGATACAAAAGGAAGAAGGAAGAAGAGGTTGGGTCAAGTAGAAAAGAAAAAAACACAGACTACAGAATTGGAGGTAAGCCATTAGCATTTGGGTTAAGTGTTATGGGCTTGAGAACAAAAGCCCTATGTCCTTGATTAGATGTATAAACTCTGATGACAGCCAAGCAGCAAAATTTATAATGGAGCTAAAAACTCACTTGATTTGCTATGGGCAGTTTTCCTTTTAAGGTGGGATCCAAAGTGGCTGTAATTTGCTACTAATCCCACAGAAAGGAGAAATCTAATTCATCGTCCCTTGACTATAGCCTGGACTTATTGACTTCCTTCATGAATAGAATGCAGCAGAAGTGACATCCTGAGACCTCTGGGGCTATATCAAGAAGCCTTGCTCTCCACCTGGCTTCTTAAAACATTCTCTGTGGGAGCCCTGAGCAGCTGAGGGCATGTTCAACTCCCCAGAGACACCTGTGGGAGTGGTCCTGTGTAACTGCTGCAGCCATGCCCCAACTGAGCGCACCTTCAGCCATCTCTGACAAGGCAGAAGGGCCAGTCAGATGTCTCTGTGCATCTCCAGACCCACCCAACCAGCAGTCGCTCTATGATTTGTGGCGTGGAAGAATCATCCAGCCACGCCCTGCCTGAATTCCACACCACATATTGGGGAATATCACAAAACGGTTGCTGTGTGAAGCCAGTAGGTTCTAGTAGCTCTTCTAGCAGCAAGAGATAACTGGAGCTAGGGAAGTTGTCTGTTTTTGCATGAGCTGCTCTTTATTTGGGTTGGGAAGTGGCTGGATTTCCTTGCTTGTTGAATTTCCTCTTGGTACTCTTAAGAATCCTGGGGCACACTGTGGGAAGTGCAAGGGCCCCTGATTGAGGAATTCCAGTAAGAATATTCTGCATTTCACAGGCCTCAGTCTCTTAAAACCCTTTAAAAATTTTTACACCCTCCCCCCACCCCGGGGAACTTTCCATGCCTGTCTTCCTCAATGAGTGTCTGCTAACTGAACTTATCCAACACAGGCATTGGATGGAGTGAAGCCACTTTGGAAAGAAAGGGACCATAAGAAAATGCCAAGGGAGACCCCCTGTGCTGACCACATGCTGGCCCCAGAAGGAGGGCAATGATTTATCAGTGGGGTGGTTCAGAGCTTCAGCAGGCCCCTATAGACACCCTCTATATGTTTGGGCTGGTTCTGATACTCCTAGAGGAATCCTCTCAGATATGTGGAGTGTTGTCATGGTCACTGAGTTGTCAGAGCTGGGATGGTCCCCCAGGGGTCATCTAATCCTTCCCCTCTCCTTTTACCAAAGTGGAAACTGAGTTTTCATGTGTATTGGGGTGTTCTAAATGAGAAAGTCTGTAATTGACAGAGAAGTGGCAAAAATCCCAGTCTACTTCATCCAGACCCACATTTGTATGTGGGGTGTGTGTGTTTGCATATGTACACTCATGTGCATGCCCTCGCATACCTTTATATAACATCAGTATATGATTAGACACAGCAGAAAAAAAAACAGAAGTTCATTCACCTGCTGGTTTATTAACTTCCCCCACCAATAATAAGTGTTGGAAATTTCTCTCTCACAGGCCCTTGTCGATAGGTTGTGGTTATTTGACAAATGTCAATGGGTCCTGAGATCATCCAAATTGGTGCCAACTAGAGTCGAATTTGAGGGAAAAGGGGAGACTTCAGGGCAAATGAGGAAGAGGCTGTGGCCTCCCACCTGCAGAGCTTGGGCAGGTGCAGGACCCACCCTGCTGCTTGCTGGCCTGAGAATGCCTATTATTTTGGAGCTTTTGGAACCACCAGCAGGACATTGTGTTTGCTGGGAACATGCTCTCGGAAAAATCTTGTACTGGGTACTGCCTTGTGTCCGCCATATGTTGTTTTCTCTTTTTAGCTTCTGAATATGAATGTGTGGTTCTTTGTATGAATAACAAGAAGTTACATAAGGAAAGATTCAATAGGTAATATTTACAACCAGGCTAATTTTCTTAATGAAAATGTTGTAAGAATTCCCTTTTAGGAAACTCTGCTCTCCTGACTATGTATCTTTACAGCTTCTCATGCATTTTGAGATCTGTTCACCTTAATTCTATTGCTGAGACCAGATAAAAGTAAGCAACACTTAGCTCCTTCCTTTCTTTCACGTTCTCTGAAATTTTAGGTTAAGGAGGAAGGAGGTTGAGTTAGTATTGGCTAGGAATGCTCTGATGTGGATTCGGTTTGAGTGTGTTCCCCAAGGGTTCCTGTATTGGAAGCTTGGTCCTCAGTATGGCATGGAGACTCTTAAGTGGGACTCTTAAAAAGAGGTGGAGCCTAATGGAAGGTCACTGGGGATGCTGCCTGCAGAAGGGATTCAGGTAGTTCTCATGGGTTCTAAGTTAGTTCTTATGAGACGGTGATTATAAAAAGGGCAAACCCAGAACTTCCTTCTATCTGGCAATGTTATATCTCCCACTTGCAGGGGCTCCTGCCAATTTGGTGCCACCCACTGTAAGCCAATGCTAGTACCATGCCCTTAAACCTCTAAAATTGTGACCTAAATAAACTTTACCTTATAAAGTTAACCTGTCTCAGGTATTTCATTATAGCAACAGAAAATGAACTAATAGAACATATCTCTAAAGTGTGCAAATGTGTTCAGGATATTCTATTATGTCCCCAAGTTGATCTCTGAGCTGGTTCATACACACAATTTTTAAAAATTAAATGATTGCAAGCTCATGTAATAATTTCACACAAAAATAAAATGCTCATGACCCAGAAGCTGGGCGAATACTGCTCCCTCCCCTATGCTATTTATATGGTGGTAAAGATGAGTTCTGTTCTATTTGTTCAGACCCTGTGCTTGTTTTTGTATGTAGCATTGGTATTTTATTTTTGTTCCAGACAACATCTGTCTGGTACAAAATCTCAGCCAGTTCCTGTAATACCTGAGCGAAGAAGACTGTGTTGAGTGCCCTCAGTGGCCCATAAATTAATTCTGAAGACACCAACACAATCAGTTCTCTGGGGTTTAGCATGGGGATGCATGAGCCTGACAATAAATCTGTCTACAAAGAATAAAATAGAGCTTGGAGTTGTTAAAGGCAATGATCTTTGTTAAATTTAATGCAGAAGAAAAGGCTATTGAAGTAATAACTCCAATTATTCCCACCTGCTTTTCTCATTTCTTTAGGGTTTCTTGACTATAATCAGCAGGGAAGTTTTTTCTTATGAAGGTTCGTGAGACTTCACTGTTGGAATAAGTTGACAAAGTCATATTGGCCCAATGTAAAAAATATTCCTATTAATTATCACTTCTCGCCAGCACACGCTTGCTCATGTGGGCTAAGCAGACCCTGACTAATCCCACAAACACTCACATGAGGCAAATTCACCGTCAATTGCTTAGGACTCTGCATACTCAAAACAACAAGTTAAAGCATCAAACATAAGACTTCCCAAGGCTACAGAATATACAGTTGGCAGCTCCTGCTGGAGAGAAATAAAAAAATGTGATTTGACATTTGTGTAACTATTTTAAAATTTAGTCAAGGATTTTGCAGCCCAATATTTAGCAGCATGAGCTGAGCCTTGTAAGAGTTCTCTACACTGATAGGAACCCAGCCAGAGACGTGAGGGACACTGGGGCCGGATCCAACTGGGAAAGGAAGCTGAGCAGAGCCAAGGCTTGCACGTGGCCTTCTGCCAAAGGTACTGGCATTGCCCTGGAGTGCTCTGAAGGCAGGGAAGGAATACTAGATGGGATCAAAATTAAGGAGAGGAAACTGGACAGAGACTCAATCCTAGTGGAGGAGGGTGGGAGGCAGTGGTGTGCTGCTAGATCTCCAACAACCAGCTCTCCGAGAAAACCATATGTAGGTTATGACATAAAATTTACTGATATAATGGAGACATAACACACATTTTTCAAGCAATAGTAATATATACTATACTGTTTATTATATATTCCATATAGAAAGTTGATCCTCGTGGGGTCGTTTTCTCAGATTTTTGTATCTGTAGTCAACCTGTGGTTTGTGAGTCTATGATCATTTGATTAGTGGAGTTGTGTCCCAAGTGTATACCTATTTTCCAATAAATTCGTTGTTATGAAACTTGATGTGGGATCTACAATTAGACTATTTCTCTCTCAGACTAATTATATTCATTAAATTGAAGGTTCTTCCAGCTTCATCACAAGATTACTGTCATTTTGGCATTCACAAGATCATTTGAGGATTACTGTAGAATTTTCTGTGTACAGTTTTTTATACAATGATTTTAGAAAACTTTTTTTTTCCCCCAGTGCTGTGGATCAAACCCAGGACCTTGCACACATTAGGCAAAAGCACTCTACCATTGAACTACATGCCAGAAAAAGAAATTAAGCTAAAACATTTAACTTGGCTATCAGTCTATACCTCCACATTAGTGCAAATTGCAATTTCTTTAAAATCCACTACAGTTTTAATAATTCTGTCATTAACAATAGGGTCAAAAACATCAGATTATGAGTAAGTGTTTGATTACCATCCAGTTCAGCAGAGAAAGTTTCTCACATCATTGACAGATGAGTGTGACCATGACACAGATGTTGACAGATATTTTCACATAGTTCACCACGTAAAAGCATGAAATAATGATGATGAACACTGTATCTTCACTCACTCTCCCCAACAGGAGTGACTTCTTTGCTAAATCGACCAGTAGTTTTCCATATGGGAACACTATTTTCTCAAAAATATTTTTAATGCTTCGGTATGTAACCATTGCTGACATAATGCATTTTAAAGTTTAAGCCACATTATTAACTTTCTCAAGTTTAGAAAAATCAACAGAACAGTAAATCAATGCCCATTTTGTAGCCAAGTCTAGAGTCTAAATACTTCTACCCGGCCAATTTCAAGCTATCTTGTGGGTACATCATTGAACTTGGAGTTGAAAAGAGATACACAGTGGTATACTATTATATATTGCCCCCATTCAGATTGGACAGATGTAAAAAATAGAAAAAATGTAGCTGAGATTACGAAGTGGTAAGTTTTGAGGGTTTATCATCTCCATTTTTAGTAACTTATTAAATATGAGAAAAAAAATGGAAGATGGACCGGGTGGACTGCTAGATGCCCTTCCTTGTCCTTGAACTTTGAACCTGAGTCTGGTTGGTAATGGGGGTTATTCAAGATATGGCATGGAAATACCACTTCATCTGGGGCCCACTGTCTTCCAGGTGTGGGTGGGTATTAATTCCAGGCTTATTTTCAATGTGATAGAAGAAGTTGATTATGTCCATCGTGTTCTTTTTTTTTTTTTTCCATCTTGTTCTTGTTTGGCTCCAATCAGAAGTAAAGTGGCTCTTGGTTGCTTTGGGGTTGTTAGTGGGTGATGTTGTGAGAAGCTATAAATGAGGCAGAGACAAGAGAGAAGTGGATTCTGTGGAACCTGCCTTTACTGGGCACTCAACAGCTAGTCCAGCAACCATGCACATGTCAACTCCTTGCTTGCTCATGAAAAGACTCCACATGAGCCAGGGGTGCTACCGTAGCCGCATGGATCATTCCAAGCCTTCCTTGTGTTTTCTCTAGATTGTTCCTTCTGTCAGCTCCCCTTCACAACCTCATTGGGACATGCTGAACTTGGCATTAATCTCTGAGGCCTTGATTCTTGGATGCATCTTAAGGCTCTGGCTTGAAAAATGCTTGTAAAATTATATTTGTCGGTGGTAAGGTTGCATGACATAGGCGTCTTCTAAACTTCAGTGGGAAAGTAAATTAGTATATCCTTTATAGAGTTCAATTTGGCCGTATTTGGTAAAAGTCTTTAAAACATATAGTTTTGGACTCTGTATTTCCACTTCTAGGAATGTACATCACAGGAATATTCAGAGTGCTGCAGAGCTACTTATTTGAAGGATAATATATTGATCATAACATATGATCATATGTTGCAGCAAATAATTAGGGCCAGCCCAAATACCCAGTAATGCAGTTGTATTTAAATTAAATATAAGTCCATACTAGAAAATATTATATAGTTTGAAAATTGAACTTTTAAATAATATTTAGTCGTAGGCAATGATTATGGCTATAATAAAAGAAAAAAGCAGAAAACAAAGCTGTGCATGCAATATGATTCCAATGTTGTTACACACACAAACACACACTCACAAGGAAATATACAAAAGGCAACCAGTGGTTTTCTGTATTTATTGTGGGTGATTTCTGTTTTCTTTTTAAAAATTTTTTATGTGTTATCAACCTTTCTAGAATTACTACTTACAGTTCTGTGGGGAATTGGTTCCAGAATCCTGTGAGGATACCAAAATCTGCAGATGCTTAAGCTTTGTATATAAAATGTCTTAGTGTTTGCAGCTAACCTACACACATCCTTTTGTATATTTTAAAACATCTCTAGATTATTTATAATACTTAATATGATATAAATTATATGCTAATAGTTATTATACTATTTTGGAAATAATGACAAGAAAAGCCTGTTCATGTTCAGTACAAATACATTTTTTCACATATTTTCAATCTGCAGTTTGTTGAACCTGCAGTTATGGAACCCACAGATACAGTAGGTGGACTTTGTCAGTTTTAATATTAAAAAAGTAAATGATAATTTGCTTTTTAAGATATTGGCTTAAAACAGCCTTCATCTGCTTAGCTTATGGCTCTGAACATAGAGTTTGCAAATCTATGTCTTGAAAACATTTTCCTCTAATTTCATAAAAAGAAGCAATAAAAAATACAATTGAGCATAATGAAATTAACTTTACAATAAATTTGGGAATGTAAACAAAACAATAGTTACACATGAAAATTTGCTTTATTCACAGTAAAAGAAGCTATTGGGGTTGGGGTGGTGGCTCAGTGGTAGAGCACTTGCCTAGCATGTGTGAGGCACTGGGTTCGATTCTCAGCACCACATATAAATAAATAAAATTAAGGTCCACTGACAATTTAAAAATATTAAAAAGAAGCTACTAATGGGGTAAAATGATAGTGTAAGTTTATATTTGGATCCCCAAGAACATTTTCTGAAAGACCCCTCTAAAAATGTAAAAGAAACACATGCTCTCTGGAGAAAAATCTGTCATTTGGTGGCTCTACCTTGTCATTCAGTACCTGTTCAGGGGGGTTGGAGAGTTAGCTTTGTCCCGTGGAATTTGGTGCTCAAGACTGTGACAACAATTTACCAAATGATATTAGGAGGTAAGTTTCAGTAGCTTAATAATAATTTTATTTTAATTTTTAATTACATTTTCTGCCATTATAATCAATATTTATTAAGTGGTCTAAAAGCTAAAACAACACTCTGCAGAGTACTTTGTGAATTATTCAAAGGAAAGTTTTTAGAAAAACGAAACCAAGTCTTCAGCAGGACTCGCATCATCCTTTCTACATCTCGTCTCTCTTTTTGCTGCTTTTTCATTCTGCTGACATGTTCTCAGATCCTGACTTCACCCCAATTCACTGTTTTCTTCCTACATTTGCTGCTCAAATTTTCTTCTCCACATGATTTCAAGTTTGAAACAGTTTGTCTCTTCTTCTTCTTTAAAATGTTTTTATCTTCATTGATTCATCAGCTCCTTGAAAGTTGAACCTCTGCTGTTTGCTTATGTCTCCCTAGGCCTTGAACCAGTGCTGAGCAAGAAATTTACACTGGATAGATATGGTGGGCTTGACTGGACTCTCCTTGCAGAGGCTAATTTAGGATTATAAATTCAATGGACTAATACAAAGTAGACAATGTTCTAGGGCTCAGTGGATATGTCAAAAGAACTGTTTTACTATAACCTAAGGTTGTTTTTTTTTTCCCATCAAATTTAGACTATTTGCAAGATGAACAAAGATATTCACAAGCCACATCTCTATGATTGACAGTTGGGATCTATTTACTTTCATTCAAAAAGCATCAACCAGGTCCCCAAAAGAAGTAGAAAGAAGAAAAGGGCAGTGGAATGACTCCATTTCCCTCCTGAGCTACCAAATAGAACAAAAATTCAAATTCATTTTGTATGTAGGTGTTTATCTGTGAGGGTCTGAGAAGTGGGATGGACGAGGTGTCTCAAGATATATTTGCAATGTTTGAAGTAAATAAGGAGAAATGCTAGTATCAATTAAATCTGGTTGGTGGGAACTGAGCTTTTAATTAAAAACAAAACAAAGAGGGAAAAGATATTAATACTTATATTTTGATCAGAGAGTGAGATGTCTCTACCCTGCATCTTTCCTAGAAGCCAGCTCGGCAGGTGGGAATCTATTTATACTCTTTACACTCTTTAGAGCTTAAGAGGACCTTAAGTTATATGTAGATACAAGATAAATGCAAATCCTCAGAAAAGTGTTATGATAACTTATGGAGTATGAGCCAGACCTTCCCAATAGACTGATGGCGCATATGTGCCCCCTTCCCAGACAGAGAAGGTGAAAGTGCTTAACGCATCCAAGAGGTCACTTCCCAGGAAAAGCATTATAAAGGAGTTTAGGAATTCGGCTTTAAAAAAAGAAATGGGCAATAGGAAATTATATCCCATTGAATAAGAAGATAAGCAACATCAAACTTCAAGAAGATGAAAATAATATGAGGATTCTGTCCTCTGAGGGCATAAGCACCTGGTGAGCAGAGAGCTCTGTCTGCTTCCTGGCCACGTCCCAGCTGCTTTCCTCTACCACACTCTACCACCATGATGTTCTGCCTCATCTTGGGCCCAGAGCAATGGAGCCAGCTGTCTAGGAACTGAGACCTCTGAAATGAGCCCCAAATAAACTTTTCCTCCTCTAAAATTTTCCTTGTCAGATCTTTTGGTTGCAGTGGTGAAAAACCTGACTAAAACACAGGAGTATTAGGAGCCAGCCGCTGTCAATGTTTCCACTGATTCTCCTGGGAATGAAGAGTACTTGGGAGCAAACTCATATTGATGGTCTTGGCCTCTGCTTCCATGGGGCATATATAGGCAATAAATGGCTGTATCTTTAGGTGACACTGATAAGCAGTTTGAACCTTCTGGATCTGACTTTAAAACTGCAATAAAGAAGTCTTGGCATCTCATCAATTCTGCAGAGAGTGTGTTTGCTAGGAGACTCATTGGCCCAGTCAAGATTATTTTTCCCAGTGCTAGTGAAGCCAGTTTATTGAAAAACAAATCATTAGGTTCATAAGTTAACAACAATAACAACAGCTACTGATTAGCAGCCCTTACCAGGGGCCAGGGCCTCCACAGGCTCCCAAAACCTTGGCTTTATTTATTACTCACTGCAACCTCTTGGGTAGGAGCTATTATGATTCCAGGTTTAAAGATGTGAAAACTGATCTCCAGAGAAATTAAATGATGTCCCCAAGGTCACACAGTAGGTAAGTGACAGAACTAAGACTTGACCCCAAGCTCATTAAGCCCAAAGCTTTGCTTTAATGGCCAAACTGATGGTAAAAGATGCCTATGGTGAATGAATTCCTACTTGTTCTCTAAATTTAATAACAGAAAATTCAGTGTCTTTTCACCACTGTTTACGCTTAAAATAATGTTACTTACTCCTTCCTGCTTCCTTCTACAAACACTATGTTAGCATTAGTAGTGAGAGGAATATGTATTGATATCATCATGGATTATGTATTAGTCCCCTTGGGCCATTGTAATAAGTGCCACAGCTGGTTGGTTTAAAGTGACAGACATGTATTCTCTCGCAGTGCTGGAGACCAGAAGTCTGAACCCAGGGCCTGTGCTATCTCTGAAGGTGCCGAGAGAGACCGTTCCTCGCTTCTGTCAGCTTCTGGAGGCTCCCAGCAATCCTTGGTATTTCTTGGTTATATTCCCCCAATTTCTGCTTCCCTTGTCACATGGTCTTCCTTCTGGTGTTTCTCTGTGTCTCCAAATCTCTCTTTCCCTCCAAAGACACCAACAACTGGATTTAGGGTCCATCTAAACGCCAGTGTTCCCCTCACTGTAGCCCAGCACCAGATCTCCTGCTAAGCTCTGTGCTGCCTGTTACACCTGGGCCAGCTGCCTGCTTCTCCTGCTCTGCCCACTGGAGGGAACCTCCTGGAGTTTATGACCACCACGACCCTAACCAAGCATGCTAAGCCACTGTGCTCTCTTGGTTGTCTTCCGGCCTCTGTCTGAACAACTTCTGTAATTCATCAGAATCTGCCAGCACAAGTTCCAGATCCCAGTGACGGGGGCATGGGGTCCTTTTCCCTTTCTAGCAGTCCTGTGGTGCTATGGCTCCATGAGGCTCCATGTCCCAGAGCACACAGTTATGGTATCCTGAGGACACAGAGCTACCTCCTGATTTGAAGGATTCTGGCATCAACAAAGCCCAGGTCGAGGCGGAGCTACTGACACAACTCCTCCCCCTCCCCCTCCCTGCAGCAAACTGCACATCATTCCGATTCACCTCTCCCAGGGGTGTCTCAGCCTCACCCAAGATCAGACCCCCAATCTTGCAAGATCTGCAAGACCCCCAATCTTGCTATATAACCCCAAAGACATAAAATCTGGCTCTAATAAAAAGAGTTCTTTACTAAGTGGGATCATCTATTCCTTCACATTGATGCCTCTCATGTAATCTATCTTTCTTGACCCTCCTTTCACATCTGTATTTAAAGTGCCAGGCCGTGTGCAAGGCTGGGAGACAGAGACCCCTGGGGTATGCAGGGTAGGCCACAGCAGTTCTTTAGCTTCTGGTTGTTTATCTACTGCCCTCTTGATGGGTATTTTGGCATTTTTGATGTTTTCACAACTACAAACTATTTTGCAATGCATATCATCATACATGCATCTTTGCACAGTTGTATAGAGTTTTGTATAATAAATTTCTGGAAGTAGAACAGCTGCATCAAAGGGAAAGCATTCTTGAGACTGGAGTAGCTTCATGGTAGAGTGCCTGCCTAGCATGTTCTCAGCACCACACAGAAAAAAAGCATTCTTACACTTTTAAGATAAATTTTGTTGAGATATAGTGTGTGTGTGTGTATAATGGTCCTATATAAAGTGTATAATTTAATGGGTTTTAACATACATATTGCATACCTGTGAGTATTTATATGTGTTTGGGTTTTAGATCCACCATAATCCAGTAGGATCTCCCATTAACTTGATCACATCTGCAAAGATCCTATCCCAGAAAATCTTCATCAAAGAAGGGATGAGAAGATGGGGAATGAGGGATGAGGTACCGTTTATCCACTCATTTATATTCCTCCTTGGTTAAGGTTGCTTATGGGGAATGAGTCCCCCAGTTTTCTAGCTTGTCCCGGGCTTTGAATTCCTCTGACAAAAAGACTCAGGAATTTGAGATAGAAAGCCATTGATATTTATGGAAAATGAAGACAACACATTTGCTCTTGAACTTACTCTCTCACTTCAAAACATACTCAAGTGTCAAATATCATGTTGTGGTGGGATCAACTCAGCAAAGAGATAGAAGAGCTGGGTCTCTGTTGTGGTTCTGCTGTGTGGCCACCTAGGCCCTCCAACCCCTGGGCCAAACACATCTGTGAAAAGAGACTTGGATGCCATGTGCATTCCTTCTACTCTCAATGTTCTCTTCCAATTTGTCTTTGTAACCAAGCATTTTGAGCTTGGGGGAGGAAAAATGCCAATCCACCAAACAAGTAACTCATTAAAATAGAAGAGTCTCATTAATTTTTTTTTCTGGAGAACTGAATTCTTAAAAATAGGGAGGCATATGGAGTAAGAGAGGAGGAGCAGCTGTTCTATTTTGCTCTGGGGATAGGATGAAAGGGACTGGACGTAAATTGTGCCAAAAGGGATTTATTTAAATTAGACATTAAGAAAGTTGTGAGACAATGCAACGTGTTACCCAAGATTTTGGAACCTGCTATCTAGAGAAATGTTTAAAAGGATGTGTTTTATTTTTGTTCTTTAAAGTGTACATTCTATCTAGACTTTTGTATGTATACTATACATCGCCATGAAACAGGAAAGTATAGCTAGGTCTTTCTAGGAGAGAATGACAGATAGAAGGCACTCATTCACCACCGCCCCCCATCTCCAGCCTGTGGCCATGGTGCACATTACTAATTAATCACAGTTCCCGTCCCGTCCAAGCCCAGGCAAGGCCTCATAATTTATCTCAATGCCATGATCCAGGCAGCAATGACCAATCAATCACAGCTGGCAAATGAAGTGGGTTGATGAATAGATGATGTTTCTGAGTCTCCTCAAATAATATGGCCACTGTGCTCCTTCCTGGGAGTATGTAAGAATTATTTGTTCTTATTAAAATACAGGTTCCAGAACCCCATCCTGGAGATTTGGGTTGTTAAGAGAAGAGGCCCAGATCCCATATATTACCAAGCGAGTCTGTGTGACTGATGGAACTAGTGATGACTCTCTGGGATGCTTTGACATGGAAGGAGGGAGGTAAGTCACAGGCTCACAGTGCAGTCGAGAGACCTGCTGGAAATAAATGTTCTATGTCTGCATGCTCAGTTCTGGGTTGCTCCTGTTCAGACCCATCTGGAGTCCAGTTTCCAGGGTGGCCTAGATTCTGCCTTAACTTTCGTGATTGTTTCTTAACTTCCTTTCTTAACAACAACAACAAGGCCTTCTTGATTGGGTCCCTGGGGTACAGGTCAAATTGAAACCCAGAAAGCTCTCTATCAAATGGCTTGCTACCTGCTCAGCAGGTCAAGAAATATCACTCTTTACTTTCCTGTGGATTTTCCTCTTAGTTGTCTCTGATTATTTCAAATTTGCACAGCCCATCCATCTGTGGATACTTCTAGTTGGTTTGGAAATGGTTTTCTTTTTGTTGACTCACACTTGACTTTCTTAACAGTAGGACCAAATCAGTTTCACATATTTGTGAGCCCCCTGGCCATCTCTTTCAGCCCCCCCTACAAATTCATATCCACTCAGCTCTCTAACAAGGAGGAATAATAACAGGAATCATAGTAAAAATATTTGACAGCTGGTCAGAACAAACCTAAAGTTAACATATAGACAAACAGCGCAGACCTCAGCTGGACAGAACAGACACCAGTTCTCACCAGCCGATGCAGACACGTGCATCACGCTAGGTGTGGTAGGTGAAATACTGACCCCACAAGGATGCTCTTGTCCCAGTCCCCAGAACCTGTAAATGGTACCTTATGTAGCAAAAAGGAATTTGTAGACATGATTAAGGATCTTGTGATAGAAAAACTGTCTTAGCCAGGTGCAGTGACGTACGAGCCTGTAATCTCAGCATCTGGGGACGCTGAAGCAGGAGGATCCCAAGTTCAAAGCCAGCCTTAGTGAAAGCGAGGCACTAAGTAACTCAGTGAGATGCTGTCTCTAGATAAAATAAAAATAGGTCTGGGGATGTGGCTAATTGGTCAACTGCCCCTGAGTTCAATCCCTGGTACCACCCACCCTCACCCCGCAAAAAAAGAAAAATGGTCCTGGATTATCCAAGACAGTCCCAGTGTAATCCCAAGTGTCCTCCTAAAAGAAGACAGAGGAGGACTTGACCATGGAAGACAGAAGGTGCCATTATGGAAGCAAGATGTGAGGCTGCTGGCTTCGGACACAGAGGATGAGACCATGAGCTAAGGGATGTAGGTGGCATCTAGAAGCAGAAAAAAGCAAGGAAATAAATTCTACTCTAGAGCATCCAGAAGGAACCTTGTCCTGATGGCACCTCAATTTCAGTCCAGGGAAACTAATTTAGAAACCGGACCTCCAGAGGCATAAGAGGATACAATGGTGGTGTTATGAGTCACAGAGTTTGTGGTTACTTCTTATTATAGCCATAGAAACCAACTCATCTGAGATTATCAGACTGAAGATGGGCCCAAAGTACAAGGAGAATCAGGACCCGCAGATCCTGATAGAGCCGGATTCTGTACCCCACTGCAATGGGGAATTCTGGGGCAGGACAAAGGCCAGAGTAGGATGTAGCCAGAAAAGTTCTTAAGAAAAACTAATCAATTAAGTCCTGTATATACCTGTCCTGTGGGAAAGACAGGACTGTGTGTGTATGGACGGTACTATAGGAGATACACACACACACACACACACAGGCACAAGTAACATATGTACACATCCTACATGTTACTGGAATATCCTTTTATACTGATCAGTGTGCAACTAAATTATCTAGACTGACTGCTGCGTATAAATTCTTGCCCCTACCTTGTTGGTAGTAGGAAGTACAAAAAATATAAGTTTCTATGTTTCCTCCTAATTCTCCCATCTCCTTTCCATATGCACACAGAAATACTCTAGCACTCACAGGATCTTACTCTGGTACTGTGGAAAGCTAGGTTTGTTAAGAGATAACATTCTCCATGGGGTGATTGGTGGGCCCCATTTCTAAGAACCACACTGCTGATCTTTTGAGTCTAAGAGACTCTGGAATAAGAATAAACACATAGATCAATGGAATAGAATCACAAGTCCAGAAATAAACAATGTGTTTATGATTGATTGATTTTTGACAAGGTTATGAAGACAATTCAATGAAGAAACAATGTTTGGGTTTTTTTTTTCCCCCCCCAACAACTGGTCTTAGGACAACTGGATTCCCACATGGAAAAGAATGAATTTGACTTCTATCTCATACCATATGCAAAAATTAACTCACAAGGGTCACAAACCTATATGTAAAAGAAAACCATAAGGCTCTTAGAAGGAAACATTGGGATAAATCTTTGTGACTGGATTGAACAATGCTTTCTTACCTTTCACAACTAAAACACAAGAAATCAAAGAAAAACAAGAAAACTAAACTTCACTGAAATTTAAAAAGTGTGTACTTCAAAGGACACCACCAAGAAAGTGAAAAGACACCGGGAAGAATGGGAGGTAATGATGGTAACTCATACACTCATCAGGAACTTGTATCACCATCTGTAATGGGTTCTTACAATGTGGATGACCCTGGAAACACCAAGCTAAGTGCAAGGAACCAAATACAAGAGGCTATACAGTGTGATTCTATTTAAATGAAATGTTCAGAACAGGCAAATCCACAGACACAGGAAGTACGTTAGTAGTTTCCAGGGAATAGGAGGAGAAAGGAGTATGGGTTTTTTCCGGAGTTATGGTTATAATATCTGTAATTATATAGATTTTTGTTTGTTTGTTTTGTTGGTTTTTTTCTGGGGCTGGTACCAGGGATTGAACTCAGGGATACTCAATCACCGAGCCACATCTTCAGTTTATTTTATTTTATATTTTATCTAGAGACAGGGTCTCACTGAGTTGCTTAGCGCCTCGCTGTTGCTGAGGCGGCTTTGAGCTCGCTGTCCTTCTGTCTCAGACCCCCTAGCTGCTGGGATTCCAGGCGTGCGCCATCATGCCTTGCTTAATTATATAATTTTGATGGTTGCACAGGTCTGGAAATATACTGAACCCACTGAACCATACACCTTAAAAGAATGGCTTTTATGATATGTGGAATTCTCCTTGCCGTAGCTGTGATTTTATTTAAACAGAGGGGTAGAGATCATAGAATTTTTGGAAGGCTGAAGACCCATGCTCGAGAGATACAGCCAGGCATAGTGTCCTGGAGCTCACTGCAGATGTGTCCTGCTGAGGCCACCCTGCCAAGGCCAATCTGTGCCAGGGACTGCATGTAGCACTGTCTTGAACAACCTGACACCTTGGCCCAAATAGCCAAACTTGCTGCCACTGAGAACTCTCAATTCAGTCTCCAGTGGAGAGAATGAGTGGAAGATTCTAGAACAGATGTTTATGTCCAGTTGCCAGGCAGACTGGGAGTGAGCATCAGTATCTTCTATAATGCTGTTAGACCTCCCAACTCGGGAGTCCCTGATGTAGGAAGATGGGTCAGTTGCTAAGCCACCAAAACAGAATGGCAAATGACCCCTACACCATCACCTTTATTTATATTTTTTTCTCAAACTTCTGCAGACTAGAACAAAACAATCTCAATCACAGTTCCTCTCCTGACTCTTGGTCATTATTTCAGGTCCCTCAGCCATCCACTAATAATTGTTTACTGAATGTCTGTTTGCTGCCAACCTGAATTTCAATTAGCATAGTCAAGACATTAGCTCTTAGGCTTAATATTGCTCCAGACTATTTTATTTTAATAGAAGACTACTGCAGACAGAAAAGCTCTTATGAGAGACAATCTGACTGGTGCAGTAGGAAAAGAACAAGCTTTGGAACAAGGTGAATTTGAATATGAATCTCAGCTCTGGTCTTTCTTTCTGAGCTTTAGTTTCTGTAACTGAAAATGGAGATAATATTAACTTTGAGAGTCACTGTGAGTGTGAAGAGGATCCTAACTGTAGAGCTCTCAGCAGTGCCACCAGCATGGATTTGATGCTCGGAAGAAGGAAGTTGTCCTGGGAAGTCATGTGACACAGAGGTTCTTTGAGAAGAGAGCAGATGCAGGCTGGGAAGTGCTTATTCACTGCCTGTACTGGGTGCCTTGGGAATGGCTGCATCCCAGTACCTCCAGCAGCACCGGGTGCCAGGAAGAGAGGAAAGGACCCCACATGTGATGTTGAGGTCACTTCTGGTTTTGTTCAGTGTAAATTCTTGTATAATCTGCCTTCTTAGACTTGCCAATCAAGCCAATGCCTCTGATTTTCCATCTTCAGCTAGTAGAACCCACCACCCTGTGTTCACGACTCTGTAGGCACCGATTGTGGTAACTTCATTGGAGAATAAAAAGGAGGTTCAAACTTCTGTAAAGGAAGTCCAGGTGTATTTCGAAGGAGGAGGAGTCAATGGAGTTTTAGCCCCAAGAAATACAGAGCTGTAGCTATGAAGATAATCTATAGGAGAATGAAAACCCATTAAGTGCTTCTAAATTATGCCTTCGTTCATTCAGATATGGATGTTGAGAATCTAGTGTTGGGGGGGCTGGAACTACCCCCTTCTTTGTTCCATGTTTCCACATGGGGAACAACCATCAGTGGCACTATGAATATCTTTCAACACTCACTTTTCCCTAGGACACACACACACACACACACACACACACACACGACAGACGTGGAGGTTTACCTCCCTAGCTGTGGGAGTAAACTTGGTTGTGAAAGAGAACTTGTCCTGAGAAGGCCATGAATCGAAATGGAAATGGAGAGAGGGAAATCGGAAAACTATCTGCTGGTTGCCTGCCCGGGCCTACTTTCTGGGGAAGCATTGGTTTCCCACCTAGAGACAGCTCTGTCCCCTGTTCTTCCCTGATGGCCTAGTGTTTCCTCCCAGAGAGCACCAAGTCCTTAGGTATATACCACTCCACTTCCTGTCTTCCTGTCCTGAAAGCAGGTTGTTCTTCCAAGCCTAGCCACCCCCTCCCTCAGTTTTGGGAGTCGGAGCAGCCTGGTGATCATTTTTCTGACCTGTGTTGGCTCCAGTTTCTCAGAGCCCCCCTTCTAACTGGGTTAGTGCCCTTGGGTCTGGTGGCTGAGACCCCTTCCCTGGTTACCTCCTTGCACACGGCTCTCCCTTGCTATCCTGGTCCTGGCATCTGACCGTGGCTCCCACCCCCCTTCTCTCTAAAGTCCTGGCAGGCAAACTAGGACAAAGGGACCAAGAGGAAGGGTTAAGAACTCTGGAAGACTGAAGCAGCCTTTGTTTTCATCTGCTTCTCCCTCTGGCTCCGACCTCTCTGAAGAGCTGAACCCACATGCTGCAATGTTAACATTCGCCCCTTGATCCAGAGCACATGGCCTTCCCTTCCCCACCACCTGTCACCAACAAGACTGCCTGGCTGTGCTTACTGCAGACTGTAAATAAACCAGTAGTCTCAACTTCTGAGGGGAAACCAAAGCACAGAAATTATGTTAATATCATTCGGAACAATTTACTTGCATATATTAATATGAATCATGTTACTGCTCCAACTGCTTCATTGTAACAAATAATCTGCAGTGGTAAAAACCATCAGGTATAAAGAACCAAGCCACTCTTCTTCTAGCCCACACCCCTCCACAACTGTAACAAAATCTTACTTAACTACAGCAGAAAACCTGCTGTAGCAATTGGGAATTTAAAGCCCAATTTAATTTAATGTGATTTCCCTAAAATGGAAATCAACTGTGATGTTCCCAAGACAATGGGTAGCTGGTCAGAGCTAGAAGTTATTTTAGAAGAACTTGAATCCCAAGCACACAAGTTCATACGCTCGCTAAGATCAACGCACGTCACACTCTAATGAGTGTTGGATCTTACATAATCCTTGAGCAGATGGGCCATAGCCATGATTTTGTGCAAATGTAAATTATCTTCTAAATGAAATATGCTTGGGAGAGATACACCAGGTTCAAATTTCCAAACACAGAGGGGGAAAAAACAACTCGACAAAGAGCCATTATTTATTCAGCTGGTTTTGAATGCAAGTCTCCTAGCCAATGTTTTGAAAAATCTATCCCACAGTCTCAGGAACAGGGAAAAGTCAAGGGCTCTGTGTGCTCTCTCTCTTCCAGCCTCCATCAGCAAGCCATCTGTGGAGAGGGAGGAACTTTGCTATTTTGGGGGCATGGTGTAGGAAGGTTCACAATCTAATCTTTTGAAATATATTTCAAAGTGAAGGTAATTAACATATATATATAGTGAAATGTGCAGCCCTTAGATGTTCAGATGGATGCATTTTGACAATTATGTATACACAAGTAACCAACGCCCCAAATAGGGTACAGAACATTTCCATCATGCCAGAAGTTTCTAGCCTTCCCCAAACCAGAAACCACTAATTTGCTTTCTGTCACTATAGCATCAGTGGTGGCTGTTCTGGAATTTCATGTAAGTGGAATGGTACAGTAAGAACTCTTGTGTTGTTTCTTTCATTCAACATAATGTCTTTGAGATTCATTCAGAACGTTGCATGGATTTATAACTTGATTTTTAAAAAGTTGGAAAATCATATTCCATTGTATGAATCTACTGTAGTTTGTTTATTCAGTTACCTGTCAGTGGACATTTGGATCACTTCCAGTTGTTGGCTTTAATTCATCGGGAAAGATTTTTAAATGATATTGTTGGAACCAACTAGATACACATGTGGAAAAAATTGAACCTCAATCCTTGTCTGACTCCATATTCAAAATTAAATAGATCATACACCTGCATGTATTACCCACAGCTAAAAAGCTTCTAGAATAAAGCATAATAATTTCATGACCTTGAGGTAGGCAAAGAGACCTTGGAAAGAACACAAAAAGTCCCATCCAAAAAAACAAAGTTAGAGTTCTTAAAAATTTAAAATTTCAGTTCACAAAATGATATTATTTTTAAAACGAACAGACAAACCACAGACTGGGGAAAAATAGTTATAATATGCATCTGATAAATGATGTGCATCCAGAATATATAAAATGCTTGCAAATCAACAATAAAAAGACAAAGAGCCCAATTTAAAATGACCAAAGACTTGAACCATATTACAAAAATGATGCACAAGTGCCCAATAAATCCCCCCAAAAGTGCCATCTGATCTTCTTTCAACTCCTAGGTGCTATTCTTTTAGTGAGTCACTGAGAGCTTCTTCCACCATCCCTCTTAGACTGCTGGAAAGACGAGATAGAAAATGGATGTGGATTTTGTATTTGAAGACTTAGCCTCCAGCCCCCTCAAAACTACATGCTTTCTGCTTAGTAATTACAGAGTGTTTTCTAGAATTGCTGAGGTGAACATGCCTGCAGTTGCCAGAGCCTTTCTTTGTGTGCTTCAGTGTGCAAAAGGGAGAAGCTCAGAGAGTTCACAGCTTCAGGTCAGGCACAGGGAAGGAAAAGGGTGGTGCGTGGGCTGCAGGCAGAGCTGGTCAGCCCGGGAGGGAGGAAGGGAAAGCGATGCAGGTGCACAGGGGCTTCTTCGCTGCCTGGGTGATGCTCAGGTTTGCTGCAGCTTTTAAAAGCAGAATAAAGTACAGCCCTTGCCCAACATGAGTAAGTCCTGGATTCAACCCCCAGCACTGATAAAGGGGGTGGGGGGAGAATAAAATTTAAATCTTCAAAGAGCAAACTATCCTTTTTTTTTTTCCCCAGTGCTTTAAGAAATATTTATTTCATAACCCCAGTCATATCAGGCACTTCCTTCTCTGGGTACCTGGGATATATCAGTACAGGAGACATTAAAACAATTTTGTCCCCATATGGTCTGTTCTCACCCAGAGGCATCCAAGTAATTAGGCTGCATGGCACAGTCAGAAGCTGATGGTTCCCCAGAAGAGAGAAAAGAGCAGGGTGTGCATGCTGTGAAGAGTAGGGGTGGGTCACCCGATGAGCAGGACGCTCTCAGTGGACCCATCCTGATGACACTGTTTTAGGAAATGCTTTAGTGAGTTCAGAAGAAATAGGTATATTCCTTTCCCACCTATATGTATATGTGTGTGTATGCTTATTTTTTCTTGACACGACTGAATAAGTAGTTTCTACAGCCTAATGTTCAAGGACAATAGGTACAGTGAAGGCTTTTCCTTCATTCCTGAATTTAGGTGAAATATTTTAATAAAAGATAATATTCATAACCCACTTGAATCAAATGTATGAAATATGATATGACAAGAGCTTTGTAATGTTTTGAACAACCAATAATAATAAAAAAAGATAATATTCACCATATTTTTTGTAGATTTCTTTCTTTTTGTCAGTACTTATTAGAAGTTTAAGGAAGATCTTTTTCTATTTATAGTTTCTAAACATCAATAAAGGTGATATTCTATTAAACTTTCTATATTTTCTTCAGGAAATCATATACATGATATCATATATATATATATATATATATATATATATATATATATATATATATAATATTTGACTTAATTTAGAAACATTTTTCCTTTTATTAGTTAATAGTCATCCCTCAGTATCCTTGGAGGATTGATTCCAGGATTCCCTGTAGATATCAAAAAGGACAGATGTTTAAGTCTCGAATATAAAATGCTGTACCACTTGCATATATCCTAAATGCACCCTCCTGCAGACCTTAATCCCTTCCAGGTTACTCTGAATACCTAATGCAATGTAAGTGCTATGTAAATACTTGCTGTACTGTATTTCTTAGGAAATAAGGACAAGAAAGAATTATGTACATGTTCAGTACAGGCACAACTATTTTTCAAATATTTTCAGCCCAGGATCTGCAAATATGGCACCCACAGATAAGGAAGGCTGATTGCACTCCATTGCATAATTCCGGGAGCACAGAAGTTTTCTTATGCCACTAGAATACCATTATCAAAATGAAGAATTTCAATTTTATCACAATGTCATTCTAAAAAACATATTATTATTAGCAAACAATACAATGTAATATATAATACTCTGCCATCATCCATCCCAAGATTGCTGGTAAGCACTTTCCCTTGTGCAGGATTAAAACCAAATTCATGTATTCCACTCGGTTTCCAGGTCTTCAGATTCTTCTGATAAACAGTTCCTCAGCCTTTCCTTTAATGCCTTAGACAGGTCATTTGTATAAGATTACAGGGCAAATAGTTTGTAAAATTTCCCTCTGTATCTCTAATGTTTGAAAAAGATTATGTTCAATGTTTGAATATTTTCAGGGGATAGACAGAAGGGATTCTGTGACTTCCTGTGGCATCATATCAAGAGGAACATGATGTCTGTGTTTTGGAATATTGACTGTTAATTGGGGTCACTTTAATATTTCAGGTTTCTTGACTTTAAGCTTACTATGGCAATATTTTAAACTATGTAAATATCCTGAAGCACACCAGCATTTCACCCACGGTTTTAGCCACTATTGATGATTTTCTAACTTTCAGTCCATACGTACTGTTCTACAGTAGAATAGATATTCCCATCTCGTCAGTATTCTTTTTTTCTCCCTTGCTTTATTCTTTTCATTTATCTCTATCATGATGGATTTGGGAATTCTTAAATGTTCCATTGGGTTTAATTGACACTGTCACTATTCTGATGCTCAGCTTTTCCCGGATTGGGCCAGTGAGAACTTCTTCAAGTTGGTTTCCTTGTGCTCGATCATGTCATCATTGCTCCTTGGGGACCTAGTTTCAGAGGTCTCAGTCCATGGCTGGACAACTGCATTATTCTGGGTTAAGCTGAGGCAGAACATCGTGGTGGTAAGGCATGACAAAGGAAATCTGCTCAGTTCATGTCACCCAGGAAGCAGACGACCACCACTAACCATTTAAAGGGAAAACATTGATCCCTCAGTGACTGGACTTAGTTTTCCTAAAGAATAGCCATGGTTTGTAATCCATTGGTGTAATTACTACTGAGCACCTACTATGAGTCAGACATTGTTATAAGCATGGCGAAAGTACAACCTCATGGTACCCATTGTCAGGGAGCTTAAAGGATTCTAAACAGGCTCTTGTTCACCCAAGTAGTCCCATCCCAGGAACTTAGGAGAAGTTCTCTTTAGGAGGAAACTCAGTGACAAAAGGGCCCCTAGCCCGAGGCACTCAAAACATTTGGAATTTGGGGTTGCTAGGTATGTGTTTTGTGTTGCACCCCAATCCAGGAAGCAAATTGCTGGAATCAAGAACACTTTGAATCTCAACTGGAATCAGACTGGGATTCAATTCAGGTAGAAGCAGAGGCTGTACCTTCTAATTAGTTTTAAGGGCTGCTGCAGACAGGAGAAGGGACACGCTCAGAAGGTGGCCAGCTGGATAGAACTGAGTTTACCAAAGACATCCAGTGACACTTCACTGAATGTGAGGATTCTCCCACAAATCAATTTGTCAGATCAGTGATGCAAAATAAATGAAAAACTGCTAAAAAAGCAATAATATATTTTGTTAATGCAAATGATATTTTAATTTACCCACAGTCTCATTCTAACATGTAATCAGATGAAATTTATTAACGTGATGTTTATATTCTTTTTTTTTTTGTACCAAGTTTTTGGCACCTGGTGTGTATTTACGTGCCACACCTCTCAGCTGGGCCTGCAATGAGAGTACTCAGTAGCCACAAGTGGCTTGCAGGAGCTTCCATATTGAACAACAGCGATAGAGGATCTCGACACTCGTGTTCATGTGTGAAGGATATCACTGCCGTCACACAGGTGTGTTTTTCCTCTCAAGGTTGTAGCTCCTTAACAGCAAAGCAGACATCTGTTTGAAGTCATAACTTTCCCAGTGTCTGGACTAAAAGCGCTGCTTATGGAGTACTAGCCAATTCAATTTAATTGAAGGCTGGGGGTGTAGCTCAGTGATAAAGCACTTGCCTAGTCTGTGTGAGGCCCTGGGTTCCATACCCAGCACTACAAAAAAAAAAAAAAAAAAAAAAAAGTTTTTTTTTAAACTTAATTGAATAAAAACTAAGTGATTAATCAACTGCCTGATTTTTCTGAATTTATATTCAGAACATTAACATTATTTAAACTGTCATTTTAGGACTTAAAAATATTTTTTCTCTGTTGGATATCTTGGGTATATGTAAGCTGAGCTGCGTTTTCTGTACAGGGGTGAACCCAGCTCCCCATCCATGCCACCTCATCTACCCCTGTGCTGTCTCCTAGGGACAGTCAGGACAGTGGGACTAATAGCCAGAATAGATACCATTTGTGGTTCCCACACCTGCCAGAGAGAATCCCAGAGTGCTTGTTAGGAATACAGATTTATTAGCAAAAGAAAAAAAAATGGTTCTTCATTTTTCATCATTTTAGTTGGAAAACTTTCAAAGATATGCAAACACTCCAAGTCTGCATAGTATTTTACCATTCACAAAATATTTTTGAGCTTTACCTCCTTTGATCCTTAAAATAGCAAGTTCCATCTGAGAATAAACATTAGGTACCCCATCTGTCCTGGGAAGAAACTCAACCCAGGAGGCTCTGGGTGAATTGCCAGAAATCACATAGCTCACATAGCTAGTAGTGGTGGATATAATTTTTTATTCCAAGTGTTTCTCAATGTCAAAGGCCCAATGTTTTTTAGAGATTGTTTCCATAAGATACTCAAATTATATTGACTTCAGTCCCAGTTGGCTAATTGTTGGGAATAAGCACCTTCCCATGTGTTCTCCAGAGAGTTCTGGGAGCTTCCCAGCAGGCACGCCACCCCCCACCCCCATCTCCATTTTGACTGCCTTATGATGTCACCTACCTGCTCCCTTGGCTGCTAACTGCTCTATGGGGCACCTCTGCCCTCTGCTGGTGACCCCCATGCATAGCACCTCTCTGGCCATCCGCAGTTTCATTCTCACCTAAAACCCACCTTCTCTATTCCCGGGGAAGCACCTCAGGGGGTCAGGTACTCACCACAGCCAAACTTCACTGATATGTTCTTTAGAGGACAGAAAAAAGGAAATGCAACCCAATGAACAGCTGATAACGTCTCATAGATGTGGCTGCACTCTGAACTTCAAGTCTGGGCCCATCCTCAGAGTTCCCAACCATGTTTGGCCTGCTTCCAAATGTGAATGCCAGTTCCCACATTGACAGACACCATCACTGGGTCCAGAAAGACTGACATGCAAAGGCAGGGGGAAAAGGAACTTTTTACCTGTCCTCCCTAGTCCGTAGTCCACCTTTCAAATTTTCATTTCCTGGCCTCTACTCAGGCAAATGGGATTGCCAACAGAAATGGCCACTGTTCCAGGAAGTCCCTGTCCCTCCCAGAGAGCTTGCATTATGGCCTTGAGTGGAAGAAATTAAATTACAATGGAAAGTAGCAACCTACATCCTTGTGTTCCCAGGTACTTAGACTTAAATGAGTGCATCTAAGATATGCCCACTTCTTGGAAAGGTCTTTCCTTTGGTGTTAGGGTCAACTTCAAGTCTTCAGAGCTCTCCTGTTCCACAGAAACTCAAATGAAGATCATTTGCTTGTTTGAGAACATACACAAATCTCAAGAAGGATAAAAATTCTCAGGAATATCTTATAGACACAGAGCAATCTAACTCCCCGATGAAACAACTAAGTTCTTCTCTAGGAAAATAATACATCTTTGCTAAAAAAAGAAAGAAAGAAAGAAAAGCTTTCTTGATTATTTTGCAAAAGCAAGAAAAGACTGAACACATTAGTCTAACAGTCTGTCTTTGGACCACTTCATCTGGTCCACATTTTCTCCCCCGGGGAGGTCTATGCACCACCAGCTGTTCCTCTGCTTTGTCCTCAGTGAGGGGCTTTCCCTGAAAAGGGACAAAAAGGGACAGCCTGCCCCTATGAAACAGTTCACACCCACCTCTTAGGAAGTGCATCCTTTGGAAGCAGTTTCTGCTGTTGACTTTAAAGTGATGCTTTTACCAACTTCTAAACCAATCAAGGTTTCCAAATACAGATCGAGGTTCCCGCAAGGGCAGCCAATTACACCTGCTGTTACGCAAGCCTAGCGCTCTGCCGGGCTCCTGTGGCTCCTTGAATGGCGTAAAGAGAACAGGGCTTCACCTCTGCTGATGACTCAGTCGTTTAGAACCTCAATTACTCCCTGTTCTTCTAAGACAATGATGCCTTCAGGGAAACTGGGCAGGGCAGGTCAGTTTGTCCTGGTCTGTAACAGCCCCAGACAATTCCCCTGGGAGTTCAGTCTCTGCTTTAAAGGATTTCTGCTTCTTACTTGGCTTCAGGTGGTTGGTTATGTTGTTCCTTGCTCCTGCTGTCTGTAAATCCATTTTCCTGAGAGGAGTACGTCTTTCAGCATCCCTGTGGTGGGCTGAATCTTCATATCCAAACTTGGGAGACTTGTTTTTAACTGAAAGGAGGTGTGCGTTGTGAGGAAGGATCTTGGGGTCTTAATTGTTTCTTCCTTTTTTATTCAACTATTCATTAACAAATGATTACTAAGTGCCTCAGTGTTCAGCACCAGGACAGCAGTGCCTGACCTTAGCTACATGTTGGAATCCTCAGGAAAACTGAAAGACTCACAATGCCAGGCATCCTCCTCCGGAAGATTCTGATGCAACAGACCCTGGGTGTGGTTTTGACCTTGAGATTTTCAGCCTGGGTATGACTTTGACCTTGAGATTTTCAGAAGGTTCCCAGGTGACTCTAACATGTAGCTGGGGACAAGTACTGTAGTTCCAAAAGCTAAGTGACTTCTTCAGAAGCCTGCTGATACCTGTGGGGATCTGCCAGCTCCCTTCCCCATGGCACCTGACAGCCCTTTTTCACTTCCAGGAGTCTTTGGAACTTGACCTTGCCTGTGCTTTTTGCTCCTTGGAATATTTGAGCTTTTAAGGATGCTGTTCCTGGATTTATCTCAGTTGAATAATGTATAGAACATATGACTAGAAAGATTGAACCTGGACTAAAGTCTGACATCAACGTAAATAATAAACTGTTATTAGTCAGTGACTTGTGATCACATCTTGATACTCTAGAAATCAGAGGCTCTTCCTGGAGCAGAATTTAATCTTGATCTAAAGAGAGCACAATAATTGTAATGCAAAAAAAAAAAAAAAAGAGTACATGTATAATGGCATAATTTGGCGTGAACAAACTTTATTTACAGAGTCATGAAAACTTATGGGTAATAATGAGTGTAATACATTCCACTATTGTCATGTATGTAAAAAATTTAAAAAATAATAAAATAAAATAAAGAGAGCACAATCTGCCCCAAACATCACAACTTCCTTCCTTCTTCATCTTCCAGAATTGAAACTTCCTCTTGAGCACAGAGGTCTGATCTAGAAGTTCAAAGACATGAGTTGTAGGTCTAACTTTACCACTTGCTTACTGTTTGCCCTTGGGTAAATTGCTTAACCACTCAGAACTCTGGATGCCTCATTTTAAAATTTTGAATAATATATACCAGAAAAATTTTTACAGTCAGGGCTGAGGTTGTTGCTCAGTGGCGGAGTGTTTGACTAGCACATGTGAGGCACTGGGTTCGATCCTTAGCACCCCATATAAATAAATAAAATAAAGGTGTTGTGTTCATCTACAACTAAAAATATTTTTTAACTTTTTTTTTACAATCAAAGAGTTATTGTGATCGTGAATGCATTTTTTTTTTGTTTTTTGGTGAAAAAACAATTTCAACAATGTTGTTAAAAGGAAATGTGACTGTGGTGAATTGGTGTTGGCCCTTTGCACCTTTCTTTCTTTTCTAGAACTTTTAACTCTAAGTTTTTAAAACCACATGCAGAGATTACTGTATTAAAAGTCATTTCTGGACAGGCATGGTGGAGCATGCCTGTAATCCCAATGACTCCAGAGGTTGACGCAGGAGTTTCACCAGTTCAAAGCCAGCCTCAGTAAAAGCGAGGTGTTAGGCAACTCAGTGAGACCCTATCTTTAAATAAAATGTAAAATAGGGCTGGGGATGTGGCTCAGTGGTGGAGTGCCCCTGAATTCAATCCCACGTATCTTCCCCAAAAGTTATTTCTGAGACTTCAATAAGGCACAAATCATATAATATTTTAATTTTGGGTGGATTTCATTTGTATTAAATGGCTTTGGGGTTGGAACTAGGAAAGTGTGAAAAGATACAAGTTTAATAGTGCAAAGTCCAGTCTTCTGAATGTGAGAGAAAGTTTCCGGGAGATGCTGGGCTTCCCATCTCTCTCATACCTGTGCAAACAGGTGTGTGTGTGTGTGTGTGTGTGTGTGTGTGTGTGTGTTGATAACCCAGCGAGAGGGAAGGGTACTTCCCAGGGCTACAGGCCCCAAGCAGCTTCTTCAAGAAGTTCAGGTTGGACCGTGCTAGTGGCAGAGATTAACCCCCAAGTGCGGCAGGGCCAGTTAGTTTGAGGAGAGTAAAGGAGGTGAGGAGATTCTATCAGGGGACACCTTGCAGCCACCCAGGTGCCCTTCTCTGATCTCCTTCAAGGCAACCTGCTGCCGGAGGTATATTGGTGGACAGGTCCCTGCATCTTCTGACCTGCCCCACCTCCCACCCACCCACTGCGTTCCTAGGCTGCATGTGGACCCCTCCTCTCCCTGGATCCCCTATCCCCTGACACAGCTCTTCCTCTGTCCCCTTCCTTCACTGGCTACCGCTACGGGGGGGGGGGGGGGGAGGTCTGAGCAGTGCTCTGAAAACTGTCTTTCACAGACTGTCCCCTAGTAAATCTCTTCCATGTCTAACTCCATCTTGGTGTCTGCTTCTGGAAGAACCCAAACTGGCACTGACCTGGGCTGTCGAAGGCAAGGTCTATGTCCAAGGAGCCTGTCCCCAGCCGCCCAACGTAATCGCCTTCCCACGGTGCAACTTAGGTGCCCCCTCATCCATCTCGAGTGTCAGTATGAACACTGCCCTAGGGGTATTAAAATGTCCCAGTGCCAAAGAACACAATTTGAAGTACCGTTTAATCAAACTATTACAAACCCACGATCCGTCCACTCTTAAGAATATTGCTGGCATAAGAAACAGTCTTTTGGTCCACGCCATCTTATTCTTGTTTTATATCTCTTAAGAGACTGGTGCAGTCGAAGCAATGACGAGTTTCATTTAAACATTTCCAGGAGTGATCATGAGCAGGTCACTTGCAGACCTCCAATCCTGGGGAGCTCAGTTGACCCAGAGCCACAGGTGCGGAATCCATCCGCAGGAATGTGCGCAGCCCATCGCCACGCCCACAGGCTGCTCCGCCCATGACTGGGTTTAGCCAGGAAACTGAGGCTGTCTTGCTCCAGAGCCTTGGAACTCCTCTGACCAGCAGCTTTGGCTGGAGAATTCCCTGTCGGCCTTGCTGGGGCTTCCTCGGGCAGCCTAGGACACTTCCACCCACTCTGCTTCTTGTGGCCTCAGATTGATATTATCTCCTGGCCGGTCTCAGTCTTCCCCAGCACTGCCCCCACCTCCGTATTCTCTTATTCTTGCTCGCCTAAGTCCATCCTGCTACCTGCTTCTTGGAGAATCCGGACTAACTCTCTTAACCCACCCCACACTCTGGGCTGACCGTCAAAGACTAGGTGGGTACAAAACAGCTAAGACAGCTGTCTTTATTAGCGCAGGCATGACATCTGTCCTGGTTCTCCATCACTCCCAGATGAAGGAGTCAGAAATGCAAAGATGCCTCATGTGAATACGATGATCTGAATTTAAAAATGGAGTTGGATTTCTTCTAACAAAAATAAGTCACCTTTGATGGTGAGGACTGGCCTTGCTATTTAGATTACCTGCAGGCATTTTTACTTATTGAAGGAACTAAGCTGGTTACTCTTAAGATTTGGAGCGGGGTGGATGGGAGGCACTCCATTGTTTAAGCAGGTTGTTTAAAAATTAAACTATTTTAAAATTATATTTTAAATGTAAATTGCATATGTATTTTAAATGACACTGATAAACAAGAGCTAACATTAATGATATGTCAGTGTTTCTAACCTTTTCGCATATATCAAGCATGGAAAAAATGTTTCCAAAGTGAGAGTAACTGGCATATGTAATTAAGAGCATGTGGAAGTCTCTGCAAAGCTTTTTGGTGTGCTTCCTGAAGAGTAAGAGAAACGAATGACTCTAATGACTGAGAAATGAATTCTTTTTCAAGTCAAGTGGTTTCCAGTTCTCTGCCTTGAGCAAAACTGAAGGAGTTACTTAAATGATCTGTCAACTGAAAGATGAGAAATATGATTCTTGGCATATGCCTCAGAAGGAGATTAAAGAATTGTGGGTTATTGTTATAAGATAAATATTCTGGTTCTGCTTGCTTATTTATGTAAGTCAATGTTTGCAAGCACTTAGATCTATGAAATGAAGGACAAAAATAAAGTCATTAGAGATAGGGGTGTAGCTCAGTGAGGGAGTGCTTGCCTAGCCTGCAAGAAGTCCCTGTTTTAGCTGGAAGCAGTGGTGCACACTTATAATCTCAGTGGCTTGGTAGGCTGAGGCGAGAGGATCACAAGTCCAAAGTCAGCAAAAGCGAGGTGCTAAGTAACTCAGTGAGACCCTGTCTCTAAATAAAATACAAAATAGGGCTGGAGATGTGGTTCAGTGGTTGAATGCCCCTGAGTTCAATCCCTAGTACCCCCCCACACACACACACACAAAAGAAGCCCCATTCCATTTCCAGCACCATGCAAAATTAACCAATTCATTAGTTAATTAAATAAAATTGTTGCTAACCTTGTCTCATTAATCCCTGTAAACACAAACTCACTGGAAAACAATAACAACAACAAATACTTTCATTTAGCTCATCAAAAAATGCATTCCAAAAGCAATTTAATTTTTCCTGTTAATAATTATTTTCATGCTCAATAATTAATTTGTGATATCTTTGTTCTATGTTAACTAATTTGTAACACTGATAACAATTTATAACAGAACTTTTTAATGCTGAGAGCCTTAAAGACACAGGAAAAGAGTTTTATTATAAATTTCAATTTATATACATATTTTTGTAGTGCAAAGCAAGGAGACTGACAATAGGCTTTTGAGCATAAAATTACATTTCATTAGGATAACATTCTGTTAGGGAAAGGCAATGAAAAGTGAGTTCAAAGCGAAAAAGAAGTACGATAAAATTTTATGTCATTATAAAGGAGTTTGTTTGTGTATTTTTAAATAGGTAATGTAGATCCCTGAATAAACTTAAATAATAAATTCAAGGTAACTCAACTTAAAAATATCCATATTTTTAATATTTACAATGTCAGAAGTAACCATCCTGTACAGTTATACTAACTTGTTTAAGCTTATGATATATGGGAGAGGGGAATTTTTTTAAAGAATTTGTTGAGGTAAAATGGAGAAAAAGAATGTCTGAAGACCATTGCTGGTTCAGGAGTGGTCAGGAGTCTGAACCTGGGTTGCATTTTAGAATCATCTGGAAAGTTTTGTTTTGTTTGTCTGTTAAGTATTGATACCCAGCCCTACTCCAGACCAATAAACTAGTTTCTGGGGGTGCACCAGGACTTGGGATCATTTACAATCACCCAGGACTTTTCAGTGCATCCAGAGTTGAGAATCCCTGGAGGCCCAGATATGGGAGGACCCCTCCAGGGGAACTGAGAGTGGCCTGGAGCTTATGGGAGGAGCAAGAGACTAAGGCTCTGGGGTCCTGGGGTAAAAACAAGGAGGACCCCAAAACTTCCCAAGTCCCCCTCCCCTGCTTATAATCTCTGGTGAAAGACAGAGTTATGCCAGGTGTCTTTTGAGACTGCACCATGTCCCTGTCAATGACTTTCAGTTCTTAGGGTCCCAGCCGTCCTCCTCTTGCACGGTCCTACTTCTCCCAGTGCTGGGACCTGGGACTGCACTTTGTCATGAGAGAGGCAAACTCCTCCCTCACCTGGGGCGACCTCTGAGCCCAGATGGTGAGAAGAAAAGAAGAGGAATTTAAAAACAGGAACACGATGGAAGCTTACTCTCTCAGCCCCTGAGGAGCACGTGGAGTGCCCTGTTGGGGACTCACCATCTCTAATTGATTCTGTTGATTCTGACCATTCTAAGTCCTTGGGGATGATTTAAACTTGACTGTGCCTCACATACAGCCAGAGAAACAAAGGCTCCAAACTGCATGAACTGTTGAGTCATGGAAGGTAAATAGAACCAGAAATAAAACTAGCCGAGAACTAGGAAGCTTGAGACACTTGGGGTGTTGGGCGAGGCTCCCCTGTGGCAAGCTGTGTGGTCCTGGCACTTTGTCAGACAGGTGGATTGAGCCAGGTGAGTGCCAGCTATGCTCCAGCACCCTAATGATCTCTCAAAGGCCTCCTAGTGTTATGAAAACTTGTGACTGGGAGCCCATTGTCAAGCAGGAGATCCTGTCCCCCAGGTCTGCCTGGAATGTCTGTGCGAAGCTCCGGATCTAAAATAAGGGCTGGCCTGACCCTGGCACGGCCTCCTGCTCCTGGTTTACTTGTTTAGGTTTACAAAGCTCATACATCCTCCTCCTGTGTCTTTCTCATATGATCAATATGTCACATCAAGCGATAACATTTACTAGCCACACCCAATTCTGGGAAAGGCCAAATGACAAAGGTGTGTCCCAAGTACAGGAGACCTTTGTTAAAGTTCCACACCTGGCATGTTCGTTCCCTCTGCCTGTTACAACAAAACACCACAAACTGGGTGACTTAAAACAACAGAAATCTATTCTCTCACTTCTGAAAGCCAGAAGCATGAAATCATTATCACAGAGCCAAAATCAAGGTGTTGGCTAAACCATACTGGCTCCAGGGGTTCCAGGGGACAATTGCCCTTGCCTCTTCCAGCTTCTAGTGGCTACATTATTCCATTCTCTGCCTTTATCTTCATACTTTCTCTCTATGTGTATCAAATTTCCTTCTGCTTCTTCTTTTAAGGATAAAAGAGATTGCATTTAGGTCTCAGATAACCCAGGATAATCTCTCCACCCTTTATGTCATCTGCAAAGGCCCTTTTCCCACACAATGTAACATCTATAGATGTTATGGTTTCAGTAGGTCTCCCCCCCACAATGTGTTGGAAACAATTCTCAATGCAACAGAATTGGCAGGCAGGGACTAACAGAAGGTATTAAAGTCACGACGTTTCCACTATCATGATTAGTTTAGTGCTGATTATAAAAGGGGGGGCTGCAAATTCAATCTTTCTCATGTATTCTCTTACCATGTGATACTTGCCACCATGATATGGTGGAAAAAGGCCCTGGCCAGATGCAGCCCCTCAATCTTGAACTTCCCAGTCTCCAAACCACAAACCAAGTAAATTTACATAGTTTATGCATTCCCCAGTCTGTGCTATTATGTTTACAGCAGCTGAAAATGGACTACCACAACAGGTTTCAGCCTCAAGTTCTGACATCTTTGGGAGCCATTATTCAGTCTAGCATACCTGGGGAAGTGCTATTACCCTGACTGTAATGAGCTGCCCATCAGTAGCTGAAACTTATCCACTATGTGGTGGTCCCTGGTCATAGCCTTCCCCATAGGCTTGTCTTCTGGGCTCTTAATCATGTAGTGCCACCTCCAGCTACCAGCAATACCCAAACTGAAGGGCCCTCAAAGTCCAGGTATCTTCCTGATATAGGAATCTGGAGAAAAATATTTCAGATACTTGTTATCTAAGGATAGCATAGATGGGAGAATAGGACAGTGGGTTCCAGAACTTGGCCTTCCCCCATAAGGAAGCCAGGGGGATTCATCTATCTAATACTGCTCTGTGCCAGGGATGCAAGGCATTCATTCCTTGAATCCTAGGGGCCTTTAGGGGATTCTGCATAGTAAAAGGAGAATCTTCTCGGCCACAGGGCAATAATAGAGGGATCCAATAGAGCTGGACAATCTGGAACCATATCTCCTAATCCTGACCTTGGATGGTGGTAGAAAAGTAGGGAAGAAGGGAACAAGGAGAAGCAGAGGGTAACATAAGCTCATATCCATTTTTTGGATGCTATTGGAAGAAACAGCTAAATACCAAGAGAGTAGGGATACAAAATCTTGCGAGGAAACCTCCATCTACATAGTTCTTTTAATTGAGGTATGGATCAGAGGCGTAATTAGTAGACATGAGGGGATCTCTCCAGACTGACACAAAAATGGGTTGCTAATTTTGGAAACTTCCCTGTGAGTATCCTGCACGTGGTAGGTCCCATTAAAGATTTCTCAACACATTGGAATTTCCACTGAGGAGGAAAGAGTTTCATTCATGCAAAACATTTTTAGATTTGAGTAATAGATTCCTTCTATTCTGTCCCCAGAATTGGCAGTACTAATTCTTTAATTCTAATTTGGGCAGTTTGACATTGTGTTTGGATTAACACCAAACTCTTTTGAACCCACAATGGTGGAGAATAAAGGGTTTCCATATGGGTTTCAGGAACATCAGCTCTATCCATCTATGGTCTTTGGTCCATTCTGATCAAATCAGTCATGTAATTCAAATAACTGGATGCTTGTGTTCTTCATTAACCTTTTTACTCATTTATTTTCTCACCATTCTCTACTGATCTACCTCTTCAAATATACACGTACCTTCCCACAGGTGTTTGCTGTCCCTCCTAATCTGGTGCCAGCTGCCATAGGACTCATAGGCCACTACAGTTGCCTCTTGAGGGTCAGTGGAATAATAGACACTGAGTCCTGGAATGGGGGCCAGTTTCAGATTACATCTGAAAAACCACTGACCTACGACAATATTTTCATCACAAAACCAAACCAGGAGAGCTGGCTGCGACAGGGAGTATGGAGAGTCAAATTCAACTGGACTCTGCCTCTATGTGCCCTATGACTTTTCTGCCCAGGGGACATACTCCAAGCTGTTCCCTCTGCCTGGAGATTTGTGCCTGTCTTCCTACCAGATGGTTCTGATCTAGGCATCAGGTTCCAGCCTTAGGGATGTCTCCCTGACCCTGAGTCTGGTTTGCATCTTCCCTGCCCATCCCCCCTGGCCCTGGTCACCCAACAACCCATTCATTGCCTTATTTATCTGAGTGTCTAATATATGCCAGGCAATGTCCTCATGCTAGTGTGGAGTGAGAATGCCTGCCCTCCAGGAGCTCACACAGGCCCTGGGGAGGGGAGGGGCAGACACAGCCTGCACCTGCTACAACAGAGTTGAACCATGACAAATGCTCTGAAAGGAAAGAAGGAAATGAAGGGTATGGTGAGGAAATTTGCTAAGAGGTCCCTGCTGAAGAGGGGAGACCCTATGATAATTCTTGCCCAGTGCCTGCTCCAGGGCTCTGGTTCAGACCCTAGTAAGCCCTGGGTATGGAGGCCCATCAAGCTGGGGGGCTGCCTTTTCTCCAAATCCCGGGCCCTGGTCAGTACTCGACTCTGCATAGCCTGGGCTGGGACAGACCCTGACCTGTGGAAGCATCAGGCACTTCTGGGAAGCGGGGAGATTCCTTGACATTGGTCTCCAGGAGGCACTGCAGGGTTCGTTACTGACCACAGGCTCTGATGCTGATCAAGGATTACCTATTGGGCCGCGATGCGGCTCAGTGGTAGGTCACTTGCCTAGCATGTGCAAAGTCCTGAGATTGATCCCTCAACAGGGGTCAGGGGTAGGGGATTAACTATGAGGCAAGAACATAAATCTAAGAAAAGAAAGGGTCTACATGTGGGCATAAATTGGGTGGGTCCCCAGTTTCTCTTTCAGTGAATAGTGAAAAGATGGTGTCTGGTGGCCATGTCTGTACCATGTGACTTTGCCCCTGACCACAGCAAATGGGACCACAGCTAATAGAGCCAGGGTAAACACCTCAGTTGAGCAAGAGTACTCTGTATTGTGGCCAGGAGCACCCTTCCCAAGGCAGATCAATCAGATTGTTTCTCCAGGGTTTTCCAAATCAGATCTAAGGAAGGTCTCCAAAAGTCAGAAGTAGGGAGAAGCCAGACAACATGTGGTAGAAAACCAGAGGAGAGGAGGAATGAAGGGAGAAGCACAGAGAGATCTGGCAGCGGGTGGGAGGGCTGATTAATAATCCTAGGGGTACTCAAGTCCCTGGTTCCTGTTGTTTCTGGGGCCCAACCAAAAGGCTATCCTACTTTATCCTGACTTGGTCATTCCACTTTCAAAATAAAAAAAGAAAGAAAAGAAAAGAAAGAAAAAAAATCCTTCAAAGCAGGATATGGTGGCACACACCTATGATCCCAACTACTCAGGAGGCTGAGGCAGGAGGATCATGAGTTTAAACCCAGACTCAGCAATGTAGCAAGACCCTATCTCAAAATAAAACATGAATAAGAGGATATTAAAGGCTCTGGGTTCAATACCCAGCACTACCAAGAAAGAGAAAAAAATCCTCCATTCTCAAAACTGGATGGAGTTGGGTTTTTATCCCAAAGGTACTGAGGAGCATAGATCATCTGCTGCTGGACAAGGACAGACAGGACCACGCTTGGCTCCAGGCAATTGCACCCAAGGCTTAGACACAAGTGAGCAGAGTTTCTCCCCCTTTTGCAATAATTTTTTTGGATAATTTATTTGCAGACATTATGTTTCTATTTTTGCAGTACTAGGGATTGAATGAACCCAGGGCCTCACATATCCTAGGCAAGCCCTCTACCAATGAACGACACCTCCAGCCCCTTCTTATTTTTATTTTGAAGCAAGGTTTTGCTAAGTTGCAGAGGCTTGACCTCAAAATGGTAATCCTCCAGCCTCAGCTTCCTGAGTTCCTTGGAGATGTGCACCACCAAGCCTTGAAGATACTAACAGCTTGAAGATACTATTTTGAAAATACAAATATCTCATAGTTATCCAATATTGACCTTAATTTTGTTATTATAATATTGATTCAATATAAGTTAGCAAAGATTTTTAAGCATCTATTGAGTGTCTGGGACATCATTCTGTTCTGGGAACCTGAGAGAAGACAATGGTCCCAAAACCCCAAACCTCTGTGTCCTGCTCTAGTCCGGTTGCTAAAGCTGCTGAGTCTAACCACTGCGACTGCTGGCTTCAACAACAGAAATGTATTGTCTCCAGTTCGGGAGGTCAGAAGCCTGAGATTGAGGTGTCGGCAGCATTGGTCCCTTCTGAGAACTGGGAGGGAAGGGTCTATTCCAGGCCTCCCTTCTTGGCTTGTAGATGGTTTCTTCTCTTAGCTCCATATCATTTTCCCTCTGTGTGCTTCTGCATCCACATTTCCTCTTCTTATAAGGACACCAGTCATATTGGATAAGGGCCCAACCCTCATTTTAATTTAACTACCTTTTAAAGACTCTATCTCCAAATATGGTCATGTTCTGAAGTATTGGGGATTAGGAGTTCAACATATGAATTTTTGAAGAGACACAGTTCAGCCCACAACAACCTTCATTGTTTTAAGCCAGCAAGATGTGGATACTGTCTGTTCCTGCAACATAACCTAGGCCAGCTTGACTGACCTAAACAATTACATGCAGGTTCAAAATGACAGCATCAGGGTTGATTCCATAATTTGGCTATTGTGAATTCTGCTGCTATAAACACTGCAATGACTATATCACTGAAATTCACAATAGCCAAATTATAAAGTCAACCCAGATGTCCATCCTTAGATGTATAAATGAGGAAAATGTGATACACACACACACACACAAAATGGAGTTTTACTCAGTCATTAAGAAGAATGAAATTGTGACATTTGCTGGTAAATGGATGGAAATGGAGAATATCATGCTAAGTGAAAAAAGCAAGACTCAGAAAAACAAGGGTTGAATGTTTTCTCTCATATTTGGAAAATAAGGGAACAAAGGCAGTAAGGGAAGGGCTAAGACATCACAAAGATCTATGGAAGATGAGTGGAGTAGAAAGAGAATGGGGGAGGGAGGGAGGAAGGGGAAGGGGAAGAAATACTGAATCTAACAGAACCATATTACATACATATATAAATATACCAAAAGAAATATCTCCTTTATGTACATGTAGAAAGCACCAATCAAAATAAATAAGTAAAGATGTGAAAGAAAGATCAGTAGAATAGAGAGAAACGGGGGAGGGAGGAGGAGAGGAAAAGGGAAGAGGAATGGGGATTGAAATCGATCCTCGTATGTATAATTATGTCAAAAGGAACCCAGATACCGTGTATAAATATAATTCCATAATGAAAAGAACCCCAGCATCTTTGAGTTGTCCATGCATATTTACAATCCTATTTAAAAAACACACCAGGTATTTTATGAAAAAAATTATGTGCATCATAGCCATGAATAGGTGAGCCCACACCAGTACACCTAGAGCTCCAACATCATTACTTTTTTCCAGTTTCCTGCAGGCAGGAAAGAGCAAACATGTCTTTCCAGGCAGACAGGAAAGCCCCACTCCACAGGACTCCCAGCCCTGTGCTGTGCTATGCTGTGGCTGCTCCTTCCCACCTCACAGGGATCCAAGATGGCGCACCAGTCACCCAGGTAGATTTCCTCCCCTCGGGCTTGTCCATGGGTGCCGACACCCCGGAGCCTGTCACTTCTCCTTGACAGTTATGAATTCTGACGCTTCCTGCTCACCAAGGTGTTATCATCTGACTGGTGACAGGTTAATTCCTTAATCACCTCTCTGAGTGTTTTCACTGCCTACCAGGCCTCACCTCCTGTTTCCTCGTGGCTCTGACACAGCCAGGAAGCTGAAGGCGGTTCCTTCTCCTGGGAAGGGCTTTCCTACTCAGAAGAGAACCCCGGGGGGAGCAAAAGACCTCATTAGTTTCTGTGGCTGCTATAACAAATTATCACAAACTTGGTGACTTATAACAAAAGAAATTTTGTTATTTCCAGAGTTGTGGAGGCCAGAAGTCTTAAATCCAGGTGTCAGCAAGAGTGTGCGTCTTCTGAAGGCTCTCACGACAATCCTTCCTGGCCAGCTTCTGGTGGCTGGCTCCCGGCATCCTTGGCTGTCTTGGTGGCCTTTCTCTGCCTCCCTATCCACAGGGCTCCTCTTCTCTTTTTTTAAGTCACCTCTGCTTTTCTCTTATAAGGATGCTTGTCATTGGATTCACAACCCACCTGGCTAATCCAGAATGATCCCATCTCAGAATTCTTAATCTGCAAACAACATTATTCCAAATAAAGTCACAACCCCAGCTTCTGGGGATTAGGATGTAGATACATCCTTAAGGGGGTCACCCTTCAACCCATGACACTGTGAAGCTTCACAAAAACATCGTCCTAAGACAAGAGTGGGATGTCAATGAGGCCTGTGTGTCTGTTTACCCTTTCTTCACAGGTTGTTCTCCTCACAACTTCTGAATAGGAAAAAACTCACTGTCTTTCCTTTCTCACCCCTCACAACACCCTGTGCTTCCTGAGCTCTTCACTTCTGGCACTCTTACCTGGGAATTTTGCCACACCAAGCAATGCTCCAGTACTCTGGACACGCATGGGATGTCCTATAATCCAATTAGCTGTCCTACACGAAATTAATGCTGACCCCACAGGTTAAGTGTCCCACAAAATGCCCCCTCCACACACTTCCAATGCCAATCCCAAATCCAGGTTGTTGCCTGTGCTTCTGACCCACCAACTACAAATCAATGGTTCCATGATCCCCTCCTCAGGCTTGGCAATTTGCTAGAATGGCTCACAGAACCCTGGGAATACCTTACCTGCAAAGTATTCCAGTTCATTACAAATGGATACAACTAGCTCAGCAGTAGCCACCTGGAGGAGATGCATAGGACCACATGGAGGGAGGAGGGCACGGAGCCCTGGTGTCCTTCCCAGGTACACACCACCCTCCCAGCACCTCTGTGGGTTCAGCAACTGGGGAACCCTAGGAGCGCCTGGTCAGGGATCTCAATGGGAGCTTCCTCACATGGGCATGGTCTCCAGTCCCTGGTTCCTCCCCAGAGGATGGCGGAGGAGTGAGGCTGAGAACCATAAACTTCAAATCATGACATGGTCTTTCTGGTGACCAGTTCCCTTTCAGGACCCCCAAGAGTCACCTCAATGGAACAAAAGATTTCTTCCTGCCACCGAGGAAATCCCAAGGAATTTGAGCTCTGCATTAGAATCAGAATTAAAGACCAAATATTAGAAAAGATGCACCTAGCACTATTTATTTATTTTGTCATACTGGGGATTGAACCCAGTGGTGCTCTACTACTAAGATATACTCTCAGCCATTAAAAAAAAAATATTTTGAGACAGCGTCTCACTAAGTTGCTGAGGCTGACATCAAACTTGCGATCTTCCTGCCTCAGCCTCCACAGTCACTGAGATTACAGGCACAAGCCACTGCACCCAGTAAATACATATACTATGATAATCATATGTTTAATGTCACAGTCTCCTTTTATTTCCCCCTTCTTTCCTCAGCCCAGAATACTCATGCTTATCATCAACTAATTCAGTCTAAGTTTCTAGAGGGTTAATATGTAGTTCTTCCACAGACGTTTATATTTCAAATTTGAATAATAGAAGGACAGTGCTAAATGCAGCAGAAAAAAATTCTCTTCATAAACTTTTTTGGACATTGGTGAGAATATATTTCTGGAAGAAAAGAGGGAAGTGGAGTGGTAGGTGTCTTCCACTGGCGCACTCAGCTTCAAGCATTATGTCACTTCCTGGGATTGACTCAGAAAACACACTGGCCAAACAGGTACCGTCCTTGAGGCTGGGAGTTGTTTTGTTTTTGTTTTTGGTGTGTGTGTGTGTGTGTGTGTGTGTGTGTGAGAGAGAGAGAGAGAGAGAGAGAGAGAGAGAGAGAGAAAGAGAGAGAGAGAACATAACACAGAATTAACAGTCAAAATCGCCTCAATGAACTAGATTGCTGAAGCCAGTACAGTCACACTTCAAAGGATGATACAGTTAAGATAACTAATAAAATACCTATTTTTTCCTTTAGTGCTTACCATGTCTAGGCGCTGTGCTAGTTTTTTAAAATGAATGTTCCCATTTGATTTCCAGGGTTAGCTATCTGTGTTCAAGATGAAAAAAAGAAAAAAAAAAAACTTGCTTCAAAGCGGTTCCCACATGCACACATACACCAAAAAATAAATAAATAAAATCTGAAGCTTTTAGCTGATTCCAAGCTCAGTAAAGGAGTAATATCATCAGTATATGTGGCTGCAAAAAGGGGTCGCAGGGTCAGACTGTCTTCACGACTCCATGGTGCCCAGATCAGGGGTGGTAAATAAATCTGATTTAGCAAGAGGCTGCCTCTTGCAACCCATCATCTGAGCTCAGGGCCCCCAAGGGACACAGATGAAGGAGGGAACTTCCAATGTCATCGTTTCTTATTTGTGGAAAGAACATCTTCCTGGATCCTGGCTGACTTCTTGCTCCTTGGAGATGGCACAAACATTCTGGAAGCAAAGCTTAAAACTTTCCTGGGCTAGCTTTCCCGCCATAGGCCCAACCCTGAAGTGGTCATCTCTGGGCTCTGGGGCACCCTCAAGGCCTCCTTCCTACCAGAGTGGTCCAGCCCCTGACTTAAAATCCTTTCATTCCTACTTCCAGATCCAGCGGCACTCATTCTTTCTTGAGTCTCTCTTCTTTGTAGGTCTCCCTGGGACAAGGACCAATAATAGGGCAAACTGAGGGAGAATGGAAGCTTTGAGGCAGGGTTCTCAGGGAGGCAACCAGAACAGGGCTGGTCACCAGATCACGTGGGGACGGCTGGAGGAAATGAGGATAGATCCCCAAGAGAAGACCTCAGGAGTACCAAGAGCTAAAGGCCATTAGTGATAATCCTAACCATCTTCTGTTGGGTAAATAGCTCCACACTCTACCCTCCATGCTGCTGCGTTCTGCTTATTTATCTTAACTTTCACGAGACTCTGAGGAGACTTCAACACCCCTCTTTAAAAAGAAGTGAATCAAAGAGATGAAAAATGCCAGGGCCAGCATTCTACCCCAAGGCCCTCCCGCCACCTCTCCCCACGGTCCATCCAAAAGGAGAAAGCGAGGAGATTTATTCTGCTTCACACCAGAAGATAAATGTAGGAACAAGGGCCAACATTCCAGGAGGCAGAATTTGGCTCACTCGAGGCAAGGATTCTGTTAATAGTCAAAGCTGCCCGGCAACGTGTGGGCGGCCTCTGGGCCCTGAGCCTCCCAGCACCGGAGCGGCCACGCAGAAGCCGGTGGACCATCTGCCACGGGTATATTAAGGGATTCCGCCCTGGAATGAAGGTTAGGCCAGGGGAACTTCAAGACAGGATGTATACGCTTTGTTCAAGGAAGCCCTGACAGATTCTAACCTATAGAAGCCTGGCACCTTAGAGCCCCCAGAGTCTGACAAACCTCTTTGTGATATTAAATCCACAACTTAATGTCATCTGATCCTACCCGAGAAGAGCAGTATTCAGGCGGGTTCCTTCCTGGGCGGCTTCTCCTCACCCATCCTCTCCCGTTCAGGATGAATTTTACACTCCCCCTTTTTCTTTCTCTTTATGCGATGAAGAACAATGGTGCCCTGGGATTCTGACAGCATTCCTGAGACATGAATAAGGCCGGAACTCTCCACTCTCCCAGTGCACAATGGCACCTGTGCCAAACAGCAATTCACACTTTACAACAGTCATAGTTTCCCAGGCTGTGTATTCTAAGGATCTAGTGCGGGAACCTCTGGCCTCCTCTGATTCATGATGGTTCTCCATTTCCTGTAGTGTTTAGTGTCTTTGTTCTGGAGGCAAAGAGCTCTGATACAAGAAATGAGGGATCCGAATTCCCTAACAACGACAGTCACCATCTCCTGGTACTTACTATGGGCCAGGTCCCATAGCAAACACTTTAAATATGTTAACTCATTTCATCTTCCTGACAACTCCATGCTGTAGACTGTTTGAATCATCCATTGTCCACACTTAAACCTCACTATCCTGCCTGGACTGTGGGTTGAGGACAATCCAGGGACCTTGGGTGGGTTTCCCACTTCCCTAGGCTTCGACCTTCTCATCTGTGAAAGGGAGAAGAGTCTGGGTGCTGTAGTGCCACCTCCAGCTTCTGAGAGGCAGCGTGTCAGGGCAGAGGCCGTGCCATGTGGACGCCTATCAGCAGCCTAGAACCTCCACCCATCCAACAGGAGAGGCACCTGAGTCTGTCTGCAGACCTCTCCACACAGCAAGGGGACTTCATTCAATTCAGAAACCCATTCCCAGGTGGCGTGATGTTCTCTGTAGCCATTACAACCCATTTCCCCCCATTTATTCCTGAATGCACTGAAAAAACAGTGCCCATCATGTAGTGCAAACACCCTCCCCCCTCTAAAAGTCATTTATTAACAGTCTTTAACTTCCTTTTGACTAAGTATCCCATTAGTCACATACTTTAGACTCATTTATTCTTTTACCTAACATCCGTTTATTGAGTGCCCATAGCACATCGGACACTGTGATAGGCTCTGTGTTTATGTTTATAGTTTGGTGAAATCTGACTTGGCAGCTGTTTTAGGGTTGTAGTAATTGCTGTGAATCTTCACAGTTCTAAAGCTAAAAGAAAAAAATCTAGTTTCTATTCAAGTGAAGTTTGTCAATTTTCTGTCACTGTGACAAAATACCTGAGATAATCAACTTATAGGGAGAAAGGGTTTATTTTGGCTCATGGTTTCAGAGGTTTCAGTCTATGATTGCTTGACCTGTGGTAACACAGTACATCATGGCGGGAATGTGTAGTAGAGGAGGTCTGTTTATCTCACAGTGACTGGGGGGCCGCCTTTTAAAGGTTCTGGGGGCCCCACTAAGTGCCGCCTTTTAAAGGTTCTATCACCTTCCAATAGTGCCAAGGTAAGAACCAGCCTTCAACACCGAGCCTTGGGGGAACATTACTGATACAAGCTACAGCATAGAGGGGAAATGCACTCTGACCCAGATTCTTTTTCCCTCTTGAGACTCCCCTCTCCCTAGGGGAATGGGAGTCAATTGTATTTAGCTCCTGACAGGAAATGGGCAAGAGCAGACAGCACACATTCCTCCTATCACTTCCCAAACCACACACATCCTTCTACTCACATTCCCTTGCTGACCACCTAGATGGGAGGGCTGGGGTGGATGGCGAGGGCAGGGTTGGCAGCTAGACTGTCAGCCCAGCTCAGCAGCCTCCTCCCTCTCCCTGGGTGGCAGCTAGTGCAAAAGCCCTTCAGTGGCTATTTGTGGAAAATGGACCAGAAAGCAGCCATCTGGGACAGCTGGACTCCCCCCACAGGGTTTCCCTGGATGGCTATGCCTATGTCAGGGGTTCTGACATTGCTCAATGTAACTTTGGAAGTTACTTTTAAAGCAAAGCGTGAGCAAAAGATCATATTTTGTGAACCCCTCAGTGGTAGTGAGACACGTTCTCTGAGGACTGGTTTTAGTTCTTGCACAGTCATGAGTCATTCAGAGTGGAGTCTGGAGCTCGAGGTGGGCGCAGAGGCTCCGTCATGCTGTTTTGAATGAATGTCAAAATGTATAAAGAAAGCAAAGGGATCGATTCTCTCTTGTGTCTGCCAATTGGCTCGGGGAGCAATTCCCTGAGATGAACCGCACCTCAAAAATATTTTGAGCAAGGAAAGAACTATTTGATTACGGCAGCCAGAGGTAGAGTGCTGTTCTCTGGATATTAAATATGTGATCTAGGGCAGGTCTCCAGATCCTCTTGGGGCCTCTGTTTTCTCATCTGTAAATTGGGGGAGGGGTGTAGACTAGAGCCCCCCTTGCTCTAGTCCTGGAGCCCTGGAATTCTGGATTCTAGGATAAAGCTTTCTAAGGTGGCTGTTTCTGACCGCACCTCTCACCTGCATAGGTTGGTCCTGGACAGTCTGTTTTACGTGCTGTCTCTCTATTGCCAAGACAGGCTCACGTTTCTAGTTATTTACCCATCATTCCCATAAGCGGCGTGATGGACATCTTCCAGCCTGGGCTCCTTCAACTCGAGGAATGGTGTGTCTCAAAGACAAACTGGAAAATGAGAGTCCCCACCCCGGGGGGAAGGTGTGGACTCAGTAAGATCATGCAGTGCCTTAGCACCATCCTGGAAAGCATGCTGTAGGACTGGGCTATCATGATGGCTACTATTCCCCTTCCTACCCCAGATCTGCTCTCTATCAGCCCCCGATCAGGGATCTGGTGGGTGGGAGGACCCAGTGCTGCCCTCAGCAATGTCTCTCTTGGGATAGGTCTGCTTTTAAAAAGTAACAATAAAAGCTGCTGATTCTCCTCCCTGTTCCCAGCTCTTCACCTTGGGGCCAGCCACAGGAGAGAGTTTGACCCATCTGTGTGGGACAGTCTCCCTGCTGAGTACTAGATATAAACTTCCTACTGTCTCTCCAGAGTCTTCAACTTTGTCCTTTCTCTAATCATTCCTCTTATCAAAATGAATTCTTGTTCCTTAGCAGCTCCAACTCCTCCTGCTTGAATGGAACCAACTTGTCCCCGTGGTCCTTAAAGTGGAACACATGGAATGAAGCATTCAGCAGGGAGACCTGTGCCATACAGATGGGTCAAACTCTCGTGTTTCAGGCCCCAGGGGAAGAGCTGGGAACAAGGAGGAGCAATTAGAAGCTTTTATTGTTACTTTGTAAAAGCACACTTGGCCTGCTCTCAGCGGAAGAGGAATGTCACAGCTGCCCTTGCCAGTCACTGGGGTCCCTGATGTCCAGCCCCCACTCTGCACCATTTATAGATTCCCCGAGAATTTGACACCATTATCTTTAAGCTTCCAGGTGATTCCAATGTGTAGCCAAAGTTGGAACCATTGTTCTGGATGCTTATTCCTCTTAATGTGGTCTTGTATTCCAATCAATTTTTGCCAGTTTCATTCACCATGGTGTTGAATTGTGTTGAATCTACTACTAAAAAAAATTATTTTAGGGGCTGGGGATGTGGCTCAAGCAGTAACATGCTCACCTGGCATGCGCAGGGCGCTGGGTTCGATCCTCAGCACCACATAAAAATAAAATAAAGATGTTGTGTCCACCGAAAACTGAGAAATAAATATTAAAAAAATTATTTTACGTAGTGAAAAAACATGGGTCCTCTCTTCCCTCTTGTACCTTGGTTTTTTTTTTTAAAGTATTCAAATGCAAATATTTTATACTTATTTATATTGCTCATTTTTCTGGCAGGGGGTGTAACTGTCCTTTTTCTATAACCTGGAAGTCAGGAAACTACTTCTGAAAAGGGCCAAATAGTAAACACTTTAGGCTTTGCAGGCCACATGGTCTCTGTCACCAGTAATCAGTCCTTCCATTACAGTTCAAAGCAGCCATAGATGTCCATAAACAAATGAGTGCAGCTGTATTCTAATAAAACTTTATTTACCAAAACAGGAAGTGGGCCAGATTCACCTACAGGCTGTAGTTTGTCAACACCTGTGTAAATAATCAACTTTATTTTGGTTCCCAATTGTGTCATACAACACTTTGGCTATGCCCTCCACCTTCCTTTGATCAAGAAATCAGATGAGCAACCTTGTTTCTAAATCATTCATAAAACTGTTGAACAAGACTAGTAAAAAAAAAAAAAAAAAAGCAACTGTCAAAACCATGATAATATGCTACTTCATACACATCAGGGTGGCTATTAAAATAGGAAACAACAAGGCTGTCAATGAGGTAGAAAAATTGGAACTGTGCCTTGCTGCACAACAAAATTGTATGGCTACTGTGGAAAACAGTATGGCAGTTTCTCAAAAAAAATTATAGAATTACAATATGATATCCTTTGGAGAATATGCTTAAAAGGATTGAAAGCAGGGACTTAAATATTTATTTGCTCACTAATATTCACAGTGGTATTATTTACAATTGGCAAAAGGTAGAAACAACTCAAATGTCCATCAAAGGATGAATGAATAAAAATGTTATATATATACATATAGTGAAATGTTATTTTCAAAGGAATGAAATTCTGGGGCTGGGGCTGCAGCTCAGTGACAGAGCACTTGCCTAGCGTGTGTGAGGCACTAGGTTGGATTCTTAGAACCACATAAAATAAATAAATAAAATAAAGGCAGGCTGTCCATCTACAACTATAATTTTTTTTTTAAAAAAAGTAATGAATTCTGACATACTGATGAACCTTGAGGACACTGAGTTAGATGAAATCAGTCAGGTACAAGAGGATAAATATTGCATGACCCCATTTATATGGGTACATACAGTAGTCAAAATTGTAGAGACAGAAAATAGACCAGAAAGTAGACCAGAGGTTACCAGTGGCTGGGGCGAGGGGTGCATGGCTTGGGGAATCATTGTTAATTGGTGTAGGGATTTGGTTGGGAGAATGAAAAATTTTGGAGATGAATAGATTCTGGTGATGGCTGCCCAAGGTGTGCATGTACTTAATACCACTGAGCTATCCACTTAAAATGGTTAAAACGGTAAATTTCATTTTAAGTTTATTTCACCACAGTTTAAAAACTGAAACCAAGGACTGAGAATGGGGCTCAGTGGTAAAGTGCTTGTCCAGCACGTCTGAGGCCTTGCGTTGAATCCCTGGCACCTCAAAAAAGCTAAACTAAAAGAGGACCTTGAAGACTGCCTCTGAGGACCTCCCTCCCATTCACAGGGATGCCTGTGTGACTATACTTCCAATGCAGCCATTCAGAAGGTAGTGAAGAGCTAGTGATCGAAAATCATTAATAAAAATAAATAAATGAACCTGATGTCTGTCTTCAGCTATTTCACCATTTTCCCATCACAGGTGATCATAATAGAGCTCATACATACCTCTGCACGTCTCCAATTAGCACATCTACTCCTCTACCAGCTTAGTCACCTATCAAGGAAAGAACAGAGTTTGGCTTTTATTATAGAAAAGGTACTTGATGGAAGGCCTCAGGACTCCCCCCCCCCCCCCCCCCCCCCCCCCCCGGGGAGCAGCATGCAGGCTGTCCAACACGGCATGGTCCAGAGATGCTTTGTCTCTGTCCCCTAAGCTCCCCAACCTGAACACATACCTGGGAAAGTCTTCTCAGGACCCCATGACAAGTATACAAATAAAGAAGGTCCTTTCCTTTCATGTTTTTGCTGATCTCTCTCTGCCTATCATGCAAAATGCCCGCAACACAGCCAACCATTAGAACAGCGGGTTCTGGTGGGGACAGAGCCGCTCCGTGGTGTGTCGCGCCCTCTAGTGTTGACTCGGGGGAAAGGTCAGACGAACAGGCTTTGGAAACTTTGCCTTCTGTGTGTAGCATTTTTGTTTCCTTTTTTGGTGATGCTGGGGTCGAACCCAGGGCTTTGTACGTAGGAGGCAAGCACTTTACCAACGGAGCTATATCCCCAGCCCTCTGTTTGGCATTTTTGTAACACAATTGAGTCTGTTGTGTATTTTCCATATTATAACTATAATTCTAATGAAAATGTTCACCTGTTAATTTGAAAACATCTAGGATTAAGATAACTGTCAAGAAAGGAAAAAAGGAAGGGAAGAAAAAAAGTACAAAAGAAAAATGGAAATGAAGGTGCTTTTTTGGTGTGTGTTCTCTGTTTCTCGAGACAATGTTCTATAAAGGTAAAAGTTATCTTAGAACATACGATTTATTAAGGAGCACTGTTAATTTCCATTTGTTCCCTATATCCTCCTTTCACCTTATCTCACAGTTCTAAAATATTTCTTAGGTTTCTGCAAAGCCAAAGGAGTCTGCCATCTAACCTAAAGTGAAGAACTACAGCCACAGATAAGCTCTACAGGCAGAATTTCACAACCCAGACTCTTATCCTATAAGATTTGCTTTGAGTATCTTTTTTTCTTAAAAAGAAGTGACTGGCTCAATATTTCTGGAAGTCACAGACTCAAGAAATCATGAAAACTCTGTCCCATTTCCTTTCTATGCTTCTAAAATGTCATGAACCTAATTGAAACACACACACAATTCTAGGAGATTCAATCTCACTAAAATCCATTCTTGGACTCCAGATTCCTGCATAAATATTCAAAAGAAGCTCAAGAGAGCAGAGCTTGCTCCTTTCCTTGTGGTCAGAGGTGAGGGGAGTGTGGAAAGCCCGCTCCTGGCACACAGCTTGCTATTTTCAAAGACTGTCATGTGCATTGGCTCAAGATCCCTCACAGCCACCTGGTGAGGTCAGCAGGGGCAGAACCACTCAAAGCAGGCTGACAGCCACCAGAGGACATGTTAGAGAAAGGCAGACAGAAAACAAGGACATTTTTGACATTAAAGTCAAACCCTCATAAAATATTTACTTGTCTTCTCTATGCCCACAAAATCATATCTTTTTGTGCAAATGGCCACAGAAAAAGAAAAATGGTAGAAATAGTCTTACGATGCTTGGGGGAGGCAACAACATCCCCTGGACACCCATTAGCATGGTGGTGAGCCACAACTATCTAGGTGTTTGCAGGGAAGACTCTAAGAGGCTGGCCGTTGAACACCAGGCCTTTTGTTAAAGTGATTGGTGTGTTTTCAGGGGCAAGATATCTATCTTACCAACAGCATCATCTTCTACCACCCCTAAGGATGTCCAGGTCAATACTCCAGGTTTTCTTACTCTGCCGTCCTGCAAAGATCAGTGATGCATCTTGACTTAGCATTGGCTACCCTAGCACCAGGCATAGCAAAGAACCTGGTACTGAATCCGACTTTCAAACTCCAGTTGAGAACATTTTGTCAGGGTACATCCTTCAAGAAGCAGATGCCAAGGATTTAAACAGGGGAAGTGTCTGTGTGAAAAGACATTAGGGAGGAAGTTGGGTAAATCTGGGAGAGCTATTGTGAGTAAAGGAAATGGTAAAGAAGTTGGGTGGAAGAGTTTTAGAAAGCCCTGCCAGTCTAAGCAAGGTTCGTCACAGTCAGGGGACAAAGTCAACCATCTAATGAGGACGTGCCTGTGAGCTTTCATGACCTTCATACATTCACTGTGGTTTGGTGCAAACATAGGCCCTTGGTCAGTCCTGCTTCGTGTTGTTGGAGACCTGTGAGTACATTCTCGTGACCATAGCTCCTTTCATTCTGCTGGCTCATTTTAACTCTCCACCTTTATTGCCAGGATCTACTAACCCCAGCACTCTTCCACCATCCATAATTCTTCTGTGACTTCATTTCCCTTATAATCCTTGCTTCAGGACCCAGCCCTAGAATGTCTTCATTGCAAACACCTTTAACTCTTCAGAACCTCTCCTACTCTGAGCTGCTCACCTGATCCAGGAGACACTAGTAGCTACCAATTCCCATATCCTCCTTCCCCGATGAACCTCGTTCAGTTCAGAGTGTTCACCATCTTTTCCTAAGACAGTGACCTTCAACTTTTGCTGCATCAGAATTGTCTATTGGGCTTGTTAAAATTTGGTGGCAATATTTCAACACCAGAACTTCTGATACACTAGGTTTGGGATGAGGCTCAAAAATTTGCTTTTTAGCAAGTTTCCAGGTGTTACTGATGCCGCTGGTCCAAATGATTATACTTTGAGAGCCACTGGTTTAAATCCATCCTCATCAGCTAGGCACTCACCAGGGACTGATGCAGAAGGCCTGATTAAAGCTAACAATTAAGCCCATGGCATTCCTGTGGTTATGACTGAGCTCTGAAGGAAGAAACTTCTAGTCCCTGGTTAGGAAAAGATTTTCTTTCTTGCTTGCCTCACATAAATAAGGAAGTAGATACACCTAATTGGCACTCACAGCTATGCCACAGCAGAGGTGCAAGCCATGAGAAGAAGCTGATCATGTGGACAGCAGAGTGGAGAGAGAAAGAATCTGAGTCCTTTGTGAACTTATGGGGCCACTGGATCCACCAATCCTGGAGTCTGACCTCTCTCTGAACTTCTCTTGAAGTTAAATAATTTATTTTCTTAGTGACTTGTGAAAGGTTTTCTGTTACTTGCAATAAAAAAAAAAATCCTGATACACGTAGGAACACCAAACCCAGACCTACCCAATTATTCCTGACTCTACTCCTATACCCTAAATAGGTGAATGCTTTTTAATAAATAATTCTACCACCAATTTGACTTGATTTGCTTCAAAATTATGACTGGAACTCTCATGTGGCACCTACGAATGCCTGTCAATACTCTTACAACTCACTAGAACATTCTCTTCCTTGCTTTCTGTGATGGTTATTCCACACTTTCTCCTCTCTTCTCACATCACCTCTACCTGTCTCAGCCAATGGTGTTGCCCAAGACTTCATAGAAAGGTGGACACAGGCAGAAAACAGCCATTCCTTCTCTACCACAAAGTCTATCAACTTCCCTGTTTGTCTGCCTGCTTCACCATCCCTCCTATTGGAGAAGAGGGAAGACACCTTCCACTTTTGCTTTGGATTCTGTGTTACTCAGCTTTTTTGTCACTGTGATCAAAATGCCTGAGAAAAACAACTTCAAGAAAGAAAGATTTATCTTTGGCTCACAGTTTCAGAGGTTTCAGTCCATGGCCAGTGTCCCCATTGCCTTGGATCTGAAGCAAGGCAGAACATCAGGGTGGAAGTGTGTGGTGCAGCTGGGAAACAGAGGAAGGGACCAAGGATAAACATAGAGTCCCCAAGGGCACTCCTCCAAGGACCCATTCCCTCCAATGGTCCCACCTTGTACAGCTTTTGCCACCTTCCAATAATCCATTCAGCTATGAATCCCTCCATGGAATGAGCTGCTGATGGGGGCAGAGCACTCATGATCCAGTGGCTCCCCCAAATCCCTATCTCTGAAAGCTGCTGCATTGGGAAATAAGCCCTCAACATGTGAGCCTTCAGGGAACATTCCAGACCCAATCCATAATCAGTTTCAGTCCCTTCCTTCTCTCAGGGACTCTATTCTTACAAGGATCCCCTTCTCTTATGCCACATTGATTTGTTACTCCACCAGATCATTCCCACCGGCAGGCTAGCTTGATCGAATCATACACCTCTTTTTAAAAAATTCCCTCTTAGTACTAAAGCTTCTCCCCGCCCCCTCACCTTTTCCTTTCCCACCTCTGATTGGCTCTTGAATCCATTCCCATGGGGCTTTCCCAATGTCTATCATTCTGCTGAAATGGCACTTCTCAAGGTCATCCTCTTGTCAAATGGTGTTTCATGTCAAGGTCATTTCCCACCCTACACCTGAGCAGATCTTTCAGCAGCAACTACACAGTTGAATTCCCCTCCATTCTTAAAAAATGGGAGTTCATAACCCACTTGAATCAAAGTGTGAAATATGATGTCAAGAACTATGTAATGTTTTGAACAACCAACAATAAAAAATTAAAAATAAAAGAAAATAAAATAAAATGCTACCAACCAAGTCCAAAAAAAAAACAAACACCTGAGGCTCTGACTCTGCTCTACCACCCTGGCCTCTCCTCCTGGGCTGACTCCTCCTCGGCACTCTAACTTCTAAATATCAGTGTTCTTAAAGACTTTCGTCTTCACCTCTGTCCTTCTCTGTATCTGCACGTCTCTCCTGTGTGATCTCTCTCAGCCCCGGGGACACAGATGTATAACTGATTTGCTGTCAAACTCACAGTTCCCTTTCTGTCAAGCCTCAGGCACATCTACTTGTCAACCTGGAATCACTATGTAGATGTTTAACAGGATTCTCAAACTTGAAGTCACGGGTGAAGGAAATAAAAGAGCTGAAATTACACTAGACAAGCCAGCAATCATCACAAAAAAATTCATAGCAATGATTAGCATTACCTATAAAAACACAGTTCTCACAATATTTCCCGGAAAAAGCTCTATGTGTTGTGTAGTTGTTGAGAACTATTAGCTGACCTAAGTGCACTCTCTTATAGATGCATGGGTAAGGTCAGTTCATGTTACAGGAAGCTGAAAATCTTTCATTGGCATTGAACACATGCTGAATGTCCTACCTCTCATGGGGAGCAACGGGTACCTGCTTTTCCCTATTGAATATCCAGCCCACCTCTGAGGTCCAGCTGACACCAATTTATATGCTGTAGCAATTTGCTCCTTTGTAACAAAAATAAGTACATATGTCTGGCAGCCCAGGTGACTCTTAACCATCTTCTTTAAGATCAACATAGCTACGCATTGACTTTAAAAGAAACTTTTTGTTTTGAAATAATGATAGCTTTAGAGCAGGTTCTGTATGAACTTTTATTCTTCTGTATGTTTTAGAGCCAAATTTTCTAGGTCTTCAAAATATCAAAACTGGAATTTTAGCTGATATTCCATTGATGTACTTATACGGGGTTATCCCATTTAAAACAAAATGTCCTAACATTTATTCAGATCATCTTTAACGTCATTTATCAGCATTTAAAATTTTTGTTCAGAGAAATCTTAACATATTCTTGTTCAGTTCCTGGTATTTTCTAGTTTTGTTGCTCTTAATAAATGGTCTCTTTTCAAAATTATATTTTCTGGTTGGTAGAAATTATATTGGTAGAATTCTATTTTCTGCCAAGCAGAAAAGTGCTAACAATTTTGGGGGTTGACCTTGGGTCCGGCAACCATGTTTAACTCTTATTATTTCTCATAATTTTGTACTGTTCTTTGCTTTTCTCTGTAGATAATCATATTAATGCATATACTAGAAGTTTCATCCCTTCTTTCTAATATGTTCTTGATTTCGCTTTCTTACCTTATGGAATTGATCAGAGCCTCCAACACTATCTTAAATAACACCAGTAGTAGTGGACATCCTCATCTTGTTCCTCACATCCTCACATTTCAAAAGAAATGTGTCTGAGGAGGGCTCTCCATTAATTCTGGTATTTTCTACATATGTTTTATAAATTACCTTTATCAAGTTAGAAAGAACAAACTTCGGGCTGGGGATGTGGCTCAATCGGTAGCGCGCTTGCCTGGCATGCGTGCGGCCCGGGTTCGATTCTCAGCACCACATACAAAGATGTTGTGTTCGCGGAAAACTAAAAAAAATAAATAAATATTTAAAAAAAAAAAAAAAAAAAGAAAGAACAAACTTCTTTCTATTCCTAGTTTTCTGACAGCCTACCAATTTTTAATGATGTTGCTAAAAGAATAAACATGTAGATCTATGGGATACCATAGAAAGTTCAGTGATGGATCACATACATATTGAACCTGAATTCATAACGAAGGAGTGTCCACAAAACAATAGGGAAATTGTTATCTAGTAATTTCTTTTGGAAAAACAAATGTACTATATGAAGAAAAATAAAAATGAATCACTGCCTGATAGTACAGGTAAATGTAACTTCTAGAAGGATTCTAGAGTGCAGACTCAATTAAAGGTTCTGTTCTTCATTTAAACCTTTTACATTAACAAGTCACATCCCCTCAACTGGCAAAAATGCCAACCATATTCCTGACCACGTCTACCTTACAAAACTGTGCTTCTAAAACATCCCTCCTATTCCTTTCTGCTGCTATCAATGTATATTTTACTTTTTCATTTATTATAAATCACAATTACTACTGCTTTGCTGTAGAGAGTTGGTTCTTCTTCAGAACCATAAAAAAAAAAAAAAAAAACAGAGAGAGAATGTGTCTTTGATGTGGACTTTCATTGCCAGCGGTTCTGTTCCTCTTCATTTCTTCTTGTTATCCACTTTTCTCCCTACCACATTCTTTCTGCCCTGGGTCTGTTCTTTGATGTTCTTGTAGAAGTAAGTCTCCCAGCAATGAACTGTCAGCTTGCACTTGCATGAAACTCTATTTCTCCTTCATCTTTTAAGAGACATTGTCAGTAGGTATAGCATGCTGGGTTCCCAGTTTCTTCTCCCAGTACTTTAGAGATGTTTGCATCTTTTATTAAAGATGATTTGGGTGCTTTCTGGCAAGAAAGCTGCTGTCATTCTTATCTCTGTCCTTCTAGGAGTTAAAGACACAGAGAGTAAGGTGTCTTTTCTTTGGCTGCCTTCCCATTATCCTGACTACCTTTGGTTTTCACAGGTTTGGATACAATGTGCCTGATGTCCATCTTTGATATTAGATATTTTAACCTATTAATCTCAGTCATTTTGAATTTCTTATCTGATAATTTTGAACACTGGCTGCTTTATGATTCTTAGGTTCTGTTGACTGCTTTGTCTCTTGGGGTTTTGCTTGCATGCTTGCTTTTTTGTTGTTGTGGTTAATCTCATAATTTTTTACTAAACACATGACATCACAGTAAACACTAATAATAATAGGACAGTAAACCTGGAGGCAATAATGTTTATGTCTGAAATAGGCACAACTCTCAATAGTCATGAGTTTGGAGAAGATGAGTCAGGAGCTGAGTGGGTTTGGTTTTTGCCATGGCTCTGGTTTCTTTCGGTGAACCACCAGCCTCAAATTCATGTAGCTTTGCCATTTACTTCAGGTGTGGGGTGAGGGCTACTCCTATCCAACCCTTGGCTTTTGGCTATCTCTGCCCACCGAATCACAAGGAAGGTCTTTCTCTGTGCGCTTGCACTTTCCCTAGGGTGGACTGTTACTGCAGGGTGCACGTTGTCAGGCTCAGAGAGGGGTCTCAGAGGGTTCTCTGTTGCCCTATCTAGCCTCAACATCCCTAGGCTGGCTCTGTGGCTAGGCCACTTCCAGCTTTGAATTTCTGCCTTGGATCTCTCAGAAGAAACTGATGAAGGAGAGAGTTTTCTTCTCTTTCCCCGGTGATAGAGGACATCTAAAGATACTGGTTGTTAAGGTTTGGATATGAGGTGTTCCCCCAAAAGCTCAAGTATTAAAGCAGGAATATAAAATGATTGGATTGTGACAGCTGCTGCAACCTAATCAGTGCGTCCTAGTTTAGATGGAGTAATTGTGTAGACAGGTGGGACGTGTCTGGAGGAGGTGGGTCACTGGGCATGTGCCCTGGAAGGGTGCATCTGCCCTGAGGCCCCTTCCCTGCCCCCTCTGCTTCCTGACTTCACCACCAGCTGAGCAGCTTTCCTCTGCTGGGCCCTTCCCCCATGATGTGCTGCCTCACCTTGGGGACAGACCAATGGAGTCAGTTATGTATGAACTGAGACCTTTGAAACTGTGGGCCCCAAATGAATTTTCCCTCCTCTAAGTTGTTCTTGTCAGGTATTTTGGTCCCAGCAATGCAAAAGTTAACTGAAACACTGGCATAGGGCCCTGGATCCAGACTTCTTTTCCATTCTTCTTACATGGGTAGAGGAGGCCCTCCGACGTCTATATTTTCCCCAGAAACAGCCAATGTTTAGTGACATCTTGGAGGGGAAGGTAGGCTGACCTTTCCCCAGTGGCTTAAAACTTTTGCTGTGTACATGAAGGGTCCAAGGAGAAAAGTGGGTTTCCCCCTTCCCCATAGTGTTAGCCAAACCTCTCTGTGGGCCTGCACCACTAGGAGGCCTCTTTCTGATCTCCTGTCCTGGCCCCAATGTTTATCCTAAGCACCTGGCAGAGGCCCATGGAGAAGCACCTGTGAGTGACAATTTCCTTCTGTCTGAGTGCTCAAGGGTTCTATAAGGTTGTAATAGTCCATCCTCAGCTTTAGCAACTTGTTACAATGTTAGCTGATTTCTCTTTTCCTGAATGTATGGTGGCTGGTGCCACTGCCTCCTGTACATGGCCACAAGAGTCATGCATCTCATCCTATTTACTGGGACTTTCCCTCCATGAAATTCAAGCAACTTGATTGTCTTGAAATATTTGCCCTATGAAGTACACAAGAAAAGTTATGAATTTGTCATTTACCCAGCATGCTAAGAGAAATGATGGTTAGGGTAAGAGCAAAGCTTTTGCCAGTTTTTCTCATCCTTGGAAAGAAGAACCATCATCCTGAGGTGTTGTGAAGCCCACATGAAGAGATGTAAAGAAAGTCACTTAGCAGCTTCAGTAGTCTTTGTAACAATAAGGATTATTGCACTTTTACATGAAGGCAGCAGGTAATATCTATGGGATTTTTAATAGCAAGCAAGCTAACAATGGAAATAATTAAGATGTCAACAGCAGAATAGATAAATGGCAACATAATAGAGTACAAGGCATGACAGAATAATAAAGAACATGAATTCACAGCTACTGCAGGCAACACTAATGACCTGAAGGAACATCAAGTTAAAGAAGCTAGACTCAAAAAGCACATCCAGTGTGATTTCATTGATAGGATGTTCAGAAACGTGCAAAAATCTAAAATATATTTCTGATGTATCATATATGTCAAATGCTATAAAGAAAAGAAAGGAAATTATACACATAAAATTCATAGTAGTGAATATTATCTTTAAAGTATTAAGTTGATAGAATGTCAGTATAATTTAGGATATCTGTTTCCCAGTCACAGATGTCCTCAGGTCAAATGGGATTGCTGATGGTGTGATGGTCTGAGTAGACATTAATTCTCCAGCTCCAGAGGAGGAGCCTGAGTCACGTTCTTTTCTGCACATGAGACACAAACTCACAGATACAGGAGCTTAGTCACCACTGCTTCTTACCTTGAGATCCAGGAGAAGAGAACAGGAGGCCCTCCAGCAAAAGGAGGCATTCAGAGTTCAGACAGGACTTAGCACAAGTTGACCACGAAGAGGGTGGATGAAATAATGGCTTAACAGTTCTCAAAGAGCCAGATGTGGTGGTGCACACTTATAATCCCAGCATCTTGGGAGGCTGAGGCAGGAGGATCACAAGTTCAAGGCCAGAGTGAGCAATGTAGCAAGATCCTGTCTCAAAAGAAAATAAAGGAATTAGGGGTTGAGCTTAATGGCAAAGCACTCCTGGGCTCACTTCCCAGTACAAGACAGACAGACAGACAGAAGGAAAGAAAGAAAGACGAAAGGAAAGAAAGGGAAAGTCCCCAAAGAAAACTAGATCCTATCTTATCTCACTAGGGAAAGACCATTTTCTTGTTCAGGAGGATCACAGCATGTGGAAGAACAGAATGGTGGTCCACTGGAAGTGACCACTATCTTGGGTTCACTGTGGTGAACCAATAAAACAAGTTACATTTCAAAGCAGGATGTGTGTAGCCAAGGTTTAATTCCTCATTCCTAAGAGGCACCAGGGGCCCATTACCAAAGCAAGTGGCAAGTGCTCTGAAACGTGTTTAATAAAGCACTTACTAATTCTTACTAAATGCCAGGAACTGTTCTAGCTCTTTACAGCAGGACTCCTTTTACCCACTCTTCTGCTGGTTCAGTTATTCATGTCAACTGTGACTCAAAAATATTAAACGGAAAAATTTCAAAAATAATTCGTAAGTTTTCAGTTGTGCACTATTCTGGGTAGCCTGACAAAAATCTCACACTGCTCCACCTGGGACGTGAATCAATCCTTTGTCCAGCATATCCATGCTGTATATGCTACCCACCTGTTAGTCACTTAGAAGCTCTCTCGATTAGCAGATCAATTGGGTCAGAATTAACAGTGCTTGTGTTCAAGTAACCTTTATTTTTTAGTTAATAAGGTCCCCAAAGAATAACAGTAGGAATGCTAATAATTTGGATATGCCAAAGACAAGCTGCAAAGTTCTATGGTTAAAGTTTATCATAGGTACATGTGTATAAAATATATATGTAGTTCAGTACTATCTAAGGATTCAGGCATCTATGGGAGGTCTTGGAATGTTCCCCCACCCATAAGGGAGGACCACTGTATTAGCCCATGAGATCTTCACAACACCCCTATGACGTGAGAAGTAGCATTGTTGCTACCTTACAGAGGAGGAGATTTGCCCAAGGGGCATAGAAAGTAAGTGGGAGCCGGAATGTGGAGCTGCTGGTCTGACTTCAGAGCCCCGTTCATCAGCACCACACAGGGCTTCCTGGCTGGTCTCTAAAAGTTCTCCCTAAACCGTGGTCTTGCTTATCTATGGTCTGGAGTTTTTTTGTTTTTTTTTTTAATTTTTTATTGTGGGTTGTTCAAAACATTACAAATTTCTTGACATATCATATTCCACACTTTGATTCAAGTGGGTTATGAACTCCCACCTTCACCCCATACACAGATTGCAGGGATGGTCTGGAGTTTTAAGGTCATCCATTTGAATAGACAGAGGGAGGAACTAGCCCAACTTCCTGTGCCAGTGAGTAGGTATTTGTTTTTCCAGAATTTAATTATGGGCCTGTAGCGAGCAGCAAGATTCTCAGGGCCCAGAGACCAGCCCCAAATAAATGCCACTGGTGGCCCTCGGTGCTGGAAAGATTGTTTCTTTCCTTCCTGGGACAGGCTCTCTATAACAACCCTGGGACCGAAATCACAAGAAACCCAAGAATCAGGGAAAATGTGCATTGAAATGATAAATGGGATGATCCCCAGTAGAACCAGTTTGGTAGAAGACCAAAGGTCAAGAGAGAGCTGTCAGCCTTGACCCCCTTTGGGCAAACCCTCCTGTGTCCTCATTGGGATACAAAAAGTTGCACGGGATTCCTAAGCATAGCTCTGTCTCTGAATTCCTTGGAGATAGATACAGGGAAAAGAACAGACTTTCTTTTTTTTTTTTATTGTTCAGTTTTTTTTTTATTGGTTGTTCAAAACATTACAAAGCTCTTGACATATCATATTTCATACATTTGATTCAAGTGGGTTAAGAACAGACTTTCTATCCCAATGTACAAAATCCAGTTCAACACAGAAGCCAGGCACAGTTCTGGAACAGTCCCTTCTCCAATGATTCTAGATAACCAAATTTTTAGCACATAATGAGCTCATAAGAATGAGTTCCAAAATACTGTGAGGTTTAGTTCATTACAGAATTCCAACAGATTTCTACCAAAATGTCAACAACTCTGATATTTATAGGACATTCTTATCTGAATGGGAAACAGCCCTGTATTATGTTCCATCATTCTCATTTACTGGAGAAAAAAATGGCATCAGGAAAAATTGACTATTTTCCAGGGATCACAGAGTTCATAAAGTTCTGCTGGGTGCTGGAGGAAAACATTTTCATAGAAGCTTTTCATGATTCAGAGAAGACTTACATCCAGAGAAGTTTCAAGAAAGCCAAAGGGAATGTAGGGTGGATGGGGCAGAGAATGGAAGGATGAGAGGTGGGGTCAAAGAAGAAGAAGGAGCAAAGGATGAGTGCCACAGTCTGGCTGCGCACAAATAACCGGGAGGTCACGAGCCACTTGTAGATTCAAGCAGGAACGAACTTTATTCCAGAACCCACGCGAACTCAACGGGAACTCCGTGAGAATTCCATGGGAACTCAAAAGTAGCGGGCACCCGAGGTAGCAGGAACCGCCTTATTGCCGGACAGCAGAGGTCCATATACACAACTGAATACACAGCCTGCCCCAATCCATCATCATCCAGTTACAGCAATCAGCCATCATCCCAATAATTATACACAGCTTAACTTAACCATCATCATCCTAATGGCTCGCTGGCGCTACCCCTCAACCACTCCTTCTGGCAAAATGCCAGGCGCCATCCTGACTTGGTTGTGGCTCTCAACAGAAGAGAACATAAGCGCTTTGTAGTTTGCCCACTTACATAGTAACTGTCCCCAAACTTCTCACCCTGCTCTGATCCATGAGGCCACAGAGTGGGCCCCAACCACCAAGATGACACTCCGGGCATATCTTCCTCCCTGATCAAAAGTCCTCACCTTTCAAGGCCTGATCTGAGCAGGAAGAGGCCATGCTTATCAGAACTCTGGGGATGATGCACTGGAGTTTTGAAGTTCATCTAACACACAGCAGATGGGCTCTCCTCCACCCAGTCATTCAGAGACCTGGCCTGACGGAAGGTTTGTCACCTGTTTCCAAAGTCACCCTAGGCATCCAACTGCAGCTAGATGGGGAGTAGGGTAACAAAGGCACTTCTAGTCACCTCACCTTATATTCCATTGTTTTGCCTTGGGTGGGGGGAAGGGTCTGGAAAATGCAGAGCTGAGAGCAGCTGCACCCAGAAGAGCTCTTCTTAAGGGAAGAGGAAGTGTGAGTTGCTGCTGGCCATTTGTCTGATGCTGCATGTGGTATCATGAAATCCAAGTGAAGAAAGCTGTTCAGGAAGGAGACTGTGTTGATTGGTTGAAATTCTTCTCACATGTCAATAAATGAGGCCTGAAGTTTGCCTAGTGGGTGCAATGACAGCAATTCTGAAAGAGCTTTGGGTCAAATGCCTGAGCAGGCACAAGAGAGAGGGATAAGACAGTAGGTACAAGTGTTTGGAGGGAATTTTTGATGTAAAGGACAACAGACAAATAGACAATTTGAGTCAAATATTGGAGGATCCTTTATTTTAAAATATCCTTTTTTTTTTTCTCCTTTACCTTTACTTGTGAGATCCACAAGTAACTCTACAATTGTCTTGGTCTTTGGGCTGCTAAAACAAAGTCCCATAGACTGAGTATCTTGGAAACAGCAGATCTATTTTTCTCAGTTTTGGAGGCTGGAACCACAAGATCAGGGTGCCCGTGTGACCAGATTCTGATGAGGATGCTCTCTGGGTTGCAAAGACTGAAGTCTTCTCGCTGCATTTCACATGGCAGAAAGAAAAAAGAGAGAGAGAGAGAGAAAATATCCTACAGTGTCCCTCTCCTAAGGGCACTGATCTTGTTCAAGACAGCTCCACCCTCATGACTGAATAACCCAACAGTCCTACCTCCTAATATGTCACACAGAGAGTAAGAATTGTAATATATGAAATTGGGGAGAAGGCAAATGTTCACTCCATTGCAATAATGTTTTTTACAATATTTTAATTTTCCTATCCTAGTTTTCCCTTTTGATATAGAAATTAATCTATTCATGTCATTAAGTTAGTTTTTGCTGTTTACCATCAGGAATCAGGTGGCATATCACAAGTACCTAAAAGAAAAACATGCAAAAAAAAAAAAAAGATTATTTTTATGTATCCTCCCTGGAAAGTTGGTGGATTTTGTTAAATTGATCCAGGATTTTAAGATCCAGTGGTATATCTGATTCTGGCTTCAATATCCCCTTAAAACAAATAGCAAGCAACCAGAGAGCTGCCTCCAGACTACGCAGAGAAGGCTCGACAATCTTCTCATCATAGCTACCTTCTCAGCTCAAACTGGGCCACAGAGGCAGGAACTCAATTTTCCCAGCATCCAGTCCTCTTTGTGAAAGCCATTATCTTTTGTCACCTTCTCAGGTCCCTCAGAGGAAAGTCTCCATTTGTCCAATATTCTGGCCATTAGCAATTTGCGATTTCACCCATGAGAGCCGCGCTTACAGAGAACAGGGAGATTTGCAGCCCATTTATTGCACTCTTTGTTCTTTAAAAATTATTAGGTCATTTGCTTTGGACCTTATTGCTGAAAGTGAATTGACCATTAGCAGGAGAATATTAGTTGCTAAGTGGAGTCTGTTGTAGAGTGTTCTCAAAGGCCATTAGCTTTTCATTGGTGGGCAATTGATATTTACTGTTTATTATGTGGTTCAATGGTATGCATTTCCCCCTGAGGTTATAAAACCTTTAAAAGCATTAAGAAGTTTTTTTAATACACTTGAAAATGTACAAGCAAGATGGAGACAGGGCTAGTGAGTAAGAGAAAGAGCTGGAAGCTTTATTTTGCTCATGATCCATCTGATGTATCTGCCTTCTAACTCAGTATATTATCCCCTTCCCCTGAGCTTCAGAGTTAATCATAAATAAGGTACACCAATTCATTTCACCCTAAATGAAAATATCAGTCCAGGAACAAATATTTAAATAGTGGCAATCAGAGCCTTTTATGTTCTTTTATCAAACCCCAAAGTAAACACAGCTTCTGAAAAGACTTTATTTTCTATGAATGCTCTTCTCAAATACAACTTATAGGCCACACAATTTTTTTGGTGGGGGGTACCTGGGATTGGACTCAGGGACACTCCTGAGCCACATCCCCAGCCCTATTTTGTATTGTATTTAGAGACAGGGTCTCACTGAGTTCTTAGCCCCTCGCTTTTTACTGAGGCTGGCTTTGAACTTGCAATCCTCCTGCCTCAGCCTCCCAAGCCACTGGCATTACAGATGTGTGCCACAGTGCCTGGCCAGGACACATGATTTTAACTCACCTGTGGGCTTTGCCAAAGAGAAAACTGGGGACTTGTGTAGTTGTGTCCTGCTCAAGGAGACAGGGTGATAGCATTCAGGTTTCTAACTGCCATCTCAGCTTCTCCCTACACCCTTGCCCGCTGTGGGTACCCTTTCCAGGGGCAGGGGTGCCACAGGGAAGGCTGTTCCACAACTTGCTCCTGCCGGTACCAGCTTGATGCTCTTTCAGGGGAAGGGGGATTAAAAGAAGCAAGGAATTCCCTCATGACCAGAACTTTCTAGAAGGAAGATCCAATCACTGCTCCAGGAATGCAGGATGAAGCCTCGGTTCCAAGACATCACCCACAAGGCTGCTCGTGGTCTGAACCCACTTGTTCCTCCAGCCTCACCTCACATTCCTTGGCAGAAACTTCCACTGGATGGTCTCCAGCACAGACCTCTGCCCATGCTGCTCTCTGACTGGTTCCTTCTCTCCCACCACCTCTTGGTACAGTCACCCATTTGACGTCTATCTCTCCCAATAAGTCCCACTCCCATTGTAAGTCCCACAACGAGATGGTTATGCCTTTCTCTGTCACTGTTTGTATGCCTAGCTTTACAACAACACTTTGGACTTTAAAGATCCATGATATGTGTATGCAAATTAAGCAAGCAAACAAGTGAATCTTGGCATGTTTTTGGAAGGTCACAATGGAAGTCACCCCCTGGGTAGCTTTCCCAGTGCTCCCCTTACATCTAATATGACCTTGGCCCTTCTCACACTGGAGTGTCTTTGCCCATCCTCTTTCTCCATCTCCTCCAAGTCCGGATGCTGGGCTTGGGAGAGATGGAGAACATGCTGGTCTCTGCTGGCCTCTTCCCACCGCCCAGCTCGGAGCTTAGCACAGGGTTCATACTCCGTGTTTGTCAACTAAATGATTCTACACCCAGCGTTTCTCATTCCCAGATTTAAACCAACACATTTGCCTCTAAGAAGAGTGGAAAACAGTCACATCCTCATCATTAGCATCCACCTCCTCTTGGCTGTGTGTCAGGCCCTGTGACTCACCTTCACACCTATCACCAGGTACACACAGGCCTCCCTAGCTTGTGAGTACAACTGAGGACACCTGTCGCACTATTACCCAAATTATCAACACCCACTTCCCTGATACCAGCTAGGTCCATCTTAAGATGGAGACCGGCGCTGCCTGTGTTTTTCTTTCTCTCTCAGTAGGCTAAGTCCTGGCCTTTTCTGGTTTCTGTGAATCTGAATCTGCTTCATCTCTCTCCCTTGCCTTCCCCTCCCTTTCCTATCTCTTCTCCTATCCTCTTCTCATCTTTTCTTCTGTTTTTTTTAAATATAGTCTTTCTTTCCAATTTTTATGCAAAGCTAGCATTCTAGCTAGAGGACTTTGGATAAAGTATTCAACCTCTGTGTTTTCCTCTTATAATAAGTTGGAGGTAATAATAATAATACTTATCCCTGGGTTACTGGGAAAATTTAAGAAACGGGTACACATAAAGCATGTAGAACAGTGCCTGCCACATAAAAAGATACAGTGCCAACTGTCTACAATGGCCATTTCTGGAAATCCAGCAACTCTGGAGGCTGAGGCAGGAGGATCAGAAGATGGAGGCCAACCTGGGCAATGTAGCAAGACTCTTGCCTCAGAATCTTAAAAATGAAAAGGGAGTGGGTATGCTGCCTGTGGTAGAGCCTTGTATAAGGCTCTGGGTTCAATTCCCACTCCTGAAGAAAAAAATGTAGACAGCTATTGCTGCCACCTATACACAGGTCCACCCAACACTCCACCCTGACTCAGTTTCATTCTTCTCCCAGGTAAGCAATCAGCAAAGATCAGCCAGCATCCCTGACCTGTTTCTGAACCTAGGCCAGACATTTAGCCAGCTACGGCAGGGCCAGGGGGTGAGGGAGTGGAGAAAGAATGCGAGATTATATTACTTAGGATGACTGAATTGTGTCCCCCAAAGTACATGTGTTGACTAATCCCCAGCACCTCAGAATGCAGCTGTATTTGAATATAAAATCTTTAGAACACAGCGCCCAGGACAGAGCAAGTGACCGATCACTAGTACTGACCCCGAAGCTTGATGCTGTGGTTGCTGCAGAACAACTGCATGTGGTGGTGGCCACAGTGGTGGCCCTGGTGGTCACTCTCACAGTCCAGAGAAGGACAGGTTCAGATACCCGGCAGCCCCAGGAGGTTCAGAGCCCTCAGGGAAGGGGCAGGAATGACTGACATGTTGGCCTCTGCTTACCTTCAAGGTTATGTTCCAGCCTCTACACACAAGGTCGTTCTAATTTTAAAACTTCCCAGATGGATATGAAGGGGATTTGAATTTGAAATCAGGGTTGAGAATGATGAAACAGTAAAAATGGAGACAGGGTTAAAAAGCAGTGAAGGCTGGAAGGGAATTGTGAATAAAGGTGAAAGGTGGAGCCTGCCAGTCTCAGTGATGGAGGAAGCAAGGAGAAATAAAAGCAGTGCAGGTAAATCATTGATAAAAGTTCACTCCAGTGTGTGTGTGTGTGTGTGTGTGTGCGCATACATATATTTCAGTGAAACAAAATACTTTTTGAATAGATTTTTATTTTCTTTTTTGAAGCCAAAAATCGACCTGGCCTCCTTCCTTCCAGAGTAATAAGGTCCAGTGGGCATTGAGTCCCTGTGGACCACTTGGACTTCGGTTGTTTGCCTCACAATCTAGCCACCACTTGTATATTGTTTCCATGGGAAAACTGTGTCTTGCATTCCAAGTTACAAAATTCCACATGAGTTTTGGATTGCAACATGTTTATAATATAGGCTTGCTGATTTGCTGCTTCCAAAGAGAGGCCACGGCTCCTGCCAACAATCCACATCCTAGGTAAAGAAAAAAGTAGACATTATGACAGAATTGGAATTCACTCCCTGCCTTGTAAATGTGTGACAATAGGGAAGGCTAACTTCGGCCCTGTTAAACTATGACTTACATATTTCTGAATCATTCCTCTTTTTGTGTGTGTGTATATGTATCGATCAGTTTTTACAATAGATGTGGTTTTTTTTTCTTTTTTTTTTTTTTTGTATTAGGGATTTAACCAGGGGGCACTCAACCACTGGGCCACATCCCCAGCCCTATTTTTTATTTTATTTAGAGACAGGGTCTCACTGAGTCACCCAGCGCTTTGAACTCGAAATCCTCCTGCCCCAGCCTCCCAACCCACTGGGATTACAGTCGTGTGCCACTGTGTCCAGCTACAACAGACATGTTTCATTTTTGCAATCCGAAACACAATGTAACAGACTCTTAAAAAAGAGAGATGCTCTGGAGTTTCACATAATTAAAAAAAAAAAAAGCATTAAAGTTGTCGAAATTCCATTTGGCACTGAAAGACTTTTTTGAATCCTGCCTCCCCAGCAGCCAGCACTACCCACTTGATCCTTCATGTGCTACGTTTTTCTTTTGAGGAAGAACAGTGAGGGGGGCAGGTGTCCTTTGTTTGCACTTAGCTTCGTAAACTTTAATTCTTTGCCACCTGTTACCTACCACACCTGTGGGACAGACTGTGGCTGACAAAAGGAACATTCATGGGGGCCAGAAGATGACAGTTACACAATTCCAAAGTCAAGGTCATCACTTTGGTGGGTCCACCCAGATAGCTGAGGGGTTTTCTTTTCATTCTCAATAGTTGATACACTCACATAGCTCATTGATTTCAGAATATAAAATGCTTTACAATGAAAACATTTTTGAGTCCCTCATCTTTGCAGTTTTTGTCTCCCCAACCCTCACAGGTAAATGATTACTTATCTTAGCTTCAAGTATATTCTTCCAGAATTCCATTAGGCAAATACAAGCATTTATGACCTCATATATATTTTAATTTACAGATAATTTAAAGAGCACTGTATCTGGTGGAAGTAGTCTTTCTCCCAGGATTTTTGTTCCTTTTTGGCATAAGAAACAATGATGGACCTTATATATCTATATAAACAATAGCAATAATAGAAATGGCCCAGACTATTAACTAGCACCATGAGTAGATAGGCATACAATAAGTTAGCAATATAACATGGAAATGTAGTTCTTTGTTCTTCAGCCAAGAGGTAGAATTTGCATATGTGAGCTTGAAGGCAGAATGGAGAGGTGGATGTGGCCTGCTCTGCACAACGCACACTCCAACGATTGCCTTAATGTAGACCATGGCACCTTCCGACATTCTGTGGATGATACATGAACAGCCTTAAATTGTGGATTAACATTATTAAGCTATTTTACAAAGCAAGACCAATGCTATCAGATATAATCTCTATAATGAACTCATCAGCCCAACCTTTTTTAGGGTGCACCTGTCACTTCCATTAGCCAAAGTTGTTGAGCCTCAGTAACATGCTTTCTACAATGTGGTATGACCACTGAGATGGAGAGACTTCTCTACATCCAGAAGGTACAACAAGACAGTTGGCTCTAGCCAGAGAAGAGGCTTGTGAGAATTTGCAAAGCCTTATGGGAATTTGGAAGTTGCCCTCTTTCTTTCACTATACCCCAAAACAAGAAGAGGCAGATGGACTTTTACAAAAGTATTGTTTGGCACAACTAATATTTATTTGTAGGCTACATTTTTATTTTTATTTGTTTATTTATTGTAATTAGGCTACATTTTTACAAATACAATGTCTTTGAACAATCTTGTCTATGGGGAATGTCTTTTTCATTTTATTATCTATATTTATTACACATAAAAAATACATGTTATTTTGTAGATATATTTATGAACATTTTAGACCAAGTGGCAGGAGACTGGGTGTGTAGCTCTGTGATAGAACAGGTGCTTAGCATGTGCAAGGCCCTAGATTCAATCCCCAGTACAAGAAAACAAAAAACAAAAAATAGCACAAGTTCTTAGAAGATATTCTACTTACCCCAAATTAGGTTGTAGTCACAGCTGGTCCAGTTTGTAGTATCTTGGAAGGTAGGGTAGCTCTGGGCCTGTGGGAAAGGCAGAATTTCTAAGAAGAGATGATAGAAGGTGGAGAGTGAGAATTTCATATATCTAACAAAATAAGACAGAACAAGGCCAGGCATTGGACAGAGGCCACTGAACAGGTGGAGTGAGTGGTAGATGTAGAAAGATATTGCAGGACCCTGTGTAGAGTGTACAGGGGTTAATTTGTACCCTGGATCAAAATATTTCTAAAAGCCTTACCTTTAAAGGAAAGGCTAAATATTTGAGATCAGAATGGAAAAGAATGGCGAAATTTTGATAAATGTGATCAAGTCAACCAGTGGAAAGATTAAACAAGGCAGAGGCTAACAGTGAGATTTGAAAAACCAAAAACAAACAAACAAAAAGCCTTGAATAAGTCTGATTTGCAAGTGAGCAAATAGAGTACACATTTAAATAACTTTTACATCAAAATATGAGTTCTCAGAGGCCTCAAATTTATAAATGTGTGACTCCAGTGCCAGTCAGAGTTTATTGAACGCTTACTGAAGACTATGGCCCTGAATGCAAAACAGAAGTCATCTAAAAATACTTTGTGCTTTGAGCAGCAAATTAGATTAGCTGGAACTCTATGGCACAACAGCTCTTCTAGCCACTACTGGCTGCAATCTCCAGCACACTCAATTGCTTCCTTTGAAGGCTTACATATGAGTCCTATGTGTGGGTGCCCCACCATGACTTGCCTGATGAGAACACAGCATCTTTTCCTCCAACCCTGTCCTAAATATCACTGGTATGGGACACTGATTAGTGTTACTGAAGGTTAAGAAACAAATGAGAGGTATCAGTTGTTGTCCTAGGAGTGACATAACTGCTGAGCAAATAGCTTAACACTGAACAATGAACAACTCTCTCTCTCTCTCTTAGGTCTCTTAGAATTTCTTAGCCACCTTCATTCCCAGGTAGACTTTTCTCCACTGGCTTCAAAGCTTCCACCATGTTTCTCTAGCCTCCTGCTCCCTGTGTACATTGCAGACTCTGTCAACTGGCCTAGTCATTGCTTAAAACCTTTCAGGTCAGCCAAAGACTCTTTCATGGGCTATTTTTGGACCCTGATCTCCACAAGAGAACAGGCAGATCATTGAAATCTCAGTCACTCCTTTCTGCTCCTTCATCAGCCTGGGGAGAGAAAGAAGGCAGCAAAACATTCTACTTTCTCAGTGAAATAATTCCACTGGGCCTATAAGAAGGAACAGTTGGCTGACTAGAGATGGCTGAGGACTTAAATAACTGTAGTTTTCTTTCTGTACAAGTGAGAAGATTGATGCTGGGAACATTGAAGTTATTTACCTGAAGGCTTGCAGTGAGTAGGTGGAGAGACAGAAGTCTATCTCGGATTGAAGACTGTAGATATAGTGGTTGTACCTTGAGGACCTGCTATTTTGTGTCTAAAACCAAAATTGTGTTTGAAACATTTTTTTAAAAGTCATTCTATCTTTCAGTCACAACTATTTTGCTCCTGCTTTGTCATCTACCTTATTTAGTAGGCCTGGCTATTTTTTAATGTTTCTATGTTTTCAGTATAAAGTAATAGGAAAAAAATACTTGTTACAGACTGAGGGTGTAGCTCAGTGGTAGAGTGTTTCCCTAGCATGTATGAGGCCCTAGTTGCCATCCCAAGAACTGCAAAAGACAAAACAAGGAAACAAAAAAAAAAAAAAACAATAAAAACACAAAGCAATCTGTTATACTGGATACTTGCTTCCTCAAAATTCTGGTCTATCCAGAACCTCAGAATGTGATCTTATGTAGAAAAAGGTTGTTTTTGTTTGTTTGTTTGTTTACAGATATAACTAGTTAACATGAGGTTATACTGGGTTAGAGTTGAGCCCAAATCCAATAACTGATGTCCTTACAAGAAGTGTCTGAACTATCAGGGAAGAAGGCCATGTGATGACAGAGGCTGTCTTGGAGTATGGAGGAATACAGCTACAAGACAAAAGTTCCAAGGATGTGGCAACCAACTCTCAGAAGCTAAGAGAGACAAGGAACTCCCAGAATTTCCAGAAGGAACCGGCCCTGTCTACATTTTTATTTCAAACTTCTGGGTTTGTGAACTGTGGGAAAATAAATTTCTGTTGTTTCTAAGTCATCCAGTTTGTGGTACTTTGTTATGGCAGCCCTAGGAAACTAATGCACTGAGTAAAGGGGATTGATAATTAAAACAAACCTCAGATAAATGCACTTCTGATACATAGCTGTTAGTGTGGGTAATTTTCAGGAACGGGAAAAGGAAGACACAAGAGAAATAGGTGGCTGTATAAAAGGGCCCCTGACAGGCAATCGACCCAGAGGGCTCAAAGTCCATCATGCAACACCATAAAGACATAAAATCCCCTCTCCCATGGTGTGTGTGTGTGTGGGGGGGCTATAGAAGAAATTCATCACCAGTCTCTGTCCACTCCACAGAATGGGATCTAACTCCCTTTCTCCATAGACAAGGGTACACATCATGTTCCCAAGGTCACACATGTGCCCACAAGCTGCTCCAAGAGCCAGCCAACCACTATGTGATCATTCGCCAGTGATGGTAGGTCAGAAAGGTCAAAGCAATCCAAGCGCAGGAGCATTCCTGCAGTTTCCACACAGTGCAGGGACACGACTTCCTCAAAGAGAAGTAGCTGCACAAGCACTGGACCTGAAGAGCCATGTCTATCTGCCACTCCAGGGTTTCACACCCCTGGAAATGCGTATCTCTAAGCCTAATCATTTTGGTGGATTTTAGATCTACCTACCCCTCTTTCTGGGTCTATCTCACTTTCTCTTGCCTTTCTCTCACCTTGCAATAGACCTGCTCTGATTACCATCTCTGTCCTGCGGCACTTCTGTTTCTGTGCTGGGGTAATTGCCCTAATCTTAGATTTGAGTCCCAAGGACCAAGGATTACCCCACAGTTGACTCTCTACCTCCAGTAACGTAGCCTCCATCGACAATTTTTTTAATACCTTCATTTTGTTTATTTATTTTCATGTGGTGCTGAGGATCGAACCCAGGGCCTCACATGTACAAGGCAAGCACTCTACCACCAAGCTCCAGCCCCAGCTCCAGCCTCCATCGACAATTTTGATGTGTTTCTTTCTAATCTTTTTGCTCTACATAAGATGATATGTATAACCAAACTGGACACACACTTTTGTTTCCTGATTTTTCCTTATGTCATAAGCTTTTATCTACATTAACAGGTAATTTTCGAAAGCATAATTTCAATTGTTATGCAATTATTTCATCAAAAGAATGCACCAGGACTGGGGATGTAGTTCAGTGGTAGAGCATTTGCCTAGCCTAGCACACATGAGACTCTGACTTCCTAGTACTGTATGAGAGAGAGAGAGAGAGAGAGAGAGAGAGAATGGACCACATTTTACTCAATGAAGATTTATGAATGTATTCCTGTGTTCATTTTTAATTAACAGGTGACAATGGCTAACACAGTCATACCAGGGAGGGTTGCTTTGGACATGTGTATTTCAAATTGCTTTCCAAAAATTTGTAGCAATTGATACTGTTTCCAGCAATGCAGAAGGTTCCTGTTCTCTGATTCCTTGATATTGGAGATAATTTTATTTTATTTTTTTGGTGGGGGGTGGGAGTAGCAGGGATTGAACTCAGGGGCACTCAACCACTGAGCCACATCCCCAGCCCTATTTTGTACTTTTATTTAGAGACAGGGTCTCACTGAGTTGCTTAGCCCCTCCCTTTTTTCTGAGGCTGGCTTTGAACTTGCAGTCCTCCTGCCTCAGCCTCCCAAGCCACTGGGATTATAGGCATACGCCACTGTGCCCTACGGCAGATGAATTTCTTTAATGCTGTGAATGAATAATACTACTTTGTTGTTTTGATTTGTGATGAATTGCCTTTTTTCTCTGAGTGCCGGGACTTGAGCCCAAGGCCTTAATGCATTATAGGCAAGGGCTCTACCAATCAGCCACAAACCCAGCCCTATTTTGAAGATAGATCTAGTTATTTATTCAGGTAGACATAGACAGATAGGTAGATACATTCTAGGCTTTAAAAGATGAATAATTTCCACAACTAGTGCTGCGATAGAAGAATATGCTACAGAATAGAAAACAATCTCCCCAAAAGAATTGAATGGGGTTGTGAACAGCACAGTGTTGCTGGAATAAAGAGGCTCGAGAATGACAATTATTCAAGTAAAGAACTTCTCAGGCTTATGTTTCAAAAAAGAAAGAACATAGTCACTGGAATCATTCCACTGGATTAGCGTGAGTTCTAAAATAAAAGACGTAAAAAAAAATTCTGAAAGATCAAAATGGTATTGTGTGTTTCTTAAAGGTTACATTATTTCAAAGACACACCTTAAGTGTATCTGATGCATTGGCAAATACATCAAAGCATCAGTTCAGGAAGTGATAGTGATGGAAAATGCTGGTAACTCTCCAACGCCCCATGATCATGTGGGATTGCAGACCGTGTATGTGCTTCAACAAGACTTGCCGTGAGAGGTTCACAAAACAATCACAATGCTCAAACCAGTCAGCCCAGTACTGCACACCTTTCATAGACGCCTTTAGCTAAAATCTAGAAAAATCATAGAAAAGTGCATGGCTTTCATACCAAACATACCATACCACTGCAGTTAGCAACAAAACCCAGGAATTCAGTGGGAGCATTTATTTACCAGTAGATATACTCACCAAAGCAAATTAGGATTATGTGTAAAATGTCAGTGTATATGTCCTAAGGTAATTTTAAATTTAAAAAATTGTTTATGTTCCCCAACTGCAGGTTTTTTTTTTGAAATTTTAATTTTGAAATAGTAATAGAGTCACCAAAAATTGGGGGGAAAAAAGCAGAGAAATCCAGTGCATCTTTACCCATTCTTTCCCAGTGTTAACATTTTGAGTAACTATAATGCAATATAAATACCAGGAAACTGATATGGATATGCTCCACAGAGCTTATTCGGATTGCACCCATTATATAAAAACTCAAGACAGGCATGGTGGAACACACCTGTAATCCCAGCAGTTAGGGAAGCTGAGACAGGTGGGTCATGAGTTCAAGCCAGCCTCAGCAACAGCGAAGAGCTAAGCAACTCAGGGAGACCCTGTCTCCAAATAAAATACAAAATTGGGCTGGGGATGTGGATCAGTTGTCAAGTACCCCTGAGTTCACTCTCTGGTACCAACAAACAAACAAACAAACAACAACAACAAAAAACTTGTGTGCATATGTGTGTGTGGTTCTAAGCAATTTTCTTCATGGTACTGGAGAGAACAGCCAGCCATGCACAGTGGGAATGTGAGGTTAAGGAAATAATTCTATAAACTGGGCTTACTGGCTGAGCCCCATATGCATTCTTTTTTAAAAAGCAATTCAACTACAGCCCTGCCTGGCTAAGACGAAAGGATATATGGCATTCATCAGCAAACTACTTTATACTTATGGGACAATTGTAGCCTTGAAATACATAAAAATCACACAAGTTATCTTCAGTGTGGGGAACTTTTGTGACCCTTATACAGACCAAATCCCAGAAATCAGGGAGATAAGGACAAGCCCCTCTAACCTCAAAAATCTGTAAGAACAAGTTTTGAAGAGGACCTTCGTGGCTGCCTCAGCTCGGTGGCAGCCCCTTACCCTACAACAGGTCTATATCCCCCAGCCCTATCCCTAACCCCTGGCATCACTAATGTTTTCTCCTTATTTGTAATTTTGTTATGTCACGAATGTTACATAAGTGAAATCATATAATATGTGATCCTTGGAATTGGCTTTTGCTACTCACACTAATTCCCTTGAGATCTGTCCAAATTACGTGCATCCATGCCCTTTCTATTTTATTGCTGAATAGTTTTCCAGGACATAGACGTACTGCAGTTGGTTTAACTGTTCAGTGATCTTCCTCCTCCAGCCACTCCTCAACTGCCTATATCACTGCTCAGTAAATCCCTATCAGTGGATTAACGAACTGATTTGGTTAAAGACCTTGTAACCCAATCGTTTCCCCTTTCACCCAATCATTTTTTTTTGCATGGTCTCACACATGAGTTTGAGGGAACAGCACAAATCCAAACCATAACAGATGGCATGTTTTGGTCTCCTACACCAGTAATGCATGGGAAATACAGATATTTCACATCCTTACTGTGTTTTGTGTTATCACTATTTTTTATTTTAGCCTTTCTGATAGGCAGGTGGTAATTGTTCATTATGGTTCCAATTTGCATTTCCCTGATGGTTAATGGTGTTGGGCATCTTTTTTTATGTGATTTATTTATCATTTGGATATGCTTTTCACTAAAATGTCTATTTTAGACATCTAATTAGTTGTTTGTTTTTTTACTGCTGAGTTTGAGAGCTTTTTAAGCATTCTAGATACAAATTCTTTGTCATATAAAGAATTTGCAAATATTTCCTCCAGATTTGTAGTTTGTGTTTCCATCCTCTTAAGAGTATTTTGCAAAGCAAAAGTTTCTAATTTTGGTGCGGTCCAATTTGTCTGTTTTTCGTTTCTTTTTCTTTCTTTCTTTTCTTTTTTCTTTTTTTTTCTTTTTTTTGTGTGTGTCAGGTCTAAAGGCTCTTCTGAAGACCTGGCCATTGACTCCATAGATTTTACCCTGTTTTTTTTTCCTTAAAGTTCTTGATTTTTATATTATACAGTAATTTCAAATCCTTTGGGTCTCGGTGCAAAGCTTTCCCCTGTCCAGCTGCACACACCACATCACTGGGAAAGAAACCTTGCCACTTATGAAACTCATCAAGCAGAGTTATACTAAGTCAGGCTGTTCAGTGAGGCAGATCATCAGCCATAATCCTTCAATTGAGGATTTAAAGGTAACTTGGAGGCTGGGGGTGATCAGTGGTAGGGCACTTGTCTAACATGGCCCTGGATTCAAACCCAAGCACTGCATACACATGCACATGTACACACACACACACACACACACAAATGAAACTTGAAGGAAATAGTCAAGATTTCAAAATCCTATACACAACAGAATCTGCCTTAGGTTCACTAGTAGTTTTTGTGTTTGAACTTGTTTCCTTGCAAAAAACAAGATTACTCATAGTTGATGTCTTACAAAACAAAAATGAAAGTGTCTAGGGGAAGGATCTCCCCCATAATCAACAAGTATGGGTGAAACTGCAACCCCAAAAGGAAATTATAAGCACCTTTTCTAGGTCATTAATATTAATAGGTATTAATATGGATAGCTCAGGCTGTGTCAGAGCTGTGCATCCATAGGATTTACATGAAGCGTCTTTCTCTCATCAAGTACCTGATGGATACATAATTTAAATAAGTAAGCTACATTATAGAGTAGAATGCAAATTCACTTGAACCTTAAAAATAACATTTCAGATTTTAGAGAAATGTCTATTTGTGGGTTTGGGGAGCAAGGAAGAAGGAATGCTATTGCAAGGCAGGGGCTATTGCAAAGCTCAGGCATCATCGAGTCCCCCTCTTCAAACCCCAAGTCTCGCAGTCATTCCAGAAACATTTTAGACGCGTAGCTCAGAGTAACAGGCATGAGTTTATTAAAGGGGTAGGAAAAGGGAAAGGGGGACACACTCAAGGGAGAGAGTGGGCTCTCTCAGACGAGAAGGACAACATGCCTCTCCTGCCTTCCAGTTTTACTAGGGGTCCCAGGGAAATTTCAGAGAGTCCCACCCAGGTCCACCTCCTGACTTTCGACAGCAGGATGACATCAGACTTTCAAGTCCCCTCTATGCATGACAACTCTAGGTCCCTTTGGCCTAAGGCTGACCAGTTCTAATTGGAACTTGTTCTTGCAGGTTTTATGGTTACAGGGAATGATCCTTATGTCCCTGAGTTCTGGGATCTGGTCTGTGTCAGGATCACAAAAGTCCCCACACACAGGGTAAGTTGTGTTTTTCTTTTGTTGTTGTTTGTTTAAAGGCATTTCAGGACTACATTTCTCCTGCAGGTAACTAGTAGTTTATTGAGAAATGCAACATATTCTGCCAACTTAGCCAGGCAGGTAAATTGCTTTTTAAATAAGAACACATGTGGAGGTCAGCACAATATGCCCAATTTCTAGAATTTTTTTCCTTAATCTCATGTTCCCTATCAGTATAAGAGAACCATTATCCAAACTCCTGGTGGGATCCTCATTCAGTTTCCTCTGCCTTTAGGGACATTTTAAATTTTATTTTATTTAAAAAAAAAATTTAGATGTTGATGGACCTTTATTTTATTCATTTATTTATATGAAGTGCTGAGAATTGAACCCAATGCCTCACACGTGCTAGGCAAGTGCTTTACCACTGAGTCACAACCCCAGCCCTCTTTAATTTTATTTTTTAAAAGTGATCCTAATTAGGGGCTGGGGATGTGGCTCAAGCCTTAACGTGCTTGCCTGGCATGTGCGGGGCGCTGGGTTCGATCCTCAGCACCACATAAAAATAAAATAAAGATGTTGTGTCAACAGAAAAAAATGAATATTAAAAAAATTAAAAAAAAGTGATCCTAATTAGAATAAGTTATACTCCACATATTTATAATATGTCAAAATACACTCTACTGTCAATCTATATCTAAAAAGAACAAGTAAAAATAGAAGGAAAAAAAGGTTTTCATCCAAATTTATTTAAAAGTGAGATGCCTTAAACTTTTAGTTCTCATTTATTGATGGTTAAATTTCAGGCATTGCTCTAAGTAGCCTATCTGCATTAGCTCATGAATCTTCACTATTCTATGAGATACCTAAAAACAGATACTTACACAGTGTTGACCATGTGCCGGGTGTTCTCTAAGTTGCACACATATTTCCACTCACCCTTCACACCACCCTCTGAGACAAGGACTATTATGATCATCAACCCCATGTTACAGATGGGAGATCTGAAGCATGGAAGGACCAGTAATTTGTTCACAGTCACTCAGTTGGGAAGTAGCAGAGCCCAGATGTGAGTGGAGGAGGCATCCCAGGCTGCAGGACCCATGTTTAAATGACGTGCTCCACCACCCCTGGGCAGGCTGACCACAGCTTCTCTCAGCGACAAGGAAACCGCGTTGTGGGAAGACTCCATGAGCTCACCAAAGCCACTCTGCACATAAACAGAGGAATCCAGTTTTCAAATCCAGATATGAAATTTGGAAAATTCAATTTGTCTTTTTCTAATTATTCTTTTTCAAAAAGTGGACAACATAAAATTTATTACCTTAACCTTTTAAGGGAAGAGTTGAGTAGCTTTAAATATGCTTATGTTGTTGGAAAACAGATCTCTAGAAGTTTTTTATTTTGCAAATCTAAAGCTGTATACTCATTAAATATCAACTTCCATTCCCAGCTGTCCCCACCCCTAATAACCACCATTCTGCTTTCTATTTCTGTTTCTGAAATTGACTACTTTAGATACCTCATGTAAGCGGAATCATGTAGTATTTGTCTTTTATGATTGGTTCATTTCACTTATCGTAATTTCCCCAAGGTTTATCCATGTTGTGGCATGTGTCAGAATTTCCTTCCTTTTTAAAGATGAATAATATTCAATTTTTTGGATATACAAACCAAGTGTCTTTGACCCAAAACTCATACTGTTGATGATCACACTTTATTACCTTCTACAATATCTTCTGGCACCTTCTCGTCTCGAATGCAGTATGATTGCCAAGCATTATAGAGTCATAATGCCTTCAATACTTATTAATGTCTGAAAGGATTTTCATGTTTTCCCCTTTTAGCGCATAGAAAATACACTCTACCATATCTTGCTTTATGTACATCTCTCTAGAACTGTTACTATGACTTCATGTCTGTGACAGAGAAGATTCAAAGTGCATAAAGTGAAAAACTCAATTTTTGTGGCAACTTAGATGGACTAGTGGTGGCCTTCTAGAGCATGGTGCTGAGCCAGAGGTTGGATCTGAGCTCAGAGTTGAGAGTGATTTTGGCCACGAGTTCAGGTGTAGAGACATGAGCCACTCAACTGCTAAGTCCCTCATCTAGAGTGACGTCAAGACAGAGGCAGCACGAGTGTAGCAGGGAGTTGAGTGGCTGGATTTTTTAATGGTCATTAACATGAAAATTTTTATGCCTTAATGGTTTTCATGATTGAGTAAATTGAAGTAAAAGACACGGAGGAGGACCCCCCACCTCGGGTCTCAGTGAGGAGCGCTCCTGCCTACTGAGCTTGCAATTTCTTCCAGGGAGACATTTATTTTCTGGGGTGTGACTGGACCTCCAGAAATGTGGCTCCACCCCTCTGTCTGGTGCATTCAGCCCAGGAAGAAGGGGAAAGGAAGGAAGGCTCCCTTCCTGCACCCGCCCATCCAGACCCATCCTTGGACTTGGATAAAAGTCCAAGTGCAAGTCAACATTTTTCTTTATCATTTGATCCGGCAAAACAAGAGACCCATACAGATCACTGGCCACCCCAGGAAGTGGAGGCCCAGCCTCCCTTATGCAGCCAAAGACTCTGAAGACATTGTCTCAATGTCTCAAAGATGAAACTTGGAAATAGTGTAATCATGTTTAAAATACCCAGGAATGTGCTCTTAAATGATGATTACATTACGTCATTTGGTAAAACAAAGTCCCTTATTTCTTTAGTAACTTTTTATTTTTTGGTTTACTAGGTTTCTCTGAAGAAGAATACAACTATATTTAGGCATAAGCTGTTTTCAATCATTTTCTTGGCAGCTACATTACCTCCATGTTTTCAAATGTTCTTGTCTTCTTTAACAACCTGCATCTCAGGAACTCCATCTCGTTTTTCTTTTTTCTTTTTTTGGTAGTACTGAGGATTGAACCCAGGGCCTTGCTCAGGCTAGGCAAGTGCTCAACCACTTTTAAATTGTATTTTGAGACAGGAGTCTTGCTAAGTTATTCTGGTTGGTTTCCTACTTGCGATCCTCTTGCCTCAGCCTCATGAGTTAATAGGATTACGGGTGTGGGCCTCCACTCCTGGTTCCCAACTAGTTTTCATACACTGGGATTATGAGGGGGCAATAGAAGGAACTTGTCCTTGTCAATGGTCTCATCAAACGGATATTCTAACTTGAGAATAGGAGAGAGGAAGCTCACTATTTTTGATTGAAATGTTCTTGAGACCAAAAATGATGACATTAGACTTCAGATGTTCCTTGGATAGTTTTATGGTTGAAAAGAGATGCCCCACTTTCCCACCCATCAACGCTCACACAAGTATGCACGCGCATGCACACACATGTGCAATGCTGGACTTAGTGATGTCACACAGGTGCACACACAGCCTGTCAGGCTGCTATGGTTCAGGGGATTCCCAGGGACCAGGGGTCAACTTCCACTCACCTGGAGGTGGAGGGCAGAAGAGGAGGCCCTGTGTCCATCTGTGGTCAGCCCGGGAGCTGCCTGGCAAAATCAACTCAGGCGGAGGTTCCTATAGGAATTTTATTCTGAGACAATTTTGTGCCACTTTCTCGAGGACAAAGGGACGAACCAGGTGGGAATGTAATAGTCCTTATCCTTTCCTGTGGTCTCTTGTTGATGCATTTATTTATTCAAGAGGTGTATCCTGGGCACCTCCTGGGACCTTTGCTGTCCTGGGCCTGGGTTTACTGGCTCCTGGCCACCATGGCCCCTGATATAGAGCAGAGCTCACCAGTAGAAACACAGCATGGGCGGGCGACAACTGTGAAAGACACATGTAACTGTACAGTTTCTTGTGGCCGCATGAAAGAAAGAGAGAGAGGGAGGGAGGGGGAGAGAGAGAGAGAGAGAGAAGAAGGTAGGAAGGCAGCAAGGAAAGAGGGAGGGAGGGAAAACTGGAGAAATCAATTGTAGCATATTTAACCTAGTCCAATGTATCTAAGAGGTTTTCAATATTATGTTATTAATGACTTACTTTACCTTCCTTCTCTTGTACTAAGTCTCCAGTACTGTATTTCAACAACCTTCACCATCACATTAACGAACATTCATGAGTATTCCATGTATCCTAATCTTGCACCAAAGACAGTTCAGTAATAAAATGATTTTTAAGTAATACTGGCACTTTTTTTTTTAAAGCTTCACGTGATGGTCACATCACCCATTTTAACCCATTTTTAAATTTTGCAAAAACATTTGGTATAAAACCTGAGATGATTAAGTGATAAAATTTAGTACCTGGCATGTATTTCACAACTGCTGCACATCTCAATTTGTTGTAAGTGCTGAGGACTTGTGGCTCATAGCTACTGTCTAGTACACAAGAGCTCTAAAGGAAACAATTTTAGGTATCACAATTTGGATGTGAGGGCGATCTGGCTGCGACATCTGTCACCCCATTGATCACCAGGGTTGATTCAGCTGATCTGGCTGGCTAGGTGGGTGTCCCCTTCCTCCTTCACAGCTCCATGTGTGTCCCTCCCGAAGCTGCGCGCTCGCTCGGTCCAAGAGGATGACCTTCTCCAATAGAGAATACTAGTAGCTGCTCTCCCCTGCTAGAACCTCCAAACAAGCTCTCAAGGTATCACAATTTACACTGAATGTTTTAAAAAACTAATTATGTGTGTGTATATTGTGTGCGTGTGTGTGTGTGTGTATATATATACTATCTATATATACTATATACACACATATATATTTTTAAAATACATGTTTTATACACACATTCACAGTATGATAATAATTTTCACTACCTATATGTGGTAGTGAAAATTTAATAAACTAGAGCCATAGACATCATCCACATGAATCTTTCAGTTCTTGAATGAAAAAAATTGTTGCAGTAGTATATACAGCATTATTCTATTTATGAAAATTTAGTAATTTATTATTTAGAAATACATGTGTCTCACTGCATTCTTGTTGCTATAACAAAATACCTTAGTCTGGGTAATTTATTCATAATAGAAACTTATTTCTCTCAGTCCTGGAGGCTGGAAGTTCAAGATCAAGTAGAATTGGGAACTGGAGAAGGCTTGCTGTCCTTCTTCAAAGACGACACCTTTGAGCTGTGTCCTCACATACTAGAAGGGGACAAAAAGGGACAAACAGGCCCCTCAAATCCTTTTATAAGGGCACTAATTTCATCCATGAAGTCAGATCTTTAGTCACCTGTTGAAGATCCACCTCTTAATACTCTTGTATTGATGAAGTTCAACATAAATTCAAACCACACAAACATTCAAACCATAGTGACAAAGTGAAAGGCGTATTCATTAAAATAGAAATACAAAGAAATGCCTGGGAATGAGAAATTCCAAATTAAGAATAAGCCAAGTGGGGCATGGTGGCACATGCCTGTAATCCCAGCAGTCTGGGAGGCTGAGGCAGGAGGATCACAATTTCAAAGCCAGCCTCAGCAATGGTGAGGCACTAGGCAACTCAGTGAGATCCTGTCTCTAAATAAAATACAAAATAGGGCTGGGGATGTGGCTCAGTAGTTGAGTGCCCCTGAGTTCAATCCCAGGTCCAAAAAAAAAAAAAAAAATCCAAGTTCAGAGAAAAGAAATGAAGGGGCTTCTTCAGGGTGGAAATATTTTACAGCTTAAGCAGATGGTGAGTGTGAGATGTTTGTTCTGGTGCCCTTCTCCACCCCTTTGGAAATGTCGTAAATGTTCTATGCCCCATATTTCCAAGGATTATTTTGTGAACTGCTTACACAGCCGATTAATCTAAACACTAGTCCAGAAGGAAAACTTCAGGAGAGCAAAGAAGGAGGGAGAGAAGAGGATGCCCATGAAGGTAGTGAATTCTGTTGCTCCCAAAGGGTTTCAGAGCAGAATTGAACTTGCAGATCTTTTTACCTGTCAGCCGAGAAAGGCCTGCTACTTTCAAAAATCTTTTACTACTGAGAGCTCAAGTAGAGTGGATGATTGACATGCCCCGCCCCATACCGCCCCAGCAGCAGGGAAATGAAGGAGCCAATGAATGCACCTGCCAAAAAACCACGTGGTCAGATGACCCCCACCTCCACTCTTCACTCTGGGGCCACCTGGAACACCAACTCCAACCCAGTGGCTCTCAGGCAGGTCATTCCCCTGCAATTCAGCCCTGATGTGAAAGAAGAGGGACCATTTGTGGAAGAACGTGAACCAAGTGCAAGGCTTATCTACTTTGCAAGGTGATTGAACACAGACACGGGAAATTCCTTCTCAGACGAGAATTCAGTAACTGGCCCCTGAACCTGTAAAGCACACTGGTCATGAGATTAAAGGCGGAGACCAAAAGATGCTGCCAAACTCTAACCTGATAGCGGATGTCCCAGACATGAGATGGGTATCTATCTAAATCCTGCTCCATCATTCACAAGAGAGGAAATGAGAGTAAAAGCTGTTGTCACCGGAGGAATTTGTGTCTGTGTATGCATTGTAGATGTTGATATTAATATTAATATATAATATTACTACATTTTTTCAACAAATTCAAAGTTGTTTTTGAGCCAAACTGTGAAGTGAGTAGAATTTGACTTTGCCCCTCTACCCCTCCATCCCTTCCTTCACGTTTTTTCTTTTGATTGTAAATTAATTAGGATACTAGATCAGCTGCTATAACAGGGTCCAAATTAACGTTGGCTTAGGTAAGATGGAGGTTCAGTTCTATGACCCACAGAGTCCAAGCTAGGATGGCAGTATGAGCCAAACCAGGGGTGGATTTAGGGCCTCTAGCTCTTACCTAGTTACTCTACAATCTTCAACATGCAGTATTTCATCTTTTCCTAATCCCACAAGGCTGCTCCTGCTCCTGCAAACTCATGGATAGTCCATTCTCCGTAAAAAAATTAAAAGCATATGGGACACAGCCTGAAAATTGCACTCATCACTTCCACTCAAGCCCCAATGGCTGGAACTTAGTCATATGCCCATTCCAAATCACAACACTGTTGTATGCTCATTGAAAGTGCACAACAGTGATTTGGGTTCACAATGAAGACCTTGAGTAATTTAGAAAAGGTTACATCTGTTCACTGGGTGATAAGTTGATGGTGGATTCCATGCTGTACTATGGAGGAGAGCCAGAGGACCAGAGTGCACCAGGAAGATACCAAAAGACTCAGCAATGACAGGAAGTGGCCCTCTGACCTGGAGAGAAGCTCTAAGCAAAGGAGAGAAATTAGGGGACTCCCGGGAAACAAGGTTGGTATCTTCTTCACCCCATTGACTCCAGACCTTCCTGAACTATTCCCAGGGATGCCATGTGCAGCAGATTCCCAGGGAACCCCAGGAAGTTCAAACTGGGAATAAAGTACTGACCTTGGTGAGTCAGAACACATCACAGCACGGCTCAAGCTCCACACCTGAAGCAAGGTCAAGGTTCTCACCTGGGCTACAAAGTCCAGTGTCTGCCCCTGCCTACATCTCTCCACCCCCCTCTCCTCTGACCCTGCCACTTCTTCACTGTGTAACAACCACAGTGCTGTCCTTGGTATCTCTAAAGTGCATGGATATGTGTCTGCCTGAGGGACTTTGCACTTCCTGGCCCACCTGTCCAGATTGATCTTCCCTCAAATATGTACACAGTGGCTGCCTCCTTTCAGTGCCTGCTCGGGGGTCACCTCTTCAGGAAATGAGGCAATCTCTGATCAGACTGTTTGAACTGGTGATACCCCAAGTGGCCTAAACAGACTAGAATGTACCTTAAGGCACTGTGATTCCCTAACGAACAAACGAATTTGGGTGTTGTTGGATTCAGGTGATAAGTCACATGTATCATGCTGCTAAGATTCTACCACATTTTTATAATTTATTACATTTTCAAAATTTTAACTCTTAATCCAAACTTATTATTATCATTATTATTATTATTATTTTGTGTGTGCTGGGGATGAAACCCTTGACTTTGCAAGTGCCCCATCACTAAGCCACACTCCCAGTCCTGGCCTAGTTTTTTAATTTACAGTTTTGTTTTGTTTCAGTACTGGGGACTGAACTCAGGACCTTGTGTGTGCTAGGCAAGTGCTCTACTTAATGTACAGTTAGTCGATCATTGTTAGTTGTGAAGAAAATTTTGTATTATTTATCTTTGACCCTAATTTTCTGATGGTGAGACAATCTGCACTGGGATTTTGTTTTGTCAAGAAAAGATATGCTTTTTCCCCAAGCAGTAATGATGGTAAACCAAATAATAAGAATTGAAGTTGTTCCAAGTAAAGTCACACATACTAATTGTTATGGCTTGAATGTGGTTTATTCTCCAAGGGTTCATGTGTTGGAAGCTTGGTTCCCAGTGTAGACATGTGGGAGGTGACAGAACCATTAAGGGGTGGAGCATAGTAGGAAGTTCCTAGGTAACTGCAGGCACTGCCCTTAAAGAGATTGAATGTAGTTCTGGTAGACCCTGGCTAGTTCTTGAGAGAGGGTTATTGTAAAAGGGCAAGCCTGGGCCCCCCTTTTCTGGTTTCCTGGCTCTCCATGTTATCCCTTTCACCATACCATCCACCATGAAACCCTCATCAGAAGTCAAACAAATGGGGCAACCTGACCTTGTACTTTCAGCCTCCAAAACTGTAAGTGAAATAAAGTTTTTCTTTATAGAATTTCCTGTCTCGGTTTTTTTGATGTAGCAATGGGAAATGAACTAATACACTCATTTAACTTAGATGTCTAACCCCTTGTATCAAGTTGGGTTTAGTAGCTGTCAATGATGGCAAAATATTAAAACTGTGATGAAAACATTTATAGAGAAAGAATGGCTAATTAAGCAATGAAACCATCAAGATTTAAGCAGAATTTACATACAAAATATGAAAAGTTTAATACTGAAATAAATTTGTTCTTTTTAGATATACATGACAGTATAGTGTATTTTAACATATTATACATACATAACTTCCCAATATCATGGTTGTACATGCTGTGGAGTTACACTGATTGTGTATTCATACATGAACATAAGAATAATTTTTTTAAAGAAAGAGTATCAAGTTAAAAACCTGATGGAAACAGCTATTGAATATTTCACTTATAAATATTAGTACTTTGCAAATATCTTATGAGTAGTATTTGGGATTACAAGACTAAAAACATAATTGCTGAGATACTAATAAAATCAAGGATGAATCAAGGTGTTTGGAAGAGGGTGAATCTTTGACAATGAATGTAGCTTAAGTACCATTTTTCTATGACACAATAGCTTGACATATTCAAGAATTGACTCATGATACAGAAACCAACCAACTAAACAAATAAAGCTAGTACATTCATTGAGATTTGACCTATGTACAGATATTGCTAATGGCAATTTTTAAAGAACATATATGTGTGATTTGAATATAATGCTATTAAAGGAAGAATTATTTAATTTGACTTCCTTGCCTATAGGCATCTATTTCTGAAATATATAAAACTCTGAAGGATTACATTAAGTGCAGTTTGAAGTTGAAGCTTTTATAGAAATTAGTTCTGATCGTATAGCTATACTAACAAGAAAGCTTTCTAGAATAGATTATTTGATTAAATGTTTTACACTAGAATGCAAATCGACATACTGCTTCCTTCATCAAAAAAGTCTTACTACAAAAAAAGCAGCTGGACAAAATAGTGTGCATAGTGTCATTGCAAAATTTATGAATTAAATAAAAGCTAATTGTGTTAAAATTAAAGCTGTTTTTCTTTACTAACTGATCCTGCATAATTTATTGCATGCTGGTGTGTGATATTCTTAAGGGAAGGAGTTCTTCATGTGTGTGCTGGGGGTGGAACCCAGGGCCTTAAGCATGGTGAGCAAGCACAGTGCCACCGAGTTATGTCTCCAACCCCATACCAAAGCGTTCTATCAGGAATGTTTATTGTGGGGTTGCCACCACTCCTCCAGGGTAGATTCCTGCTCCGAAGGTGTAGGCCACTTGAGAAATAGAAAGTCTGAAATATTTAGTAAGAAATAAGAGACAGAGCCAGAAATTAAATATAAAAGGGAGCACTTGGTAAGTCCTCCAGGCCTGTTAGGAGCTGGAACTTAAAGACTGAAAAATGGCTCCTATTTAAGGGGGAGTACATCAAAGGCAGGCATAAGGTTTCAGTGGGAGGAGTCTTGCTTCTTTCTATGGCAGGGGTCTTGCCACAAACAGGTTGATTGGCATCTTGGCAAGCCACACCTATCTCTGAAAGGCTGTGTGGCTCTAGTGGGTCACTGCACCCATCTCTGGGACAGTGCTGAACTTAGAGCTGGGTAGGAAGTCGCATGTGTTGGGCATTCTCAAACCAGCTGATTGTGTTCCTCATTCAGACTTTTCCTGCCTAATGACTTCCACGTCGTTTTGGTTCACTGCGCAGTTCAAGGATGGCTCCCAGCAAATGCTCAGACTAGAAAACAAGTGCTGTGCCTCTGAAAGGTAAAAACTAGGTGTGCCCCACCTTCACAAACATGAATTGTAAGAACACTCTGGCTCATTTGTCTATCATCTTCAGGATTTCTAGTAAACTTAATGCTTCTGTGCAAAGAAAAAATACAGCATATTTTTTTTTTAGAAATTAAAAGGCAAAGTGGAAGTTAGAAGTTTGCTACACAGTTTCTATGGAAGTTATAATTAGAGACTGTTGCATGTGCCATAATTCTCAATAAAATAGGCAATAATCTTGATATTGCACATCTGTCAAAACTTATCACCACATTTTTTATGAATTTAACAAAATGCTTTTAATTTTATTTTCCACCAAAAGAAGATACACAAATAGAAAATTCTCAGATCTAGAATCCATTTCTTTTATCAAAAGATAATTTAAATGGGCCTATAATTTTACAGGATAAATGGCTGGAACTGCCTACTGATGAATGTGTTCAAAATACATTTTGAAAACACAACTTCCCTTGCTTCCTTTGCATAAGGGTGAATATTAATATCCCTATTTCAGTTCAAGGGCTTTAAAATTTCTTCCTCTATTTCCATCATTTTGGTGAGATGGGGTTTGCTGTTATGAATGTTTGTAAAACATAGAAACAGTTTAGAAATACATTATCCTCTGCATGGGTCCAGCCTCTATTAAATAAGTTTTAAAAGCAAGAAAAAATTTTATTTGTTTCATTAAAAACGCTGTGTGTGTGTGTGTGTGTTTGTGTGTGTGTACAACCTAATTGTGCTTATAGGCATTTAATATAGAGCATCGCTATTTCATGTTTGTATATATACAAAAATATATTTGGTCTTTACAATTGCACAACAGGTTTTGAATTTAACAGCAGTTCTGTCTATGCCCCAAATATGTCAGTTAACACACTTTCAATGACTATTGTGATAATTATTTTTGTCATCCCTTTCTTTATCCCTCTTATGATTGTTCTGGTGTTATTTACTGAAATATAATTTTATGCCTGTTGACTTTAATAATTGTTTGAGCTTACAGTTTAAGTGTCTTTGATTTTCCCATTTCATTTTATTTTTCTAGTAATTGATTTCAATTGTGCTTTTAAAAAGTATTGGTCAAAAACGGATTGGGAAAAAAAAGAATGGTTCCTTCTCCTCAGATAATGTTAAAAGGGCCAGTCTGCACTGCTCTCCCATGTATCCTTGTTCCAGTAACTCTTTGATCATTTGTCTCCTGACCTCTCCGACTAGAGCGTGGCTCAGGGAGGACACTGGCTCACAGTCATGCCTCCAGATCGTCAATGGGAGTAGGCACTGAGCACATGGTCTGCTTGTGCTTTTGTGGAGAAAGGACTCATTTCTCAGGGATGACAAATAAGGTGAGTGGGTTTGATCAATTGGAGTTGCCAGAATTTCTTCAGCATCCAGTGAAGAAATCTAGCATTACACATCTCTGTGACCAAATACCGTCAATTAATTAGCCTTGTCAATAGGGTTCTGGGATCACAGCTCTTGTTCTGATTTTTCAAGTCCCAGAAACCCTGATAACAGAAATTACACCACCTTGAAATACTGCATGAGACCTAAGCATACCAACAAATACTTGAATGAGCCATGGGACTGCAGTTTATAAAGTGGGGAAATATGGGTGCATCTTAGAAATGTTTTTATCCAAATGGTGGCAATATTAAAGGTTCCTGTCACAAAGTGGTTACATTTCAATGATCTAGAAAACAGAGCAATCTAAACTGTTTAATGCCTTGATTATGAGGTCTGTTAACCAGAAGTCACAGAAAGTCTTTCCAGCAAACATTTAGTTTATACAAAAACAAGATGATGGGATTTTTCAAGCAGAACTTCAGAGTATTACATTCAGAAATGAGGTTCCAGGGCTGGGGATATAATTCAGTTGGGAGAGTGCTTCCCTCACATGCACATGGTCCTGGGTTCAATCCCCAGCACCACAAAAAAAGAAAAAAAGTCCCAATGGCTCGGGAGACTGAGGCAGGAGAATCGCAAGTTCAAAGCCAGCCTCAGCAAAAGTGATGTGCTAAGCAACTCAGAGAGACCCTGTCTCTAAATAAAAATTTTAAAAATGGGGCTCAGGATGTGGCTCAGTGCCCTAAATTCAATCCCCCGTATCAAAAAAAAAAAAGTAAGAAAGAAATGAGGTACCAAGAAATGAATATGCTGGGGCTGGGGTTGTGGCTCAAGCGGTAGCGCGCTCGCCCGCCTGGCATGCATACGGCCCGGGTTCGATCCTCGGCACCACATACAAAGATGTTGTGTCCGCTGAAAACCAAAAAATAAATGTTAAAAAAATTCTCTCTCTCTTTAAAAAAAAAAAAAGAAAAGAAAGAAAGAAATGAATATTCCCCCAGATGAAAAAAATTATGAAAGCATTAAAGTACCAAATGTTAGAAGAGAAGATAACCTAGACCTGTGGATCCCATTGTTGCCAGCACATTAGAATTCGTGGGCAAACATTTGTAAACCCTGATGCCTGGCCACACAGGACCATCAAAGCAGTAATATTTATTTATTTATTTGTACCAGGGGTTGGACTCAGGGATGCTTAACCACTGAGCCACATCCCCAGCCCTTTTTATTTTTTTAGTTTGAAACAGGGTCTTGCTAAGTTGTTAAGGGGCTCGCTAAGTTGCTGAGGCTGGCTTTGAACTTGTAATCTTTCTGCCTCTGCCTTCAGAGTTGCTGGGATTACAGGCATGTGCCACCACATCCAGCAAAGAAGTAGTTTTAAAATTCCCAGTCGATTCCCATGTGCACCACTGGCCCAGAGCAGCCCCCTCAAACTCTAACCTGCATAGGAATCCTCAGGTGATCTTATTAAATGCAAATTCCAATCCAATAGGGCTGGGGTGAGCTGGAGATCCTGCATTTCTAACACTCTGCCAAAGGATGCTGCTGCTACTGGTCCAGGGACCACATGTGAGGAACAAGCTCGAGATGGTAAGTGGGATGCTATGCAGAGGTGCAACTGATGAACAGACAGGATAGTAGGCAGGGCTTCATCCCCAGACTTGTGGTAAAACATAGATAACATAAAATTTACCATTTTGACCATTTTTAAGTATGCAATCAGTGGCATTAAGTGCATTCAGATGGTTGTGTAACCACCACGGCCATCTACCTCCAGAACGTTTTCATCTTCCCAAACCAACTCTGCACTCAGGAAGCAAAAATTTCTTATCCACTCCTGCCTCCCCTCAAACCCCCCGCCCCCATGTCTGGCAGCCACCATTCTGCTTTCTGTCTCCATGAACCTGTGCATTCTAGGTACATTGCATAAGTGGAGTCATCCCTATTTGCCCTTATACAACTGGCTTGTTTTACTTAACCAGTCCTTAAGGTTCATCCATGCATCCAAATTTTCTACCTTTTTAAGGCTGAATAAAATTCCATTATATGTATAGACACATTATTTTGTAGTAAATTTATCTCTGTGGAAAAAACCGACAGGAATCAGCTATTTTTGATTATAGGAAAACATACCCCAAGAGCTTCAAGCATAAAGAATCTATGTTGTAGGCCAAAGGTCACTGTCTGAAAAGACTCTCCTTTATAATATGAAGATGAACTTTGCCTAGGAGCCCTGACAGGCCAAGCGTTTCTCACTTAACATGAATTGGGAAATTCCCGGTTGGAGAAAGAATGATTAGTGGCATAACTATATCAGCAAGTAGTCATCGCTACTAGGCCAGGTCCAGGGAGATGAGGTCACTGATGAACCTGGCTCACAGGCTCTCAGGTGACCTCAAAGCAACAAGAAGCTTTAGATGGAAACGCCTCAGTGACAATTATGCAAAAACAGCTAACCCTCTGGGGACAGCTCTGACAACCAGTTTTTCCTGATAGAGGAACTCCTACCTTAAAAAGAAAGGAAAAAATCCCCCGAAGGAAATGAACAGTGAGTTCTCTACTAGATCCCCAAATAAAACAATGGAAGAAAATTCCCAAGGAAATACTCTGTCTCCAGAAAGTGCAAGAACTTCCTTGGAGCAGCCACTGAAAACCAAACTGACCCCCAGTGGGGAGGCCCTTCTGTGTCTCAAATCTCAGGAAACTTTCCCCGAAGGAAGGAACAGAGCTGATACAATCTCATGCCGCCCCTGTAACCCTTGGGTCTTGCTCTCCTTGGAGCATAAACTTCTGCTCTTTCTCTGTGTCTACTTGGCAGTTGGGAAGAAGGACTCATCTAGCGACTCTTAGAGGAGAAGTGTTTGTGCCCTGCATTCCAGGAACATACTAGGATTAGGGTGGAAACCTGAGAATTCAGCAGACCCGGGACAGAATGGTCCCTCTTGCCACTGGATAACATTGGGCAAGTTATTACAATGTGTCAGCTTCATTTATCTCATTGGTAAAATGAAGCTGATACTAACTTCCCCATAGGGTTTTCATGAGAATGACATGAAATATTGTTTGCAAAGGTGTCTGGTTATTGGGGAATCTCTATGAATATGGGTGTCTATATCCTTTCTGTATTTAAAATCCAGGCACAGGTAGGTAGAAGGATCCAGTGATAAGCAGGATCAGTCAATGCCCTCCTCCAAGGGCCTACAGCCTAGAGGGGAGGAAGGTCTTCATCAAATCATCACATACATTCTCTTGAGCCTGGGTTAAACCCTTTTAAAAAGGAAGAAACTGACAGAGAATTATGAGAAGTATGATGTTACTGTGTCAGGGAGGCTTTCTTTTAGAAGGGACAACTGACCTCCAATCTACTGGATGGCCAGCATTCCCTGGTGATAAGATGGAAGACTGTTTCAAGCAGAAGCTTCAAAATGAAATGGCAAGGAGCAGACTAGAAAAAAGAGAGGTCAGCCAGAAGAGGGAAGCTGAGTCAGACTCCTGCTAGGCCAGGGGATGGGATGGGGTGTTGTTAGCTACCAGGTATTTTGTCTCTATTCTGAGACCTTGGGAAGTCCTTGGGGGCAGGGAGGTCACTGTCAAAGGCAACATTTCACTTTTGGAAAGCTCCCTGGTCCAGGAGACTCATAGTAGCAGACTGGGATGGGAGTGATGGAGATGGAGATGGATTGAAGCCTAGGTGTCACATGGCATTAATTCTTATAGGGCAAATCAACAAATCCATGGCATTTTTTAATGTGTAGGACTGATGGTTGGCCCAGGTGCCACCACCATGACATGTGGTGACATGTGCTTTGTGGTATCATTTGGCCACAAAAAGGGGGAAAGAGCCACACTGACATGGATGAACCTCAAAAAGATGTGAAATGGAAGAATCAGTGACAAAGGACTGTGCAAGTGATTTATATAAAATGATGAGAGTAGGAAAGTTGTTGAGCCAGAGTAGCTTGGTAGTTGCCAGGGGCTGGGGGGAAGCTGAGGGTGACAGCTGGAGTATTCCTAAAGGGGGTTCCTTTTGAGGTAATTTTCAAAGTTCTAAAATCACTTGTGGAGGTTGGTTGAATAACTTTATAAGCATCCTGAGAACAATTGGATTGTCCATTTTGAATGGTGAATGATGCTAAGTGAATTATATCCTTTTTTTTTTGGGGGGGGGTGAGTACTGGAAATTGAACTTAGGGGCACTGGACCACTGAGCCACATCCCCAGCCCTATTTTGTATTTTATTTAGAGACAGGGTCTCAACTGAGCTGCTTAGTGCCTTGCTGTTTCTGAGGCTGGCTTTGAACTCCTCCTGCCTCAGCCTCTGGAGCCTCTGGATTACAGGAATGCACCACCAACCCCAGTGGGAAATTATATCTTGATAAAGCTTCCAGATGGACAAATGGACAGAATGGAAGAGGGTGTGAGAGGAGGGTCCATGCTTGTAAACACGGTTGAGAATACCCCAGTGGCAAGACCCTCAAGGGGCCAAGGTGGGCATTTCCTGACCCAGCATCCTCCGGAGGAAAGCATCCTGCCCTTACTGGCTCCCTGAACCTGACCTCTGACTCCTTCCAGAGCAAATGAGATGGCACTGGAAAGGAAAAGAGAGCAATTTAGTTTTCTGACCTCCTCACTGCCACCTACCGCATTATGAGGACCAAGGTGGAGCCACCTGAACCGTGACTGAGGGTGGGACAGAAACTCCTACTCACCCTCCTGCTCACTGTTTAGATGTTCCCTTCGCCAAGAAGCCTTCTGGGACTTTCAGGAATGAGTCAGGGGCGCCTCCTCTGTCGTCTGATAGCGCTTACCCTCCCGGGTTGTGGTGGCCCCTTTCCTTGCTCCTGTTCCAACTGAGCTGTCACCCCCTTCAGGGAGAGCGCAGGGGCTTCTCTCCAGTTGCGTTCCCAGCTCTGCCACAGGGGCTGGTGGATGCGCCCCGGGGTGCCACGGAGCCTGCGGGAGGAGGACCTCGGCTTCCCTGCTGCGGGGACCACTTTCGCCTTGCTCAATCTCTGGGAATCTCCCGTGCAGAACAGCACCGGGTTGTACAGCCATGACACCTCCTGACGCAGAACTCCTCTCACCTCCCTGCTTGCGTGGGAGGAATACTAATCCTCAACGCTGATGCTAAGGGTTTTGGTTGTTTTTGTTTTTTCTTGTTTTTATTTTCAAGGGGAAGTTGAAAAAAAAGTTGTTTTTATTTTCAAGTGAATGCCTGGATCCACGGAGAGTGCCCAACCCTCTATGTACTGGTTTTTCCCTGTGCATGCATTCCAGTGATAGAGCACAGGATACAAAAGATATAAAAGAGAATAACTAATAATAAAATAGAACCATCATAACCATAAACTGTAGTAAAATTAATGTGATCGTGGTCTTTGTCTCTCTCAAGATTTGTGTGTGTGTGTGTGTGTGTGTGTGCGCGCGCGCGCGCTACTGGGGATTGAACCCAAAGACACCGTACCACTGAGCTGTATGCCCAGCACTTTTAAATTTTTATTTTGGAACAGTGTCTGGCTAAATTGCCCAGGCTGGCCTGAACTTGAGTTCCTCCCACCTCAGCATCCTGCCTCTCTCTGTTAGTGTGCCACCATGCCCTGCTCTTATCTTACTTCCTCATTGCAGTGCATTAGTAATTTGGGATCATGATTGACTATGGATAACTGAGACTGTGCAAAGTAAAACTCTAACAGTGATCTACTTTCTGCTTTGAATATATAGATAGCCCTTGCTGTTCTGCCACTGCAACTTATTTTTAAAATGGACACGTTTCTTACTCTTCCTCTTTCCTTGCTTCTCCCTAAACTCTCCCCCTCCCTAATATCTTCCCCTCCCTAATATCTTCCCCTCCCTAATCTCAGGGGAAACAGGGTTACCTTTCTCTCCCATTTTAGGCAGATTTATCTGTCCTTGAGTACATACCCACCATAGGAATGAAGTAATCCAAACTTTGGGGATGGTTCCAGAAGATCTCAGAAATTATAATATTTATTTATTTTTATTTGTTTTTTAGTTATCGGCAGACACAACATCTTTGTTTTTTGTATGTGGTGCTGAGGATCGAACCCGGGCTGCCCGCATGCCAGGCGAGAGCGCTACCGCTTGAGCCACATCCCCAGCCCGATCTCAGAAATTATTATCTCCCAAATTAACAAGTGAATTACAACTCCAGCAGAGAACACGTGGAATGTAGCCTTTGAGTCACCTCTTTAAAAGCCCCCTGTTCCTGCTGATGGACAGAATCACAGCCTCTGGGACAGGAGTCCCCTGTGTTTCTCCTTTGGTAACAAAGCAGTAAACCTTCCTTTTCCTTTTTCTCAAAACTGTGTCCTCATTATTGAATTGGTTTCAGTGACAAGGATAGAGCTTTGGGCAACTAAACCAAGGATAAGAGGGCCACTGTACATATTTGAATTTCTGGAAAGCAGGTTTGCATGAATGAACCCTTGAGTAGGTCCCAATAAATATATGTAATTTTCTCTAGCAAAAAAATTTACAAATTAACTTATTCTGGTTTCCTGAAAGCTCTGAATATTCCAAAAGCCCACATCTGCTTCAGTGTCATCTAGTGTTTCGGATAGCTGCAAAGCATTTTCATTTAATTGGAATCACTAGTACCAGCCTCCACTTTAAAAGGGCAAAGCAGGCTGTGCCAGGGCCCCAGAAATTGTCCCTTTTGCTTTGCTCACCACTCCTTCCCCTCAGGGCCTCAGTGTCCTCTGCATAAAGTGGATGGGTGATTGAAAGTTTTAAGGTTGTTTCTACCTCATAGACTTTGATCTATTTTTATTTGCTGAATTCTTTCTTTATAATGTGGAAAGTTTACCATTATATCAGTGGGTAATCTTATTCATCTTTGAGTGACAGTGAACTCAGAGCGGCTTAAATACATGAAGATTTCGTATTTTTCATGGAGCAAGCCCACATGACGCAGCCTAGGCTGACAGTGTCACCATGATGTCATCAGGTACATTTGTTTTTCAGGACTGGGGATTGAATTCAGGGGCATTCTACCATTAAGCTATATTCCAAGCTCTTTTTATTTTTTATTTTGAGGCACGGTCTCACTAAGTTCCCAGGGCTGGCTTGATACTTGCGATGCTCCTTCCATGGCCACCAGAGCCTCTGGGATTCCAGGTGTATGCTATTCCAGGCGCTTGGCCTCAGGTGAATTTTTTTTAGCTGGTCCACCCTCCATAGCAAATAGCTTCTATCTGCAGAGTCCCCTCAGGTCCAATACAGCAACCAGCCCATTGGCCATCATGATCACATTGCTGACCAGGACACCAAAGAAAAGGGGGAGTTTCCTGAGACTTTGTGAAATCTCCTGTAACATTCTGCCTGCACGGATTGATCAGAACTTGTCCACATGGCCACATCACTTGAAGGGAAATTGGATGTGAGGTCCTTTAGCTGAGCACACTGCTGTGCCCAATAATACCAGGGTCTGTGACCTGGAGGAAGTTGGAAATGTATGTTGAGGTTGTTGCTGAAAGCTCAGTCCTTGTCCCCATGCCAGTCCAATAATGAGGACACAGTTTTGAGAAAAAGGAAAAAGAAGATTTATTGCTTTGCTAGCAAAGGAGAAACAAGGGACTCCTGTCCCAGAGGCTGTGATTCTGTTCATCAGCAGGAACAGGGGGCTTTTAAAGAGGTGACTCAAAGGCTACATTTCACGCGTTCTCTGCAGAAGTTGTAATTCACTTGTTAATTTGGGAGATAATAATTTCTGAGATCCCCAAAGTTTGGATTGCTTCATTCCTAAGGTGGGTGTGTACTCAAGGACAGATAAATCTACCTAAAATGGGAGAGAAAGGTAACCCTGTTTCCCCTGAGATTAGGGAGGGGGAGAGATTAGGGAGAGGCAGAAAAGAGGAAGAAAAAGAAACATGTTCATTTTAAAAATAAGCTGCAGAGGCAGAAAAGCAAGGGCTCTATTCAAAGCATAAAGTGGACACTGTTCCAAGGTGGGCAGGTGCCGTTCCAACATGTGAGGGCTTCAGTTTGACAGCTGTGGGAGTGCGGATGACATTTCCTGAGGGCTGTGTTGACAGGTCTCCTGTGTCCTTCCACCTAGGGGGTCTGTTTCTTCTGAAACAATGAGTAGTGGCCCCTTGTGCCTTGTATGTTTCTGAAATAAAGCCTGCTTCAGGAGCTCAGGGGGAATGCAAAATTCTCTAACAACAAATAATGCTGGATATTTTTTCATATGCTTATTCGCCATTTAACTATCCGCCTCAGTGAAATACCTGTTTATGTGTTTTGTTAATTTTTAATTATATTATTTGCTGACTGTTGAGTTTTCCAGTCTTTGTATATTTTGTAAACAAATATGTGTATTGCAAAAATAAACTGTATGTATAAACGTGACAGTATAACCAATGTGATCCTGCAATCTGGGAAAAATAAGAATTCATACCCCATTTGAATCAAATGTATGATATATGATATGGCAAGATCATTGTAATTTTGAGCAACTAATAAAATAAATAAGTAAAATAAAATAAAAACTTAAAAAAAGAGCTCAGGAGGGATGAGATGATGGACAGCAGCTGCTGCCTGAAATCCCACCACTGAAGAGTCACACCACTGAGATAAAACACCAGTTTCTATTTAAAATGAAGGTACCCATGGAAGCGCTAACAGAGCTAGAACCTGCCATTTCTCTTTCATCTAAAGGAAGAGGAGACACTGGAACAGGGGACGGGAGATGGTGGTCCCATCACAACCACTGATGTCCTTGTTTGAAGAAGGTGGGCCAGGGGGCAGAGCTGGGCAGGCCCAGGATGCCAGAGGGCTTCTTAGTAAGGAATGGATGGGAGACACCCTAAGGGATAGTCCAATGTGCCTCAGGGGATGAAGGATCAAGGCCGAGTGTTGTAAGAGACCTGTGAGACCCTGGACCCTGGCAGGTGTGAAACCAGGTTTTAAGGGGCCTGAAGTTTATACAAATGAGGAAAGGAATTTTTTTTTAATATTTATTTTTTTAGTTGGACACAGTATCTTTATTTTTTATTTTTATGTGGTGTTGAGGATCGAACCCAGTGCCTCGCACATGCCAGGTGAGCGAGCTACCACTTGAGCCACATCCCCAGCCCTGGAAAGGAATTTTTTAAAAGAAAAAAAAAAATCTAAAACTTAAGAATAAAAAATTAGGCACAGGATCTTGGAGGATCCCTTAAGTTTAAATGTCCTTAGGTTCATGGTTAACCTGCTACTGGGTACTTGCCCCTCTGTTGCTTTAAACATATCAATTTCTTCAATATGTTTTACATATGACTCTCCAGTTTTGAGATATTAATTAAAAAAAAAACTGAAAAAAGTTAATATAAAACAGTTTGAAAACCATTGTTTAGGTGTCACCATCCCTCAGCACTGCTGGAACTACGGCTATGTAGCAGACACATTACCTGCCAGCATTTGATTGCCCACATTTGAGAAATTTATTTCAAGTGAGTCATGGGAATTACGCTTGCCCAGGATTGAAGCACTAGGGACTCCGGGAAGCACAGTAAGCTGTGACTCACAAGATGGAATCTGAGAAATTCTTGATCAGCTGCTCCACAATTAGATGTCACAGATGGTTTCGATTTAAATACAAGTGGATTTAAAAATTGCTTTCCAATGAAGCACACCAGGATGCCGGGTGCCCGCCCAGACCTGTGTGTGAGCACAGGTGAACTGGCCTCTGGGGACAGTGTGTCAGTTTTAAATACTGGGATTTACTTCCATTTGTGAATAGGGGCAGGAGACAGCTAGAATTCTTAATACCTGAGGATATGAGGACCATCTTAGAAATGTCTTCAACATAAGGGGAAAAGCAGATTGAGCAATGAGCTGTACACAAGAGCAGACCCTTAATTCAAATGATAGTCATTCTGTATATATTTTAAATTTTAGTAGTTAGCTCTACCTCATGTCCTTAAGGGCTGTTCTTGGATTCTAGATGTTCTGTCCTGTGGTTGGATGTGATCTGCTCCTGCCAAAACTCATGTTGAAGTTGAATTGCCAATGGTGCTTGGTCTTGGGGCTTCATCCTCATGAAGGGATTAATGTTGTTCCCTCAAGAATGGGCCACTCATGTCCAGAGAGGGTTGTTTTGACACCCCTGGCTCTCTTTGTTCTCTCCTGCCTTCCATACTTGACTTTCCACTTCCCACCAGGACTTGAAGTAGCTAAAGGCCTCACTAAACATGGCTGCCTGATCTTTCTGCTTTTAGAACTTTAAACACAAACATTTTTTTTTTTTTTTTTGGTACTGGGTATTGAACTCAGGGGCACTCAACCACGGCGCCACATCCCCAGCCCTTCTTACATTTTTTATTTTGAGGCAGGATCTTGCCAAGTTGATTAGGGCCACACTTAATTGCTGAATCTGACCTTGAACTTGTAATCATCCTACCTCAGTCTCCCCAGTCACTGGGACTACAGGTGTGTGCTACCACACCTGATGAAATTTTCACCTTTCACTATCTCATTTGGAATAAAAATATGGAAGACAGTGACTAGGTGCCTGTGTGTTTGGTACAAGGAGGGCTCATGAATGTACTTTGAGTTATTACTACCTTATTGGGAATTAATTTACCAGACTACAGGAAGCCTGAATGTAAAAGGTAATCTGTGATTTTCAATCAGTTTGGCATGTAAAGAAATCTGAAGAGGATGATAGGCATGAGGTTTCCAGTGCAGAAGGCTAAGTCTAAGGTTCCAGAGAATATGAAGGGCTCCAAAGGGGAATCTCCTGGAAGAGATAGATGTTTCACTGCTGTCAAAGCTGCCTCTGGCCAACTGTAGTTGGACAAAAGTAAATGGAAATGAGAAATACAAATCAGGTATAAATCTTTGGTTGTTGTTTAAAAATGCAGTATAGCTGGATACAGTGGTGCATACCTTTAATCTCAGCAACTCAAGAGGCTGAGGCAGGAGGATTCCAAGTTTGAGGCCAGTGTTGGAAACTTAGCAAGGCCCTAAGCAACTTAACCAGAACCTCTCTAAAATTTAAAATTTTTTTAAAAAGACTAGGTGGTGTAGCTTAGTGGTAAAGTGCCCCTGAGTTCAATCCCAAGTACCAAAAATAAATCAAATGCAGTATAAAAATTGTATAAAAACTGCTTTTTAATTAGAAAAATTAATGCATGCCTCCACTAGGACACATTACAGTAAAATTTTAGAACCAGAGAGAAATCTTCCAGAAAGTGGGAAGATGGTCATATACAAAGGACTGAGAATCAAAATAACATCAAGCATCTGACCATAACCACAGAATCCAGAACATCATGAAAACATGTCTTCAAAATATAGGATAAAATGCTTTCTAATCTACTAGAATTCTATTAGAATTCTAGCCAAATTATGAAAGTAAAATAAAAACATTTAGGATACACATGAAGAAATAGGCCCTATGGAACCCCCCCCCCCATTCTCTCAGTTCTTCCCTGTTGAAAGAGATCAGTTCCTACAATAGATGCTGAAAGTGCTGCAGATTCTCCAGCCTTCTCGCAGCTCACTCTCCCAGGCTCCCATGTAGCACGGATCAGCAAATGTGACCCAGTTTCTGGCAACTGAAACTTGCCAACAGCTGTAGCCACTTGTGCTCTGAAGAGGAGACAACGCCATCACCATCAATGCGATGAAAGAACAAAAGTATAAAAAAAGTTTCTGGGTCCTGCTCACATCATCAGGCCACCCACCCAATTTTGAACTCTGCACTTTCAGAGAGTTTGAGGTGACAGAATAAGAGTAGTAGCAATAATGATACTGGTAATGTTCCCATCTGTATTCCAGAATACTATTATTTTGTAGTTGAAAGGCAACTTAATACTGTAGGCCTCAAAAAATTTCTGTCTCATGTTCTGTTTTTCAGACAGGCCACTAGAATTAGCAAGCAAAGCAAAAAGGATGTGGAGAAGAGAGGGAAAGGGGATCCTCAGATGATGGCCAAGGGTGGTCTTATAGGACAGGAATCTGTCCGTCCTGAACACAAGGAAAAGAGACCACTGCTGGGAATGTCGCCAGAACAAGAAATGAAAACTGGTAGATTCTATGTTTGGCCATACTGCTATGACACATGTATCTATTTTTCGGTTGTTGTCCACATTTTCTGGCTTATCATTGTCTCTCCAAGGCAGTTCATAAAAATTAGAATTGCCCCTTCCCCAAGGAAGTTCAGAGACACTCTAATATTTCCCCACTTTTCTATCTTGGCGTTGGCCCTAAAGAACTTCTCTGACCTACCATTCCTGAGAGCGCATAAGACCCTCATTTCAGAAGGGGTCCTAACCCCTCACTTCCAGAACAATCTGGAAGAAATGCTGCACAGAGAGGCCAAGAAGAATTTGAACAGACAAGCATGACCGGGCTTCCCCACTCAGCATTAGCTCATACCCTTTCTGTACAGTGACATTTATATATGGTTATCTATGCTTCAGTAATGCCCACACAATGAAGTCTCAATCAAAGCCTTCCCCGGGTGGGAGAGCTCCCAGAGGGCTGGACTTGCAGAGGATGCTGGAGGGTGGTGCACCCACCTGCAGAGGGCATACCAGCTCCCTTCCCCACACCTTGCTCTGTGCTTCTCATCACCTGTATCCTTCATAATATTCTTTATAATAAACCTGTCAATGTAATTTTTCCCTAAATTTTCAGAGTCACTCAAGCAAATTAGTAGAATCTGAAGAGCAGCCAATGAATAGCTGCTCAACTTGAAGTTAGTGGGAGTCAGGGGCAGTCTTGGGGACTGAGTCCTTTAACCTGGAGAATCTGGTGCTACCTCCTGGTAGACAGTGACAGAATTGAATTGAATAAGGGGACCCCCCAGCAGATGTCTGCTGCAAAATTGATTGCTTGCTGATGTTGGGGGGAAACCTCATATATCTGTTATCAGAAATAATCTGTGTTGTGAGAGTAGGAGGAACTGATTCTGAGTTTGAATTGGGTTTTCCTTCCATATCTTCAGAGAGTACAACATCAGTCTTAGAAAAAAATATCTTTGCCAATGTGATAAAGGGACAATTGCTTCTTATTGTTTTATTTTGTACTTAATTTGCTTTTCTTTAACTGAGGAGGACAATCACTCATGCAGGCTGGAAGTTCAGGAAATAAGGAAGACGAAGTTCTTGCACACAGAGGCTCCTCTGTGGAGGAATTGGAATACTGTTCTTTTTATTGCTCCAGTGGCAGCAACCAATCTCTCTCTTTCCTGAATTCTAATAAAATAAAAACTGTTCTTGTACTAGAGACACATTGATTCTAGAATGAAAGAAGTAAACAGTGGCCAATCAACCTGCAAAATGACAGGAATCAGAGAGAAAAGGGACCTCGAGAAGGCTTTAAGGTAAGGGTGGGTTGTGATTAATCAGATATTTCCAAAAGCCAGTCTGGTAAATGCTAAATGCCCAATAAATTACAGGTGATAAAGAAATCTCAGCAAGAGAAAATAACACAACTACGGAGCGTTACAACTATGCCAGCCATTCATTCATTCCGTAAGAATTATGGTATCTGAGCCATGTTCCATGCTGAGAGAGACCAAGAATAAGACTCAGTATTGGGCCTCTAAGGGCTCACTGGGCAGGGGGGAGTGAGGCAGGTGGACAGTGGGAAGACAATGAGAAGCTCCCTTGGAGTTGCATGCTAGAAAGCGGGGGTGGGGGGCTGCCATCTGGGGGACACAGGGCACAGCTTTCCCAAAAGAAGCCCCCTTGGAATGGAGATGTGAAGGATGAAAGGATTAGACAGATGGGGGATGATGTTTCAAGCTAAGGGAATAACCCATTGTTATTCAGAATCTAGCAGCTTAAACAGGAGACCATCTGGGACTGCAAATTAGTGTAACCTCTCTGGAAAGCAGGATGGAGATTCCTCAGAAAACTAGGACTGGAACCAACATTTGACCCAGTTACCCCACTCCTCAGTCTATACCCAAAGGACTTAAAATCTGCATACTATAGTGATATGGCCACATCAATGTTTATAAGCAGTTCAATTCACAATAGCTAAGCCATGGAACCAACCTAGGTGCCTTCAACAGATGAATGGATAAAGAAAATGTGGTATATATACACAATAGAATATTACTCAGCCATAAAGAAGAATGAAATTATGGCATTTTCTGGTAAAGGGATGGAACTGGAGACTATCATGCTAAGCGAAATAAACCAATCCGATAAAAACCAAAGGCCAAATGTTCTCTCTGATATGCAGATGCTCACTCAAAATCTGTTGGGAAGAAGGAGGAGGGGAGGTTCACTAGATTAGAGGTAGGGGGAGTGGAGGCAAGGGAGGGGGATGGAAATTGGAAAGATAGTAGAATGAATTGGACATAACTTTCCTATGTTCATATATGAACACAGCCAGTGAAACTCCACATCATGTACAATCCCAATAATGGGAAGTTATATTCCATCTGTGAATGATATGTCAAAATACATTGTTCTGTCACATATAACTACAAAGAACAAATAAAAAAGTTTTTCAAAAATCCTGGGGACCATTAGAAGTAGCTTAGAAAGAATGAGAGATGAAGGTCAATATGTTTTCGTGATATAATGCAAACTTATGAAAACAGAACACCAGATAATATGACAGATTGTTTATAACTATAGAACATGGTAACATGTCCTAATGATGATCATAATATAGTTTGGAAATTCTTAAGTAAATGTTGAATTAATAATGGTAAGTTTAACTGACGTTATATTATCAATTCCAGGTTAATCTAATGTTCATTACATTTCCACACAGACAATAATGGTTTACTAAATCTCTTCCTTATAGAAAAGAAGAACTGTATATGAATTCTACATATTTATATATTTATGATTATGAAAGAGAAATGACTTTTAATAGAATACTCAGGACTAATTCCTTTCTCAACATCATCTCATGCATTCTAAGCCTGGACCATTGCCAAAATAACTGAGACACACTTAGTTCCCTGAATGCTAGTGTTTCTTTTATTATCTATTTTAATTTTATTTCTAGTATTGGAGATTTAAAATCAGGACCTCATGCATGCTAAAAAGGTACTTTGCCATTGAGCTACACCTCAGCCCATTAAAAAAAAAAAAATTGGAGACAGGATCTCACTAAGTTGCCCAGGCTAACCTCAAACTTTTGTGATTCTCCAGCCTCAGCCTCCTGAATAGCTGGGATTACTGGCATGCACCACTGCATCAAGCATGTAATCTAATATATATGTTTTTTTTTTAAATGTTAGTTACAAAAAATAGTGGTAAAGGAGTAGAAAGTTTACGTCATCAGGAGAAGTGTGGAAAGTTATTTGTGAAAGAGACAACAGAATATATCATCTGTATCTATCATTTGTAAACACCATTTTAAAGGAAGCACACAGAATTGAAGCTTAAAATACCAACCATTGCAAAGATAGGTTCATGTAAGAAATGCCCTCTATATTTAAAATTTTTGGAACTGACCAGGCATAGGAAACTAGACAAGAGGATCACAAAAGTTTGAGGCCATCCTAGGCAACTTAGTGAGACTCTATTACAGTATAAAAATAAAAAGGGCTAGGGATGTAGCTCAGTGGTATAGCCCTTGTCTAGCATGAGTGAGTCTTTGGGTTCAATTCATATTACCAGAAGAAAAAAATACTTGGAACTGGGGTATAGTTTAAAGGAAGAGCTCATGCCTAGCATGTAGGAAACCCTGGGTTCAATCCCTTGCACCCCATAAAACAAAAGAATAAAATTCCAAAGCTAGTCTGGGCAATGGCTATGAAGAATTCAACTTGCAACTGAGTTAATCTTGACTGCCACCTTAGGGTTAACAATGGCACTTAGTGGGCCCAAATATCTTTCCATTGGCATTAAATGATTTAGCTTAAATGAACAATGCTAGTAAACAACTGAATACAGGTAATATCACCTCCCTTTCAGTTCATCTTTTATCCCCAGCTCTTATCTTGCAGAAGAAAAAAAAATCTAGAAAAAATTTTCAGTAAAATTGAAGTAGTTCTCTTGGCAATCACTCCAGCCTTTTTATCCACCTCATGTAAATGTGCACATGTTGCCAAAAAAAGGGGAAAAAGAAACAAGTTCCAGGAAATTATGAACTACAAAAGCTTAAAGCATTGCGGCATTCTTTTAGAAATAGCTGCTTCTGCTAAATCTCAGTTTCCCCCAGCAGCTTGTAAGGTGTAGACTACTGAATGGGAGAGGCATCTAAATAACACCAGAGTGCTTGCTTGTTCAGTCTCACTGGAGAACACTGAGAAAGAATTGCTGAGGCAAGTGAGATAGAGGCTCTGCCAAGACAAAGAAGCCATCTCTCAGTGACTCATGAAAGACATTTCAAAATTAATCCTTGCTGCATGCATGAGATAATTTCAATGATTGACCAGACAAGGCACTCCGAAATTTTGCATGTCCTTTCAGAGAGGACAAGGGGACAAAGGACAGGACTTCAGGTGAGCTGGAATTTTCCTAGCACCCCCAAAGAAGAATTGTTCAGGGTACCTTCCCAATCAGGTCTATTCTATTTTCTCAAAGCACTTTCTATCTTTTAAGGTAACATTTTTTTTTTTTTGGTTCAGTTGTACCTAAGCAACCAGAAAGTGTTGGCACATAGTAGGTACTCAACAAATAGTTGTTGAATGAATTAATCTTTGAAACAATATCCACACCTCCCCTCCACTGTAGCCTGTAAGGGGAAAGAAACCTAGCTTGAAATCTCTGGTATCTGCACAGCCATGTTAAAAGTAGCCACTGGGGTGGGGTGTAGCTGCTCTGAGGTGTGGATTGAATGTATCCTAGTGTATTCTCTTCTAAGCAACTTTTTCTTGCACAGATTGAATACTTATAAATGAAGCTGCAAGAAGAAGATCCCTCTTTTAATTTGGAGTTCTCTCTTTTGAGTGGGTGGTTGCTGGGGATAAAACCCTGGACCTTGTGCACACTAGACAAATGCTCTACCACTGAGCCATCTCCATTGCCTGCTATAGTTGCAGGTTTGCTGGTCTTTTCCCCCATAGGGGCAGAGCTTCCTAATGGCTTTCTTCATTCTGCCTCTGCTCTTCCTACCATGCCTTCACCCAATCTTGAGAATTTGACTCATCTTCCAGGCTCCCTTCTGCCAGTTGGACACAATTTTGGGCCACTCAGTTCCCTGCCCATTTCTCTCCAGTGATGTGGGTTGAATCTCCTCCTCCTGCCTTCCACTGGCAGCCCCTTCAGACCCACTTTATGTTGCTAAACTAGCCTCCCAGGTGATATGGTCATCTTCATTCTTAGCTATTCTTTTCTCTAAAACGCAACTTTGATCATGTCACTGCAGTGGTCATGAACTTTCAGTGGTCACCCACACTACCAAGACAACTCCTGAGCCTTGCACTCAAGGCGCTGGGGCCCAGTGTGTTCACTGGCCTCATCCTTCACCACCACACTGCCGACAGACCTGTGCACTCCACTGTCGTTGCACAGACCCTCTGTTCTCTTGCTTCAGCCCCTTTGCTCAGTTATTAGGTTCAGAAAATAAGTGCTGGAAGGAACTTCTTGAGATCATCTAGTGCAACTTCATTTTACAAATGAAGAGAGAGAAAAAGACTAACCAGCAACACCAAAGATCAATGCGACAGATGAAAAGGAACCTTGGGGCAGTCTTGAGCTTTAACAATATGAGTTGGATCAGTCAGTGGACATTTGAACAGCCCTCTCCACCCAGCTTCCATCCCTAAAGTTGTAGGTTTCACCTCTTCAGTAAAAGCCTCCTTAATGCTACCAGTTGGGAGCTTGAACTAAGGCAGGAAGTCAGCCTCTCTGATTTGCAGGTAACTGATATTTGTCCAGGAGACCTATCTCCTTTACAGCATTGAAAGTAATTTTTCTTCTTGCAGCGCTCAGGCTTGAACCCACGGCCACGCTAAGCAAGCGCTCTGAGCTACATCCTCAGCCCTTAAGCAAATTCAAACCATTGACTTTCCTCGATTCTGACACCAGTGACTTGTCCATAGCAAGTGCACAGTAAGAACCTAGCGAACTGGGAGTTAACCGGTGAAAGGCGTGAACTGTACTTGCTGCGGGAAAGCACGATTCATACTACAAACACCAACCAGCAACGAAGGAGGCAGGCAGATCCAAAATCACCAACTACATTGCGTAGTTCACACACAGCACCTTAACTCCGAGCGACTTTGGTCTCAGTAGAGTCTAGTCCACTTGCTGCAATTAAAGGAAAAATTGTCTCCACGTCTTTCGGCGTCCTCTCTACTCCTACCCTTGGCGCTGCGAACCGCGACGCGCACTGGGTGACTGGTCCGGGAACACGGCTCCCCTTACAGAGGGAGTTCAGGTTCCGGGCGCGGAGGCCCCGCCAGCTTTCCAGGCTGGCGCGGTCACCGACCCCAAGCTGTGACCAAGCCGGCAGAGGGCGGGAAAGTGACGCGGAATTGATGGGGCGGGGTGGTGACTGCAGCCCAGGGACTGGAGCGCCTGGGGTACAGTGAGCGACAGCAGCTGCCGAGTCACAGGCTAGGAGAAGCGGGAGGGCGCGCTCCGGGCACCATCAGGGTGCTCACCTGCCGCCGGGACGCACGAAGGACGCAAGACTCGACTTGGGCCGCTCTTGCCAACCCTAGGGCCGCCTGTGGGAGGGGTAGAGGAAGGACAGACGGCCTGGCCCGCCCCCAGCCCCAGCCCCAGCCTCAGCTTCAGCCTCATCCCCAGCCGCGCGCCGCGGTTGCGCCTGCCGGAGGGAGACGAGAGGCTCCTCCCTGGAGCAGAGAAACCAGTTTGGCCGGTCCGGCAGAGCCAGGGGAAAAGGGCGGCCGTAGAGGAAGGGCGCACTGACGCGGGGCGGGGGAAGGCGGGAGCCATTGGCGAGCCACGGCAGCCGGAGGAGTCGCCGCCAGCTGGACACGCTTCCCGGGGCCCCCGGCCAGCCCCCGTGCGCCATGAAGCGCTAGCGCGGCTGCAGGGGGCATCCGCCGGGTGCGCGCCGCCCCAACCGGGGCCCAGCGAACGCTAGGTAAGAGGAGCGCGGCGCCGGGGCCCCCTGACTCCCCAGTCCAGTCAGCCTGCCAAGGTCCCCCGGCACCGATGGTGGTCCCCGGGCCAGCAGACTCCAGGGATCCCAGATGCGGTGAAAGCAGCTGTCGGCCCCCTGGACTTCCGAGCCTGCAAGGGTGGGATTTGTGTTGGGGGTGCCAGGAGCCTTCGCACCCTCGGGGAAGGCAGACTCCTCTGTGAAGAGGTCTTTGGGATTTTCACCTTTCCCGGGGCGAGAACTTGCGGAAGCTGTTAAGAGTTTTTCGTTGGTTTGCCATACGCCGCCGGCCCGGGGTTGAGCTCCAAGGTGTTAAGTCAGCCAGGGCTTTGGAGTGCCGCTGGCTGCCCTGCAGTGGACGCCCCCTCTCTGGGAGTACCCCAGTTGCCAGGTTCTGCAGGGATGCCTTCCTGGGGCGGATGCCGACGGCTTGGAAACTGAATTTAAGGCCAAATGTATCAAGCCTCCGCCGCACCTGCGAGAGGGATGGAGGTGGGGGTGAAATCGATCGCCTCCGCGACTCCTGCTTCAGGGCCAGGTACCCCCAGCCCTTGACATTTTCCTTGAGTTTTAATGAGTTTTAATGCGAGGTGGGGGACGGGATGGGGAAAAGGACTGCTGTTGCCGTAGGGTAGGTCCGCCAGCTCCCTGGCACTGCCGCGGGCCATCCCGTTCCCTCCCCAGTTTGACGTCTGGCGCTGTCATCTCTGTGCTTGTGTAGGGGCCACTTGTTGGGCGGCGGCGGGAGATGTCAATGAGAAAGCGACTGCTTTAACCTCCCACAGCTCCAAACCCCTTCCCCTGCCCAAAGGAAAGAAAAACCTTGAAATTTCTCCAAGGGAGGTGTGCGCGCATAATCCCCGCCCGAGGAGCTCGAAGCACAAATCCCCGGACTCCGCCTAGGCGGAGGACTAGGTGCGGAGAGGATGCGAAAACAGGGCAGGGGAATTAACGCGCCAAAGTAAAAGGAACCCGGGCTACATTCACGCTCAGTGAGTCCCCTCGGCCTGCACGCAGTGCCTACGGCGGTCTCCTACCCTTTCTTGGGTAGCTCGGACACCAGTGAATTCCTCTCCGGGAAACTGCCCTCCTTGTTGGCGTGAAAGGATTCGCTCCCTTCACTGGTTGCGTTGCCTTCAAAATTCTGCCCCGCACTCCCTCCGAGAATTAAACCGGACAGTGCTAGTGGAGTGTTGGGAGACTATTTACCATCAGTTACCAGCACACAGAAGGTTACTGACGGAGGTTAACTGCTTTAAGGAACAAAAGCTACAAACCATGATAAAGTCTCTGTGAATAGGAAACAGAAGCTCATATAAAAAGGAAAACAGCACAAAATGGGACGTAGAAGCTCTAATTCTCATCGTCTAAGGAGTATTTCTGGGTTAGGCCTAAAATGCCTTTCATTAATTCTGAGTCTATTGTTGTAGACCTTTTAAAGCCCTATTATAAATGCATATACTGCGCAAAAGATGATGAATGGTTATTAGCTGATTAATTTCTGGGGAGAAGTCACGCCTGCCTGCAATTACTCCTCTGAAGCCTCCTAATGATTTTTATTATGTAGTGGAGGCTTCCTTGTTCTGATTTTGGGAGCGAAACCCTATCCGCTTTGTTCATTTGTCATTGTCTAGTCGCTGGGCTTTGATAATTTTTAGTGGTTCTTTGTGTAGGTTACTGAGAGGCAAACAACCTCCCAGCCAGCTCAGATGCCACCTGTGTGAGCTTAGGGTTGGCTCTGTTAAGGCTTTCCTTCTGATTTTTATTTTAAGAAAATTCATACCCATGTTCACTTGTTATTATTTCTTAGTGATGAAAGTGGGAGGTTTTGTTCTGTTCGGTTGTTTTAGATTGAGGATTTAAAATAATGATTCAGTAAAGAAGTCTTCCTCTGTGAGGCACCTTCAGAAATAATTCCAGGTTCAGCCTGTGTCGGCCTCTGGGATCCTAAACCCGGCCTTGTGCAATAGCAAAGCAGCCGGGACTGTTTCTTTCCCTTTTTTTCCTCCCTTCTTTCCTTCTATCCATCCCTCCTTCCTCTTCCTTGTAAAGCAAGGAGTAGTGAAAAATACATGGCTTTGGAATTCCACAGATTCCAATTCTTTTACTTACTAAATGTTTAACCTTGGGGGGATTCCCTAATTTTCTCTGCCTGTTTACTCTTTGGGACAGGGGGAGGTATCATCAATCTTTTGGGCTGATTAATTTAGTGAGAGAACATGTGAAAGTTTCTTGGTGTTTGAGTGTTGCTTTCTTATTTTCTTTATTAGATAGATTAATATTATTTTTTTTTTAAAGAGAGAGAGAGAGAGAGAATTTCAATATTTATTTTTCAGTTTTTGGCGGACACAACATCTTTGTTTGTATGTGGTGCTGCTGAGGATCGAATCCAGGCCGCATGCATGCCAGGCGAGCGCGCTACAGCTTGAGCCAAATCCCCAGCCCGCGATTAATATTATTTTTAAAATAGCATCATGCACAGGTTGTATGTATGTGTGTGTGTGTGTGGGGGGGGGTCCTGGGGATTGAACCTAGAGCCTTGCACTTCTAACCACACATATTGGCACTTTTGAAATATTTTATTGCCTCATTAATTTAAATCTGTTTTAGTTTTTCATAAGCAATAGTTGTAGAATGTGGGTGATCCTTACAACTTTAGAAAGATTTCAATTTACTAGTTGCCTTTGCTCTGTAGTTAAAGTCATTGTAAAGGAAGCCTCCACACTTATAGATATAGAGGAACCTCCTCTTTAGGGATGGAAACAAGTTTTAGTGTGTTCATTCATGTCCCTATCTCCAAAGAGAGGTATCATTAAAGTTTCTTAAGTACTTGATTTTAGAGTCTGTTTCTACATTGGTCTCCCAAGAAGATTTTCTTTGTGGTGTCTTTAGATATCTGGTAAGTTTTTAGGCTTTTTTTTTTTAATTAGCATCGTCCAATATGATCAAATGTATTTATGCCAGTAAGTCTTTATCCACTTATTAAATAAAATTAACTTGCTCCCAGAAAAGTTTGAATAACACAAAAAGTAAATAGTTTATCTTCTTCATTCTGTTAACCAAGTTACTACCAAATTCTCATCCCTGTGTCCAGCTAAAATATCCAACATAAGATCTTTACAGGCTCTGTCACTGAAGACCGACTCTATGAGGGATGATTCTAGAAAAAAAAATGATGTGTATGTGTGTGTATACACAAGTATGCATGTTCATATAAATGTACACATATAACAATTTATATTTATTCTTAAAAATTTTTTTATCATCTGAACACTTGGGAAGGTATTAGTACTCTTCTTGAGTACTTCTAATTGTGTTTCTCTTTTAAATACATTATTGCCAAAACCATCCACAATGGCAACTGTGTTTGACAACTGGTCCTGGGGAGCAGAGTCCAGAGGCAGTGAAGTCTCTGTATCCTTTGACCCAGGCTGGGATCCAGGCCTCAGACTTCCTAGCTGTATGACCTAGGGTGAGTTATTTAATCTCTAGCCTCAGTTTCCTTGTCTCTAAATGGCATATATAGTAGTATTACCTCACAGGCAATGTGATGAGCTCCAAGTGAGATGCTTTAGGTAAAGGAGAGAGCCCAGAGCTTAATAAAAGTAGTCATGAATATCATCCTCGTGTTGCTGCTGCACCGCCATTGCCATTGCCTTGCTCCTAGGCTCCGTAGGAAACAGGAATCATTCTACATATTAGTATTTGTTTAGCAAACATTGGTGCCCTTTTGCACCAGGCACTGTTAAGAAACAGTTTCCCAGAGTAGGGGCAAGGTCCTAAGCCTCCAAATCTATGCTATTGTTTTGCAGCTCTGGCTGACAGCTGGGAGGACTGGCTTGCTCAAGGAGCTCAGTCACAGCCTTGAGGGGCCCTGGCCGCCCTCTCAAAGAAAGGTCACCTCCTCCTGCACAGAGGGGACAGACAGACCACTGCTGTGTCTCCTTAGCATCTCACTTCCTCCTGTCTCCTCTCCCTAATCCTCTCTGCTCCTGGTGTTAAATTCTGTTCCCTGTTGAAAACTCAGTAGCGTCTGAACTTTGTGGCTTCACAACAGTCCTCTCTGCAGGGTTTCCTTCATGGTGGAGCCTGGGTAAGAGTTGCTAATGACGGAGAACCTTGATTTAAGCCTGTTTCATTTATTCCTCCTTCTTTCAACTGTGTCAGGGAATTACCTCCCTCTCTAGGAAAGCCTATGAGGTTCCTAAAAGGCACAGAAGGCTCACAGACATTTTTTTTCTTCTTTGAGGAGACAGTTTCAGGTTCTCTCTCTTCTCCTGCCCTAGACACTGTCCTCTCTGCATGGAGAGATGGTCGCCTTATGGTCTGGGCGACTGCTGAGGTCACTTCTAGCTCTGAGAGTCTATGTTCATTTTCAGTCCTAAGTCTACTGCCTTTGCATTAAATGGGTCAGAGATGGGCTTAGAAGTTGCAGAAGGTCTCAGGGTGGGAAAAGCACTTCTGCAGGGGAAGGTTACTCCTGTGTTGGGAGGCCTTTCAGTAGTGAAAGCCACTCACTCTCTCCTCACAGGCATGACTGAGGAGCCTGGCGCTTCTGCAGTGAGCAAGTGTGGAGCCTGACCTTTGACTAGTAGCTCAGTCTTTATTTACAGGACCGTTGTTTTATGGCTTTGTTTCTTTGCTGAGTGGCTTTTGTTTCACTAGATTGAGGTTTGTTTGATTTAGGACAGGTTATATTTGAATTTTTTTTTTTTTTTTTTTTGGTGGGGTTGGTGAATGGTGGTGGCCAGGGAGTAGCTCGGTGGTAGAATGTGTGTTCAACATGCATGAGGCCCTGGGTATGATACGCAGCTCCACCAAAAAATTAAAAAAGAAAGCCAGAGGTCACACAAAATCAGTTTTTCTTTCTTTCGTTATTTCTTTTAAAAAAAACTTACCTTTCAGGTTTATTTTATTTTCAGAATTATAAATTATTAATGTACAGATTAATAGAGTGCACTGTGACATTTCCGTACAAGTGCATGTCAAGTTTTGATAGTACCCACCCTCCCTATGACCCTCTCCTGCCTTCTCCTCTCTTCCCACTCCTCCCAGTTCTCTTCCCCTTCCCTTATCCTATTACTCCCTTTTCTACTTTTGCATTGTCTTTTATAATTTTTTGGTTTTTATATATGAGAGAAAACATGTGACACTTATCTTCCTGTGTTTTGGCTTATTTCTCTTAACAAGAGATCTTCTAGTTACATCCACCTTCCTGCAAATGGCATGATTAAAATCAATTTTTAACCTTTATCCAAATTGAGTTGAGCTAGAAGATTCTCCTCAGATCTCCTCAGGCACCAAACATCGATGTCACACAGTATTGACAGTCCGTTTTTGCTGTATGGTGAATTCACTATTTATTTTATGAAGTGTGTTGTGATTTGCACACAAACCTGTACTTTGTCTTCTCAGGACCCAGTGAACTATTAAAATGATTCGTTCTCTGTCCGTGATCTGTGGATCCAGAAGAATCGCTTCACATTCTCCCTGAGAAAATAGATAGCCATGTGACTTGGCTGGCTTAAATATTTACTCACTGGGGAGATGGATCAGTTTGTGTGTATTTAATGCTGGGAAATATAGGCTCCGTCTTTATATTGGAAAATAAATGTGTGGGTCCTCTAAGTCGGGCCCTGCCAGCTGTTAAATAAACCTCCAAAAATTTTAATTCAACAAGAAAGCCATGTGTATGTGGGAGGAAAGGGTCATCAGACCACTGAGATTGTGGGAATTAAGTGAAAAGTCTTTGTTGTTTTTTTGGTAGCAGAACAACTTTGGGTTCATCATGATCTCACTCTGTTAGTACAGAAGTTTATTTCCTGGGAGGCTTTTTAAAAAAAATTGTGGATAAATATAGGCAAAACAAAATTTACCATTTCAACTACTTCTAAGTTTACAGTCTGGTGGTATTAAATGCAATGACAGTGTTGGACAACCAGCCAACACCAGGGTCCATTCACAGGACTTTTTCATAATCCCACACTGAAACTCTATATCTATTAAACAGTAATTTCCAGTTCACCCTATTCCCAGTAATGGTTAACCTTTATTCTGGTTTTCTCTCTGTGAATTGGATCACTCTATGGTTCCTCATGTTAAGTAGAATCATAATATTTGTCCTTTTGCGACTGGCTTATTGTTCTTAGCATAAAGCCTTCAAGGTTCATCCATGTTGTCACATGCTCCAGAATTTCCTTCTCCTGCAGGGTGAATAGTATTCTATACCCGACGTTTGTGTATCCGTTCAGCTAAACGATGCCTGCTCTGGTTTGTCTGTCTTTGAGGATTGGGAATAATGCTGCTGCCGACCTGAACATGTAAGAATCTGTTTGCTGATGTGATTTTTCGAGCTCTAGAGAAATGTATCTTTCATAAATTAGATGGATGGAGACGTGTGGTATTTAATTCCATACTTTGCTCCAAAACTGCTGGGAGAGAACTTGGGGGACTACAGGAGAATGGCTATATTGGAGACCTGTGAGGGACAGCCTTGTGCCTTCTTTTCAAGCTGCTCTTAGTAAGCCGACAGGTTGGTCTCTCTATCACCCAACTGGCCTGCCATGGAGTTGACAGCTGCTATGTGCCAGGGCAGGTGTGACAGCTTGGGATACATGGCTTCAGTACCTGGCCATCTGCACAGACCACAACTGCCTGTGGAGAGGATATATCAGGGTGGACAAAAAATAAAAATAAAAAATAAAAAAAATCCTAAACTTCCTTCTAGAGTTCAAAAAAAGTTTTAATTGAATACTTAGGTGTCAGATTATTTTCCACCTTAAGGTAGAATCCATGGCTTTAAAACTAGACTCTAATAAAGAAAATGTGGCACATATACACAATGGAATATTACTCAGCCATAAAGAGAAATGAGATTATGGCATTTGCCAGTAATGGGATGGAACTGGAGGCTATCATGCTAAGTGAAATAAGCCAATCCCCTAAAACCAAAGGCTGAATGTTCTCTCTGATATGTAAATGCTAACACACAGTGCGGTGGGGTGGGCAGCGGAGTTTCACCAGATTGGGCAGGGGTGAATAGGGATAAGAGGGGGGATGGGAATGGAAAAGACAGTAGAATGAATCACACATAACTTTCCTATGTTCATTTATGAAAACACAACCAGTGTTAACTCCATATCATGTACAATCACAAGAACGGGAAGTTATACTCTATGTATGAGTAATATGTCAAAATACATTCTACTGTCATGTGTAACTAAAAAGAACACATTAAAAAATATAATAAAGAAATAAATTCAATTGCTGAAAAAAACAACACTAACAAAAGACAATCTAAGGCTCCAAGGCAGAAGGTCAGTTGTAGACTGCAGCATGGCTGAGTTGCCAACTGTTGTATCCCCCTAAGAGTGTGTGGCAGCTTAAAGCCAGGAGCCCGATGGAATTATATGTCAGTGGGTCATGTTAGAAACCGCTTAACCTGTATTTTCTTGGGGAGGTGGGGGTGGATACCTGGGAAATGAACTGTATTTTCTAGAAAACAAAGGTATGTGATATGAGTTTATACTCATAAGTGCCCTAAAAATTAGCCAAATGGGAATTTGCTCATTTGAAAAGCAGGATTTGGGGGCTGGGTTTGTAGCTCAGTGGAAAAGTGCTTGCCTAGCACATGAGAGGACCTGGGTTTGATCCTTGGCACCACATAAAAATAAATAAATTAAATACAAGTATTGCGTCCATCTACAACTTAAAAAATAAAAATAAAATTAAAAAATGAGAGTAGGGTTTTATTTATTTATTTATTTATTAAGATTTTATTTTATTCCATACTGGGAATTGAACCCAGGACCTCGTGCCTGTTAGACAAATGCTCTATCACTGAGCTACATCCCCAGCCCAGGGTTTTCTTAAAAAAAAAAAAAAATCTTCAACCTAAAGTACCACGGTCCCTGAGTGTCCCTTCCTCTTTCCAACCTCAAGCTAATCACAACCACAGAACGGCTCCTGGGGCTAACATAGCTAATCGGGCCATGTGACACTTTGAGCAGCTCTACATGTTTAAGATAATTTACAATTTTTTTATAGTCTTATGCTTCCTCCGTTATAGAGAGAAAAGTAAATATTCTCTCAAAGGTCAGTGTGAGAACGTCAGGCCTCGTGAATGGTGACCTAACTGGCACTTAACATGTCCTGAATCTTTGAGATCAATTGGACCAAGACTATTTAAAGCAGAAGAACACTGGCGGACCCTACATCTTAGTTAGGGATTGTTGTCATCCTTGGAGTTCTGTCATGACACTTCCTGTCTCCTGGGTTGTTCCCAGGGTGGAGGCCCCTCCCACCAACCCTTACAAAGTCTGAAAAAACTGAGGCAGCCGCCAGTCAGGTGTCCCTCAGACGTGTAAGGGTTGCACTCCGTGTGCCAGCTACCTGTCTGTGCTAGTGAACAGAGGAGAGAGCCTGTCCCCAGGTGGCTCACTCACATTTGGGTGACAAATGGGAGAGACAAGGATATATAATGAATAGGAAAATGATACAGCACGCTCTGAGACATGCTGGGAAGACGGAGCAAGCTGCAGTGTCAATAGAGGGGTCACCCCTAAGCGCTCAGAAGAGAGGGTGGCCCAGGAAGATCTGCAGAGTGTACCAGGCAGAGGGGACAGAGAACTTGGACAGGTCCTGAGGTGGGAGTGCCTGGCTTGTCTGATGAGCAGAGGGGGCTGTGACTTGAGTGAGTGGGGGAGGGAGGGAGAAGGAAAAGAGGAAAGCAGAGTGGGGTGGGGGATCCTGCAGGACCTCCCAGGCTGTGTAAGGACTTTGGCTTTGACTTTGTGTGAGCTGGAGAGGGAGGGTGCCAGATGTTGCTCTTTGAAGAGATGAGATCTAACTAGGGTCCTTGTTGCTTTGTGAAGGCCAGCAGCAGGTAGGCTAAGACTGGGGTGGGGGTTGGGAAGGACGCTCCTGGGCAGGGATACCAGGTAAGAGGCTAGACCAGGACAGCTGTGATGGAAGCTTCCAGCAGAGCAGCAGCCTTGGGGGTTCAGATGGGGGACGGGGGTGGGGGGGGTAGGGGAGGGCAGGTTATGGGACTAGATAGATAGAGATGTAAATTTGATTTGATAGATTTTAAAGGCATCAGGATTTCCAGACAGATTGGGTGTGGCTTAAGAGAGGGGCCAAAGATAACCTGGCAGAGCCTGGGTTGCAAAGAGAAATCTGAATCTTGGAATGCCATAAATTCAGTGGGCTGCATTCAGATGGCTGGCCATAGATCATAAAGAAGCTCCTCAGAAGTAGACATATAAGGTTTTGTTCAGAGAGTCCCATCTGTGTTTATCATCAGTGTGTCTTCCTAGTTTGGCAGGGCGAGAGGTTGTTAGAAAAAGGGAATGGTTTGCAGGGAGCACAGACCTGTCCTTTTATTGGTGGGAGGGTGCTCTGCAGGCGGTCCACGGGCACCGAGGAGGGAGGCAGCCCTGCAAGACAACCCCCCCCTTCCACAACTCCAAGGTACTGCTCTTTGCCAATTGGAAAGACGAGCTCTTCCCAACCCCTCAGAAATAAGGGGCGCTCCCTCCCCCATCTCCATTCACATGAGCCTTTAAGGCAAAACTTGTGAGACAGAGTTCGGGTGCGATGTAGGTCCTTGTAAATATTGGGGTTTTTTTTTGGCTTTGGGCAGTAGTGGGAATTGAGCCCAGGGATGCTCTACCACCAAGCTACAGCCCCCTCCCCCTTTTATTTTATATTTTGAGACAGGGTCTCATTAAGTTGCCCAGGCTGGCCCCCAGCTGTGGAGTGCCAGGACTGACTACAAAGTCCACAGAGTTTGTTAGTCATCTAAAGATACTGGCTTTCTGGTGGCCTCATGATTTTCTTTCACCCAATGATTCCATAATTATTTATTGGATACCCACTACTCTCCAGGCCCTGTGCCAGTACTAGTGGCAGATACAATGTTGAACAAAACCAGCATGGTGGTTCCCTACACGGAGTTCTCAGGGTTGTTGGGGTAGGGAGAGAAGAATAGATGTTGAACAAAATAGTGAGCAAGAGGGAAGTTGATTTTGATATATGCTACGTGGATGAAGCATTATGCTGATGAAGATATTGTGCTAAGTGAAATAAGCCAGACACAAAAAAAGTAAATATTGCATGAGTCTACTTACCTGAGATGCCTAGAATAACCAGACTTGTAGAGACAGAAAGTTGAACAGTGGTCACTAGGTGCTGGGGAATATGGGGAGTTATTCAATGGATACAGAGTTTCAGTTTGGAAAGATGAAAAAGTTCTGGAGATGGATAGTGGTGGCAGTGGCATCACAACCAACTTTTTAAAATGGTTTAAATGGTAAATTTTATGTTGCATGTTTTTGGGCAGTGCTGGGGATTGAACCCAGGGCCTTGTGCATGCAAGGCAAGCTCTCTACCAACTGGGCTACATGGCCCACCCCTGTTGTATGTTTTAAACCACAATGAAATGGTCCAGGAGAGTCTCTTGGAGGAGGCTATGCTTGAGACCTAAGGATGAGAAGGCATCTGTCCAAGGACAGTTGGTGGGGGAATTATGTGCAAGACCCTGAAGAGGTTGATGCTTAGTGCTGTGTTCTGAGAACTTTGTGGAGGCCAGAATGGCTGGGGTGCAGGGAGCAGGCTGAGGAGCACGGATGAGGCCCGGCCAAGTTGTGGAGGATCCGATGGATGCCATTAGTAGATTTTTAAGCAGTGGAATGATATAATTTGGTTTCTGGTTTGGGGTGATAAACAAGAGTATGTCGTGGAGAATGGATTGGGGTGGCAACAAGACAGGAAGTGGGGAGGATAACAGTGCGGAGGCTGCTGTGGCATGTGGAAGAACTCCTGGGGGCTTGGGCTGGGAGGATGGGAGTGGACTGAGAAGTGGAGGGTAGGAGTTAACCCAGCTCCTGTGCATGCCGGGCAGGCACAGATGTGGACTCTTAGCCTTGATGATGGGTTAAGTTTGAAAACCTAAAAGAAGTGTCCGGTGATGCTCACGACTCAGGACCATTCTTTCCCATAATGTGTATTGGGTGACCTGCTGCTTTTATTCAGAGTGTGCTTCCTTTCCATGTTCACACTAGCTGGTCCAACCTGTAGGGTAGGGATTGACTGCTCTCTGTTTTCTAACAATGGAACTATAACTTGCCTGAGGTCTCTGAACTAGTAATTGACAGAACCAGAAATTGCACTCAGGTCCCTAGACTTCCCAGGTAAGGGGTCTAGGAACACCTGAACGTTGCAAAATCCATCCAAGTGACCCAGAGTCAGGGTTGCCAGATATAGCAATTAAAAATACAGGACACACAATTAAGTTTGAATTTCAAGTTTAAAAGTGAACAGTTTTTTTGTTTTTGTTTTTGTTTTTTTGGTACCAGGGATTGAACCCAGGGATGCTTAACCACTGAGCTGCGTCCCCAGCCCTTTTCATTTTTGATAAGTATGTCCAGTATGATATTTGGGACTGACACTAAAAATTATGTGTTGTGTATCTAAAAGTCAAATTTAACTGTGTGCTCTGTATTTTTTTCTGGTAACCCCACCCTGAAATGAAGTTTCAGAACATAAAACTGTGATTTGAGAACTCCCTCTTATAAATAAGTCCTGAAACTTCTATGTATTTTGTTTTACTGGGGATTAGGAGAGGAGGATTGGCTTTTGTAGTCTCTCAGAATGATGATGTTGTGATATTTTCCTGGTCTTCGAGGAGTATCTGTCATTTGTAACACTAATGCAGGTCCCCAGCTGCAAATATCAGCTCTGTGAGTCACTGAATGGTGGTTTGACTTTGGCTAAGAATACCAATTCTTCACATTTTTAGACCACTTTATAGTTTTAAAATTTGGGGAGTTGGCAGGATAGATGTTATTTCCCTGGAACACAGAAGAAACCCAAGGGAAAGCAATATGTGGGTGGTGGGTGGACATTGGCAGGAACTGGGTGGGGTGCTCTTCCTACTTCTAGTTTAGTGATAAGCTGTCAGTCTCTGAGCTGGAATCCCTTTGTGCTTCAAATGATGGACCTGATATTTCACAGCTCACCCTCCTGTTGTAATTTCATGGCTCCACATGATCTCATTCGTCATAAGTTTCCCGTATTTAAAACTTTCAGGGTGGAATTAATTTTAAGCACTGTAGGTTCAGATGACAAGGAAACATACAGCGATGTACAGTGGATTCTGTTTTATTTGTTTTGCATTTGCTTTTATTAATTATTTTTATTTCCACACAATGAATACTATAGTAGGTCCCCTTTTTAGATAAGGCCCTTTTCATTTAAAGGTTTTGTCCCCCTATTTTGAGAGATGATAAATCTTCAGAAAAAAACACCAACATTCATTTTCCTGATCATTGAGGTGTGACAAGCTTGAGAGTATTTTTAAAAGAAGAGATTTATTTTTGAAAGTTGAAAATAAGTGCACCAACACCTGTAATCCCAGCAGCTCAGGAGGCTGAGGCAGGAGGATAGAGAATTCAAAGCCAGTCTCAGCAAAAGTGAGCCTCTAAGCAACTCTATGAGACCCTGTCTCTAAATAAAATGCCCTGACACTAAATAAAATAGAGCTGGAGACATGTGACTCAGTGGTTGAATGCCCCTGAGTTCAATCCCTGATACACCAAAGGAAAAAAGAAAAAGAAAAATCAGTGAAGCCAAACTATCAGGAAGGTTTTTGAAACCAGTTTTGAAACAAGCTCAAGGCAAGGCAAGGACCAAGCCACCATGAGAGGAAATGTCACATTGTTGTACCCAGAGCCATACAACTTCAGTGATCCCAATAGACCTGCTTTTTATCAGGTGAAGTTTTATCAGATGAAGTTTTATCTTCTTATAGGTTTGTTTGTATGTGTCATAGGAAAATCAGTAAGCATGAAGTGGTTTTAAATGAACTTGGCACATAACTAAGAGTGTATAAAGATCAGTGACCAAGCTGGATGTGGTGGTACATTCCTGTAATTGCAGCTGCTTGGGAGGCTGAGGCAGGAGGATTGCAAGTTTGAGGCCAGTTTTCAGCAATTTAGACCCTGTCTCAAAGCTGAAAAATAAAGAAAAGACTAGGGATGTAGCTTAGTGCTAGAGTGCCCCTGGGTTCAATCCCCAGTACTATAAAAGAAAGAAGAAAAAAAAATGAGCATTGCAAGAACTGAAGTACATTTTATTAGCAAAATTAAAATCTTGTTTGCCGCTTTGCCTTAGGCACTGGGCAATGATTTCCAATCTAAAAAATTCTTAGAACTTAACAGGAATATTACAAAGTTGATTATCTTTAAACATTTATATTTGAATACTATTTTTTAAAATAGTATTTCTATTATAACATCCTGTCAGGCATTCTTTGTATCCTATAGAATTTGTTTAAAGTGTAAGTTAGTTCTGGTGTTTTTTCTGTTCCAGAATGCCCCCAAATCAATTTGGTCCTTCATGTTTGGCTGCATTTTATCATCTTTACGAGAGGAGATAAAGATGAGAGTATCTCTTCTTTGAACTCAGTCAAATCTTGATTTTGTAACTGTCTCTGACATTTTTGGTTTCTAGTTTTCATAAACCATTAAAAGAACCAATTTCATTATTGAGATGAAGGGGCTCAGATGAGAAAATCCAGCAAAACCACAGCCTTAACGTCCCTGCCTGCGTTAAACTTGCTGGCTCCTTCCTCCTCTGTCCCTGCCCTAACCTAACATGAGATCATGAGACTTTTGTTTAACTTCTTTGGTTGTTTTCCAGATTATCTCAGACACCACTTTGAGACCAACTCTGAGCATCCTGTGTTTGCAGGCATCTGTAGCAGTAATATAAAAAATTTCAGGGTTATTAATATTTAATAATTATTAATATTAATAGACATTAATATTAATAGATATTAATATTAAATGATTATTAAATATTAATAGGTAGGGGGAAAGGATTCAGTGCAAAAGGAATAAGGATAACAATAAAATGTTTGATTATAAAAATGTCATTGATAAAAAAGGAATGTTTTCACTACTGGGACAGAACATGCCTCCTCTGTCTCAGGGTCTCTGCACATACTGTGTTCTTTGCTGGTGACTGTCTTTCTCCTCCTTCCCTCTACCTGATGACCAGGTGCGACTACCTCCCAGAAGGCTTCCTGATTCTTGTCCTGATTCTTGTCCCTTTCAGGTCAAAGTGAGGGCCCGTCTTGTTTCAGTGGCTCTCTGGACAGTCCTGCCCTAGGATGATTGTTGCCATCTCAGGATGGTAGCTGGCTTTTATTTCCACATGCCAGTCTGGCTTGATCAGTGCCTAGGTCGTAGTTGCTTGGACTCTGGTTTTCAAAGTGTGTTTCCTGGACCAGCAACACTAATGTGATGGTGAACCACTCTGGACTCTCTGACTCAGAAGCTCTGGGGCAGGACGCAGCAATCTTTGTCTGTATGTATATGTTCACACCAGGCTGCCACCTCACATAGCAGAGAACAGCACCTCAGTAGGGTTTACACCTCCTGCTGTTCTCCAGTCCCATATTAAATAGTGAGGTCAGAGACATCCCTTTTTCTACACTGGCATTAGCTGCTGTTATTAAATACATATGAGAGAGAAGACATTGAACAACTTTGAACCAACAACTGTTGGCTGTTTTTATAGTGACCTGGTAACAAAAAAGAATCCATTTTGGTCTAATTAGGTGTATGTTATGACTCTCATGCCTTCAATAAATGGCCAGAGGAGAATAACCAAGTTCTTGGACCTTATAACTTAGCAAAAGAGTCACAAACACACATAAACATTTACTTAGTAAAATAGTCTCGAACAAAAAATGGATTTGGCGTAACTTTTAGGATCTATTGTCATGCTTTAACATCTCTGGAAAAATGGATTCTTGTGACATTTTGGTTTCAGAGACTTATTTGCAATGGTGTACAGAAACTCTTAGACCATTCCTACTCTGAGCTATGAACACAGCTGGCCATGAAAACAGCTGGTACCTGTTCTGTCTTGAGTTGTTATTGGCAAAGCCAAGGGATAGAGAGTTTTCAAGATTTTGAGAGTATTTGGGGGTTAGTGTAATTCTAGTTGTTTCCTAATGCGATGGAGCAAAATCAAGCTTCAAACTTGGCCTGTCTCAGTCAATCAATTTTCGGTGCTTGTCCACAAAACCAGAACATGAGACATTCTAGTGATCCAGGAAGCTCTTACCCTGGTTTTGCTATGAGGTTTCTACAGGATCTAGTTTATTAAAGACATTTTGGTAAGGTATCCTTAACCTAACCAACCAGAGTTGATTTTGCCTTCCTGGGGACATTTTAGGTTGTCACTACTCAGGAGATGTTACTAACATCTAGTGGAAGGGACCAGGGATGCTGCTAAAATCCTACAATATGTCGGAGTTGAGAAATCCTGTCCTAAACCCTTAAAATGCTGGGGCCCCACAGGACTCATTGCCAACACATTTCTCACTCCATGCAGTGTACCTCCCATGTACCCCAAACCTACCCCATTGAGAAGTGAACCTCCACCCATTTTAGAAGGTAAGGCCTCTCCAGCTGATGCTTTCATGAGAAATCCTTTCATAAGAAATCTCCAAGGTCCGATGCTTCTACCTCCAGAAGACCTTGGCTCCAACCAATTACCCCTACCTCTGCTGCCCTCCATTAAGTTCAAGTCACCATCCTCCCTCCCTTCCCTGGACCATTCCAGTAGTCTCCTAACCAAGGTCTCCATTGCCACCCTGCCTCCTCCAACTCAGACTGCCAGTCGGATCCTGGGTCATGTCCACACCCAGCAGCAAAACCTTTTAGTGGCTCACCACTGCAGCGATGACAGCTCGGACCCCTGCCTCCTATTAACTCCATTCTTGTCCTCCTCAGCCTCAGTATGGAGCATGGCAAGTCCTTCCCTGTGCCAGGAACTTCACATTTGTTGCTGTCTCACCTGAGACACTCTTCCACAGAACCTCCTCCTTATCTTTCACTTTTTGGCTTGTGTCAGTTCTCAGAGTCTTCTCTGACCACTTCTGCTAGAGGAGGTCCTTCCTAAACCAGGCATGGTGGCACACACCTGTTATCCTAGCTTCTTGGGAGGCAGAAGCAGGAGGAAGATCACGAGTTCCATGCCAGCCAGGGCAGCTGAGCAAGACCCTATCTCAAAATAGGAGCGAAAAAGATAACCAAGGAGCTCCCTCCAAGTTTTTCTTATATTCATCAGAGTGTAACCCTTTATTTATTTGTTGGATTATTGGAATGCTGTTCCTGTGAGGTTGGACACTCCCTAAAGAGGGACCACATCGGTCTTGCTCACTGTAGCTCTGTGGCTGACGAAGACTGAGTCCTGCTGTTGGAATAATGTTGACATAATATTGTTGAGAGTAGTTACTGCTTGGTGGTGAACGAATGAGGACTAGATATGATTGAGACAGGCAGTAAGAAATGTGAGCTGTGGGATCATGAGGAGGGGAGCTGCTAACTCAGTTTAGGGGTGTTCAGGAAGGTTCCTAAGAAGGGGTTATATTGGAGAGTCATTTTGAGAAGAATGATTTGAGGTTTCCCAAGCTTAGAAAATGATAAAAAGTTCCAGTTGGTGTAGTTGGGAGAAATGCTTGAAATTAAATGGATCCTAGAGAAAATCTAGGATCACCCAGAGAGTGCCAACTTCCACCTTGTAGACCAGCAGTGTGCCAAACATGAACTTTCATGAGATCCTCCTGAAGATCTTGTTAAAAATGTAGATTTGGAGTTTGGTCATGGGTGAAGTTCTCCATTTCTAATAAGCTGTAGACGAGGCAGATGATGCTGGTCCATGGGCCTCACTTTGAATAGCAAGGACATAGAGAATAGGAGAAGACCAGAAATGTTGGAATGACTGTACCACGTCTCTTCACATGTGCTAGAGGAGCTTACTTATGTTCTCTTCAATGCTTAATTTTCTTTTAGATCATCTCCTTGTGGTTTTATTTAAAGTTCTTATTCTCCATGGGCCTTCCCATGTTATTAAAGGAATAGGAAAAAACAAGAAGACTAGTTACGCCACAGGTGTCCACCCTGTTGTGTGCTGTATCTTCAGAAAAGACAAAATAGGATTAATCCAATCTGGTCATCAGTTGGAGGGTGAATTTGTTCTCCTAAAAAAAAAAAATTATAGTTATTGGTATATATACACAATGGAATATTACTCAGCATTAAAATAGAATAAAGTTATGGCATTTGCAGGTAAATGGATGGAGTTGGAGAATATAATGCTAAGTGAAGTAAGCCAATACCAAAAAACCAAAGGCTGAATGTTTTCTTTGATACGAAGGATGCTGACTCATAATGGCGATGGGTGCGGGGAGCATGGGAGGAATGGAGGGACTTTGGATAGGGCAAAGGGGAGGGAGGGGAAGGGAGGAAGCATGGGGGTAGGAAAGACAGTGGAATGAGATGGACATCATTACCCTAAGTACATGTATGAAGACACAAATGGTGTGACTTTACTTTGTGTACAACCAGTGACTTGAAAAATTGTACTCTATATGTATAATATGAAATGAATGGCATTCTGTCGTCATATATAACAAATTAGAATAAATAAATAATTTTTTAAAAATAAAATGAATTAATATGAACAAGAAAAAAATTATAGTTAAGCAAGCAGTTGAACTTCACATTGTCCAGAGCCTCCTTTAAGATGCATCTGGCATGGGTATTGAGGAATTTCTATGTGTGGGTGTGGTCATTCATTCTTGGCTTTCTGATAGATGAGGTCCTCAAACTTGGCTGCACATTAGAACCACCCAGGAAGCATAAAAAATGTTGATGGCTGACCTGAGGACTTCACTTCCAGAGATTCTAATTAATCAAACAGGAATACACCTAGGGCAATTCTAGTGTATAGTCAAGACAGAACTGCTTGGGAGGTAGACAGTGTCAGAGTCCATACCATTTATACCATGTTTTTAGTGTATCAGAAATTTGCTTGGGCCAACCAGGCACAGTGGTGCATGCTTATAATCTGGCATAGAAGGAGGCTACAGCAAAGGATCTCAAGGTCAAGGCCAGCCTCAGCAATTTAGCAAAATCCTAAGTAACTTAGCAAGATTCTGTCTCAAATTTTTTTTAAACAAGGCTTTTGGGTTTGTGGAAATGTCTAGATAGGAACCTATAATGGAAGAGATTGAAATACATGAGTGGTGTAAGATAAGGCGGGGATTCTGCAACACATCAGTCGTGGGTGGCCTTGATCAAGACACTGAACTTCATAGCTCAGGTCTGTGGAGTTATTTGCTTATGACAAAGTGCTTTCACTTGCAATATCTTATTTTCTCAAGAATTCTTAGGAGAGCAGGGCACCTTGCCCCTCTGATCCTCTCTGCACAGTCTTGCATTGTCTGCGATTCAGCTGCAGCATCCCTGTGGCCTGTGGGCCTCCCACAGATTTTCCGGGCTGGGTCATGTGTGGCTTCCCCAGGCTCCCATGTTCCTGGCCGTCCCATCCTCTCCTGAAATTACTGTATTCAACTTTAAAGTATGCATTGGGGCTGTCACCCTATGAGATGTAGTGAGAGGGTCACCATAACTTCTTCCTCCCTAGTCCATGAAGGGAGGCCTTCAGTAAATGACGAGTTAATTAATTAGTACATTGATTTCCACTTTAAAGATGGGGACACTGAGGCCCAGGGAGACTAAATACACCTCCAGTACTCTTAACCTTCCCTCATCTTTCTAAGCTCTGGATCCATCTTCTCAAAAGAAAGTATTGGGACATTTTCTTGAACAACTTTGATAGCTCTAAAATGGGTTGGTTTGTTTTATGGTTTTAACTAGTATTGCCAAAATTCAACGAAACACTCCAGACAGGGGTGAATCAATCTCAAGAATAAAAATATGATCAAAGTAGTCCACCTTTTGGCAAGAAAGAAAATTCATATCACACCTCACCCTAGAACAGGACCCCAGCCCTGACTGCCGGGCATTGTAATCCCTTCAGGGACCTTTGAAAAAAGTAGAACTTCCTGTCTGAAATCCCCAAGTGATTTTGAAGCAGAGAAATCAGGATTTAAGGTCTACTTTTTGGTGCTCTTGGAGATTACTCATATTTGACCAGCAGTGAATGATTTTCAAACCTGGATTTTTAGTCAGGTAACGGTGGTACACACCTGTCATTGCAGTAACTGGGGAGATGGAGGCAGGAGGATCACCCATTTCAGGCCAGCCTGGGCAATTTAGTGAGATTGTGTCTCAGAATGAAAAATAAGAAGGACTGGGGATGTAGTTCAGTGGTTCAACCCCCAGTAGCAAAACCCCAAAACAGGAACCCCAAACCCCCATTTTGATGAACCGTAAACAGCTGGCTGATCCCAAAGCAGCCTCAGCTGAGCAGCCACACACACTGCTGAGAAGAGGAAGTTGCCTTCTGCTTAAATCATGCCCTATCAGGGATGTGGCTATTGAGACTGGACTCTAGACCACTTAGAAGTAATTTCCTAATCAGTTAGGATGATGAGGAGGAGGAAGGCTGGGTGTGCCTGAAATTGAAAGAAGGGAAGAAATTCAGAACCACATCCCTGCTCTGTGAGGGTGAGACTGTCCCCAGATGGACTAAGATATGGGTATCATAATATTATTGCCATCAGGCAGCCCCTTTGGCTAAAGCCAATTAAGAGATTTTGAGAGTTGCAAAATTTTAAGGGTCAAGCAAGTATATTTTGTGGAGTTTAAATGAACACTACAGAATCCGGGTGGCCAGGTCCAGCCTCCCCTCCCTGTCTTCACAGAAGTTTCTCTGTCCTGGCCTCCCGCCTGCCAGCCCTGTCCTGGAAGCCTGCCCATCACAGTTTTAATTGTTAAATTCCAGGAGCGTGAATATATGTAAACATACAACAGGATGTTCCTCCCAGCTGTGTGGAGGGACCTGGAGCCAGCAAGACGGCCTCCTCCTTCAAATTGAGCAAAAGCTTCAGCTACGTTTACAGGAACGATAGTTGTGCGTTTTCATTTTTTAAAGGACTTTAAAAATTTCCACCAGTTGAGTACGTTTTCATCCACTCCTGGACTTACTTGAATTAAGTACAAGATTTAAAAAAAAAAAAAAGAAGATACTTGGTTTACCTTTTGGAACTTCAGCTTTTGAACATTTCTCTATATTTATTGTCATCTTTCAAAACAGTTTTACATTTACAAAAAAACTTGGGGAATTTGAGGTGCATGACAATCCATACGTAAGGAGAATCAGAAATATGGACTTGAGCTCCTTGCTTTTTTCAGCTTCTGAAGTCTAGCATGTATCACAGGGTTAGCAGAAAGAGAATATTTACCATTATACATATTTCTTTTTTTTTCATTCAATAAGTTAAAAATTGGTAATGAATCATACCAAAAATAAGATTAAAAACAACATGTTCAGTGTTGCTAACACAAAATAGTGAGCTTTAGGCCATAGTTGATATCAACTTCAGATTTTACTAGTTAATTTTAAATTTTATTTTTGCCTCCTTGGGCAGCCCTCTGTCCATGAAAAGCTCATAGTTCTTTGCCTTTCTGATACTGGGGTTTGAGTGAAGTCATTTCCCTCTGGTTTTCATTTTACTGCCAGATTTCTTCTGCTAGTTCCAAAAAAGCCCTCTCAAACCACTTTTGACCAAATTTGGTCGCTGCTAACACATCTCAGGATTCTTGTGTAATTTCTCTCTGGTTTTCATTTTACTGCTAGACTTCTTAGGCCTCTTCCATAAAAACCTTCTCAAATGACTTCAGACCAAATTTGGACCCTGCTAAAGTATCTGCTTAGGTATAATTTCATGAGTGCCTCTCCTTACGGATGATCTCCCCTTGAGTGGAAGTTAGGTTTTGTGAGGCCCTTCTAATGAAGAGCATATGGTCATGGTGATGGGATGTTACTTCTGAGGCTTGGGTACAAACAGAACCTACATTCCTGCTGCTCAAGTTCTTTGGCTGTCTCCCTTGCTCTGAGAGAAGCCAGCCTCCCTCCATGTTGGATCTGCCTCATGGAGAGACATATGGCAAAGGACTGAGGGTGTCCTCCAACCAACAGCCCAGGAGGAACTGAGTCCTGCCTGTTAGGTCATAGCTAGCAGTGAGCAGTGAGATGCTTGGTAAAGGTCATAAAGTGCTCTTGAAATTACCTCAAGTTCCTCCTTTGTGATGAGGTCAAAAAGTGTTCTTTAAATTACTTTTGGAAATGACAAAATCATAGAATTTGCAGGGAAATGGATGGCATTAGAGCAGATTATGCTAAGTGAAGCTAGCCAATCCCTAAAAAACAAATGCCAAATGTCTTCTTTGATATAAGGAGAGTAACTGGGAACAGAGTAGGGACGAAGAGCATGAGAAGAAGATTAACATTAAACAGGGATGAGAGGTGGGAGGGAAAGGGAGAGAGAAGGGAAATTGCATGGAAATGGAAGGAGACCCTCAGGGTTATACAAAAGTACATACAAGAGGAAGTGAGGGGAAAGGGAAAAAAAAACAAGGGGGAGAAATGAATTACAGTAGAGGGGGGTAGAGAGAGAAGAGGGGAGGGGAGGGGAGGGGAGGGGAGGGGGGTAGTAGAGGATAGGAAAGGCAGCAGAATACAACAGACACTAGTATGGCAATATGTAAATCAGTGGATGTGATTCTGCAATCTGTATACGGGGTAAAAATGGGAGTTCATAACCCACTTGAATCAAAGTGTGAAATATGATATATCAAGAACTATGTAATGTTTTGAACAACCAACAATAAAAATTAAAAAAAAATAAAATACTTTTGGGTCCTTCTTTAAACTATCTTAAGAAATCAAATGGTGGAATTTAATCTGTAGAAAACAAAAGTAAGGGAGCTATTTGTAAAACACGTCAAGAGAAAAGGATTCATGGGACCAACTCTTGGCAGGGTTCCCTGAGGTTGATGTGAAGTTAGGAGTTATGGCTATAAGCATCTCCAATTTTCTGGGAAGAAAGATTCCTTTAGTAACACAGGTGCATTAAGGTAACTTCTGACCAACTATTGACCCCAGTGCCCACATCAATGTGGAATTGACTTGTAGATGAAGCCACCCTAAATAGGATGGCCACCATGACAGTTCCGAAGAGGACTAATTAAGGTGAAAAATTTCACCACCCAACATGAAGGAGGAGTTGAACACCTCATTGACAAAGGTCATGGAAGGGGGACCCCAGATTTCAAGTTAAACATAAAATAATAATAAATGTGGGGACAGCATTGTCTCCTTTGTTGTTCTCTGCTCAGAGATGGCCCACTCTCTCTCTTGAGAGTGCTCTCTGCTTAAGCCTCACTTTGCTTTTACTTTACTTTCACCTGTAATAAACTTCTCTGGCGTGACTTTTGGTGTTTGACTTTAAATTTTCTTGTGTCGCAACACAAGAACCGAGGTTTGGCGTTTCAGCTTCCTGCTTGCCTGTGACACTGCCAACAACCCGAGAGTACGCTAGGAATTAGATCCTCCCAGAGTGAACTTTCAGGTGACTGTAGTATGGTTGACACCTTGATTGTAGCCTTGTGAGAGATCCTGAGCCATGCCCTGCTTGCCAAGCATCTGAAACTGAGATGATAAATGCTTGTGTTCTATACTGCTAAAGTTTGGTGTATTTTGTTAGGCATCTAGCTATATCTAACTAATATGAGAACAAAGACTTGAAAAGTTCAGCTGAAGTGTCCCCTGCCTTTGGGCAGCTTACAGTTTATCTACTATAATTTCTTTGGTTGTTAGGCATTACTGATAAGGCAAGGTGTGAACCCATTACCCTTACTTATTTCCTGATAAAGAGTTGTAACAAAAAATAATTCAAACTTCAGATTTTGCCCCACATATTTCTTTAGTTTATTTTTTTTGTATAAGCAATACATGCAAGAGGTACAATCTTCACCAACTACAAAACGATGTTGAGTATAAGATGTGCCTCCTCGTCCTCTTTGACCCCATTACTCACTCGCCTTCTCCAAATGTCCCAGCCATTCCCAGTTCACTGGTTAACTTTCTAGGGAAGGTCTACACATTTCCAAATAAGTACAAACATGCCCCCTGCCCCCAAACAAATGGCAGTGGAATTTAACAAATTCTACAGATTAAATTAAATTTGCCTAGATAGAGACAGATAGAAATCAGATTGAAATCTTAGGTGGTTTCTGCCTTTGGAATCTGCTCTCAATTGAAGAGATAAGAGCTGGAGGAAACAGCTGGAAAACATCAGGGAGAAAAGAAAGTGGTCAGTCACCTGTAGCATAAGGGTGGGCTGCAGAGGGCTTCAGAGAAGCCTTCTGGTTTACCCACTTGCCTTCGGGCAAAAACACCCAGGTGTGCTTCTTTTGAAAAGCTTCTACAATGACATTTGCTGTTGACCTTTGGGGAGGGCGGGATGGGAGGAGTAATTTTCTATATTAGAAAATGTACCAATCTGTCCAGTCTTTTGATATTTTTGGTGAGCTTCACCCTAAGAACCCTTCCTATTGTGAAAACTTGCTTTGTTTTTGTTGGTCTTGCAGTGCTGGGGGTGAAACCCGGGCCTCCTGTATGCTAGGAAAGCACCCCACGAGCTGCACTCCTAACCCCAAATTGCATGGTTGCTCCTGGTTACTTCTAAGAAGTTAATATGACTCTGAGCTGGACGGGGACTGGGTGCTGAGGACAGAGGCAAAGAGAGAGAGGGGCTTGCTATTGGACTTCCACTTCTCTCTGTGCCCAAGGGCCTGATCTGAGTCCCCGAGTGTTATTAATTGGGGTGGGGGTGTCCCAGGCTACCAGAACAAGAGTTGATCTCTTCCCTGGCTGGCCTGAGACCCTCGTCACACATCTTTACCTGCTCCCGGCTCAGTATCCTTTCTGTGAACTGAAGGTGATGAAACCAAATCATTAAGCTGGATCATTAAACCAGCTTCATGGTAAGTGCAGATAATTCATGCCCAGCAAGAGGTTGACTTAGGAGTTTGAGGTGGTGTTATTATTCCAGGCATTACCTTTAAACTGACAGGTGGCCTGCCAAAGGAAGTCGCAGTGGAGGCCAAAAGGACAGACTCTGGCTGAACACAGAGGTCAGGTTTGTTTCCTGTATGTGGAGTGTCAGCTCAAGTGAATCGAATCCTAAAGTTGACTTACCTGGTTGTTATGCCAAGTAATAAGAAGAACTAATCCTGTTTATTTTTGTTTGGAAACTATAGAAAAGGCAGCCTTCAAACAAATCGTACTGTTGTTTCCAACGACTCCTGCTTCCCGTGACTGGAATTCAGTGTCATCTACCCTTGTGCTGGTGCCATTTTTTCTTTTATTGCTATTTTTCTTTTATTTTAGATTTTTTCTTTTATTGTGACTAAAGCAACATAGGAGAGGACAGATTTTAAATGTTTACTTAATTTTGACACTGCTCCCCAACAGAGTCTCTTGCTCTAGGTAGAAGCACTAATTAATGTTTCTTTATTTTAGGCCAATCATCTGTGACCCTGATAATGTGGTCAGACCCCTATTGGATCCTTCTCTCCCTGCCTCTTTCTCTTCCCTCTTCCTCCTTTTTTTCTCTTCTTCTCCCCATCCCTCTCCAAATATTTGAGTACCTACTATGTGCCAGGCTCTTCTAAATATTTTGGATGCAGCAGAGATAAAAAGAGTCAAAGTCCCTTACTTCCTGCCCTGATGGCACCTTCATCTTCGTAAGGACAGACAGAGGAAACCAACACGTGGCATGAACATTTATCACATGATGACAAATGCCATTAGAAAAATAGCAGGAGGAGTAGATGAGGCCAAGGGCTGACTAGTTTGTTCAGGTGACTGGGGAGGCCTCATTAGGAAGGTGACCTTTCATCCAGTCAGCAAATATCTCTGCCATGTTTCCTGTGTCTTGGGCTCTGCTCTCAGGGCTGGGGATGTGTCTGAGTGACAGGATGAGAGTAAGCTGGTGGAAAGAGGCAGATCATCCATGCATTTAGAGTCTGTCCAAAGATTGGAATTGCTATAGGACACAGTGTAAAGAAGGGATCCCGGGGGTTGGGGTTGCACAGTTCAAACATGGTGGCAATCGGGCTGGTTCCCTAAAAAGATGATGTCTCAGCTAAGGTGGTCTCTGCAGGGGGCTGAGCCCTATGGCTACTGGGGACGATGGGCTCAGGGACAGATACTGCACAATACTGGGGATCGGAGGGATTGGGGGGATGTTCCAGAAGTTACCAGGAGCAGAGAGGGTGTGTGGACAGAGGAGAGGGAGTGAGGGTGGAGAAGAGGAAAAGAGAGTGGGTAGATTGGGGTTCAGTGTGAGAGAAATGAGAACCCACGGCAGGCAGGACTTTGAGCTAAGGAGTAACAAGACGCTTCTGAAAAAATCCATCTGCTTTCTGTGCTGAATTCAGTCTGGAGGTGCCTGGAATCCAGGTGACAGATCATGGGACTTCAGCCAGGCAGGGAGCAGGGGGATGGGATGAGGTTGTAGGTTCTGGAAACCTTTGGAAGGCAGAGCCAACAATGGATCTAGCACAGGGTGGAGAAAGGAAAGTCCAGACATCTCCAGGTGTTTGGCCAGAGCTCCTGAAAGGGTGGGGTTGACTTTCACTGAAGTGAAGGAGCCTAGGAGAAGAGTGGGGTTAGGAGTGGGGATGAGCCGGGCACAGTGGTGCATGACTGTAATCACAGCAGCTTGGGAGGCTGAGGCAGGAGGATCGTGAGTTGAAAGCCAGTCTCAGCAAAAGCAAGGCATTTAGCAACTCACTGAGATCCTGTGTCTGAATAAAATACAAAATAGGGCTGGGGATGTGGTTCAGTGGTCCAGTCCTGAGTTTAATCCCCGGTACCCACCCCCTCCACAAACAAAATAGTGGGGATGAGAGGCTCTATTATGTTTGAGTCAAGAGCTGAAGTTTTAAAATTAGCTTCCTTTTGCAATTAAAAAGACGAAGGAACCACCCTCCTCTTCAATAAAATACTAAGTGTGTGTACATCTGTTGCCAAAGTGTATCCTAATGAGAAGAGGAAACTAAAAACTTGCTCGCACTCTTTTCTTCCCTGACGTTCTTCCCCCCAGCCCCCAACCCTCATGAAGGAGAGGTGAAATGCTGCTGCTTGGCCCAGGGACCAACCCACCCCTCCCCTGCTGCACTCCTTGTTGGCCTCTGCCCTTGTCCTGTCTACAGGGACAGTAGGAATTTGCTGCAATCTTGTCTTGGCCACAGATTAGCACTGTCTCTTCCTGGAGTTGCTGGTCAGGGTTATCATTTCCAAAGGGCTCATCTGATTGGGACAGTTCCAGTTGGGGAGGACCCAGGTTTCTTGCTGGATGGGCTCTCCGCCTCCTCACCTCTGCTGGTGCTTCAGACCTCAGGGCCCAGCTCATTTCTTCGGGGACATCTTCCTAGCCTCCTCTCTCTGCTCTCAGTCCCCATTGTCCCAGGGGCTCCTCCATCAGTGTAAAGGAATATTTCTGTGGACTAGAATCCTGTCTGCCCTGCTCAGTCTTCAGCTTCCTGGAGACAGGAGCCAGGCGGCTCTCCTCCAGCTAACTGAGCACCTGTCATGAAGTCGGGTGACACCTGTCCTGTGCTGGGAAGCCTCTAATGGCCTCCCCTTTTCAGTGCATGAATTCCAAGTGCCTCTAACCCACAAGGCCTTCCCAGCCTTGCCTTGCTCTGCTTTCCAGCCTCTTGTAACCACTGCTGTCCTCGTTCCTCTGCCTAGGTACACTGCAGTGATTGAGCTACTTCTGTATACACAGTAGGGCTGATCCTTTGCCCCAGGTGTCCTTCTCCTGAACACCTCCTCCTTTCATTCCCTCCTCCCTGCCAACCTGCTCAGGGTCCCACAGGATCTTCAAGGCCCAACTCAAATGCCATCCTTCCTCCACCCTTGACTGATCATCAGGTCAATTGAGCTCTCTGCATTCTCTGTCTAGCCCCACGAGCAATGGATTCCAGTTAGACCACTGTTTCTGCATAGACTACGTGTGGATGAGGTAAGGTTGGGGCCCATATTTCCTTTGGCCTTACATTCTTATCTACAGGTACTTTCTAGACTTACATATACAGGCACTTTATACATTATGTACGCTTATATCTTTCATGTATTTATCTTATCTTTATATACTTGAGTATACTTTGTATCTTTTATATATTTATATTCTTATCTTTAGATACTCTGTGTGCTTATATACTTTATATATAAAAAAATTACTTATTTTATTGCATTGATTTGGGAGTAATAAAGGAAACAGTGAACCTTTATATTTTAGGGGGTTTGTTTCCTAGGATTAATTCTTTTTGTTTTGTTCTGTTTGGGTACTGGGGATTGAACCCAGGGCTGCTCTACCACTGAGCTACATCCCCTGTCCTTTTTATTTTGGGGACAGGACCTCACTAAGTTATTGAGACTGGCCTCAAACGTGCCATCCTTCTATCTCAGTCTCCTGAGTCACTGGAATTAAAAACATGTGCGACCATGCTTCATCCTAGTATTAATTTTAACTCTTTTGTTAACCAAGTTACAGATTTGGCCTCAGAAAACTTGGGAAGGTTTTGTTTTGGGGAGTTAGTTTTTGTTTTCCTTTTTAGCACAACTTTAGGAAAGTTTTTAAGAATCAAATCCAATGTAATAGACTTCTTTATAAAAACCAATAGAACATAGTTTTTAAATATAAACCAATATAAATACTTCTTTGGAATAGAAACACTGTAGCCATGCTTTCTGAGAGCCATTATGTTGATGACTGTTTTTATCACAACATCTGTGGTGGGAACTGGAACTCTAAGCACAGGTTTATTTGCCTCGAAGCTAATGGTACACCCTGTTGATTCCCTCCCAGATGTCTCTAGAGAATTTCTTTGCCCTGAGCTGTGTTACCTTTGGAATGTGTTTTGTTGTTGTTGTTGTTTGTTTGTTTGTTTTTCTGGTTGTTCCTACCATACTGCTAAGTGTGCCCTTGAGTTACAGGAGAACTAATTTATCTTGTTTGGTTCTACTCATATCTTTGGAAACTGAATGTGTTCTGATCAGCTCATTGGCTTCCAAGGTCAGGAATTACAGTAAGATGTAGACCTGAGGCCCTACCCCATGCACGCACCCTGTCACTTGTGTGGACTAAGTGAATCATAAGGCCCAGAGGACAACCTGTCACTTATCAGAAAGGAAGCTCTGCCATTGGCTTTTGAAGTGCACTTACCTAAAAATAACTCCTCAGCCGGATTTTTGGAAACTTGAGTAAGGGAAACTTGATGATCTCAGGTCATTTGGGAATTATAAAAAAGGCGACGGAGAGACCAGGAAGTCAGGGAATTGTGTCCCACGTCCAGTGCTGAGCCCAGTACTTAGAAAGGAGATGGTGATATCCTGGTTCCTTCTAAAGCAGCAGGGGAAAGTAGGAACATCTCAGAAATGTTTGTAAAAATGATTGTCTGCTTTCACTTTATGGGTTCAATAAAACCACGTGAGTGTGTAAGGGATCTTACGTATCCAGTCAAGTAGTTTGTCTGCATTAGAAATAGCTCTATTTGGATTTTATGAAATGGTTGTGAAAAAAGATTTACCATCTTGCTGGGCGCAGTTTCAGCTCAGGAGGCTGAGACAGGAGGATAGCAAGTTCAAAACCAGCCTCAGCAAGGTGAGGCTCTAAGCAACTCAGTGAGACCCTGTCTTTAATAAAAAGACAAAAATAGGGCTGAGGATGTGGCTCAGTGGTTGAGTGTCCCTGGGGAGGGGGGTCCCCAGTACCCCCCCAAATTTTACCATCTTAATTCTCATCTTTTGCAACCAGCATTAAATCCTGACCTCCTCCTGAGAAGGGTTAAAGTCCATATATATAAAATATATTGTTTTAGTTATAGATGGACACAATACCTTTATTTTATTTATGTGGTGCTGAGGATCAAACCTAGTGCCTCATACATACTAGGCGGGTGCTCTACCACTGAGCCCGAACCCTAGCCCTAAAGTCCTTATCTTTAATAAAGAGGTAACACTAAATTATCCATGTCTGGCTGTCCATTATGTTCTGCTCCATTTCCTCAACACTGAAGCATGTCAGCTTATTTTAACCTAGAAGAGTGTGTATGTGTGTATTTTTGGCCCCCAGTACTGGGGATTGAACTCCAAGGGGTGTTTTACCACTGAACAACATCCCCAGCTCTTCTTATTTAGTTATTTAGAATTTTGAGACAGAGTCTTGTTAAGTTGCCTAGGCTGACCTCAGACTTGAACAGCTGAGATTGCAGGAGCTCACCACTGTGCACCGCATATCTAGATGTATATGGCCATGAACTTGGAATCATCAGCATGGAAGAGGGAGCTGATTAGATCTTGATCTCCTGTCAGGGCAGATCTGGGAAGAAAGGGGTCACTGAAGAGCAAGGAGTCTTCAGGGTAGAGAGGTTGCATGGCTGGCGATGGTGGGTATGGCAAGGCACAGATGCTGGTCAGTGGTTTTGAGCAATGCAGACACTGGCTCTTCTTTCTTTCCCCTCCCCTCCCCTTTACCTGCCTAGACGGGAGACTATTGAACAAAGAGGCAGTGTCTGGCTTGCCTGTGTATTCTTTCTAAAGCCACCTGTTCCTTAACATCAGGAGCAGAGCACTAGACACCTGGGAGGATCCATCTCACACACTGGGAACCTCCCAGATTCTTAAGGGAAGTCAGAGGGTGGGCACTTTTACTTAGGCTTCACAGTTCCTTCCCAAGCAGCTGGGAAAGTAAAGACATCTCTGAGCTGTTATTTATAGAAATTATCACCCTCTTTTGCTTTTTGGGCTTTGTAACTGATTAGAACGATTGCTGCTGTGGTCCGCCCAAGAGTTAAACTTTTCTCTTGGGCGTGTGTTTTATTTGACAGCATAACTCATTTCCTCCTTGCATCAATTTCCATTTTTGTCCTTGGCGTAGGGCTTATTACCTTCTTGGCATGCCACCATCTCTTCCCTTTTATATTTAGAATTTAGAGTAAGGATTAGCAAATGTAATATTTTGAATCCTGCATACTGACTTAGGTCGGTAAAATACACAATAGGGAAAGCTTTAAAAGCTTAGCTTTGTTGGCACATAAGCAGTAAAAATAGCCTTTTAGAATTTTAATCTGGGAGATATTTTTCCTCTCTCAGTTCCTTGTGGCCTGCTAATTTTAGGATTTAGGGATGGCTTTGGAGAATCCATGTGCTTCTAGGATTCTTTTTAGTGGATTGAAAAAAATAATCCTTCTATCTCCTTAGAGAAATTGTATCTAGAATGTTGGTAGCTTGAACATACTGTCAGTTGCCTAGTTTTTTACTCTATAGATTTTCTTTTTTCTTATCAATTTTGAAGTTTGCTGTGTTTTCATGAATGAAGGAACAAATCAATTGCTTGCTGGTTTAAGATGCCCATCTTATAGCCAAGTACTTAATGACATCTTGGATTTCCTGGACAGGCACTGTTCAAAATGAGTGTCTGCCCTGATGGAAAAGCTCTATATTTAGCCATTAGCTACATGTGGCTGTTGAGCCCTTGAGATGTGGCAAGTACAATCAAGGGACCATCTTTTAACTGAATTTTAAATAGCCTCATGGGGCTAGTGGCTACTGTATTGGAAAGCACTGTGGATCTGGACTATACTTACCTGAGACAACATGTCTCTTGGGCAGCAGGAGGCTTTCTGAGGGACTAGAGCTTGTATCTGGGAGATGATTCTAGAATCAGACAGGCTTGTGATGCTGGGGCTTTCCCAACCCCTCGGGCTGTGGGTGTGCTGGACCTGAGCTCTCCCAGGGAGGTGATCGGCTGCCCTTAGTTCTGAGAGCTCCAATCCTTAAATGCCAAAAGCCTGGCGGAGACTGGCTCCCTGTTGCCCTGAGGATAAACCCTAAGCTCCTTAACAGCCTTTGTGATCTACCTCAGTCACCTTTCCCCTGTTTACTCATCACTTTCCCCATCACCTGCCCATGACTTAGGAAGACTTTCAATTCCAACAACAGGTGGCGTGCAGTCTCGTCTCTAGACCTTTCCATGCACTGCGTCCTCCGCCTGAAATGCCCTTTCCCTTCCCGTTAGCTGGCTCACTCCTATACATCCTGTCGGTCCCAATTCAGATCTCAGTCCCTGCAGCCCCTCTGCTGGGGATTTCTTGATCCCTTTCAGGACAGATGGGTGTTCTCACTGGTATGCATCCCTAAGAGGATCAATATCATAGCACCTTCCACTCTATTGAAATTGCTGACTTACACACAAGTCTCTCCTTTTATGTGAGAGCCTCTCAAAGTGTGGACCCTGGACCAGCAGTATCAACATTACCAAGAAATGCAGATTCCTGGGCCCTGGCTCAGAACTCCTGAATCTGAAATTCTGATGGTGGAATCTGTCAATTTTGGCAATCCCTGCAGGGGATTCTTGTGCATGTAAGAATTTGGGAGCCACTGGACTGCCCCCTAAGCCCCACGAAGGTAGAGAGACCCATTATTACCTGTTTGCTACCCTGATCCTAAGCACATACCCTGGCCTAGAAGAGTAGATACTCAAGAACACATCCAGACAGGAAATCTCAGGCAGCTTTGGGCAACTTGTCGGCTCTTGAAATTCTTTTATTTGAAATTAACTTTAGTCTCTTTTCCTTTCTTCAGAAATGATTGGGGAAAAAAATCAATACTTTAAAAAACTATTATTGTGGTAAAATATACAAAACATAAAATTGATCATTTTAGGGCTGGGAGTATAGTTCAGTGGTAGAACACTTGCCTACCAATACAAGAAGCCTTAATTTCCATCCCCAGCACCAAGCACATGTGTGCATGTGCACACACAAACATTTAACCAATTTAACCTCTGGTGTCCATGGGTCTACTTTGTGTCTGGATTTGACTGCTCTAAAAAATTCCCATAAGTGGTTTCATGTGGTATGACATCATACTTACATAATATCTTTGAAGTTTATCTAATGTCATAGCATGTGTCAAATTTTCCTTTTTAGAGTATTCACTTAAAGGAAGTAATGAGGTCTTATTTTGAACAATTTACTAAGGTGCATTGCCTAGCAAATGTGAATTTAAAAATACTAAGTAACCTAGTGTTTTTGACTTGGAAATTCAATCCAAATCCACACTGGAGGAAAAAGAATACATGTGACTGACTAAACATTCATTTTATTGAATTTTTTAATTTAAATTTTTTTTGCAATCTGTCTTTAAAGAATAAAATAAGAAAAAAAAACTTTCCTTTTTAAAGCTGAATAATTTTTCATTGCAGGTATATTCCACATTTTGCTTATCAGATAGCTATTTGGATTGTCTGTACTGCTTGGTTGTGTGCATAATGCCTCTGTGAACATAGGTATGCAAATATCTAATTAAATACTGCTTTCAGTTATTTTGAATATATACCCAGAAGTGGGATTGCTGGATCATATGATAATTCTATTTTTAATTTTCAAAGAAACTGTCATGCTGCTTTCCACAGTGGCTGCACAGTTTTATGTTCACCAGCAATGCACAAAAGTTCCAACTTTTTCATGACTGCATGGTGACGCACTCCTATAATCCCAGCAACCCAGGAGGTTGAGGCAGGAGGATCACAAGTTCAAGGCCAGCTACAGCAACTTAGGGAAACCCTCAGTAACTTCATAAGACTGTCTCAAAATAAAAGATGAAATAATAAAAAAAAAGGATTTGGGATGTAGCTCAGTGGTAAAGTGTCCTGGCGTCCAATCCCCAGCACCCCCCCAAAAAAAGAATCCAATTTTTCCACATCTTCACCACACTTATTTTCTATTTGTTTGATAACTGAATACTTAAAAGAGAAAAGTTAATTAAGAATAATGCAGAGAAACAGAAAATCTCCATTTTTTCTCCAAACTTTCTTAAATATATTTGTTTGATCAATGAAAACCTATATACTACCTATAATATAACTAGTTACTGAATTGAAAGAAAGAAAATCACTAGTATTTAGTCCACTTAGTCCCATTTGATCCTAACAAAATTGAAAATGCATATGAAAACTTACAGGTTGAAATGTTACTACTAGTTCCTGATATAGTTTGTAGAATAGACTCCATCTTTAGAGAACAATGTTTTGGTGGTGACCATTCCATTCTCAGAATTTATGTTAAGGAAATAATTAGATAACAGTGCAAACATGTATGTTCGAGGAACATTTCCCCCCACTCAGATTCTCATTATTAAAGCCCCTGACTTTATTAGAACCTCTTGATCTTCAGATCAGGAGAAGTAATCTCTATGCAGGTCTGGCTGCCATCCCTCAGATGTTTAAATATCAATATAAGGGTATAAAGTCACAGAAACTGTCACTTATAATATTTGGGAAGCACATTCTTAAACACATGGCATCTTAAGTTATAGAAAAAAGATACCCTATGTTCTAAAAAAGAAAACTGCAATAGCAAAAAAGTAGATGCTTCTCTTTTCCTCAGTGGAAACCAGTTGTCGATTTGGGAACTGTAAAAGAGAAAAGGCGAAGGCAGGGGTGGTCATGGCAGGGGGCTCCTCGGGCATTTCAAGTTGGTATCCCCATTGTGAGGCTGTTTCCCTCTGCCAGTCCTGACAGGTACCAAGGCAGAAGCTACTCAGATGTCTCTCTGTCCATGCATTATCCCAGAGCGCTTGTGTTTGTGAATTAGTAATCTCATAAGTCTTGGTTAATTATGTTATTACAATACTGAATTCATCTGTGGATTTCCTCCACTTGTATTTCTGAGACTAATTAAAGTAACTATGGCAGGGATGACTTATAGCCATTTCGTTTCCTCTGACTTTTGTTTATTGGAGAGGTAGACCAATTTGAAAAAGCTACATACCACAGCACCCACCAGTTTCCCTGTGGTGTGTTTAGTGTTTGGAGTAGCAGCTTCTTTCTGGTGCCTTTGAACTTGGGTGCCAGTAATAGAGTGAGCGGAGCTGCTCAAAGCTCTCCTCCCTGGTGCAAAGGTGGGAGGTGGAAGCCACGTCAGTCAGAGCAAAGGAGCCTTGAGTGGCAATTGGCTTGCAAAGAGCAGGCTAGGAGTGGGTTTCTCGGCAGTGGCAGTGGATGGTTCTGAGTCATTCAAATGCCTTATTTTTCCTGGTTGCTTTTATGACCACTTGACATGAGTTGCCAGATAGCTGTAAAGGATTGAAGTTATATTCCTTGTGAGTGAAGAATAGCTGAGTTGCTAGTGTTGGGTCCACTATGGTGGATTGAAGTGTTGCTTAGGGAAGGTTCTTGTTTAGTCAGAGCTATTTTACCTGGATGAACTGTGTCAATAAGTTCACAGTGGCAATATACTTGCCCTGTTTAAATTTAGTCCTTTAAGAACATAGAGTGGTAGATGAGGACTTTTTGTCTTGGAGAATAAAGAAAGAAGGAAAGCAAAGCCTGGTGGGATCTATGGTTTTCTTTTAAAAGTTTTCTAAGGAGATGATGTATGCAGATAAATAAATATTTTTTTTAACTTGTAATTAGTTGCCTGAAAAGTGACATTTAGTGACTTACATATTAAGTGAAAAAAAAAAAATATATATATATATATATAAAAGCTTATGTGTTCTACTTTTACAAAAGAAAGAAGACATAAGAAAAAACACACACATCTTCTTATCTTTATAAAAGGAATGGGAAGGATAAAAAGTTATTTGCCAACATGAGGTGGTGGGCACAAGGGGAAGGGGGTATGTGAAGAGGCCCACTTGTCTAAGTACATCTTTTTTGTATAGTCTTTTCCCTTGGGAGCACATTTTTGTTCCACATTCAAAAAAAATTTTTTTTCCTTTTACTTAAATTGATAAGAATAGGAAGAGGGGAAACTAAACCTAAAAGCAAAATTAAAGTAATGTATTTAATTGTATTTCTAATGAGTAACTTAATCACCATGAAGAGGGGGGGAAAAAGAAGGAATCCAAAGAGCTATGAACACAGTGTTTTAATATATATGCTCAGTCTCGGAAAAGGTTTGGTGGCAAGAGAAAATTACAAAGAAATACTAAACTATTTTAGCGTGTTTTGTGTAGTGATATTGGCAAAGCAATTCTGAAACAATTTTAGGTGTATTTTAGCATTAAAAAAATGAAGGTTGTTTTGGGTAGTCAGGGTTGAGTCACTCCAAGGAAGAAGGAACATATAGATATGAAATGGGAGAAGAGAGAAAAGGATATTGTGGATATCAACTGGAATTAGAGGTATAGCTATGAGCTCATTTTAAAAATATATGTACATGTCAGTTCTTTAATAATGAGCTTTAATAAAAGCATTCCCATGTAGTGTGTATGTGTATACAAGTCTATATGCATGTATGCTACTCAGCCCTGTCAACCAAAGGGCTAAGAAGAGAAGGCCTGAAGTCATGAGCACACCTATCACCCAGAGTTTGTTCTCTAATACCATTTCCCATGAAAAGGAACCAGGGTTCCCTGGAGAATTTAAGGGTTACAGGACTGGGGCAGAATAGGTACAATTTGAGACTTCAACATCTCAAATTGTACCTATTTGGTACAAATGTGGAAATGCTCGGAGCTGGGCTTATAGCTCAGTTGGTGGAGTGCTTGCCTTGCATGCACAGGACTCTGGGTTCAATCCCCAGCACCACCCAAAACAACAACAAATGTGGAAATGCTCAAGGCATGATAAGATCCTATCAGAAGGACACATGTGCCAGCTTGAAGGGACTCCCACTGGCCAAACCTAGAATACTTTGAACATCAGTGGGCAGTAAGGAAATATAAACCACTGGAAATAAACCAGGAATTTATAATTCATACTGATAATTGCTAAATAGATAAATAAATGGGAAGGGGGGATTGCAATCCCAGTGGACTGCCCAGGCTGACTGACAGACCTGGAGGGAGTGCTGGGGTGGACACCATCTGCTGTGGTCACCATGGTAGCGATCAGATCAGATGAGAACCATTAATGGATGCCACACATGGGAGGAAATAGTGAATAGTGACTCAGCAAGTCACGTGGGTTTTATTAAGGTGTCTCCCTAAAAGTTGCTAGTTGAAAATATATAAAACATCAACACTATAATGAGAGCAACTAAGAACAGAGCAGGGAGGAAGAGCAGGAAGAAAAGATTAACATTAAACAGATACATGAGGTGGGATGGAAAGGGAGAGAAAAGGGAAATTGCATGGTAATGGAGGGAGACCCTCATTGTTATACAAAATTACATATAAGAGGTTGTGAGGGGAATGGGAAAATAAACAAGGAGAGATATGAATTACAGTGGATGGGGTAGAGAGAGAAGATGGGAGGGGAGGGAGGGGGGATGGTAGAGGATAGGAAAGGTAGCAGAATACAACAGTTACTAATAGGGCATTATGTAAAAATGTGGATGTGTAACCGATGTGATTCTGCAATCTGTATTTGGGGTAAAATTGGGAGTTCATAACCAACTTGAATCTAATGTATGAAATATGATATGTGAAGAGCTTTATAATGTTTTGAACAACCAATAAAAAAAAATTTAAAAAAAAAAAACTTTAAAAAAAAAAAAAAAACAAAACAAAACATCAACACCTTGACCACATGATCACCAGTGGGGGGCAGGGGACACACTGCCTTCAGAGGTGACATCCTAAGAGGTGTTCCAGTAAGGATGGATAACCTGAGTTCACTCATGAGGGAATGGTAGACAAAGCCCAAAGGAGGTGTGTTCTTTAAAAAAGCATCTTAAAAAACAGAGGAGGAAGAAACTACTATATGCTTTAAAAATCAGTGTTGTAAAATGATAAAATATAGAACGTAGAAATTTTACAGATTAAATGATATAGATAATTAAGAAACAAAAAAAATTAAGAAACAACAAAAAAAAGAAACATCTGATTCTGTGCTGACAGGAAAATAATACTATAAATGACATTGTTGGATCAACGGCAAAGTAGGAACATAAGGTTAATGCTATTGTTAATGTTGCCTTGGCTAACACTGATAATTACACTATGGTTATATAAAAGAAGCTGAGAGACTCCAGAAGTATTTAGGGATAAACGAATTACACCTATACATACACATGAGAGAGTACACTAAGGATAAACCAAATGGGACAAAATGTTAATAACAGGTAATGTGGGTAAATGGTATATTTTAAAAAAAAAAGATTCCCAACATGGAGATGGTGTGTTGTTGCACACATATTTCTACTTATTTTTTTACTTTTGTAAGAAGTCAGGGTAATCCATGGTTATCTTAGACATTCTAATTTGGGACACTCCATATTGATTAACTTAGAAGGGCACCTTCTCCTTTGCAGACAGATTTTGAAAACCTCGTGCATTTGTGTCTATCCTTTAGTGTGCTTGTTCCCTCACAAAAAGGAGACAAGTGAGCAACAGTATGGTAGTTAAATTGATAGCAATTTCAACTTACTGCTGATTGTATGACACTGAGAAATTACTCAGCCTCGTCTAAGCCTCAGCTTTCATATCTTTAAATTGGGAATAGTAATGGTATTTGATGGAGCATTTCCAAATTCCGATTCCCACAAGGGCTGGGGTGAGTTCAGCCTTTCTGGGTGGGGATTATGGCAGCTGGGAGAACACAAAACACTCAAGGGGCAGTCCCTACCCAGATCCTGCTGGGGTTGCCTTGACCAAGTATTGCCAGATTTTCCAATTTTCTCAAATTTTTGTGCAAAATCAACAGACATAAAAAACACAATGAATTGAAACTTAAATAAGAAACCCCATGGTGAACTTCACATGTAGCTGCAGGTTGGGTTCAGTTGCTGGGTGGTGCTTTCTGCTGGATCCCAGCAGCAGCGATCACAGCCGGCCACGCAGGCAGAGCTTAGAGCTGGGTGGCAGTCCTGTAGGGAGCCCTCTGTGGCTGTCTGTCTGTCCCTGGCAGCACTTGCTGCGAGTTATATTGTAGTTGGGGACTGGGTAGAATGGGAACAGCACCACTGGAACTCTATAGAGGGCTTAAAATTCTCTGTTTTTAAGGCTGGAAATGGCTAGAATCCTGGTGGCCTTTACCCACTTTCTAAGCAGTTAGGAGTTAAAACCTGCTTTGGGAGCTTGCCTATGCAAACAGGTGAGGCTGAGCAGCTGACCAGGGAGGGAAGCCAAGACCAGGATCCACAGATAATGAGTCAATCAATCATTAAACATGCAAATAATCAAGAATTAACTTGATTAAGCAGTGGATATGAAATTACCAAAACTTAGGGTATTTTATCAAGGATTTAAATCTTTTTTTATAGGAAAAAACTAAAAAATACAGTCTCAAAAAAAAAATCTTTCCCTCTCTAGAGGTCACCATAGTTATAGAATGCATGAATTTTACTATTTAAGTTGGATACTAACATCTAAACAATTTCATAAAGCAGTTCTGGTGAGAGAGTAATATGGGAATATACAAATATATTCAGATCCGGGTTCTCCCACTTACAATTACACATTGTTGATAAACAACCTGAGACTATTTTTGTCTGGCCAGTATAGTGTGTCTCTTGTTGGCAAGATAGATACCATATATTGTGGCAGAGGTGTCAGATGTAAAGACAGTTTCTATTTCTGAAAAATAACACTTGGACTTTCTGAAAGCTCCCACATGGGTTCATTATGCAAAGATCACGACTCTAAGATGCTTCGTTTATATTATATTTTAGATTCTAGAGTTTGGGTTTTGCGGCTCGTATCAGAAGATCTGAAAAGAGTGGTAATGGATACACTGCAGGCTGCTTTGTCCTGAGCAGCTGCTAGAGTAAAATATTTAATGTCTCTCACTACTAGGGTGACATTTTCCTGTGGCCTGAGCACGAAGGTTACGAGCTAGGTATTCCCCCCCGCCCGCCATCAATGATTCAGCAAATGAAAGTTAACCTGAGCCCCAACGTGGGCCGTAGTAACTTCTTAGCTGTTTTGAAGTGTCAATTTGGTGATTTTTTTTCTCCTGGTGTTGAATCTTCTCCTGTTAGAATATTAGCAGCTGATATTCATCGTGCCTTCCCTTGGGTCAAGCCCTATTCCATGAGCTTCAACCCCAAAGCCACCACAAAAAGCAGTCACTATAATTTTACTCCTTTTGCAGATGGTAAACTAAGGAACAGGGACATTACTTCATTTCTCACAAGACCACATAGCTTTTGGAGCCTGCAGGTTTTGCCTGACAGCTGGCATGCCTGCTGGGGATTCCCTATTATGGCATTGCACGGTGAAGTCACCTTGGCAATGGGGCAGTTTGGACTTGGTTTTCATTTCAGTTTTAGTGCATGCAGTTGTGCCACCTTCATAATCCATGTGCCCTTTCTCAAACTCAGTTTTCTCATCTTTGAAATGGGGGTAACAGTGGTAATCTGCTCATGTTTTGGAATTGAGAATTAATGTCTATAGACAGAGTTTTTAAAGTCAACCTTAAAAATCTCACAAATCCCCCTCTGACCTGTTTCTTGAGAGTCATTAAATCTGATTTCAGAATATGATCACTATAATTGTATTCGTCTAGAAAGCAAAATTTCAACCCCATTCAAAATGATTCCCTTCATATGGATAGATTAAGTTGCTAATACTTGCTAACAAGCATTCAGAATATTTAAATCCTCCTGTGACCTACGAAAACATGCACAGAGCCAGCTGCATTAGTGTCTATGCAATAGCGTTTCCAGTGCTCGGGTTTAGATTGGAAAATGAAGCTACAAAATCTAGATTTCTAAGAAGGAGGAGGAAAGAGTGGGTGTGGACTCTAAGCATGGGCTAAGTTTTATTGAGGGGAAAAGATTATGAATTCTGTGATATCTATCTATGTGCCTTATTGCAGTTCTGATGAAATGTGTCACCATAGTGCAGGGACTCTCATGCTAGAGGTTGCCTATTTTGTGGCTGAAACACTTAACTTTGGGTCTTGAGTGTAGCTCGACTTTTTATTAATGGACATGTCAAGAGATGATGTGTCATATTTAAGTCTCGATCTATTTGGAGTGTTTTTGAAACATGCTCTGGAAAGATTTTAATTAGCCCCAGATATCTAAAGTTCAGATCCATGTGACATTTGAAGGATTAAACAGTTGTGGGTTTTTTTTTTGTTTATGTGTTTTGTTTGTGTGTGTGTGTGTGTTTGGAGTGTGTGTTATGCAGACAGTTTGCATTTATTCCTGACTTGGTGCGATGATTTGTGGATTATTTAAATCCCTTATTTATTATTGATGCCCTTTTCCTTTTTCTTACTCTAACTCATTTGCTTCTTTCCTTCTTTTCTAAAAAGAGCTCTGGAAAAATCAACAGAATTAACATGTTGAAATATCAAGTTCAGGTCAGTTACATTTGCTCCTTGGGAGCATTTATTCCTGGTGTTGATAGTGGGGGAGGGGGTCATAGGTGGGCTGGCAGGTGGGCAGTGCCCTTTGGACAACTCTGCCAGAGCCTGCTTCCTCCCCAGACAGTTGTCTGGGAGCCCAGTTTCCTAAATAAAGGACAAGTTTCCTGACTCAACTCTGACTTTTATCATGTGTCTTCACCTAGATCAGATTAATATCAGGGGAATTTTTCGGTTAGTCACAGGTTAAATATTACAAGAGTTTTTTTGTAATAACATTAGTAATACTAAGATAAAAGTTATAAATCACATCATGGTAACAACAGGGTCAAAAATATTTTTTCTTTGTTATTTGGAGTCCAGTGGTATTCAACAAATGTAATTTTCACTTTGCAGGAAATGGGGGTTGAAGTCTGGGTTTGTGGAGAAGTGGGAATAGAGAAGAGAAGGGGGAAAAAATCCACACCTTTTGGTTGGTTGTTTTATCTTGCATTTCACTTCAGAGTTAGAAACATTCTCTCTACTATCCACACCCTTGTGTGGGGGCGGGGTGGGTGGGGATGGATTGCTAAATCAAACCCCAAGCCCTCATCACTGTATACAACTGCTCCCTAAAAGGTACACAGAGATTTTTAAAGGGAAACAAATATTGATTGAGAGGAGAAAAATATCACAGTAGAGGAAAGTTCTGGAATGGATTGACATGATTCCTTAGGCCATATTTTTTAAGAGGCAGGGTAGAAAACTTACTTAATTAGCATTTCTTTGAAATACCGAAATATTTTAAGCTATTTTAATAAATGTAGGATTGTTTTATAAAAGGTGTATGTTTTCTCTTAAAATTAAAATCAGAGTAGATGTTTGTACAGGTCTGAGTTAGTCATCCATATTTGGGATTAAATACTATTTGTTTCTTTAGGTCACTCCCTGCAAATAACTCTTAGAACCTGCTGAACTGAAAACAAAACACAAAACAAACAACAACAAAAATCAATATGTTTTACCTTCAGGAAATTAAAAGAAAGAAAAGAAAACATGGTCATTTAGGTCCTAATTATACAATTTGTTACAAAAGGCACAGCTTTAACTTTGATGTGCCAAGTTGTGGGGAAAGGTGGAGTCTAGATTTATAATCACAAAGTAACAAATTTGCCATACCTGGCTCTGCCACCCTTTGTTCTCTGCAATTAAGTAATTTAAAAACTATACATTATAGCCCTAGTTTTGCTAGGGCTGCTGTAACAAAGTACTACAAACTGAGCTGTGTAAAAGATAAAAAATTTAAAAAATAAATAAATAAATAAAAGATAAAAAATTTATTACATTAGTTCTGGAGGCTGGAAGTAAAAGATGAAGGTATTGGCATGGCCTCACTCGGTGGAGCAAACCTTGACTGTATAGAATCATCTCAGTCTAAAGTGTGCTCCCTGAGGGTCTGTGTCCAGATGCCACATTTCACAAGGACACCCGTCTTAGTGGATTAGGTCCCACCCTAATGACTTAATCTCAACTAACAGCATCTGTATCAATCCTATTTCTAAGTAAGGTCACAGTCTAATACTGGGGTTAGGAATTTTGAAGGTCACAACCTGACCCGTGACTCGCCAGGTGGCTTGGAAAGCAGAGCTAGCCTGGGAGCATGTTGTGCCTGAAGAGTGTGACACACAATGTGGGTCATTTTAACACCTCCTCCTCTATTGAGGACAAAATGACTTTCCATTACTTATTATGAAATAAAATGGATAATAAAAATGGTCAGAAAAGAAATTCAGGCAGTTCCATCCTCTTTTATTGACCTTGAATTCTTTGTATTTTTCACCTTTTCAAATTTCAAATACAAAATAAAAACACCAAGGGCTGATGGAGGGTAACAGAATTAAAGTAGACATTCTGGAATTAATTGTATTATTTAAAAATTTTTACGTCGCTCTTCTGTCTCTTATGTTATCATTGGACTCTATAGTGGAGTACATTCTTGGGCAGGTGTGTACCTGTGCTTGTAGTGGCCACCTCTATTTTCTACTTCCTGCCCTCAGTTTCCCTGAAAGTAAGCCCTTGAGTGGAGAGATGAAAGGGTTTCGAGTTGCTGAGCACACATTCTAGCTCCAACATAGATTTATCTGTGTGTCTCTTAATTATATGTCCCCCCAACTGCAAATTGAATTGATTTTATTTTCTTCATCTTAGCCCCCAGTGATATTTCTAGGTAAGCTGAAACATTGAGTATAGTGATTGAAAGCATGGGCTATTTATTGACAAGGGATTTTGTTTTAGTTACTACCTTATATCTTTGGGCAAAGAATTTAACCTTTTACATGTCAATTTCCTCATCTGATAAATGGGGATAACAATTTGTCCCTGGACAAATGAAATAAGATAATACATGTAACTAACCACTTAGCACCAAGCTTAGGCTAGGCATGATGGGGCATGTATAATCCCAGCGATTTGGGAGGCTAAAGCAGGAGGATCCTAAGTTCAAGGCCAGTCTCAGCAACTTAAGGAGACCATGTCTAAAAACAGGGGGGAGGGGTGATAAACTATAGACGTAGCTCAGTGGTATAGCACCCCTGGTTTAAACCCCCAGTACCACAAAATGACAACAAACACTTAGTATTGAACCTAATGCATAGAATATGTAGACAGTTTTTAGTTAATGCTCACCATTACCATTCCAGGAAAAATGGAGACTGTCAGAAGCCCTGTATGGGAAGTATTACCCAAAGTCCTCATGCCTATCAAATACATAGGAAAAACTTAGCCACACTCTTATATATTGCTCACGATTTAAAAGCCCAAATGGATAGAACTGCAGACTGTTGGTATGAAACTGCAGATCTTTCCTGCCAAATTCCCAGCAAGCATTTCCAACGGACACATAAAGTATTAAACATATGCAGTATGATCTTCGTCCAAAACATAGGGTGTGAACTCTGCTGTCTTGAAAGAGTTTGTAATTTAAGCTGAATTTAAATACAGCAGAGGAGACAACGTTTAAATATCAGATGTGGCCCTCATCCCTTAGACCTCTCAAATCTGGAATTTGTAAAAGTATCGATTTGGGGAAAGAGAAGAGAGGTTCTACGGAATAATCACAGACAGGCAGGAATCTATGGATAGGTCTAGGAAGGGTACCAAGGAGCTGTTCAAATCATATTCCATGTGACAGTCACATAGTGTCCATTTAAACACTAAGGTGTATTTATGTTTGTGTTCTCAGCTGAAGTCACAGGTTTGAGTACAGATCACTAAAGAAGGATTGGGTGGTATCACTGGGAAATTTATTCACTTTTAAGTCATTATTGTCCCTGGACCTCTGTCTACACTCAAGGCCAGTTGTCCTTGGCAGACAAAGTGAGGATATCTGGTGTAGATCAGTGGTTTGGGATCCTCAGTGGCCTGCAGTGTCAATCAGCAAAGGTCCTAAGAGGAAAGACTGAGTTTCATGCAACCCACAATCCTTAGCAAAGAGATGAATCTGCTCCCTAATGACTGGGAAAGATAAAACAAAAGAAAAAAGCCACAAAGTCTCTCCTGTCCTGACATGCAAACCATCCCTGCTCTCTGCTCAGAGATCACCTCTGCACAGAACTAACTTTCATGCTACTGTTTTTGTTTGGTAGTCACTTGCAAAGAGAATGACATTAATAAAACTTGGGTGGGCATAATCCCAATATCCTGGCATGACTTTTCTCCCAGTTTAAGGACTGTGACAGATCATCAGGGACTTGAACACACAGACCTGAAACTTTACCATGTGACCCTGGAGAAGTGATGTAATTTCTCCAAGTTCATAAAATGATGACAATCTCTTCCTTTTGGGTGTGTTGTAAGGATTTTCTAAAAATGTACCTCACATGTAAGTAACTGCTCAGCAGTCTATAGATGTGAGAGGGGGTTAGGTATTATCAATTGTGATTATTTTAGAAATAAAAACAGAATTGTGAATCTTCTTTCAATGCAAATGTTCTTTCCCAAATACATATTTTTATTTATTTGTTTGTTTATTTTTCAGTGCTTGGGATGGAACCCAGGGCCTTGGGCATGCTAAGCAAGTGCTCTACCAGTGAACTCACCCCCCACCCCACACACATTATTTACAAAGCTGCAATAATAGACAAATTTGGGTTTCTGACTATGACCCTATTTAATATCGGAAAGCATTTCCTGTGTTTCTATTGCTATCATTTTTAATGGCTACACTAAAATCATAGACATTTGTACAACAATTTTCCTATTAGACTTTGAATATCCCTACCTTTTATAGCTAACTACGACAATTGAGTAGAGTTCTTTTATGGGATTTGTTGGGAAAAAAATCTCTGTACATGAGATTCTTGGTTCAGAGATGACCTTAGTGTTCGGGGTTCATAGTGTGTCTCTGTCTTATTTCCCATAAGGAATCACAGCAGCGAGTGAGAGTGCTGTAGAGAGGGCAGATTCATCCACCCCTGGGCAGCCCCACTGGATGGAGTCATTGAATGTTGCTAATGGCGTAGTGGTGACTGTGTTCTCACTAACTCGCCTTTCTTAGTTACTAGTGAGAGGAATCCTTTCCACATGTGTTTATCGCTCTCATTTACTTACCACATCTGCCCTTCTACCCTTTTATGGCAACCAGCTGTTCCCACTGCATCTGGACAGGAAATATAGAACCATATGTTTGCAGACGGAAAGTTCTGAGGTTTATGTTTAGTTCTGAAAATCTATGCCAATTCTTACCTCTTTCTCTGGTGTCATCTTGACAGTGAGAGCTGGATGACTCTTCTGGCATCAATATTAAGTCGAATGCACGGCCTGTTTTACCCTGGACGTTGGCTTCCACATAGTGGCGATTACGAAGTTCCATTGATTTTATGTCATCTGAACATATACATATATATTTAAAACCTAATCATAGTGACAATAGTAATGGAGTCAAACTAGGGCCATTGTCCCTAACCAGTAAGGATGAGACTTGAATGTAAAAATAACACTGATTTTTTTTTTTCTGGTAACTTTCATTATTTATTGTAAAAGTACATTTTGGATTGAAGCCCAGCCTCCTAAGTAAACACTTTGAGAAGTCTGGCATTACTGTCCTCTGGGAACCAGCTCTAGTCTTTTGTGTACTTTTTCCCCTTGGTTTTTCAGACAAAGGAATGGGGCCCCGCCCTGCCTTGATTTTAAACACATTTTTTTTCCCAGCGGCCACCACCCTAATCCAGGACCGTATTCTTCTTGGCGGCTGCTGCGGGCTTCCCACCCGGTTGTTGCTGAATGCTCTGGAAGGGGATGGGCAAGATGGAACCACGGAGCTTTACAGACTAACCCCCCCAACCCCTCCCCCCAACAAGCCCTGAATCCTTGGGAAGGCCTTGGGGCTGGGAGGGTTGCCTCTGGTCAACCTCTTCTGGCTCTTCTCTTAGACATCCTTTCCCGGGGCAGGTGCCTGGTCTTTCCACACGTACTTGCCTACCTCGGGGTCTGAGTTCTGGCTGTTCCCCATTCCTGAAAGTCCTGCTCCCATCCATCCTGAGTTCCTGGTCACTTCTGTGACTCCCACACTGTCTTACGTGACAAATACTGGGAAGCATTTTGACTTTTATAGCTCATTGGTATAGGATAGATCTGCCTGCCGACTGCAAAGTTGGATTTATTGTGCTTAAGTCCTTCATTTCTTTTGCTTAGGTTCTTCTCATGATGAGTGGTGATCTAAGAAGGTGCTGTAATTTGGATCTTGAACGTCCCCCAAAGGCCTGTGCGTGAAAGGCTTGGCCCCTATCCCATGGCACTATTGATACGTTGTAGAACCTTTAGGGGGTGGGCCTAATGAAGGAAGTTGGAACATTAGTGTTTCGTCCTTAAAGGAGATGTTGGACCCCAGGCTCTTCCTGTTTCTCTTTTACTTCCTGGACACTAGAGGTGAAGGGGCCTCCTTCACCCCATATTCCCACCTTGACGTACTGCCTTACCACAGGCCCAAAAGAAATGGGCTAACCAGTCATGGAATGAAATTTGATTATGAGGCAAAATAAATCCTTCCTCTTTTGGTAACCTCAGGAATTTCATCACAGTAATGGAAGCTGACTAGCACAGTAGGTGTGTGGAAGGAGGAAGGCAGTTGATGTTTAGAGTAGGTTCTAGTGTTTCCTGGACAGGGCTTTAATTGCAGTCTGAATCCATGATGCATTTATTATGCCACCTGGAGCATAGACCCTGGATATATGGAGAAAACACCAGAATCCAGTCTGATATTACCACCTAGGAGCTCAATAGCCTTGGGAAAGTTCCTCCACCACCTTAGGTATCTCATTGGTAAAATGACAATGATAATGCCTAGCAGCACACCTCAGAATATTTCCATGACAGTTGTGAGAGACAACTGCAATACTTTGAACAATACTTTGAACAATACTTTGTGAACTGCAAGAAGCTACCTCACATCACTAAGAAAGCATCATTGTCACTAGGCTGCCTTGTGGAGCCCATGGCAGTGTGGAACTCATAAATCCTTTGAAGCTTCATCCAAGAGAACGAAAATGGCTGCTCTCCTCTGGAAAGTCAAAGTATCAAGATTCCCTCTGCTTTTTTTCAATGGTCACCATTGAGAGGCTCAGGGGCAGGAAATTGAGTGGCATCTGGCAACAGCCAGAGAGCACTGGTTCCCTTGTCCAACAACCCTTAAGGAAATGAATTTTGCAGATTTCTATCGCAGCCCCACCTTCAGATTAGACCCCAGGCCAGGCTGAGACCTCAATTGCAGCCTCGTGAGAAACCCTGAAGCAGAAGATCCAGTTAAACTGTGCTCAGACATCTGGTCATAAACACTGGGATGGTAAATGTATGTTCGTTTAAGCTGCTAAGTTTTGGAGTAATTTGCTATGCAGCAAGATAACTAACGTACACTCCATTAATCACAACAGTAATAATTCTATGATAAGAGTCTATTATTTCCAAGTGATTTCAAGGTAGGGCACCCATCTAAAAGCAGCAGAAATCTCTATTATCCTGGTTAGTCCAGATACATGCTGTACCCTGTTTGGAATCTACCCAATATTCCTGAAAGTAAAATCTGACAAGCCTGATGACAGTTATAATTAAACAAATAATTTCATGAAGCAATAGCAATAAAACATATCTAAGATCTAGATTAAATTTGAACCTTGTATGTTACAGAAACAAATAATCATAGTTCCTAACACAAAAAGAGTTATATTTTTTTCTTTTCCTCTCAAATCAAAGCCAAATAGAAGCCTGGAATAACTAATGTGAAATGAAGGAAGTTAATTCATATTACCATTGACTAACCACTAATTAATTAATAACATTAATATCACCACTAAAGAGACAATTCAGCCAGGACGTTGATTCATGGGTTAAAAAAGTTTCTCTGAGCCACGACTTCACCCCCTGTTCCTTAGAAGCACCTCCGAGTTCACCTATATATATATTTTTTTTTAAATTTTTTTTTATAGTTGTGTATGGACATCGTGTCTTTATTTTAATTGTTTATTTTTATGTGGTGCTAAGAATTGAACCCAGTGCCTCACACATGCTAGGCAAGTGCTCTGCCATGGAGCTACAGCTTCAGCCCCTATTTAATAATAATAATAATAATAATAGTAATAATAATAATAATAATAAAAGTAATGATAATAATAATAAAGTTAAACGAGGCAAAAACATGCTTCAGAGTTCTCTTGGCTAGGAATGTAGCTCAGTGGTACAATGCTTACTTACCTACGATGTATGAGGCTCTGGCTCCATCCCCAGCACAAGAACGAACGAACGAAAGAAAGAAAGAAAGAAAGAAAGAAAGAAAGAAAGAACGAAAGAGAATTTCTTTCTTATCAAGGACTTCTAAAGCTATTTTTAAAAATGTGGTGAAAATGAGCAGAAAATGAATATATTGAATCTTCCTGTCTGAACTGGGACCTCCCTGGACACAGGTCAAGTGATACAACAAAGACATCATTCACTGGGGAACTGGGCCCTCTAAGCCTCTGGGTTTCCACTGCTGTTGTAAATGCTCACAGATCAGTCGCAACTAGTGGCAAAACTCCAACATTTTTTGTTCCTATTTTCCTTTCATTTAAGTCTAGAAACCTTGTGATAGCAATGAAAGTTTTCGTCTTCATCACACCGACTTTATGCATTATTATTGCAAAGGCCAAACAGTAATTCTCTCTTGTCTAGTTTCCTCTTCTGTCTTGTCTAGGTTCGCCTTCTCTCTCTTGAGCACTTCCTCTCCTGCGAAGGGAATAGATTTCATTCAATTGTTCACTTCCTGGTTATTTGGTAGCCAATATTCGAATGATGGATGTTAGAAGTTCAGGGGCTTATGATCAAGAGGGCAGGATACTCCAGAAAGCCAGCTGGGAAATAAGATACCACTTTCTTAAAAGCTAGAAAATTCTAATACCACGCTCTGATCCAATAGATGCCCTTCCTTCCTATTCTTCACCACCCTTGTCTTTTTTAGGCAGGTCTGCAGAAAAGTCCAGAATCTACTAAATAGACTGCTGTGTCTGGGGGATATCCCAGGAGGTTGTTGACCACATGAAGATGGTAAAGGTAGAACAGCAACCTACACAAAATCCTGAACATTAAACTCTAGAAATATAGAAACCCAAAGCATACTAGTCAGCTTTCTATTACCACAACAAAATATCTGAGACAGGCTAACTTATAAAGAGGTTTATTTAGTTGACACTTTTGGAGACTAAAAGTCCAAATAATATGGTACAGTTCTGGCAAGGACTCCCCCTTGGCTGTATCATCTTATGGCAGATTGCAGTAGTGGGAGCACTTTTGAGAGTCAGAGATCACACCCCAAACAGGAAGCCAGAGAGAGGCTTGTATAGCAACAGTCCCAAGAGAACTAACTAGAATTCCATGAGAAATCCCTCAATCCCTCCTGAAGGCACTGACCAAAGACCTCCTACTAGGCCCCTCCTTTTAAAGGTTCCAGCTTCCAACATATGGGGGACGGGAAGCAAACCATAGCCAGACTATAGCACAAGGCTACTAGTAAGGTGGCAGGCTCTGACCATTCTGTGTATCAAGACCCTCTTTCTGGGGAGGGAAAAGGGAGGCTGAGGAGACCCCACCACCCCCAATGGTGGATTTAGTCTTTGTCTTTCAAGAATAAGAAGAAGCAAGCTGGCATGGTGTCACATGCCTGTAATCCCAGTGATCCCGGAGGCTAAGGCAGGAGGATCTTGAATTCAAAGCCAGCCTCAGCAACATCAAGGTGCTAAGCAACTCAGTGAGACCCTGTCTCTAAATACAATACAAAATAGAGCTGGGGATGTGGCTCAGTGGTCAAGTGCCCCTGAGTTCAATCCTCACTACCAAAAAAAAAAAAAAAAAAAAGAATAGGGAGAAGCAGGGGATGGAATTTAGCATCTACCTTGTATCTATTACATACTACCAGGGGCTTTCACAACCATTAGTTATCTAAATAAACTCTTGCAATATGTGAAAAATAAATAATCCCTTCTCCCTGCTTTTTAAAAAAATCTCTGTTAAACATAAGCTTCCAGAATGTTAAACAATATACTTGAGTTACAAACTAATGAATCCAGACCATATTTTTTCCCATAAATCATGCTGCCTCTTAGTCCCAGCAGCAGGCCTGGCTCTCTGGCAGTGGGTGGCTATGGCATGAGCTAGGGGACCAGCAGTACTTGGCCCAGGAACATTCTGACTGCTTGTCATTAGAGCGTGACCATAAAGTTGTTCCCCAACACCCAGCGCTGTTTCCTGATGGCCTATTGTATGTCCAGGTCATCTAGCCTGATCCTTATTTGTTTCCTGTGGCTAATGTCTTCAAAGTTGACCCGCCAGAGACCCACTCACATCCTTGGCATTGTTCGTTCTGTGGTGACCACGTGCATCAGGGTTTAATGCTTTGCAGCTATTTAAACCATCCAGTCCTTTGAGAGGGTGACTTTCCTACCACCTCTGCTGTGATTATCTCTGGAATGAGATTCCTGTGAGGACAAGGATGCACAGAGGAGGACATAAGTGTATTTGATTTGAATGGAGTCCATTTGTGATTGTTAACCTCTGTCAATGTAAAATTACATATTTATTTGATAAAATTATAATATTAAGTACCATACTGAAATCCAGTGAGTCTTCATTTTTAAGAAGTATAAATTGTGGACCCGGTGCATGCCTGTAATCCTAGTGATGTGGGAGGCTAGGGCAGGAGGATCACAAGTTGGAAGGCAGCCTCAACAACTTAGTGAAATTCTGTCTCAAAATAAAAAAATAGAAAAAAAAGAGGGCTAGGAATGTAGCTCAGCAATAGAGCACCCCTGGGTTCAATCCCCAATACCAAAAAAAGTACACAGCATGTGTTTTAATATGTCTATCTATATAGCAATATGAAACACTAAGCAATTTAGTACTCCTGTATAGCTAAGCTAATTAAGGATAGTTTTCTAAAGATATGTGACCAGAAAAATTCATGAATGCTGCATCACCTTGATGAATTTTTTTTAAAATATGCATAGATTTCTGCCCACTTGCTGTGTTTGTACACTTTTACTTTCAATACATGATTATAAGTACATGGATTAATGACAAAATAGCCCATTGAACTGGACATGGCTCTATTACAACATGCACACCCACAGTGTTGTCACCTGATGACTACTGTCCCTCTAGCTTTTGAAATTGCACCTTTCCTAGTTACTCAGCTTTGAAAAAATTAAAGGGGAAATACCCCAGAATCAACAGGGCAACGGTATTATTTAAGGACATTTTCCCACCACTGCCCCTGCTAGTGTGCTTCACATTCTCAGAGCCCACATGATTTACCCACGTGGATACCAGCTTCATCTGGCTTTGGGCTTTCGATGTTGACCACTTGTTTTGATTACTCGTTGTCTCTTATTACTGTTCCTTTTAGTTCAGGGGTCCGAAGACTTGGTCTATAAGGGGTCAGGTAGTAAATACCTTAGACCTTGAGGCTATACAGTCTCAATTGCAAATGTCTGTATTCTGTTTTGCCATAGTAGTGCTGAAGCATCCAGAGACAGCTCATAAAGAAATGAGCAAAGGTGTGTCCCGTAAGGCCTAAGAAAACAGGCAGAATGGCCAATGGTCCTGGGATATAATTGCCACCTGCTGCCTAGACTATAAGCCTCTTAGGACCGAGGGGAAACTGGGTTCTCTGTAGCAGACACCTGTACCAGGTGCTGGAGTTACTATGATAAGCAAGAGAGATGGGTCCTCACCTTTAAAACCTGCAGTATCTTACCGGAAGCCTCGTTTCATTTTGTGTGCATGATAAAATCTCAGGTAATAAGTTTTTGTTGGCCTTGAATGAGTCAGACTCCTACAAAAGCTGCATCGTGCAGGGCTTCTCGACTTGTCTGCTCCTCTTCTCCCTCACCATTGCCCTCAAGCATTTATCCTTCATCCGGTGACTGTTGGAATCTGTGGCTGTGTGGTAGATATGAACGTAGATGGATGGGGAGGAACTTTGGTTCTCAGAGTCCTCCAGGACTTTTTTTTGAAGATGGATTTGCTTTTCCTCCAAGTCTTTGAAAGTCAACTGTGTGGTACTGAGGATTTCCTAGTCAACTGTGTGGTACTGAGGATTTCCCAGACTGTGCTCTGTTCTTGTGGTCTAGTGGGAGAGGCAGATGATAAGTAAGTAAAAGCAAGTATGTATTTATAAATTGTGGTAAGCACTAGGAAGGAAGCAGAATCGTCAGTGTTCAGGAGGCCAGTGGTAGCAAAAGAGGAGGGCAGATACCTGTTCAATGCCATCAGTGGAAGGGAACTTTAAAGTGGAGACTTAAAGAATGAGGAAACAGTCATGCAAGGAACCAGGAGAAGAGCATTTCAGCAGAAGAACCAGCCTGTGCAAATGCCCCAAGGTAGGAAGGGCTTATTTGCTTAAGAAAGCAAAGCAGACCCATGGGACTGAGAAGGAGGAGTCTGGAGAGCTCTTGGAGTTGGGAAGACTGTGCAGCTGGAGCACAGAGAGAAACCGCAGCGTTTGAGTCTACCCAGGCTGCCATGACAAAATACCACAGCCTGGGTGGCAGAAACGAGACACACTTATTTTCTCATAGTTGTAGAGACTGAAGTCCAAGGCTGAGGTACCAACAGTGCTGGCTTCTGGTAAGGCCTGTTGCTCTGACTTGTAGACAATTGTCATCTTGCTATCCTCTTTCGTGGTCATTTCCCTGTGTGCATGTGGAGGAGGAGAGATCTTTGGTGTGTGTTCTTCTTCTTATAAGGGCATTGGTATTGCCGCATGGGGGCCTCAGCCTGATGTCCTTGTTTAACCTTAAGTGTGTCCTTAAAGGTCTACAGACCTTGAGCATGTGAACCGCGGGATTTGGAGCCACAAAATCAATCCATAGCAATGGATAACGGCACGACTCTGGTGGCTGTGTGAAGGTTCATTATGGAAAGTTTACTTAGAGGCCTCTGCCTCATTTTGGGAGAGGTATGACAGTGTCCTGAGTGAGGTTGGTGGCCATGGGATGGAGAGGAGGGGATGGACCGGAGGTGTTTGGGGCCAGTCTTGTTGTACCCTCTGGCCATTCTTGGCAGCTTATATGTCTATCTCCCACTAGACCACAAGAACAGAGCACAGTCTGGGAAATCCTCGGTACCACACAGTTGACTAGGAAATCCTCAGTACCACACAGTTGACTTTCAAAGACTTGGAGGAAAAGCAAATCCATCTTCAAAAAAAAGTCTCTAAGTGGTTCTGTTTCCAGGATTCTAGTGCTTTGGACCTCACAGGTGCTTAATGGATGCTGATTAAGGTGCCCCTGTCTTCAGTATCATGGAGCAGGGCTAAGGATGTTAAAAAGTTTCCAAATCCATCCTGTCTGTTGTGCCTGTCTTCAGGGAGGATGGTTCAGGTTTGGAAAGCTTCCTTATACCACTTAAGACTTCAAAGAAGTGATTCCATCCTAGTTTTTCCTTGGTTGTCTTAATTGACAGAGTTGCGTGATTCCTGTGTGTGTCTGCATTACACACACAGCCAGAGAACTTGACCTTGGTGCGCCCTGCCTCTGCTCTCCAACTCAGCCTCTCCAGATCTGTCTGGGTGGTGGAGGTTGGAGACACACACCTTGCTCACTTGGATCTGTTTCTTCACAGTTGTCTGCCCCTCCCTCAACCTGGAAGAACTGGATGCAGGCTCTAACAGGGAAAAGAAGCATCCAGATGCTTGGGAGTTTGGGAGCAATGATGAAAATAATAGCTTGCCAAATGTTTCTATACGGTGGACCTAATGCCACTGAACAACATTCAAAACCGAATGTTGTGATGTGGGCATGTTCCCAGAATTCATGTGTGCAAAACCAAATCCCCAGAGTCATCTGTCAATGGCATTTGGAGGTGGGCCTTTGGGAGGTAATGAAGATTAGATGAGGTCATGAGGGTCCTGGGATGGTATTAGTGGCTTTATAAGAAGAGGCAGAAAGACCTGAGCTGGAGCGACTACTGTCTTGCCGTGTGATGCCTGTCACATGTCAGGATCAGCAAGAAGGCCTCGCCAGGTATTTGGGCAGGTGGCACCTGTCCTTGGACTTCCCGTGACTCTCGAACTGTGAGCTACATGAACCTTGATTCTTCTTACTCCAGTAGTCTTGAGTATTCTATTGTACATAAGAACAGAAAATGGACTAACACAATGGTCAAAGTGGAAAAATCATGTGGTATGCATGTTACCAAATAAAAAACGTTCTATACAGTGCTTTTAGATAGTTCAATATTTTATATACGCCTGTAGTGGAGAGCTTGGATCCTAACTGCCAATCACCAGCTGAGCCTCGGTCTCCGTATTTGTAAGATCGAATAATGACATCTGTCTCATGGGTTGCCCTGCTCTGTACACAGTGGGAGCCCAATACATGGTAGCCATTCTTATATTATTTTTGTTCTTGAAATTTTTTTTTGGTGAAATTTGCCTTTAAGAGTTTAGAAATTTTTAAATAGACTTATATTTGGAGAGCAAAAAGTTTAATACCTGAGCTGAAATCTACAAATTAAGTAGACTCATATTTTAAAGGGGATAATAGTCTAACTTATTACTTCCCAATGAGGGACAGAGAACATTGTACAGGTAACTCTGGAGATGGAAAAGCTCACAGTGACAGAGACCCACCCACTTCTAGTTTTCTAAATATGAAGATAATAGCTAACAATAATAATGGCTGTTTATCGAATTCTCACTGTGGGCTATCAACTGAGTTGAGCACGTGGTATGGGTCCTTTCACTTAAAAATAATGCACATCAGTTTTCGAAACTTTGGGACTATTCTGGACATGTGGATTTATAACTCACCTTTCAATTTAATGTGTTTGGACTTTTTTGATATCACTAAATGTTCTGCCAATCATAGTCTAAATTAGTGTGCACTGTCCCACCGTATAAAGATGCAATGATTCATCTACACAATCAGTAATTCTTGGGCATCCAGGTTGCTTCTGGTTTTTACTGTTTAAAGTACACTGGATAATAATCCTCAAAGAAGTATTTTCTGAAGTATAAAAATTATTTTAGATGCCCAAGATGCTAGATTTGGTGTCAAACATGAAGTCAGCTAAATACTTCCACTCAAAGCAATTTAAACTCAAATTAAAATACATAATAATTTATAATAGACATGGAGTACAGGAGACCTCTCCTTGGAAAGCAATATTTTTCTGCACAATGTTAATAATTACTGTGCAAGTTATTTAATGTCTTAGAGTTTTAATTGTCTTTTCAGTACAAGTAACAATAATACCTTCATCAGGGTGACATTAGAAGTTTCAGGGAGCCAATGTCTACCAAGCTCCTCGTGTAAGGCCTGGTGCAAAGTTAACACCAAATAAATGTGAGCTGCTATTAGTAACAATACTGAGTCCCTGGCAATGTGAGGCTTGTGTAAATAGTCCAGGTTGTATGTCTGTCCTTGAGCAACCTGAGTCATTTATGTAAATGTTTCCCAACATAAATATAACTAAATGTGTCCTTCTTAGTTATATACAGTTGCTTTATGCAGTAGTAGGTACACAAACTCCAGATAGGGGAGTGAGTGGAGGTGGAAAGGTGAGGTGAGATCCCTCAAAGTCACCAGTGAAATTTGAGGACCTCAGGTTGTATTTAAAATGTGTCACAGAACAAAGGCTCATTAGCATTAGCAGAAACCAGGCCTCTTAGGGCAGTGGTTTTCCAACTCTGTCAGCCTAAGAAATTCAATTCCATCCATATCACAATGCAGATAAATGTGGTGTGTGTGTGTGTGTGTGTGTGTGTGTGTGTGTGTGAGAGAGAGAGACTTTTATGAAACTTTTAACAAATGACACTTATTCTTACCACGTGAACAATACTCTGATATTTTTTAGTCTGTTTAATTGAGGGTTTTTGTTTTTGTTTTATTTGTTTTGTTTTTTTGTACCTGGGATTGATCTCAGGGGCCCTCAACCACTGAGCCATAACCCCAGCCTGTCTCAGCCTCCCGATCCACTGGGATTGCAGGTGTTCACCACCGCACCTGGCTATTTTATTGTACTTTTTTTTTTAATTTTTAAATTTTCTTTTAATTAGTTATACATAACAGTAGAATGCATTTATGTACTTTAATATATCATACATAGATGGGATATAATTTCTCATTTTTCTCAGTGTACATGTTGCAGAATCATATTGGTCATGTCGTCACATATATACATACAGTAATAATGTCTGTTTCATTCTACAGTCTTACCTATCCCCATATCCCCTCCCCTCCCCTCCCCTCACTTCCCTCTACCTAATTTAAGGTAACCCTATTATTCTTCCTTAGTGCCCCCTGCCTTATTGTGAATTAGCACCGTATATTAGAGAAAACATTCCGCCTTTGGTTTTGTGGGATTGGCTTTTTGATGTTGGGTGTGACCACTAAATTTATTTTCCTGGGTAGAGACCCACAACCAAAACCTGGGCAGCAGCCAATAATTCTCCCTGGTTTGCTTTGTTTCCCACCAGATAGTCCCAGTTCGCCAGCAGAATGACCACGGAAAGAGACTCAGAAACAACATTTGAGGAGGATTCTCAGCCCAATGATGAAGTGGTTCCCTACAGCGATGATGAAACCGAAGATGAGCTGGATGACCAGGGCCCTGCCGCTGAGCCAGAGCAGAATCAGATCAACAGAGAAGCCGAGCAAGGCCGGGACACCTTCAGGAAAGGTAGCTGGAGGCTCATGGCTGGGGAACACACTGTAGATGCTCACACGGGTCACGGCATGACCTATGCCAAGGAGAACCGTCTGTTTCACATGGCCTAGGAGGGCCTCTTCCTTTTCTGATCTCCTCCTAGGATGGGCTTGGACAAGTACCCGTCGCCCTCAGCATGGCAGGCTGAAAGGCCAGACCTCACAAGTCCTGTGGAGGAGAAAATAGAAGGTCTTGGTTAGTGTGTCTTAAAATCGAGTTGTATGTGGAAGGATTTGCTCGTTACTGCCTCCAAGAATTTAAAAAATACACATGTCAATCAATCCTTGGAAGCCAATTATTTGCATTGTTAAATTTTTGGCATAAATTATATCAATGATCACTTGTGTGCACACACACACGTGTGTATAAATTAATTTGGCTCCATAATTAAGAAATGGTAGCGGTGTATGCTTGTGTGTGGGCTCACATGCCAGTAATGGATGAACAAGGGGGATATTCTGGGACAATTCCTAGGTCATGCCCAACTAAATGTACTTTAACAAATTAACTGGAAGGTGCCCCTTTTTAAAATTTATCCCTTTCTTTTTTTGCCACCAGAGTTTGGGTTGCCACTTAGTGAGGGGAATTTCTCAAAGTTATTTCGGAAGCAAGGGCCTTTCTGGGGAGTAATGTTGGAACATCCGATTGTCAAGGACTGTATGTTGTGTAGGACCAGCAGGACCAGATTTGAGCCTCTCAGCACCTTCACCTTGTGCACCTGGCATTTCACGGGAGTCTGGCATTCCCATACCTTTTGTTCAGTCATTTGTGAATATAAAATGGCTTTGGCTGTGTGGCAGGAATTTTTTAATGAGCCTCTACTTGCCACGAGGGGCCCCGTCGGGCAGCAGCCGTGCCACCTGCAGGAGTCAGGCTGGCTTCAGGGGTGGAGTCTAGAGGAGGGGACTTTTCATGTAAATGGCTGGACAGGAAATATTGTAGGCTTTGTGGACCACACAGACTCTGTTGCAACTATTCAACTCTGCCCACATCACCTAGAGGTGGCCACGGACAGCAGGTCACTTAGGGAGACAGAGTGTGGCTTGCTTTCACCATTGTGTTTTTTTCTCTGTTTTCTGTTTCCTGCTGGTTCACCCAGCCTGTAAACACACGTGGCCTCCCCGAGGCTCTTCTGCTCCCTCGGAAGCTGAGCCACTTCTTCTGTGGCTGCTCAGAGTCTAGCAGAGGGAACTGCGTTTTGCCATTCAAAGAGGTCACCCCACACTGCTGCCTCCACCTCTCCAGCTGTGTCTCCTACTGCTTCATCACAAAGAAGTCTGGTTTCATTTGGTTTCCCCAGAGTCTGTCTGGGCAGTTCTGTCCTGCTGTCACTCCTTGCCCCCTACTTTTTTCCCCCCTTGAGATCTGTCACCTGGTGAAGCTGGTTGTTCTTTTTCTGAACAGTTTTTACCTGTAGAAGAGAACTCGAGACACCATGAAATCCCACTGCTGTACTGATTCTTCTTGTCTTGGTCAGGATGGGTCACTCTACAGAGGACCTGTAGGGATCCATGAGGGCCCCCATCCCTCCACAGGCTCAGAACGCTGGGAAGCCGGGACCCACGTGGATCCTTGGTCCTCCAGCTGTCCCTATCCAGCATTTAGATGAATGAGACCTGAATGAGGGCTTCTGGGTGTGAATTTAAGGTATTGAGAATTGACCTAATGGGCTTTCTGTCCCAAAGCAGAAGGTACTAAAATCATGATCGCTGAGCAAAAATAAGATGGAATCACCACCAATCTGGACGGGAAGGTGGTCTCTGTCAAAAGAGGTGCAGAATGGGTATTAGTGGAATGGAGATTCAGCTGAGGTAGTAGCCAGACAGGTTGCAAGGGAGTTCTAGGTGATTGCCCAGAGAGTGAATAAAACTTGCTTCTTCCTCATTCCTTCCCTCTGCCACTTGAGTCTCCTATCACAACCTCACGATCTCTGCAGTCTGTAGATACCTGGTGAGTTGGCAGGAGAATTGGCTCTGTGGGGTGAAGGGTAAACTTTCCTGTTGGTACCTGGTGCCACACGGTCAGATGTGTGGTCCCAGGATGCAGCAAAGGGACTGGGGTTGGGTGCCTGCTGAAATGTCAGAGGAGCACGTAGTGGGTAGAAACCTTGCCTCTGTGTTTTTCCACCTCTGCCTGCACATTCAGGTGGCCAGGGCCCTTTCCTACTCATTCATTTTCCAGAGCATCTGTTTTGTAGATTTCTACCCTCATAATATGGGCTTTGACAGCGCTTAGTCTTGATCTTGGCTCACAGTCTTTTCCAAAGGTGGTTTATATTCCTAGGGGATTTTAGTGGTTCTCATTTTCCAAAACCTCTGTCAAATGACTGCCTGCGATTTGTTACAAAAGTTATTACTCCAACAACTCTATTTGTCTTTCCCAAGCACACAAAGGACTTTTCAGTAAGTGCTCGACCTCTTCCTTCCCATTTCACTTCTGCCCGGCATCCCCATGATGCTCTCCCTCCTCCCTACCCCCCCCCACATCCCCTTCTCCTCTTCCTCCTCCTATTTTCTCCCTCCCTCTCCCTCCCCCTCACTCTCTCTTTCCTTCTCGATGGGTTCTTTCGTTCTCCTCCCTCCCTCCCTTCCTCCCTTCCTTCTTTTCTCTCTTGGGCATTTCTCAGTCAAGGTTGAGATCACCCTCGTCTGTCTTTCTTGACACCGTACACCATGGATAATTTCCTTCCAGGAATTCAATTCTTGGGACACCAGAGCATGAGTCACCCTGTGAAGTGTCAGAGGGCTGAGTAGCCCTGGGCCCAGCCCCCATTCCAGCAGCCCATGAGCCCAGGTCATTTCTTTAATGACATCCTCGTCACCCAGAAAGTTGGTTTTTCTTTTTTAAAAGAATGAAAATGCCCCAGCCAGCTGAGCTTTCATGTTCAACAAGAGTTTTGAGAGACCCATTGAAAGTGTTTTTCCCTTGAAGGACCTTCATTGTGTGCTGTGAGACTCAAGAACAAGAGCAAACACGCTGCTAGAATGCACGTGGAGGAAGAGATAAGCAGGCAGAGTCGCTGGGGTAACTTTACCCTTAGTAAAGTGCTGGCAGGAACCAGCAGGAATGTTTTCCAGGCTAATGGGCCAACACTTGCCTTTCCTGGTGAACACAGGAGAACACTGGTTCTGCTAGATGGTCCCGGACACAAACCCAGAGACCAGAAACTTGGGATTCTTGTTCTCTGTCCATTAGTATAGAAAGATCCAAGAAGTTTTAGCTGCAAAAAAACCAGTTGAACTTCATTCATCCAGAGTTCCTATAATTCCTTGACTGTGGGATGCTGTTTTTTTTAAGCCAACCACCCCTGATTCTTGTGACTCAGACCAACTCCTTGGGTAATTCTGTGCCAGCAGGAACCAGCTCAGAGACACAGTCCTAGGGAAGAAATTAGTGCCCCAGAGAGGGTTTCTGGTTGGCACATAGTGACTGGGTCCTGTGAGCCTCTGCATGGGATGTGAACACAGCCCCCAGCCTCCTTGCACAGTTGTTTTATCTGTCCTTGGGCCTTCCAGCTGTGGCTGGCTCACACATCTGCACACTTCTGACCCAAACCCTGCCTTCCAAATCAGGTGGATGTTCTGCCTCCTGCTTTCATGGCCAAAATTCTGGAAATCCGTCATGGACCATCCCATTCTCCCATTGGGCTGGGTTCTTCCCTCTGCAGGCTGCCCTGCCACCAGACAGATAAGGCTCTTTTCAACGTCACCAAGAAGCCAGGTGCCAAGCCCACTGACCTTCTGTCAACTCTCATCCTCCACTGCTGTTTGCTCTGAAGCGTCTGAACTTCCTAGCAGAGCCTCCTATCTCTCCTTCCTTCTGTTCCTTCCTCCTTCACCCTTTGTAGGTTCCTGTCCCCATTCACACTGTGTCTGCAGATGCTTCTGTAAGCAGCTCACCTTTTTCATGCACCTATTCCCCATTTGTCACTCTGAGTGGTGTTTAAGAAGAGAGAGCCAGGCTCAGACCACGTGGGCTCTGGTCCTGCCTTCATTTCATTCTAGCTATGTGACCTTGAGGACGGGACTTCCCCTCTGTGTGCCTCAATGTCCTCATCTGAAAAATGGGCTTCATACCAAGGCCTACTCTATAGGGTGATTGTAAGGATTAAATCAGAAAGTAAATATGAAGGACTTAGGTCTGCTTTGGGGCATGCAGTAAGTGCTAAATAAATATCAACTATTGTTACCTCCCACCCTGCAGTACTCTCTTAATATTGTTCACTTCAAATCCAAAACGTCATCTGCCCACCCATCATCTCCTCTTCACTTTGGAGTATTTGGATTCTCCTGCCCCAGCCCCCAAAACAGCTAAAGCTGCAGAGTCCTTCTTTCTTATTAACAGATGATTCCCTCCCCAAATCCAAGAGCAATGGATGGATAAACGTCTGGATCAATAACAGTTCTCCCGGTGATCAATTTGTCCACATATTAAGGAACTTTGGGTGACGTTCCTGCCTCTGCCACCATAAGCTTTTCCCTTCCATACCATCTTCCCTGGGAAAGGCCGCCCCAGCTCATGCAGAACAGCCGAGCCAAAGCCAAGGCGGTGAAACCAGAAAGCCTCATTCATACATGACTTGATGGGCCTGTATGTGAAGGATGAGGGGAATTCATTAGGGGAAGGGAGAGACCTGTGGGACCAAAGGGGCCGACATCCAGAAGCTCTATGGCAGGAGGAAAGGTGGAATGCTGGAGGCATGCGGAGGCACTGACATCAGGCCCTGGGGAATGAGGATGCCCCAGGGAATGTGCCTGGTCTCCTTCCTATCACGGCAGAGTGTAAAACCTGAGTGACTCACTGTAGATGATCGAGTCAGTGCTGTGAGGGCCTGAGGGCCCACCTGTCCTACTCTGAGCTAGTTTTGGAGCCCTGGGCTCTGTACCTGCTTGCTCTCGAGGGGGTTTGTGAATGAGTGGGGAACCAGCTGGGCTTACCTGAGCTTAGAAAAAGATTCCGTTGCTCTGGATCCCATTCTGGCTTCTCCCTGGCCCTCAGCCAGTGTGGTTTGGCTCAACCTTCTCTCCTGGCTGGCCTGGCTGCCCGAAGCCTTATTCACCACGGACGCCTTGTCCTGTCCTCAGTCCCTGGATCACCGGAGCCTTTCCCACCCACCCGTCTACAGCCACTGCCTAGAGCAGCCCCTGCCTGTGACTGGCTCCTTCTCACCCTTCAGGTTGTCGTGGGTGTCACCTCCTTAGAGGGGACTTCTTTGACTCTCAGCCCTGGGCTAGACCAGATCCCCTCAGGGGTCTCAAGCCCCTTGTACTTCCCTTCAGACTCCTGATGCATTTAGGAAGTCCTTGAGGGATGGTGTGACAGATGAAGCCCACCCCCCCTTTGGAGTGTTGGCTTCATGCTGACCTGGGCCATGTCTGTCCCATGCAGAGCACAAAATAGGCATTGAATGTGGCGGGGGGAGGGCATGAAGTTGTTAGGGAGCCCTCTTTAGCAGCAGTGGAGAGAAGAGGGTGGAGTAACCCAGTGAGAACCTAAAGCAAGAATCTAAAGGATGGAAAGGAAGGAACTGGTCTCGTAAAGGAGTAAGGATCTGACATTCAGGGTTGAAGGAAAAGGAGCCCTGAGGACAAATGTGCAGGTCAGGCTCCTGAGTGGATAACCTAGATATCTATTGTTCTCTCTCTCTCTCTCTCTCTCACACACACACACACACACACACACACACACACACACACACTTCCAACTTGGGCGCATAGAATTACACCAGAGGACAGGTGGCTTGTAACATAGGGTGTCGGGGGAGAGCTTCCTTCACTGAGAGATTAGTAATAGAGGGATGGGTTGGGGTTGAGGCTGGGTGTCTTGCTTTATAGAACTTGTTTTTTACTAATGTGTTTATGACCAAACTTTGAGAAGCTCTGGCTCATGGAGACCTAATGCTACTGGTGTTTTTCTCCCTGCTGGTTTGGAGCTTCCAAAATAGACTTACAATGATTGATGCCACCTCAGGAAGGCACTGGCCATTACACTGATGGGGTTCTCAGTGCTGCCTGTGCTTGGAGCTTTGAAAGCTTCCCAGGTGCCTAACCTGTAGGGCCACTGAGACAGTAGTTCTGGGTGAAGCCAGCGGAGAATCCATCATTTCAAATGACTTCAGGCAGGTTCAACCTGCATCAGCAAAACAGCCCATCCCTGACAGCCTTTGACTCAAGGCCTGTCCACCCACCAGCACCATCTCTGTGCTAATTAGAAATGCAGAACCTCTGGCTGCTCCTGGACCCAAGGTCCCCAGGGGATCCCCAGGTTCCTCATTCCCCAGGGCCTGATGTCTCAATGAGGGGGTGAGGGCAAATTTTAAAAAACAGTCAAAACCTGAGGATACCTCACTTGCTCAAACCTGATGGGGGCCGTGGGCCTGTTTATTGCTTCAGCGAGAAAACCGCTGGTTGAGCTCTCAGACACTGCAGCCAAGCCTCGCCTATTAACTAGAATACCTGGGATCTCTGCTGGGGCCCAGGCATTGGGATATATTAAGAGACCCTTTTGGAGATTCAACTAGGATCTGGAGAAGGGCTTCTCGGAGTCCTGGGACATGGAATCCATCTGGGGTTCTTGTTAAAGTATAGATTCCTGTGCTGGAAGGCTGGGCTGCGTCCCTTCATTTCTAACCAGATCCAGGGTCATGCCGCTAGTCCACACAGTGTCCTTTCTGTGCTCTTGCTGATACTGTCCCATTTGCCTAGAAGTCCTTCCCCTCTCTCCTCTTCCTTTACTTGCATAATCTGAGGTGGTTTCTAAGAAATCAATGCAAGGGCAGCTCTTCCAAAAAGTATTCCCTGACAGTCCACCCCTGGATGGATTGGAATTCCCACCAGCCAAGTGTTTATCATTAGGACACTTTCAGAATTCTGGGTAGGTCTCCCTCTATGCCCCTACCCTGGCTAGACAATGACACCTTGGGAGTTGGGATTGGGCTTGCTTGACAGGTGGTTTCTCTTTGAAATGGGTTTCACATCTCTTATTCCATACCAGTGGTTCTCAAACTTCACTGTGTATAAGGATTACATGGGGGGCTCATGAGACACTGCTGGGCTGCATCCCACCATTTCTGATGGCATCATTCTGGTGGGAGGCCTGAGAACTGACATTTCTAACAAGTTCCCAGGTGCTGATGCTGGTCTGGAACCCTCACTTTGAGAACTGCTGCTCTAGGTGATAACTATTGCAGCTGACCTACACTTTCTCTATCCATGGGTTTTATAGACAATGTGGGTAGAAGTTGAGTCTCAGGAAACCAGAACCCTTGGCCGCAGGAAGATGAGCTGTATCCACCCTCCTAGGCAGGGCAATTTTATGGTTTGATGGTCACTTTCTGTTCTGGGCCTATGCTGTATTGGAAAGACTAGTATATTTAGGACCCAGTGACCAATGTGCAACCTGAGAGAGGCTGGGCATAAGGGGTAAGAGAGGACAGGGCACACTTCTTCTTCTTCTTCTTCTTCTTCTTTTTTTTAATCTTTTTTGTGGGGAGCCACTCCAAATGCACACGCAAACTCTAAGTCCTGATGCACCATGGGGATCTGAAAGATTGCTGTAGTCTGGTGTGGTAGTGCCCTAACTCGTGACTCATGCTTTTCCCTCACTGGGATAACAAGAGGGGGCCCTAGGAGTAGGTGGCACCCAGAGGGATTGAGCTACACTCAACTGTTCCTTTGTAATCTTACCCCTTTGCCCTTTTTGGGATAGAATGTTCCATGGAACCTCCCCTTGTGTGTTCTCTATATAAGAATAAACAATTCCAGTGGCTGTCTCTCTTTCCAAGGACCCTTAAGGTCACAAAGCCATCTCTGGATTATTGAAAAGGTAATTCTGTATGATTGCATGCTTTCTTTGTTGTTTTCTTGAGTTATTGAAATAGTCAGATTTTGTGAACCTAGCATTAGGTCGCCAGGCAAGGAGAGATGGCGATACTCCTTTTTTATTCTAATTTGTTATACATGACAGCAGAATGCATTACAATTCATAGTATACATGAAGAGCACAATTTTTCATATCTCTGGTTGTTCACAAAGTAGAGTCACACCATTCGTGTCTTCATACATGTACTTAGGGAAATGATGTCCATCTCATTCCACCGTCTTTCCTACCCCATGCTCCCTCCCTTCTGCTCCCTCCCCTTTGCTCTGTGTAGAGTTTGTATAATCCACCCATGCTCCCCTCCAACCCCATTACGAATCAGCCTCCTTATATCGAAGAAAACATTCGGCACTTGGTTTTTGGGGATTGGTTTACTTCACTTAGCATTATATTCTCCAACTCCATCCATTTACCTGCAAATGCCATAATTTTATTCTCTTTTAATGCTGAATAGTATTCCATTGTGTGAATATACACCACATTTTCGTTATCCATTCATTAACTGAAGGGCATCTAATTTGGTTCCACAGTTTAGCTATTGTGAATTGTGCTGCTATAAACATTGATGTGGCTGTGTCCCTATAGTATGCTGTTTTTAAGTCCTTTGGGTATAGACTGAGGAAAGGAATAGCTGGGTCAAATGGTGGTTCCATTCCCAATTTTCCAAGAAATCTCCATACTGCTTTCCATATTGACTGCACCAGCAGTGTATGAGTGTGCCTTTTTCAGGGCCCACTTAATTCCCACAGGACTTGACCCGCCCCCTTCAGGCCACAGCCATCCAGTGCCCCTCAGGAGAGATGGATTTCTTTCTTTCCTTTTTTAAATATCTTTTTTCGTTGTTGATAGACCTTTATTTATTTATATGTGGTGCTGAGAATCGAACCCAGTGCCTCACACGTGCCAGGCAAGTGTGCTACCGCTGAGCCTCAGCCCCAACCTGAGAGCTGGCTTTCTGACCTGCCAGCTCATCAATTTTCTCAATTCTTCTTGCCATCATGAGTACCCCTTATATCTCTACTTTTCCTTATGGCTTATCTTTGTTGACTCTTTTCTATCAAAACATTTTATGATACCAAAAAGTACATAAAACACAAGTGCATAGCTGATCAGATAATTTTTAAGTGAATCCAAGCAGCACTAACTTCCATGCCAATCATGGGCACGTGGCAAATGATGTGGACATCCCCCAGTCATCGCCACCTTTCCCTCCCTCCTTCCCACCTCTGCAGAGGTAAATTCCATGCTCATTTTTATAGCAATAACTCCTTTTCCACCTAATACATGTCACTAGTTTTGTTTTGCATGTGTTTGAACTTTAAGTATACATGGGGCCATGGCAGTATGGATTCATTCGCATTTAAAGGTGTTTTTAAACATTTTTCCATATGGTTGAGTATAAATATGGTTTGCTTCCATGTCTGCATAGACTTCCATCTTTTCCAGTATTCCCTGCTTCTCTTGATTTATTCCCACCATTCATCCATTCATCCCCTTGCATGCATATATATATATATATATATATATATATATATATATATATAGAGAGAGAGAGAGAGAGAGAGAGAGAGAGGAAGAGTATGTATATATAGTGGAAGAGTGTATATACATGTAATACAATGATATAATGACTAAAGGAACATCAAGCAATTTATATTTCTTTTATATAGAAATTGATAGGAGGAATAGAATTGTAAACATATTTTTTACAAAGCAATACATGCAGATGCATCCAATTATAAAAGGGTACAGGGTGAGAATGAAACACCATCCCTGCCCCTTCTGTCCTTCATCTCTGCATTTTGCATTTCCCAGAAAGAAATTGCTCTCACGATTTTCTTATAGGTACTTCTAGATATCTATAGTAGTATGGATATAAACCTGTGCCCTGATGTGCCCAGGGACACACATGACATCAGATTATAGGCATGTGTATGTGCATGTATGCATTTATGTTGTGCATTGATTCAGTACATCACACAGCTGAAAGCACACGATGGTCAGCACCCTTCTGCTTCTGTCACTTTAACTGTGTAATATGGAGAACTTCCCTATTGTCCATATAAAGTCACCTGTTTGTTTAAGCAGCTGCTCTGGTAGGCATTTAGTTTGTTTCTAATCTCTCTGTTAAACAGGCTGCATTGAATAGCCCTGCAGTGTGACATTGCCATCATCAGCACCCTAGGGGTGGTATATACATGGAGAATAATTCCTACTAGTGGGATTATTCAGAGATGGGGCGGGGGGCTAATGCTCCACAGAGACTACCTACAGGATCTAAATTCTCCCCTTGTTTTTTAACCCAGAGTGTCATCATATTCTTTACTCTCTGCCAATATTTTTTCTTGATAAGGTAAAAATTGGGACCTCTATGAGAAATTACATTTTTTCTTTGATGACCATGAATATCTTTTTACACATTGAAGAGCCTTTTGAATTTCCCTTTGTATGAACTGTCTATTCATGTCCTACATCCATTTCTCTCTCAGGCTTGTTTGTTTTCTTTTTGTTGTTATGATTTTAAGCTTTTGACCTGTCTACTCTCCAAGTTTGCTGTGGTTGGTACCAGTCAATGGAGGTTTTTGGTTCTTGGTAGATCTGTAAAGCAAGAATTCAGAGCCAGCAAAGAGGATAGGGGTGAGGCCAGTGTATTTCCTTGCCAGATGGTGGTGATCAAAGGACTTGGTGACTGTGGGAACACTCTAGACATCACGTAGCAGTGTTTAGATGCATCAATGACACAAGCATTTGCCAGACTGAGGGGTGGTTTGGGGCCACATGTGGCTCATGTTAAATGCATCTCTGGACATGTGCCTTGATGGTTTTGTTGACACAACCCTGGAGAGTTGTCTTTATGGCTTTTAACTAAAGGGCCATATGGTGAAAGTGCAGTTTATTTTTTTGCTGGTAAATTTACTATTTTTCTTCTGTTCATCTGTATTTCCATTCCAGAAAATGGAACAAGATATCTTCTTTTTCTATAAATCAGCCTGTGGTCCAAGTTTCCAATAAAGATGTAAATGGATACTTAATAAATATTTGACCCAAAAGGCAAATACCTCAAGTGGTTAGCCTTCCTAAAGATACACACATTACTGCAGCATTTCTCAAACAATATTAATAAGTGTTCAGTGATGACCTAAAAATATGCCCATGATCACATTAATTTTGAAAAGATGAATTAAATAAATTTCTTTACTCCAGGGCTTCTCAGAGCCTGTAATGGTTCAACGCATCCATTTCATGTCTGAGAGAGGGATGCAGAATTTTGCAAATGTCTTTTTGACCACAGAACACCGTTTTCACATTCTGTAAGATCTCTGACTGAAATGCTACTCAAACAATTAGCTCAAATCTCAGGAAAAAATCAGAAGAAGACATCACTTTGTTTGCCCATTGATTTGTCTGAATTAGGGCAAACACGGAACCTTAACTGGAAATAGGGTTTTCGATTACTTGACTGCAACAGATTTGTGAAATTAAGTAGAAAGGCTCTTGTGGTTAAATCTCAGATATGAAGACACACTGGTGATTTTCTCTGGGCTACCCTAAGTTTTATCAAACACGTCAAATTAAGAAGCCAAGGCCATACCTTGTAACCCCGAGATGCTCCTACTTGAGGTCAGAAACCATGCTTCCTCTGAGACATCCAAATCAAGTGGACTGGTGGTTAGGGTGTAGTGCAGGGTCTAGATAGAGCAACCAGCAGATGGGGGCTTAATTACCAAGTGGATTTACAGAGCCACATGGGGAACCACAGGAAGGCTGGGGAAGCTTGTGACATCCAGCTCTTTAGCAGGATGGCTATTCTTTGGTCCTGAGTATTTAAGATTGATTTCAGATCATTGTCATGGGGCCTTTTCTCTCTTCTCCAAGAATCTCATCTGGTTTTCTGCTCAGCCTTTCTGACATTTAATATGGCATCCTGGTATTCTTAGAGGTACTCTAGAACAATAGTAGCCAGGTTATGTCACCAAGTCATCTGCTAGCTCAAGTACACCATTAAGAGCACATACATTTGTAGATTACCATGAAATAGAATGGATTCAATATTACCCTGTGTAATGTCTTTTTCTTTTTCTTTTAACTTATTTTCCTTTAGAACACTTCTTGGAGTGGGAAAGAAATGTTCTGATTGCAGACATTATTATAGTGCTCATGAGTTGGCTTATGGTTCCATTTCCATTTTCCCTTTTGATAAAAGTGCACTTGAGCAGAAAGATGCCAGGAACATTTCTATTTGTCACAACACAACACTTATGAATACCCGATGAGTGGCAGCTGAAATCGTGCAAGAAAAGCATTCAGTAACAGTACTGTGGTTTAAAAAAAGTAATCAGGTTAATTATTTGCATTCTTCAGTAGTCCACACATGAACCTCTTACAGTATTATCTCTATTTCCTAGGGAGTAGGAGTCGGAAAAATGAGCCATTTAAAAAGTTGAAATGAAATATTTTCAAAAGTATGATGTCTTTAGCTTTATAATAGCCCTACGATTGATCATTTTATAATTCCTTACTTGTAAATGCTCTTTAATATATTTCCCTTCTCCAAAAAATGGTTGTGCCACACTGGTAAATTTTATCAAAACCTGGTTTACCCACATGTGGATTTAAAGAATCATAGGGAGGGACTCGTGTGCATGCACTTCACCAAGGGAAATTCATGTGCATGCCCTTCATGAGGAGGCCAATGCTGACAGGTTCTGCCTGGGATTTTCTTCTTACTAGATGGTACCCTTGTCTACAGCCTTCAGTAGCAGTGTGTTTGTCCTCCTGAGCATAGTCACACATGGGGGCAGCAGGAGAGAGGTTAAACCTGTTTTAAGCCACCCTTCCAAGTCAGTGCTTAGGTTCCACCGATAGGTCACCCATTATGGTAGAAAGGAAACAAGTTGAGGATAAACTGTACCTCAGCGCTTGTGGATTTTGCTTTTCCTAGTCATGCAAAAGGTATCTGGGGTGCTACTGTGTGTAAAACAGGTGAATATAAGAATAAGCTTGGCATGTTCTAGTCTTGCCCAAGAACCACTCTAGGAAGGAAAGGAACACATGGCACTCATGGCCTCTGGGGGGAGCAGTAGTGACGATTGTTGTCCTTCTGGCCGGTGTGGCTGGGATGTAGAGCAGGTGTGTGGGAGGGGGGCTGACATTACCCCTCTTCATCAGAATGTGTTCACTCAAAGTGCATATGTGTCTCATCCCCATGGTCAGAGTCAACCTCACCCCTGGGAGGCTGTGGAGGGACAGCTGAGGATGAAGATGTGTATGCGGGGGGTGGTAGCCAAAAGAACAGGCCACAGAGGGTCATAAAGGATAGCTACTGCTGAGGGGTGAATTTCTGTGAAGGCCCATGTCCCAGAATGTGACAGGCAGCTGCAGTCACTCCCTCCAGCTGGGACTGTGATTTTCAAGACCCAGAGGCAGAGCTGTCAAAGGACTGCTGTGAGTGAGCAGTGCAGTGGCTTGTTCAACATGTCCAGAGGGGACACCTGTCCAAGAGGGGGATGCTTCAGACATGCAGACACAGGGAACAACTTCATTCAGATTGACAAAAGAGCAGATATGAACAGCGTGCACAGCTTGGTCCACAGAGAAACCTGGGCCTTGAGTCCACTGCCGGATGTCATACTGTTGTCCTATGAAGAGCATGCTGGGCATGCCCAGCCACCAGGGCAGCAACCACAAGTCTGTAACAATCTCTAAGTGAACCAGGCTCCCTCTCTTGAAGCTTTTAAAGATCTCTGGTCATGACCCTGAGAAACAGTGCTACTGGTGAAGTTTGCCACTGGCCAACTTCCTGCTGTAGCTCCGTCTCCCTCCAGACACTTGGAAAGATATTCCTGGCTATGGGGGGAAATGTGAAGCCTCTGTTGGAAGGCTATAGCAGAACCTAGATCCTCCCAGCTGGGGACACTTAAGGACATGCCTGGGTTTAAGGCAAAGATAGGAAGAGTCCAGTGACCACAGAGCTCTTGGGAGGATCTCAGGATGGAGCTTGCACCAAGAGCCTCTATGCTGGATGATAAATATAGAGAGGTACATATGGAGGCTTGGACAGAGTTGGGGACTATTCTGTTAAAATAGGAGCACATGTCTTCCAATGACTATGAGGCAAACCATCCAGGGAGAATCAGGCTAGCAAAGTCATGTGGGGGAGAGAGGTGGGAAGAAACATTTTATGGGACTTTCGTTGGGTGAGAATGTTCTCCCCCACAGCAGAGAAGCTTTCTCAAGTTCCCTGGAATCTAGACACAGCAATGGAATGGACTGAGTCCATTCAGAACTTGGAAAGACATTGAACTTGATGAACATTAGTCATCAGGGTGAGGCAGTGCACAACACTGACAGGTAACCTCAGGACTGAGAAGTGTTGAATTAGGTGGTGATATCCTTTTCCTTTGATTTATTCATTCATTAAATATGTAATGCGATATAAATTTTACAAACTATGTCAGTAAGATTGAAAAAAATAATTTAATTGAGCTGTGACCTTCTAGGGCTCTAGTATTTTTGTTTGGGTCATGTTTAGATGGGGATCATTCTTTCCAAATTCTAATGTTCTGTGAACATCTGGTCAAGTCACAACCTGGATATTAGATTGATAGCACTGCTGTAACAAAGTACCACAAACTGGGTGGCTTAAACAACAGAAATTTATTTTCTCACAGTTCTGGAGCCTGGAAGTCCAAGATCAAGGTACCAACAGATTTGATTCCTTCCAAGGATGGTGAGATCAGGATCCACTTCAGGCCTCTCTTGGCTAACAGATGGCCATCTTCTCCAAGTGACTTCGTATCATTGTCTCTCTCTCTGCATCCAAATTTCCCCTTGTTACAAAGACATTAGTCATATTGGATTAGGACCCATTCCAATTACCTCACTGTAATTTGATTCCCTTGGCAATGACCCTGCTTTTTCTATTTACATACTTTTTCTCTTTCTTTTTTAAAGATTGCACTTGGCAAGTTAAAGCGAATGATCGAAAGTACCACGAACAACCTCATTTTATGAACACAAAGTTCTTTTGTATTAAGGAGAGCAAATATGCGGTGAGTTGATTCCTAAGTTATCTGTATTAAAGCCATTTTCTCTAGTTGCTATCATGCTTGCCAGCCTCAGACCGCACCTGCCTTCCAAGTAACCACTAGCCTGGGTCTGTTGATAACCCTCTTAGTTGTATAAAATCCATTTTTATTGAAGCTTATCTACCCTGACTATAGGTAGAGAAGACTTGAAACAAGTCACTATAATTAGATTGAAACTTTCCCTAGGTGTGTGCAAAGCTCTCTTAAAAATGTTTTATAAAAGAAGATAAAATAATGTCACCAAAACTTTATGTTGGAAAGTAATGAATTCGAAACAAATCTTAATTACTGACTTTTCTCCCTCCTTTGCCTGGGATGGGTTTAGAGACTTTAAAGATTTATTTTCCACCTAAAATAATACTGATTACTTTTGCAATGAAACACCTGTTAGGTGTGGGCTTGAGGGCCACCTTAACAAACCACAACTGGGTGGCTTAGAAGAACAGAAGTTTATTTTCTGACAGTTCAGGGAGCTAGGAGTCCAGAATTAAGATGTTGGCAGGGTTGATTCTTCCTCCAGAGAAAGTCAGTTCAGAGCCTCTCTCAACTTTGGGTGTTTGCCACAGTCCCTGGTATTACCTAGTTTGTAGATATTACCTCTGATCCCTGCCTCTGTCTTCAGGTGGCATTATCCCTGTGTGTCTCTGTGTCCAATTTTCCCCTTCTTATAAGGACATCACTCTCCACCTTAGGGTTCAATCTAATCCATTATGGCTTCATGTAGATGGTATCTGCAAAGACCTCATTTCCAAAGAATACTCCATTCACAGGTTTTGGGATTAGGACTTGTATCTTTTGGGGGACACGGCTCAATCCAGAAGATTGTCTTATACTCTTTCTTCCATGGTCTTCTTCATTCCCCCTTTAATAAAGGTATTTGTGTTTCTGACCTGCTTGTGTTGACATCTGCCTTCACCCTATTTTCTAAGAGGCTGTCATGGGTCAAAGTATTGAGGGCAGGATCATAAGGCCAGTCTCACTTCTGTATCTTGTTCCTCCTTCTGACATAAGACTCCAAGTAGTCATTCTGAGGCCTGGCTAGAATTAAAGGCTTACAGGAAATCAGCATCTTTCTGATGGATGGCCCTGGGTCACTATAGGCCATGGGATATAGTGACTTTTACACGTATGTGGATATATGGCACCATTTAGAATCACTTTCTTATTTTTTTCCAACAGAGTAATGCAATTAAAACATACAAGTACAACGTACTCACCTTCCTACCAATGAATTTGTTTGAGCAGTTTAAGAGAGCAGCTAACTTCTATTTCCTGGTTCTTCTTATCTTGCAGGTAATGCCCTTTGGTATCTTAAATCTGTGTGAATCATGATGACTTTCTAACATTAAGTTTGGGACACATAATGTGGACAGTTTTGAAACTGTTCTGTATTAACAGTAGAGCTTTCTACACAAGGAAGTAGTGCCTCACCCACAGAACCAGCTCACTCAGTATTTGAACAGGGAAGGAAACGCATGGAAATCGATTCTAGTTCTATTTTTTTTTAAGTTTCATTTCTTATAATGTATGTATTGAAACTGATATCCCCAAAGTGAATAAAACTAAAGTCTTCACTTTGTAGAATTATTTGTAATGAAATCTATTTTTTTGTGTTTGTCCTCTATTTTTGTACTTAGTTGCCTAATTTCCCTAAGAATATCATTGATTTTTATTAATATTTTGGTCGTAAGTTTATGTTATTATTTACTTCTTTTGGAAGTACTGGGGAAATGAACCCAGGAGTAATCAATGACTGAGCTACATCCCAGCCCTTTTTATTTTTTGGTTTGAGACAAGAACTGGTCTCGAGCTTGTGATCTTCCTGCCTCTGCCTTCTGAGTTGCTGAGATTATAGGTGTGTACCAATGTGCCCAGCTCCAAGCTTATATTTTTGCAAACTGGTTTTTAATATAAGAAAAAGCCTTCTTTCTGATTATGTTTTTAATTGTGGCAGAGGATTCGTTGTTTGTAAAGCAAAACTTCTATCTGTGTAGAAACTGCTGCTCTAATTGATGAAATGAGTCTGCCTTCAGTACCTGACATGTGGGTCACAAAGACCATGTGTAAGAGTTGGATTTGGAAAACAGCTCTCCTGCTGGGATTCCGGCACTAAAGTTTTATAAAATGGTGTGTCCAGGGGGGAATGAGGTGGAGAGGAGAGAAAGTAGAGAAAAGACACTCAGGAGAAGTGGACACTCAACAGATTTGGTAGAAAACAAACCCACTGACTTGTCATAAAGGATGGTCCTGCTGTTGAGGGGCGTGTTCAGACAGGTGTGTGAACAGATTACAAGGTACTACTGTGTGGTCAGTGGACTACTTTTCCTTTAATTCTTTAAAGGGGGAAGAGATTCACATAGTCACAGTGCTGCGGAAATGACCTTCCTCTCTCTGAGCTGCACCACAGTCTCCTTAAGGTGTAGCCATCCCATCAGGATAATAGCAATAGACTTAGCACTTTCCTTGCCTTTCTTTTTTTTTTATTTATTTTTTTATTTTTTTGGGGGGGTGCTGGGGTTTGAACCCAGGGCCTTGTGCATATGAGCCAAGCACTCTACCAACTGAGCTATATCCCCAGCCCTCCTTGCCTGCCTTTTCATTGTTTCTTCACTGGATTCACATACTCAATGAGGTAACGTAGCCTCCATTTTGCAGAGAAGAACTGAGGCCCAGAGAGGCAAAGTAATTTGCTCCGAGGCCCAAAGCCTATGTGTATAGATCCAAGCAGGACTGGACCTGGGAATTGAATTTCAAATAACTACCACATGATATGGCCCAATAATCAACAGGATGGTCACAAGAAATCTTTTCAAACTTACTTTCCAAATTTCCATCAAGCTGGAAGGCTGTCTTGATACAGGTAGAGCTTCCTGTTAGGCCAGCCCCTTTCTTGGCTGTACCAGTAGCAATGATCATGAAGGGAGCACTTCCTTAAGTGCTCCCAAAGACGCTCCATCTAATCACCAGCTTTCAGAGAGGGCCACTACCTGCTGCCACTTTGCCTGCATCACAAGGCCCACAGAAATCACTGTCTGAGCAACTACTCTGTACAGCCTCCATGCCTTCCCTGAAAGTTAAGCATGAACCCCTTCAGTTAATTATGATTCCCACAAAACTTCAGAGCAGTTCACTTGTCGTTATCATGTCAGAAAACCCCCTTGATGTCCAGTGAAAGTCACAGTGAGGTCATTTCAGGAGCCGTTGTCCTCCAGGCTCTGTTCCAGATGACCAGAAGAGAATCACCAGAAAGAGGTTGGGTGCTTAAATACCTTTTTCCTATGTGTTCTACAGATGTAGACTTACGTGACGCTGAAAATTAGTACGAGCAGCTTGGAATCAGCCATCAGTCACCTGTAAGTCAGCTCTGCCTTCATGTATTGAAGTCTTTTTTATTTCGTTTAGGCAATTCCTCAAATCTCTACCCTGGCATGGTACACCACCCTTGTCCCACTACTTCTGGTACTTGGCATCACTGCAATCAAAGACCTGGTGGACGATGTGGTAAGAATTTCTCATGCAAATTTCCACTTCCTGCTCTAAGCTTATTTTACTTTGACATTGATGCTTTATGTATTAGGATAATTAAAATAACGTTTCTTCATTTCTCTTCTAAAGGCTCGCCATAAAATGGATAAGGAGATCAACAATAGAACATGTGAAGTCATTAAGGATGGCAGGTACTTTGTCTCCTCAGTTATAAGGATGCAATGTATGTCTGCATATTTGGAAAGAGCTATTAAAACCTGGAAGTCTATGAGTACTTTTCCTTTTTCACCACGAAGCCATCTTTTTTTAGGGGATGGAGAAGGGTGTACTTGGAATTGAACTCAGGGATACTCAACCACTGAGCCACATCCCCAGCGCTATTTTTTATTTAGAGACGGGGTCTCACTGCATTGCTTAGTACCTTGCTGTTGCTGAGGGTGGCTTTGAACTCATGATCCTCCTGCCTTAGCCTCCCAAGCCATTGGGATTACAGGTGTGTGCCACCTTGCCCGGCTCCATGAAGCCATCTTAATTTACAAAGACATTGGTCCTCCTTCATGGCCTGTAGGCTAGACCCACATTGGACGACATGTGAATGCGTGTTGGGCTTCACGTTTGTCAGCACATCAGCATTTACATGACTCCTTCAGCCTGCAGTTTGCTGCTTTCACTTCCTTGTTCCCGGGCTTATCCCTTCAGGGCTATGCTCATACAGATGTCATGACACTTTTCCTGGTCCCCCAGCTAAAATGATTCCACCCCCATACTTCCAGAGCATTTTATTTTCATTAGGACATAAATTGTATTGGAATTATTGATGTGAGCGTCTCCCCTTTGTCTTGCACTGTAAGTTCCTCCAGGACACTGTCCCACCTCCAGCCTGCACAAAGTGCTCAGTCAATGTTTGTTCAGTGAGTGCAGTCAGCGGTGACCGAGACACCAGACATCAACTCAGGGATCAGTAATGAGTTGTTTCTTGAGCAAGAGCCTCAAGGTAAAATTCAAATTCAAGTGCTCAAAACGGTGACTGAGGCTCAAAAACTTTTTAAAATGTGTTGACACTGAGGAAAACAACCCAGGTAGCTATGCTTTCAATCTGTGTCTAATTCAAAAATAGACACCAATAAGCTCGAAATATGTTGACATGGCTTTTTTTCCTCTTGCAGATAAATAGATTCTGATCTAGAAGTTCCCTTCAAAATCATTTAGAATCAATATTGTGAATAGTGGTGAGATACATAAACATCACACGACTCTGTTTAGCTAATGGCATGCCTAACAGCACAGGTGGAGTAGCTGTGAGTTGACTTGAATTTAGAGTTAGGTCAAATCTTGACCCCTGCAGTGGGTCAAGACAGTAAGAACTTAGGCATCAGTGGGGCAGGGCACAGGGCCTCCTCATGGGGAACCAGAACATCACGCAAAACAGTCCACCAGATAGCGTCTAGTACTTTCAGAGAGCTGGGACAGAAAGGTGCCAATGTGCCATTTTTTTTCTTTTTGGGGTGCAGGGGTACTTGAAATTGAACTCAGGGGCACTCAACCACTGAGCCACATCCCCAGCCCCATTTTGTATTTCATTTAGAGACTCACTCTCACTGAGTTGCTCAGTGCCTCACTTTTGCTGAAGCTGGCTTTGAACTCACAGTCCTCCTGCTTCAGCCTCCTGAGCCACTGGGATTACGGGTGTATCCCACCGTACCCCTCACCATTGTGCCATTTGTAATTTCATATTAAACACAAATTTTTAATTTACACTCTTGGAGATATTGAAATATGAAATAATTTCATTTGTTAAAAGATAAGCCAAGTTTAAAAATTCCTGCAGTTTGGAACTATGTAATAAATTCTCATAAAATTGGGAAACTAGGGCATAAAGCATATATATATATAATGACTTTCCAATCTCCAGGTTTCTTTAATCCATAAACAAATTGGAAGACAAGTATAGTAATTAGATTTCTGTCTCCAAAATAATTGAAATGATTACTTATGGTGGGTTCATCATGTCCATTAGTTGTATCTTTTGTAGTTATACAAATGTTTGGAACTTTTTAAAATGTTGACTTGTTAGAAATTTAAATGGGGATTTCCTATGGAGTTTATTACTGAAGATAGTCATCTTTTACTTTTATTTATTTGTTTATTTTTATCAATATCCTCATTAGATTTATTGTAAAAGTGGTACATACCCATTAAGGAGATAATTTAAACAATGGAGAGGAAGCCAATCTTAAAGCCCCATGAGGATTCTTGGTGACCCATGGAGGAGCACTCATGTGTGTCTGTCCTGGGGAGTGAGCAAGTGATGGATGACCTAGAATAGGGAGGACAGGAGGGGAAGCAGCCCATGAGCAAGACCCAAAGGGGGCGCCAAGTATACCCAGCCACGTGTGGACATGGCCCCCAATGGACTCTTCCCTGCACGAGGCAGGGTGGAAAGAATATCTTGATGTATCGGTCACATCACGATGCTTCCGGCAGAGATGAATATGATTCTCAAGACCACTTCCAGTACTTACATCATTCAAAGGGTGAACTTCTAGCCAACATTTTCCCTGTGATTTACACAACTTTCAGAATCTTTGACATCTATAAAGAATGGCAGGTCCCTAGCCTAAAACTTAGAAAACCAATTAACTGTTTTTTTTTAAACTGGGAATGGTACCTAGAGCTCAACTGTTGAGTGATTCCCCAGTTCAACTAACACTATTTTTTTAAAATATTTATTTTTTAGTTATAGTTGAACACAATACCTTTATTTATTCATTTTTATATGGAGCTGAGGATCGAACCCAGGACCTTGCACGTGCTAGGCAAGTGCTCTACCACTGAGCCACTTCCCCAGCCTGACAGCTGACATTATTTTTAACACTTAGGTTTAAAGTTACCAAGTGGAAAGACATTCAAGTTGGAGATGTCATTCGTCTGAAGAAAAATGACTTTATTCCAGTAAGTGAGCAAGTTCCTTCTCTCTTGTCCCTGCCCGCTCCTGGCTCATGATCAGGTCACCTTGGGGACCCTGTGTGATAGCTGCCTTTTGTTTTGAACAGGCTGACATTCTGCTGCTGTCCAGCTCTGAGCCCAACAGCCTCTGCTATGTGGAGACGGCCGAGCTAGATGGGTGAGTGCGTCTTGGATGAGCCTGTTTCAGAGTCGGCCTTGAGGGCATGGTCATTACTTTCAGATCTGTGCACTCTGGGCAGGGGACCCTGCCATCTGGCTCTGCCTCTATCACTTGCTGCCAGTCTGATAGTGTCCCCTGTACACTGGCCTCTTTTCCCCACCCATAAAGTGGACTGCCCACCTTTCCCTACTTCTCAAGGAGACTACGTGCCTGGGCCCCTGGTGAATTGCTGTGGTGTCCAGACAAATGGAAGTAACTGTGAATGTTATTATCTGTTTCAGAGAAAGGAAAAGGTTTTTTAAAGTCTTTGCCATTAGGTAATTTCGAATTCTCCCTTAGTTGCTATCACTTCAGAGAGAATGATATTCTGTTTTGGACTGGTTCTCAATACATTTATTAAGTGCTTAAGAGATCACAGGCACTTTGCCTATTAGCTTATTTGATTTTTTTCATAACTTTATGAGAAGAGCATTATTATTACCTCTACCTTCCCCATGAGGAGACAGAGGCCCAGAGAGATGAAGTAGCCTGCCCAAGGTCACACAGTAAGTGGCAGTTGGAACCCTGCTCCCTGCACCCTTTGCTCTTCACACCCTAGAGATGCACCTGCCACTTATGGAGAGCTGGAATCATGTCATCGGAAATGAGGTCTTTCCTTCCTCTGTTGAACAGTTGGCTGACATTCAGTCTTAGCAATAATCATCCCACCAGCGAGAGACACTAAAGCTTTACAAAGACATGAAAGAAAACCTAATGGTCAGGTTCCCAATAGCTGGAGATTCCCCTATGGGTGTTTGTTAAATGTGTGAAGGGCTGTGCTCCCTAAGAAAACTGCCTTGCTTTGTGTGTGTGTGTGTGTGGTGTGTGTGTGTGTGGGTTGCTGGGAATTGAATCCAGGGCTTCCGCATGCTAGGCAAACACTCTACCACTGACATGTTCTTAACCCTTCTTATCTTGAGGCAGGGTCTTACTAAGTTGCCCAGGCTGGCCTTGAACTTGCAATCCTCCTGCCTCCACCTGCTGAGTAGCTGGGATTGTAGGTGTGCCCACAGGGTCCAACTCGGCCTTCCTCTTGAGAGCATCTGTCCCCACCTGCTGCCATGTGTCCACACACAGTTAACCTTCCCTTGCACTGGGGATGGGGTATACCAGGTTTGGGGGTGAGGCTGCTACCTTCTTTCCCAAAGAAAAATATTTTTCAGAAACACAGGTTTCATTTATTCATTCTAGAAAATGGGCTGACAGGGGCTAAGTAGAATTTCTATAACAAGTTTGTTTTGTATAATCACCTTAGTGCGGGTAACATATTAGAAACTACATTTTTTTACAAAACAGTCCATCAGAGCCTGCTGGTGTTAACTAGTTCAATTAGTGAAAAGGAGGCTGTGGGCACGCCATGTCCTAACTGCCACAATAGCAAACCACAAAGGAGACCAGCACTTCCCAGATTAGGAATTCTTCTCTAGTTCAGGGTATAACCTCATTCAAACTCAAAGTTCCAAGATGAAAAGAGTTTAAAGATAAAACAAGCTAATTTACTTCCAGGCATGCCTAATGGAACTTCATGCAATTTTTTTTAATGTTCCTTTTTGAACTCCAAAATATGTTCATTTAATTTTTTTTCCTTCTTTCTTTAGAGAAACCAATTTAAAGTTCAAAATGGCGCTGGAAATCACAGACCAGTATCTCCAAAGAGAAGATAACTTAGCAACATTTGATGGTTAGTACACAAAAGGCATCTTACTTTGTTTTAAATGTTATTTATTTGATTTGAGTGTCTGTTGAACAAGTCTTTTATATGGGATTATGTGAACCGTATCTTTTTTTTTAAGGTTTTATTGAATGTGAAGAACCCAATAACCGACTAGATAAGTTCACAGGAACACTCTTCTGGAGAAAGAGAAGTTTTCCTTTGGATGCTGATAAAATTCTATTACGTGGCTGTGTCATTAGAAATACTGATGTCTGCCATGGACTGGTAATCTTTGCAGGTACTTTCAGAGTTTCTTAGAAAATTAATCAGCTATGAACTATTAAGATTTAAAGTAGGAAATTGCTTTTCTGTCCTTTTCCCCTTGAAGCCAAAGAAAGACAAATTTTATTGACATGCTAGTTAATTGATTTTTCCCAATTGTTGATCCCACTGAATTTTCCATTTTTAGGTGCTGACACTAAGATAATGAAGAACAGTGGGAAAACCAGATTTAAAAGAACTAAAATTGATTACTTGATGAACTACATGGTTTACACGGTATTTATTTTCCATTTGAGTGGATAAGAGGATATACTGCTGTCTTTTGCTCTAATTTTATTGTCTACTTTTCTAATGCAAGAAAATCTCTTTAAATAGGATAGAAATACGCTTGGGCACTCCACGCCCTAATGGGAAGTGAGGGTGGAGGGGAAGAGCCTTCCCTCTTTCTTGGAAATGCCACATTTCTAGCAAGAAAATCCTCCAGGAAAGGGAAGTTCTGGTGGTAGGCTCCCCTGAGTCCTTTGGCTGGAGGGAGACCAGTTGAAAAACTAGGGAAATAAGTGGAAGTCTTGAATAAGTCCTGAAGTCTTGATTTGATCACTGTTTGCTTTCCTCTTATCTTGTTGTTGGTTTTGTGCAACATACACCATATAAATCCGATTGTAAAGCAAGGCAAAAGGTGTGTTGAGAGGGTCCTCAAGACCACACCCACCTTGGATGACAGACTGGGAGCACTTGTAGGATTTAGCATATAGTTTTACTAAGGCTCTGCCTTATTACAGCAAAAGGATGCAAGGCAAGATTGGCAAGAGGCATGTGATCCAAAGTCCAGAGGTACAAGCTGTCGAGGGGCCTCTCCCAGCAGAGTCACACACAAGAGACACTGAATTCTCACAGTAACAGTGTTTGACAGCAATGTGAAATGTTGTCTTCCAGGGAAGCCCATTAGACACTCTTGGCCAGGATTTTTAATATGGGGCTGGGCATGTAGGTGCCATCTGCCTGGCATGCACCAAAATTCCAGACTCTCCAAAGGAAAGCAGGTGGTCGGCATATACTGTGTCGTTTGCACAGTTAGGCAGGAGCCACTTTTATTAGAGAATAAGAAATAAGGGACCAGGAAAGCCTCCCATAATCTAACTTCCCAGATGCCAGCTCAGGGTCAGCCTTGCAAGCAGCACTTTTGGGGAGACCAGTCTTAGGCCTGCTGAATTAATTCTTCTCTCTGTGTAGGGTGGCCCCAAATATCAAGCAGTTCTCCAACTTCCTAAATAAAGTTGTTGTTCAAATACTTAGTCTTACATAAACCTTCAGGACTCATAAAATTAGAATTCTGTAATTGCATCTACCTATTTAAAATCATATAAAAGTAATATGGTGACTTAAAGAACTGCCCTTAACCCTGCTTTCATATGTCATGTAAATTTAACTTGAACTTGGCCCGTTCACCCTCAGTGCCATCATGGTCATGACTAGAGCACCCACAGAGCCCATCATCTCTCCTCTGAGCCAAGTTGTTGTGAGTTATAGCACTTTTGAAATCTGTGCCCAGAAACTTAAATTTGTCCCTGGAAATTTTATCCCCACTCCCAAATACGCAAACCACACCAGGACAGTTGACTTTTTAATTTGTCTCTTAAGTATTTGCTCAACGTTTCTGTAACATTATTCTTGTTGTATTGCTTCTTGATCTTGTTTATAATCCTTACAATATTGTACTTTCAGGAATAATTACCCAAATACGGGTGGCATTGCCCTGCCTTTCTTTCTTTTCTTTTTTTAATAATTTTCCTTCAGTATTTTCCGTAAGTATCCCAATTCAGCATTGTTTGAAGGTGTTTCATGATAGGGCAAGGTATTTTCCCAAACCACATGTTATTATTCAGAGTCAGAGTAATTGGGAGAATGCCTATAATATAAAATCTCTAAGAATTTCAATATAAAATACCACCTTCTCTTTTGAAAGATAATTTTGGGGATGAAATCCTTAAGTGTGTAAGGTAGAATAGGTTTATTCATCAATCATAACAATCAAATAGACTTTCAGAGCATTCTCATGGTACTCTTTTAAGTGCATTATTTTTACAGACTACCAAATTATCTTAAACACAGTGTGGACACGGTTAGTTAACATCTGTGAAGTGCATCAGGTTGGAAATCCATCTTCTCTTTTTTGTGTCTTCTAGATCTTTATTGTTCTCATTCTGCTTTCTGCGGGTCTTGCCATCGGCCATGCTTACTGGGAAGCACAAGTTGGCAATTATTCTTGGTACCTCTACGATGGAGAAAACATCACTCCCTCCTACCGTGGATTCCTGAATTTCTGGGGCTACATCATCGTGCTGAACACCATGGTACCCATCTCTCTGTATGTCAGGTGAGGCTGTCCTGTCCTTGGCCTCTTGCTTTTAGGGAAAACTGTAGTATCTTTTTCCAACTTGGCACATTTGTGTCTAGCAATAATAGTTTCAAAGGTCAAAAGGAATAGGTAAAAAAATAACTTCTATTTCAGAATTGAGGATAAGATGGGGGAAGGAAATGAATGGGCCTACTCTGTGCCAGGTACCTTCTATCCTTACAGATAAGGCCACTGACAGTGGAGGTCAAAGGCTACAATCACTTACTTGGTAAGATTCCTTCTCAGTGAGTTCCAAAGCCTAGGTTTCAAGAAGGGCCTGGGAGAAAGTTAGAGACTTGGAATGTCATGGAAAAACTTGCTTTTCCATTTCACAAGTCTTGCTTCCCTCTTATAGGAGACTTCTTCTTCTTCTTCTTTTGTTTTTAGATGTTGATGGACCTTTATTTTATTCATTTATTTATATGCAGTGCTGAGAATCAAACCCAGTGCCTCTCACATGCTAGGCAAGTGCTCTACCACTGAGCCACAACTCCCCCTCCACCCCTGACCCCCAGCCTTCTTCTTGACATCTGCCACACCCATGCTTACTTGTGGAAGCCACTGACCTTCCTGCTAAGACCTCCTGGTGGAAAAGGTGTCCCGCCTTACTCCACCCTCTCCCAAGGTTCCATTTCTTATCTTAAGGTCAATTCCAATCCCAACAGAAAGTCAAGGTTGTACCCCTGACAAGTGGCAGTCTTGTCTGGTACTGTGTCTTCCTGTTTTGCTCTTATTTCCTATCAAATTCATTGTCACTGGCCAGTTGGACTTTAGAGGGGCTACGCCTTGGAATAGATTGACAGTGGAGTCAGTTCTTGGTTTCAATCAGTAATAGCCTGGAGGAAATGGACTCACACACACCCCTGTAATTAGATGCATTTATTTTATTCTAATTTTATTATATGTGCGTTTGTTTTGTTTCTAATTTTATTACATGTTCTTTCTGTTGCTCTTTTAATGGGAAATCATGCCCTGGGGCAGGCTTTTGTCCCAGCTACTCTAAAAGAGTCTAAGACAGTGCTCCCTTGTTAAGAGAGCCCTCTGTTATATGGATTATTTTGTACAAAGCTATAAAATAATACCGTATGCAATTTGGCTGATGTAACTTCTTTATTTCTCTTGGAAATCAAGGTCCTTTTAAAGCATAAATCAAATCAAGATGGTATCTCTGTTTTTTCTTCTACTCCCTGGCAGCTTGGGTGTCGTTTAGTATAGAATCATCAAGGCCACAGGATCACACCCAGGGCCCAGTGGGATCTGGTGTTCAGTGCTCCAGCCCTACCCCTTGGTCCTGCCCCTTAACCCTGGCTCCTGCCACTCCAGACCCTTGATGCCCTTCCTGCCACAGGACCTTTGTACCTTCTCTTATCTCTGCCTGGTACATTCTTCCCTAGATAGCCTAATGCTGCTTTTTCATTTTCTTCAGGCCTCATCCCCCCGGCCTTTCCTAGTGCTCCCTCTTATGACCAAACCATCTCTTCCCTGTTGCTCTCTATCTCCCCTTCCCCTGCTTTGCTTTTGTGCAGAGAACCCTCAGCACCCAATAAGTACGTGTTTACTGGGTCTCTCATTTGTGTGCCTTCGCAGGTGATAACTTGCTAACAGACTAGGTTTCCTTCTGCTTTGCTTGTGGATATAACCCCTGTATCTAGAATGGTTTTTGGTACCTAGTAGGACATATTTATGGAAGGAGGAAAGGGAGGGGGAGAGTTATTTTTCCGTCGTTTAACTTGTTATAAAAAGATCCTTTGCTCACTTAACTGTTGCTGAATATATAAATGGCTTCCTTCTAACTGAGATGTGTTTAATTCCTATGGTGTTTTGGTTTCGCTTGTGTTTTTGTACAGTGCCGGGGATCAAACCCAGAGCCTCATTCATGCAAGTGCACTACCACTGAGCTAGGCCCTAGGGCCCCTCTAGTTTCAAAACTGAGATGATTCTTTTTGAATATCTTCTTTTGAACATTCTATAACCTAATAAAATTTAGAAAAAAGTGTCACCTTCACAGTGAGGGATCACAATTTAGGAATTATTTGCCAAAAGACTGTTGCCCTATATGAGAGCACTCAGCAGTCTGTCATCTAGTGGGCCCATGTCCTCTTTGTCCTACAACTGGAGACAGAAATGAATACTGCCATCCCAGTTGTCCCTGGGAATGATGGGGAAACACAGTAAGATGACTGCACCTGGGCACCATCCACAGGGGTCCAGGTCACCTGAGCTGTGCATTTTGAACATGGCACTCCATGGCCGTGGCCTGATGTGCTCAGGAGTGAGTGGGAAGTCATAGTGAGCAGGATGCTTTGAGGAAACACAACTCATCTAAAGTCAGCTTGACCCTGACCTGAAGGACAAAACAATCGGTCAGGAGAGCTCAGAGGCTGAGCACATCACCACGCATGACTTCTCTCTCTCTCTTTTTTTCTTTTTCTTTTTTTGGTACCAGGGATTGAACTCAGGGGCAGTTGACCACTGAGCCCCATCCCCAGCCCTATTTTGTATATTATTTAGAAACAGGGTCTCACTGAGTTGCTTAGCACCTCGGCATTGAACTCGCAATCCTCTTGCCTCAGGCCCCCAAGCCACTGGGATTACAGATGTGCGCCACCACCACTGGCTATGGCTTGTCTCTTTGAAGATGTCTTAGTTTGTGCAGGCTGCTGCAAAAGAATGCCTTTACCTGAGTAGCTTGTAGACAACAGAAACATACTGCCCACACTTCCGGAGGCTGGGAAGTCTAAGATCCAGGGTGGGCACTTTTTGCATCTGGTGAAGGCCCAGGCCCACCCTGTGTCATAGAGAGCATCTTCTTGCCACATCCTTAAAGGGCAGAAGAGGCAAGCAAGCTCTTTTATGAGATCACTAATCCCATTCACGAGGGCTTTGCTTTTAGAACCTAATCACTTATGAGAGGCTCTGCCTCAATATTGTGTTGGGGATTGTTTTGACATATGGGTTCTGGGGGCCACCAACATTCAGCCTGTAGCAGTCCTGTGTGCACAAGTGAGGCTAAAATCCACCACTCACAGCTCAGAACTCCACACAGAGTGATCTTTTGTCTTCCTAGTGTGGAAGTGATTCGTCTGGGACAGAGTCACTTTATTAACTGGGACCTGCAGATGTACTATTCTGAGAAGGACACGCCTGCAAAGGCGAGAACCACCACGCTGAATGAGCAGCTCGGCCAGATCCAGTACATCTTCTCTGATAAGACAGGGACACTCACGCAGAACATCATGACCTTTAAAAAGTGCTGCATCAATGGGCAAATCTATGGTGAGTGCAAGTGTGAAGGAGGGAGAAAGCCAGACCTTGGCTATTTCCTAAGTGGGCTGCGAGCTCAGATGATCTTGTCTACAAGATGATTTCAGAGACATGCTTCTATCTACAAGACGCGGGTGTGTTTGGGGTCTGAAACAGAAGGAATGGTTGGCTGTTGAATTATGGTAGAAGATTCATTTCCTGGGTGCTGCCTGGAGCTGAACCTGCCACCCTAGAGTCACTTGTGCCCTCCCTCTGCAGATTGCTGCTGGCACTGGCACCCCAGCTGAGGGCTAGAGGGGCATAATGGACACTGCTGGGAACACACGCCTGGGAGAGGTCAGCAGATGGAAACAGGCACACGTTGCCAGGCACAGAGGCACAAGCCTGTAATCCCACGACTCTGGAGGCCATAGCAGGAGGATCACAATGTCCAGGCCAGTCTGGGCAACTTAGTGAGATTCTGTCTCAAAATGAGAAGGTCTGGGGATGTAGCTCAGTAGCGGAGGTCCTCTGGGTTCAATCCCCAGTAACACACACACACACACACACACACACACACAAAGGTACATGTCCCTCAAAAACCAAACATTGAAATAGCCAACAATTCCACTGCTGGGTATATATTGTAAGAAAGTGAAATCAGAGATTCAAAGAGATATTCGTGCACCCACATTCATAGCAGCTTTATTCACAATAGCCAAACGGTAGAAGCAACTCCAGTGTCCATTGATGGATGAATGGCTAAACAGAATGTGTGTGTGTTTATCTATAATATGTGTGTGTTTACATATACAACATACATATGCATATATATGTACATACATATGTATATGTGTGTATATACATATATACACACACACATGTATAGTGGAACATTATGTGTTTCCTTAAAAGGAAGGAAATTCTGATACATGCCACAACGTGGATAAACCCTAAGGTCATCATACTAAATGAAATAAGCCAAAACCAAAAAGGCATATGAGTCCACTTATATGAGGTACTTAGAGTAATCAAATTCATAGGAACAATGTAGAATATTTACTAGGTCACTAGAGAATGGGGGCAGGGTAATAAGAAATTATTGTTTAATGGATACAGTTTTAATTATGCAAGGTAAGCACTCTTCTGGATGGATGTGGTGGTGATGGTTGCACAACAGTGTAAATGTACTTAATGCCACTGAACTGTGCACTTAAAAAGGGTTATAACGTTAAGTTTTATGTGTCTTTCAGCACAACTTTAGTAAAATTGATTTCTAGTTTTCTGAAATATGTCTTACCTTTAAAAGCAACATTAAGGCTAATCCTATATTTAAATAGAATGCTTTTAAATAATTTAAGACAATGTATTTTGTTTTAAACACAGCACATGAGTATTCTTTCCACTTATGGAAAACTTTATATTGTGAATGTGGTTTCATATGAGTGAGGAAGACTAGGAACCTGGTGGCAGGTATAGCATTTCAAAGGACAAGGCTCAAATCCCAAAAGAACAGAGAGGAACAGGCACTAGTATTTGAAACTCTAGTGGGGGTGGCAAATTATTTCTGCAAAAAGTCACTTAGCATATATTTTAACCTTTGTAGGCCTTATATGGTCTCTATTCTTTATTTTTAATTTTTATCCAACTCTTGAAAAATGTGAAAACTATGTTAACTTCAGAACCATCCATGAATAGGCTGGGGGGGGGGGGCTCTGGACACAAGTAAAGGCGACTTAATTTGTTTTGTCCTGTTTGTTTCTCAGGAGACCATCGAGATGCCTCTCAACACACTCACAGCAAAATAGAGGTGAGTCCTTTAGCATGAGGAACTGCTGGGATGCATATTAGTTTTCTAGAGCTGCCTTAACAAATTACCCCAAATTGGGAAGCTTAAGATAACAGAAATTCGTTCTCTAATGGTTCTGGAGGCCATATGCCCAAATAAAGGTGTTGGCAGAGTCAAACTTCCTTGGAAAGTTCTAGGGAGAGTTCTTCTTTCACTTCTCCTAGCTTCTGGTAATTGCCAGCAGTTCTTGGTGTTCCCTGGCTTGAAACCCAGGCCTCCAATCTCTGCCTCCATTGACACATGGTGCTCTCCTTGTGTGTCTGTCTCTGTGTACAGATTTGTCTCTCTCATAGGACACCTGTCCTTCCATCCTAATCTCACTTGGCCTCAGCTTGGTTACATTGCAGGGACCCTATTTCCAAATAAGTTCTCATTCATAAGTACCAGCAGTTGGAACATCTACATATCTATTAATGGGACAAAATTCAACCCACCATAGGATGCTTTTGGTTTTAAGATAGGTGTAAACCTCTTATCACATAAGTCAAGAATGTACTAAAATCCACCAAACATGATTATGGCAGCACATGCCCTTAATCCTATACACTTGGGGACTGAGGCAGGAGGATTGCAAGTTTCAAAACCAGCCTTAGCAACTTATTAAGACCCTGTCTCAAAATAAAAAATAAAGAAGGCCAGGCATGGTGGTCCACATCAGGATTCCCAGCTACTTGGGAGGCTAAGGCAGGAGAATTGCAAGTTCAAGGCCAACCTGGGCAAATTAATAAGCCCTCATCTCAAAATTTCAAAAAAATTTAAAACAGGCTGGGGATGTAGGTCAGTGGTACAGCACTCCTTGGTTCAATCTCCCAGTATTACTAAATAAATAAAGCTGGGAATGGGCTAAAATCCAAAATGTTATTTTTACATAATTAAAAACTTGACTTCAAAGAAAAGTTCGTATCAATTTTTAATCCAGATTTTTTTTTAATCGCCTTTTTGTTTTCTTCTGAATTTCTTTCAGCAAGTTGATTTTAGCTGGAATGCATTTGCTGATGGGAAACTTGCATTTTATGACCATTATCTTATCGAGCAAATCCAGTCAGGGAAAGAACCAGAGGTCCGGCAGTTCTTCTTCTTGCTTGCTGTTTGTCACACGGTCATGGTGGAAAGAATTGATGGTGAGTATTTCTTCGGCATCTCAGACTTTGGAGGCTAGCTTTTTGGTTTCCAGACAACTCATGCTCTGCTTCCCATGCATGTTTAATGGTCTGCATGTAAACTCAAACGGTGGATATTTGAGCACCTGGCACTAGATGGTATATGGAATAACAAAGATTTCTCTGAAGTTTACATCTGATTCACAATTGTAACTCTGGATGTGTTTATCACTTTGCAAATGAAACTTTATCATTAAAAGTAATGATTGGCTCTTGAATTGGGATAGAATCAAACTCTTTCTACTGTATTACTAATGTGTGTTGCCAATGTAAAAATCAGGCCTTATCTGTATTGCAAGTAGATTTTAAACTTGAACAGACTTTTCTACAAAATGATTTCAGAGATCTGTTTTTACTTCCTGGATTCCGATATGTTTTGGGCTTGAACGTATCAGCCAAAGCCTGGGTCTCTTTAAGGTCTCTTTCTCATTTGAAAGTGCATTTGCATGGGAACAAGCAAGGCTGAAGTTCATTTTAAAATCCAGTTTGTGCCAACTGTGCTAACAGCATATTCATACAGTATCATGAAAACAAATTGTTTTGTCATATATGGACATAACAAATTATTTAGATACAAATGGACATTGTAGAAAGAGCAAAAGGAATTCTTTTGATATATCTATGGTGGTGCACAGTCTGCCTTCTCTTCATTCACTTTACCCCATTCTCTACGTTTTACTTTAATCACTGCAGTACATAAAAGTCCCTCGGTGAAATTCCTATCTTTGTTTCATATGTAACTGATATAAAATCTCCAGGAAAGGAACAGGCCTAAAAACTTAAATATGTAGAAGCCGTATAGGATATCTTTCGGCAAGTTTCAAAAAGGCCCTTCTCCAAGGTGAATTTAATAGTATAATAAAGTGAGATGTGAGAGTTCAAAGTGGGATGGATCCTGTTAGCAGCGAATGGGGACAGGTGGAAAGAGCTGACGCCAGGTCATGAATTGCCAAAACAGAGGTCAAAGTCTGTTTAAATAGCCAAGCAAATTTTACTGCACAATAAGAATGAAATATAATTTTAAGCATCCTGCTTCCCTTAGGTTCTGACTCATTAGTAAAACTCTTCTTCTTTTCTTTGAGTGGTGGTGGCATTTTGAGTGCTAACTGGACATTTTAGGCCAATACCCATTAATCTTACAGTTTCTATTTTTTCCCACTTGGATGTTACTGGCAGAGCCCTGGACTGTGTGTTCCAGGTGAGCCCGCCCAGTTTTGGGTCCTTCTTGCACACCTGCTTCTTCAGTGTTGCAGTAAGGAGGCTGATGTCCAAAGTCTCTTCCAACATAACATTCTGCTGCTCTTTGTCACACTGACAGCTAAGGTGAAGGCCCGTATGTCCTGAGGAGTCCTTCAGTCAATAAATGATGGGCACTTGATCCAGCCACTGGGAATGAAGACAAGTTAAATTTCTAGGTGCAGGAGGTTACAGAAGAATGATGGAGATTAAGTTCTTTTTTATTATATATAACATCATCAATGGAAGGAGGAAATCCTTTCATATATGTGGCCACAAACTTCTGACTTCAGCAGTCTGTGTGGCCTGTGTGTTAAAAACATTAAGAGGCCATGTATGGAGACCCTTGCCCTAGTTTTCTGTTACTCTGGAATCAATTAGGGCAACCTGGCAGCTTGAAGTACCTGCTTATAAGCTCCCAATTCTGTAAGTCAGAAGTCTGAGCTTGGCTGTGACCAAGTTCTCTGCTCAGCATCTCACTAAACTCAAGGTGGAGCCATGTTCTCATCTGGAGCTCAGTGTCTTCTTCCAAGCTTATGTAGTGGGGGCAAGATTCAGTTCTCTGTGGTTGCAGGACTGAGGTCCCCATTTCCCTGCAGACTATCAGATGGGCTTGCTTTCTACTCCTGGAGGTTGCCCTCAAGTCCTTGCCAAAAGTCCTTGTCGATTGGTCCCCCATCCTCAAAACCAGTGATAGAGACTCTGCCTTACATTGAAACCCTCTCAGGATTCAAATCTCTCTCACAAGGCAAAGCCCTTGGCCCTTTAAGGGCTCACCTAATTAGGTTCAGAACCTTTGGATAATCTTCCTATTTTAGGGTCAACAGAGTAGGACCTAAATTAAATTTGCAAAATCCCTTCATAGTAGCCCCTAGGCTAGTGCTTGACTGAATAGCAGCAGAAGGTGTATGTCTGCATTGGGGTGGGAACCTTGGGCAATGGAAACTCCTTCACCCACAGGCCCTATGAGAGCAGAGTGGGAAAGGCTTGGGAGCCTCTTCTTTGCCTGGAGGTCTTGAATCAGTGAGCAGAGAGCTGGCTCTAGGAGGCCTCAGCCTCACATTGGGTGTGATATTCTAGAGCAGAGAGACAACAGCCCATGGGGAGGCTGAGGGCATGGATTAGGGTGGGTTCTTGGGCAGGATGAGAAAGTCACAAATATGGGAGACATTTGGTAAATGATTTGAAGGGGATGAGAGGATTGTGGGGAAAGAGACATCTGAAGGTTTTAAGGCTGGTGAGTGGAAGATCTGAGATCCTATTTTTAGCCAGAAGAAGTGAGGAGATTAGGATAATGAGTTTATAAGAGGTGGCAGTTCTGATTTTAGCATTTTTTTAAACATCAATTTCACGATGCACAAATTAGTCTGTAAAAGGGAAGAATGTCTCTCTGGTTGCCTTAAGTGTACGGTAAAGGCATTTGTTAGCTAGGTTTCTTCCTGCAAACATAAGGTTGAAGTTTGGACAGGGTCTTCCTATTCAGCCCATCTGTGATTCCATTACAGATCATAATGGAAGGGTTTTCTTTTTTATTTAATGATAAAGATATCAAGGTGTTGGCTCCAGATAGAGTTGTCTCACTCAAGGAAAGTTTGCCATGTTTTATTATTTTGTTTCTTGCTTCTGTGGGAAGCAAGTTTGCTGTCAATATTATGTAAGGTGTCTCTGCGCCGTGAAGGGAGGCACTTTGTTCTCACTGCTGCTTGCTTAGCTCTGAGTAAATAGTTTGCCTCTGGCATTTGTGCATGTTTGTAGAATGGCTGGATTTAGAAAGTACATTTATAACTTCTGGTGTATGACTTTCCAGATGAACAAATAAACAGCCTACAGTGCTATCTTTAATTATTAATTGGAAAATGATTAATGATGCCTTAATTAGAACAAATTATCTGCAGCAGCTTGAGAAGGAAGGAGAATGGGCAGGGCAGTTTAGTTCTAAGTCATCGCCCTGGAGCAGCCTGCCCTGCCAAGCAGACTGAGGTGGGAAGAACTGCCCATGTGCCCATGGTATGCATCTGGTCACCCTGTGTTGGAAAACTAAATACTCTTTTCCATAAAAATTCCTCCGGCTATGTTGCTTTGAAGCAGAATAATTAGGAAAGAAAATAGAAAATCTTGGGTAGGCAAAGTATTTTTTTTAAACTTTTTAACTGCAGTATAATGTGTGTATAGAGTCATGCCCATGGCTATCCACAGCTTATAGCCTTTTATGGGCACCCAGACTTATTTTAAAAAACAGTATAACTAATTAGAACAAAGAAAATATATAAACTATCAACCCAGAAGTCCCTTTCGTATTCCTTAAAGTTATTATCCCTCCAGGAAAATGATCTCCTAACTTTGAATATCAGGGGTTAGCATTGTCAGTTTTTCAGATTACGTGAGCAGAATCTGTGCTCTTTAGTGTCTGGCTTCTTTTACCCAGGATTGTGAAATGTATCCTTGTCCCCTGTGAATAGAAAGCAGTTTCCCACTATTTAATTCTTAAAAATAAAGAAACCGATCAGAGGGACAAAGTTGTTTTTTTTTTTTTTATGAGACTATAGCTGTGGTGAAATAAATACACTCTTTTAAAAGTGGGATCAATGGGCATGACCCTCTTGAAAAATAAATTAGTAATATGGGCTTTCAAATAATAAATGTAGGGCTGGAGGTGTAGCTCAGAAGCAGAGCACTTGCCTAGAAGGCATGAGGCCTGGATTTCATCCCCAGTCCACCAAAGGAAGAAAAAAAAAATCAATGTTCTTTAACTCAATGGTTTCACTACTATGAACCAGTCCTTAAAAAAAACAGAGACAGAAAATATTTGCACACACATGCACAATAGTTATTACAATGTTATTATTTTTTTTTTTTTTTTGGTACCAGGGATTGAACCCAGGGGCACTTAATCACTGGGCCACATTCCCAGCCCCTTTTTAATAGTTTATTTAGAGATAGAGTCTCACTAAATTGCTGAGCCTGGCTTTCAATTTGTGATCCTCCTGCCTCAGCCTCTGGAACCAGCATGTGCCACTGTGCCCTGTTTACGATGTTATTTTTGAGAGCCAAAGTTTTTGGAAATAAAACTAAGTGCCAATAAGGGAAAAATGGCAACCTGTTCACATTCATTAAAAGATTGTTTATGAAGACTCTTTAAAGATATGACAACTTGCTTAAATATAACATTAAAATAACCAGGTTGTGAATGTCTACCCAGCATGTTAGAAACTATTCCAGGAACAGGCGTTTTTCAAAGACTGAATGTCATGATAAAATGTCGATAGCGTTTTCTTCTGGGTAGCAGAATTATGGGAATGTCCCCCTCTTCTTGGCTAGTTGTTTTATTTCTGGTTTCTATTACCACTTATAATTCAAAACAATAGTTCCAAATTTAACAAGTTTTAATTTTGGTGTGATCCTTGGGAGCCAAGGGCTGGTGTCTTGGGAATGTGTTCAGCTGTGCAAAGGCACCTCAGTGGGGGGCATTTAGTTTTACAGCTTTTCTGGTTTTCTCTCCTTCCCTTGTTAGGTCAGATCAACTACCAGGCGGCTTCTCCCGACGAGGGCGCCCTGGTCAATGCCGCCAGGAACTTCGGCTTTGCCTTCCTCGCCAGGACGCAGAACACCATCACCATCAGCGAGCTGGGCACCGAGAGGACCTACAGTGTTCTTGCCATTTTAGACTTCAACAGCGACCGGAAGCGAATGTCTATCATTGGTAGGTCCACCGCGAGTGGCTGGACGCAGTGTCGTCTTTGCCCGTTTTATTTGGTGACGCCAGGATAAGGCAGGTAATGAGAGGACCATTTTGGCTCCTGGAAGATTCCTACAGACTTTCCGAAAGGGGTGTTGTTTCTCTACACTTCACCACGTCACTGTGCCAAGGGGCGGCTACGGTGCATCTGCACCTGGCAGAGGCTGGGGCTGTTCTCCACCGCAGGGGCCTCCGGCTGCTGAAGGGCGGTGGAGCCGCTGCCCGCCCAGCTGCAGGCTGTGGGCAGCTTACACACCTCTCTTCTGAGCGAGGCTGTGCTAATGAATCAAAATCGCACCTCCAGGCCACCAAGTGGAGCTGAGGATTGCTTCCTAATTTTTTTTCCAGTTAATAATTTGAAAGGATTTCAAATTTACAGAAAAAAAATTCAAGGATGGTTTAAAGGACTGTTGTGTACTGTTTAATATTCACCAGTTGTTTATATATTAGTATCCTTTGAATCATTTGAGAATAGGTTACAGACCCAATGCCTCTTTCCTCCAAATAGGTTAATAAGTATTTTTTAAGAACAGGAGTCTGCCTCCTCCACCGTGCCTCTCTCTGTCTCTCTGTGTATGTCTCCGTGTGTATGAATGATGGAAATCTGAGAATTTAACCTGATACAGCATTATCATCTAATACACAGACTTCTGGAAATTTTACTAGGAAACTTATTTATTTATGGCTTTTCTGGTTCTCTCCATCCCTCCCTCTTTCTCTATTCACTCCCCTCTTTCCACCTTGATCTTTTTCTGGTCCAGGGTTCAATCCAGCGTGGCACATGGTATCTGGTGATCATGAGTCTGAATCAGAAACAATTCTTCAACCTTGTTTTGATCTTCCATATATTGACATTTATTATATGTTGCCCAGTTATTTTGTAGAATGTCCCTCAGCCTGGTTGATCTGTTGTCCCCTCAGGATTATATCAGGTTGGGCATTGTGGTAGTGACACTTTAGAAGGCACGTAATGTTGGTTTGCCTCATTCATGGTGAAGTCTGTTTGGATCATTTGATTAAGGTGGTGTCCACAAACCTTCTCCACTGTGCTGTGAATGTTTAACCCATAGAAACCTATAGGTTTACCTGTGTACTGAATTCCCATTTTACTAATTGCTTTCTGAGTGCCTGACACTGATCTGGACTGATTATTGTGCCTAGCATCTGCCTTGGAGAACCTAAAGTCTAGTTATTGATCACACTCAAGCTGATTGAATTATCATACATATTAAAAAAAAATAAGAAAACACTCATAGGAGTCATGTTATGGCCTTAGCATTGGAGGCAGTAAGTAATATGAGTTGATAGGTAAGAAAAGTTCCTGCTGGTTTGTATGAACATAGAAAATCCTGTGGAAGAAAGCAGTTAGTTCAGGACAGTACATAGTAGGCAGTCTGTACCTTTTTAAAATCCAGGGGTGCTCTACCACTGAGCTACATTCCAGCCCCTTTTATTTTTTGAGACAGGCTGTTACTAAGTTGCCCAGTAAGGGCTCCAATTTGTGATCCTTCTGCCTGAGCCTACCCAGTAGCTGGAATTACAGTCGTGTGCCACCACACCAGTGTCTAAATATTTATTAAAAGAGTAAGTAAGGATACCACCAGGCATGGTGGCACATGCCTGTAATCCCACTGGCTCTAGAGGTTGAGGCAGGAGGATTGCAAGTTCAAAGCCAGCCTCAGTAACAGCAAGGTGCTAAGCAACTCATTGAGACCCTGTCTCTTTTTTTAAATTAATTTTTATTTATATATGACAGCAGAATGCATTACAATTCTTATTACACATATAGAGCACAATTTTTCATATCTCTGGTTGTATACAAAGTATATTCACACCAATTCGTGTCTTCATACATGTACTTTGGATAATAATGTCCATCACATTTCACCATTATTTCTAACCCCATGCCCCCTCCTTTCCCCTCCCACCCCTCTGACCTATCTAGAGTTTGTCTGTTCCTCCCATGTTCCCTCTCCCTACTCCACTATGAATCAGCCTCCTTATATCAGAGAAAACATTCAGCATTTGGTTTTCTGGGATCAGCTAACTTCACTTAGCATTATCTTCTCTAACGCCATGTACTTACCTGCAAATGCCATGATTTTATTCTCTTTTATTGCTGAGTAATATTCCATTGTGTATATATGCCACATTTTTTTTTTTTACCAACCTAGAGACCCTGTCTCTAAATAAAATACAAAATAGGGCTGGGGATGTGGCTGAGTTCAATCCCCAGTATCAAAAAAGAAAAAAAAAAGTAAGTAAGGATATGGAAACATTCATATTCATTTTGCTATTACATTCAATGTAGACAAAGGCTTACCAACTTTGTTAATGGTAGCACTTCTAGATGCATTGACTGTTTTAAGATGGGTGAATTAGGAGCACAGTGACACTTCAAAGTAACTTTATCAATGTAGTTTTCTATGAAGAAATCAAACTTAACTTTGTTGTGTGTTTTTTCTTCCCTTACTCCCAGTAAGAGCCCCAGAAGGCAACATCAGGCTGTATTGTAAAGGTGCTGACACTGTCATTTATGAACGGTTACATCCAATGAATCCTACAAAGCAAGAGACACAGGATGCCCTGGATGTAAGTCTCACTTTCATTCTTCTTGCAAGATTCTGTTTCTGATGCTGTCTCTTAAGTTTCTTAACTCTTGACCCTCCCCTGGCTCTGGTGTTATTGGGTGGAAACATCACCAAAGTAGAAAAGTGGCCACCTGGGTTCTAGTTCTTCCCTTGCTGGTGATGTTCTTGGAAATGACCGTGGAGCCAGCCCTTTCCCAGCATCCAGGTCTATAGGACAGATGCAGGGGAATGTGCTGGGTTTCTGTTCATGACTAAAAGGCTCAGGGGTCACTCCAGTTGAACTGGGTTGACTGGGCTGCGCAAAATAACCACACAAGAGACACAAATACCTTTTTCTTTGGGGTCGCTGTGACAGCTCCTCTATCCTTAAGGGTCTGCAGGAAGAGAGAGAGAGAGAGAGAGAGAGAGAGAGAGAGAGAGAGAACACCCGCGGATCCCTTTTATTGAAGAGAAGCTATTCAAATGAGGCAAGGGGTCAGGTTTCAGGGGGCTAAGTCTATGTTCATGATGTCCACTATCAGCAGGTTGACTGACATCTATGTAGGCCACACCCAAGGGCACAGTAAGAGAAGGGGACACACTCAAGGCACTTCCATGGAACATTCTATCCTAAACCGGGCAAGGGGTAATATTACAAAGGAACAGGTGAGCATAGCTTCACCCATGGGGCTGTAGCAAGAAACAGCCGGGGCACAAAGACACAGTCACTCGAACCCTAGAAGAGTGGGGCAGTCTAGCAGCATGGGTGCCTGACGCCACATCGCCCAGCAGGGGAGTTAACTCAGTCATGTGCGAGGTTGGTCTCCCACAGGAATGGCTAGTCTCTCTTCCAGTTATCCTGAGCCAGCTACAGCTATGCTAAGCTGTAACCTTACCATCTCTGTGGCTTCCTAGAGCTCTACCCTCTTCTAGGTACAGGGGAAGGAACCGAGGCATTCCTGTTTGGCAGAGGTTAAGAAAGCAGTGCGCTGGATCATGGTGTTTGTTGTTTTTGCAGTGCAGGGGATCAAACCCAGGCTCACACATGATAGGAAGCACTCTACCACTGAGTTACATCCCCAGTCCTTTTTATTTTTTAAATTTTGAGTCAAGGTCTTGCTCACTAAGGCTGGCCTGAAACTTGCTGTCCTCCTGCCTCAGCCTCCCAGGAAGCTGAGAGTCCGGGTGTGCACACACACACACCCCACCCCCACTGAATCATTGAGTTTGACGCCTTTGTTCACAAAATAGTTTGGTCTTAATTACTTCAAAGTCCTTATCTTAGGAAGCTGTGGGCACAGTCCATTGGTATTGTCACCACTAGAATGGTTTTGAACTTGCACTTTGGGAATTGCCCACCCATCCTCAAATGGTTTTGGTTCTGCATGCTGATGGCAGTGAGGTTGGAGATCAGCGAGAACTCGTGTCCCAGTTCAGTCTCTTTAGTAGTTTTGTGTGGGGAAAAAGAATACTTATCATATCATCTGCATCGTTAATCTCCCATGTGAAAGAGGAAGGAAATAATTCCAACCACGGCAGGTCATTGTAAAAGAAAGCATCTCGCTCAATTCCCAGCACTTAGGAGGTACTTAATAAAGGGTGGTTTCTTCCTTCTAACCATCAGTTGAGGCTCAGAGCCCGCCAAAGGTGTTCAGAGAGAAGCTTAATAAACCTGTTGTTTACCAAGTGGGGTCACGTTTTCAGATTAGGTACTGATGCTGATGCTAATGCAATTAAAATGGATGAATTCTCATGAGAATGTGACAGTGTCAATCTAATCAACCAAATATAGAACCTTTCAAACAAAAAACTCTGAAAAGTGAATACTCGCTTGGGCCAGTTCTGACATCTTGGCTAGATAAGAAGTAACAATGAAATAATAAAAGATTTTTACTGGTTCGTATTAAAGTTATTTAAAAGTGGCTTAAATCTGTTCAAATTTCCAAATACTCTTTTTCATTAAAATGTTTGATCTCAGATTTAACAATGGCTCATGGATTTTAGAATTGGTGTGAGGATTAGTGTTTGGTTGCAAGTTCATAGTTGATTGGACTTATAACAGAGTTTGTGGGAACAAGTTATAAAATTATTGGGTCTGTATTTACAACATCATTACACCTTTTGTCTGTTATTTTTAGTCATTAAAAAAAGTTTGTTTTTTTTTTTTTTTTTTAACTCTAGTGACTTAATTTAGAAGAAAGGTATACTTTTCACTTTAACCAATTTGGGAAGTAGAAATATAGTCCTGGAACCCTGGTGATGCTTACAAAAAAACAAAGTCTATTATAACACAAAGTTTAATTCCTCTATAGAATCCTTCACATTTCATAGTCTCTTTTAAAATTCTCTTAGTACATTACTTCAAAGTAAGAGTTCAAACTTGACCTTGAACTACATAAAATTAAATATTCTTGCATCGGTGGATTGTCTTTTAAATAAAACAGATCTTTGCGAATGAAACTCTTAGAACCCTGTGCCTTTGCTACAAAGAAATTGAAGAAAAAGAATTTGCAGAATGGAATAAAAAGTTTATGGCAGCCAGCGTGGCCTCAACCAACCGAGATGAAGCTTTGGATAAAGTATATGAGGAGATTGAAAGAGACTTAATTGTGAGTTTTAACCTTAATAATGTTTTCCTTGATATTCTAAACAAAGCAAAATTTTTATTAAGTTTTATTACATTTTGATCTCATGCTTGAAAGATTATTCTAACTCCAGCAAATGAAATTGGAACAAAGAAAGTAGGTCATTTGAATTTCTTCTGTTCTGATAACAGAATAGACATTGTCATTTTAGAAACCAAAAGAGAAGAACCTATAGAGAAATGTTCTGAGTTAATCTAATTCCATGATTTTTATATCACTTATTAAAATGCATTATGATTTTATAGGATGTCAAACCAGCACTTATTTATTTGTGAAAATTACTGAAACAATTTATGTTTTGAAAAATATTGAAACAAAAAAACCCCCACCATTTCTAAATGAAATTTTTGAAAATTTAGTTCTTATTGCCTGTAGAGTTTAGATTAATGGAAAAATGTTCAATAGCCAGTATTTCCCTTTGGCCAGAGGGATGGGCTCATATCTATAAAGCAGCAAGTACACAATAATAGTGTGGTTTTAATGTCTGATTTTGTACTTGCATTTTTTTTTTTTGTCTCAGCTAATTAATTAGTTCATTCTCCAAGAAAAAAAAATATTTGGTTGTTTTGCTTTGCAGTAAGTGTGAAGCATGGTGGTAGCCTTCCCTGCCATGCTGGCCACTGGCTGTGGTAGAACACCAATTGGGGTACATAATTAGCCCTTCTCTTTAGAGGCTGGCGAACTATAACTACAGACAGTTTTTGGTTTATTTTCTAATTCCTTCTTTTCAAATGTACATTCCAGCTATTGGGAGCTACAGCTATTGAAGATAAACTGCAGGATGGGGTCCCAGAAACCATATCAAAACTTGCAAAAGCTGACATTAAAATCTGGGTGCTCACTGGAGACAAAAAGGGTAACTCATTTATGTGGGGAAGTGTATCTATTAATTCACAAATATTTAAAACTGCTGTTTCCTTTGCCCCCGACTTTCCATCCTGTAGGGACACCAGCTATTTCTTTGGAAGGGAGAGATTTTCTCTTAAAACCCTCCTCTTATCCCATCCCTCCCTGATTATGTCCTTCTCTGAACTCCCTCTAAAGCAGAATCTATTCCTTATGATTTAGCTCCCAATTGCATCCTGCTGGTTGTCTTTATCTCTTCGGCCAGATGTGCACTCCTATCCTGAAAGATGATCCCTTCTGTCTTCCTAGTGCTTTGCCATTTGGGGGCGTAGAGAAGAACACAAAGTGCTGAATGACATCAACTCTTGTTATCTTGCTCCTTTTATGGCTTGGAAATTACAGTTAAAATTTTATACCTGAGCAAAGTTTTTAATTCTTAAATTTAGAGCTCAATAAGTTGCTGTTTGATATCCATACTTTGTTCTGCAAGCCTCTCACAGGAAACTGGATAATGTCTGTTTCTCTGCCATCATCAATAGGCTACACAGTCTGAAAGCACAGCCCTGGACTTTAATAACTACCAAATGGGTGGTTATGGAAAAAAAGGGGGGGGAACGTGTCATTAGTAGGCACCCCATGTGAGGACTGAGGAAACATTATCCTTCCCCTTATAACATAACAACATGTTCAGAGCATGTCAGTATTTTAATGAACATTCATTTATTAAATAATCAATTTAAATAGTTGATAATATAGCAATTTATTATTAAAAACATCTCAAACCAGACTTTGACTTTCACTTATTATAGGGAAAGGAATTGACTTATTTATAAGAGTTCTATGCACTGCTATAGAAAATAGTGTATTTGATTGAATCTGATCATGTTCATGAATTGAAGGAAATTACCATTGTAGGTTGAGTATCCCTAATCTGAGATCCAGAATGCTCAAAATCTGAAACATTTGGGGGTGCTGACATGATACCGCAAGTGGAAAATTCCACACTTAGGATCTCATGTGACAAGTCACAGTCAAAATGCACCTGTACTAAAAATAACTATAAAATTACCTTCAGGGATTGGGGATATAGCTAGTCATAGAGCACTTGCCTAGTATGTAAGTGGCTCTGGGTTTGATCCCCAGTACTGCAAAACAAAAACAAAACAAAACAAAATTACCTTCAATCTATTCAGCCTTTGGATATAAGGAATATGTAAAATAAATTTCATAATTATATTTGTGTCTCATCATCACAGCATCTCCGTGTGCGTGTGTGTGTGTGTGTTCCAAAATAAAAAAAGAACAAAAAATTCAAAAATCTAAAATACTTCTGGTCCTGAGCTTTTCAAATAGTAGATGCTCAACCTGCAGTAGATGGAAATTATTTAACTCAACAATAGGAATGACATTGGACTTGATTTTATCTGTTGTAGAAACTGCAGAAAACATAGGATTTGCTTGTGAACTTCTGACAGAAGACACCACTATCTGCTATGGGGAAGATATAAAGTAAGTAAAGGGCCTGTGGCATGAGATCATGCAGCTGCTCATTTCACAAAGGCAACACTAGTGGCAGAGGCAGCACAGATGGAGAAATAGGGGTGGGGGTATGTTACCTGAGACAGTCTCTCCTCCTGCTTAAATGAAGCAAGAGAACATCGGGCAGTTCCCAGCTATCATGGTGCAGTCTTATTTTGATCACATTTTAGTTTTAAGGAAACCTTTCGAGGCCACTTCCTCCATTCCTTAGAGCCCTTGGTGCTTTTTTGTCTGCTGAAGAAGGGAACTGAGCCTATGGTATCATTAGCAAATAAATATGACTTATGTTTTGTCTGTTGGAGGGATTTTATTTTTTGAAAGTGAAATGAGAGGGGAAAAAAAAAAAGAAAAAGAAAAACACCACCTTGTCCCAGAAGGAAAGTTTGGAAGGGTTACATTGTCATCTATAGTCTAGCTAGAGGAAGCAATCCTGGTATTTCAAACCTTAGCTTATGCTAGAACATTGGTCATCTCTGAATCAGAGTTGCAGAAGACCTGGAAACATATGATGCAAAAGTCCCTGTCTTGTTACAGAGCTGTAAATATAATGTACACAGTTACCATGCTGGCTTTACAGTTCCACTTATTCCTCAAGCTTTATCCTATAGGGCCTGTCTCAGGCTGGCACAAGGTCAGATTAAGCTGTTAATGTATACACTTGCTGGGCTGCTAGTCCTTATTAGTCTTCTTTCTAATGATGATAATAAAGCTTTTGTGAGTCATTCCAGTATGAGAGGCACTCTGCTAGATTAGACAAAATTGGTAGTCTTATAATCTAAATCAGCCCTGTTTGAATAGAGGCACATAAACCATGCCTCTTTGAGCTTTTAGGTTTTAAAAGGTAGCAACGGACAAATAAATGCTTCATATGTTTACTTAAGTAGTTTTTAATTGCAAACAATATGGTTAATTACCATATGGTTTTGTTTATTTTTTTGTAGATGGGGGCTTTAATAAATTTCTGGTCTCTCTTTTAAAAGTAGACCCTAAGCTAAATTAAAAGATAAAATTTATGCAAATAATAAATTTTATGATCATGCTTATAGCCAAGTTTCCCTTTATAGAGAGATGAATTATCTTTCTAGATGGTGCCTGAAATGATGATTCCTATAAAACAGCTTAAATAAATTCATATTTTCTTCACTTTCAGTTTTTTTATCATTTGTCTTGATTTTTAACTGATTTTCCAACTGAAAATGAGAATTAAGTGAATGTGGAAGAGGGATAATAAATACCTAATCTTCTAGTGTGATGGTTCTTAATCAGGGAGTGGGGGTTATTTTGCTTTCCAGGGACTGCTTGGAAATGTCTGCAAACATCTTTGGTGGTCCCAACAGGGTAGGAGGGGTGCTACTGGCTTCTAGTGGGTTGAGGCCAGAGATACTATAAAACATCCTACATGTGTCCTTCCTAAAATAAGCATCCACATACAACAGAGAATTATCTGTCTAAAGACATCAACAGTGTCAAGTCTGAGAAACCTGCTTTTGAGGTGTGCATGAGGAACGGAGAAAGTCTCCCATCAACTTGCTGCAAACAAATCACATCACCTCTCTTGGCTTGATTTCTTTATTTGCAACATGAAAAGATTGTGCAAGAAGGCCCCTTCCCTCCAAAATCCCATGACTCATTTTTCTATCACATAGAAGTGTTACATGTCATCTTATCAATGATTTGTTGATATAAAGTATCGAGAATTTTTAAAAGCAGACATAATTGTACGGGGAAGTTAGTTTTTCTCTGCCAAACAGCAGCCAGGGTATTGATTTAGATGGAGATTGCCTTCCCTTTGTTGCTTATGAACACAGTGTGACCTGTTTCTTCCTTTGGTTGCTTTTGGCAAATTATGAAGTACCAAGAACTTGGTGCCACATAGTATAAGATTATATGTCACCCAATTAAGAAAGGATCAAAGAATTTTTAGAAGACATTCCTCCAAGGAAGATATGCTAACGGCTGAAAAGCTTGTGAAACAATGTTCAAATTAAAACCAGTGATACCGTCTCATTTTTATTAGGATGGGGACAATCAAAAAAGAAAAAAAAATAGCAAGTGTTGGTGAGGCTGTGCAGAAACTGGAACATTTATCTACTGCTGGTGGGAATGTAAAATGACGTAGTCATTATGAAAACTGGTATAGGGATTCCTTAAAAAAATTAGAAATAGAGTTACCATGTGATCCAGTAATCTCACTTCTGAGTAATATACTCAAACTAAAAAAAACATTTTAAAAAATTGAAAGCAGGGTCTTGAAGAGATATATGCATACACATATTTATTACAGCACTATTCACAAGAGTCAAGCAACCCAGGTGTCTGTCAGTGTTAAGAATGGTTGAATAAAAAATGGAATATTATTTGTCCTTAAAAAGGAAAAAAAAATTATGACATACATTATAATATAGATGAATCTTGAAGACGTTATTAAATGTAATAAGCCAGTCACTAAATGATAAATACTATATGATTTCACTTAAAAATAGATAAAATGATAAGTCTTAAGTTGTCTTTATCAGAATTTTTTTTTAAATATGTCAAAATTGGGGCTGGGGATGTGGCTCAAGCGGTAGCGTGCTCGCCTGGCATGTGTGCGGCCCAGGTTCAATCCTCAGCACCACATACAAAGATGTTGTGTCCGCCGAAAACTAGAAAATAAATATTAAAAAATTCTCTCTCTCTCTCTCTCTCTCTCTCTCTTTCTAAAAAAAAATGTCAAAATTATCTAATAGTGTAGGGCCTGTTTATGGTTTTGTACTTTAAGTACTTCAATTTATTTTTCTCCAGTTCTCTTCTTCATACAAGGGTGGAAAACCAGAGAAACAGAGGTGGAGTTTATGCAAAATTTGCACCTGTTGTGTACGAACCTTTTTTCCCACCTGGTGAAAACCGTGCTTTAGTCATCACCGGTTCTTGGCTGGTAGGTACCATTAGTGTGTCTGGGTCTTTGGCTCAAATGAAAAAAAGTTCACTTTGGACCAATTTTAGATGGTGTTACATATTTGTTAATTGCCAACTTAAAAATCTCTTAGCCTATAAATTCAGGTGTGATTTCCCAAGTTTGAAGCTTAATATTACAGGACATATGAAAGCAATTATACCAAATAGGTAACAGTGGTTGTCTTGGTTTATTAATTAATGAGTAATTTTCATTTTGTTATTTATAGATTTTTGTATTCTCTAGATTTATGTCATAAATGTTCTGTCATCAGAACAATATAACCAATGATATAATCCACAAACTCTCCTTCACGCAACTTAAGTCTTGGAAATGATGATACCTTTGGTGTAAAAACTAAAGTGACCTCAATCCTCTCCATGATTTCGCAGAATGAGATTCTTCTAGAGAAAAAGACCAAAAGAAATAAGATTCTGAAGCTGAAGTTCCCAAGGACAAAAGAAGAGAGACGGATTCGAACCCAAAGCAAGAGAAGGCTCGAAGTTAAGAAAGAGCAGCGGCAGAGGAACTTTGTGGACCTGGCCTGCGAGTGCAGCGCTGTCATCTGCTGCCGCGTCACTCCCAAGCAGAAGGCCATGGTGGTGGACCTGGTGAAAAGGTACAAGAAGGCCATCACACTGGCCATTGGAGATGGAGCCAACGACGTGAACATGATCAAGAGTGAGTTGCGCCCAGGTGGCCCATAAAACCCAACTAGAAATAGCAGGAGGGTTTTGGGGGTGGGGGGTCATTTCTTCAGCTGTCATTGTGGAAGTTTTCATAAAGCTGGTGTTTAAGAAAGGCACTGGGTCACGCCTGTGCCCATGCCCTTGCCCTGGGGAAGCCAACAGACTATCCAGGAGGCAGGACTCTCAGAGGGACTTAGGATGCCCAGCAGAAGATGAGTTCTCCAGGGTGAATTTATCATTATTTGTTTCCTACTTTTTCCTGTTTGGTGTGATTTTTTCCCCTCTTGCCAGATCTTCTCCTTTATTTCTTTAAGCTTATTTAAAACCCTGATATTTAATAAGTTTTGCAAATAGTTCTGCTAAGCTCAGCATAAACTGGTGAACTCTCTCTGGTATTCATTTTGGGAATATTATTCTCTCTCATCTGAGCATTTCTCGAGGGCTTTCTTCTTACCTTTGGCAAATTTATTGGAACTTTACCATTGGGTCACCTCATAGAAGTCTGAAGTAACATGTTTAACTTTGAAATAAAACTCCAGCATGGTCTCACCATCATGCCTGACCTCCCAGAAGACCACCCTGGGTCACTTTACTGGATGGAAGACCCTCGGTACTTGCCGCTAATGGACTGAGTTCTAGTGTGGAGAAATAGTGTTGTGCTGGTAGTAAAGCATGCACAACAAACCTGTGGCCCTAAGCCCATGTCTGAGTCTGGTCCTCTTCTCTCCCTGTAGCACTATAAGAGAAGACAGGTAGAATAACCCTTATGTGTAGTGCCTGGGACCAGAAATGTTTCAGATTTTAGAAATTTTCAATTTGGGAAAATTTGCATAGACCTGACTCTTTAAACGCTGTTCAAAAACTTGGGAGATACTGGGGCATTTGGGATTTTGCAACTGGGGATGCTCAGTTTATATCATGTAATGAAAATACCCAAACTAATGAGACCTTAGCATTTGGGCTTATGATCAGGCCTGTCTTTTCATCTGAAAACAAGAAACATATCTCCAATGTCACCTCTAGCTTTGTGATATTATTATTCTTGTTGTTATTAAGGTGAACTATTATATGACTGTACATATATAAGCATGTCTTGTTGTGCTGGGTATTTTAAATGCATTATATATAACTAGATCTTAATTGAGCTATGTTGTGACTCATGAGGCCATCTTTTTCTTTTCTTACAGTTTTCTCCTCCTCCTCCTTCTTCTCCTTGATAGATACTAAGAATATTCCGACTTTATCTTCTTCCCCAGGAGTCATCTATATGACGTATGTCTTCTTGCTTTTTTATCAATGCATATATCTGCTGCCACCAGCTGCTTAGTTCCTCTCCACTGCTTTTTGCATGTGCTTGTCCTATCATATGAGTGGCATTCTTTGTTCTGAATTAAATCTATTTCTTTCTTCTGTAGCCAGCTCCAGTTTATTTTCCATTATACATCCTTGACGTAACTAGGGTAACTCAAACATTATTTTTATTCAATTTAATGCAGACTCTTAGATGTTGGGGAGGAAAGAGACAGGGGATCGTTTGCCTTGCAGATTTATCATGCTATTATACCATTCAAGCTGGAGGGTTTTTTTCCTCTGAGTCAACCATTTGATACCGAGGAGGTAGAACAAAGTCAACCAAGATGAACTCTTTTTCTTAAGTTGTTTTACATTTTTAATTAAGCTCTGTTGTATATTAGGTGCTTTTATATATAAATTACAGATCACGTATTTGGGATGAGATTATGGGAAGCTGAGGTCTTAGAAGTTATCAAAATAGTATTGGTGCCTTTTTGTACTCTGTAAAGGCTGCCATCTCTAACAATTTTGAGAACAATATACAGGAAGAAATTGTTGGTCATAAAAGGAGGGAAATTCAGGTGTTGAAAACAATCTGACCACTAGCTAACATGCTTCATGTTTTGCAGTATAGTCTAGTAGAAATGGAGGGAATCATGAACAACACTTTTCTTTCTTTCTTTTTTCTTTTTTTTTTTTTTTTTTGACAACAGGGATTGGAACCCAGTGGTGCTTAAGTATTGAGCCACATCCCCAGCCCCTTTTGTTTATTTATTTATTTTAATTTTAAGACAGGGTCTTGCTAAGTTGCTTAAGGCCTCACTAAGTTGCGAGGCTGACTTTGAACTTCTCAGCCTGCTGAACCGCTGGTATTACAGGTGTGTGCCACAGTGCCCTGCTGACCACCACGTTTTTTCCCTAGAAAGTGTCTATAGACTCTCAGAGGCTGCCCTCTTCCTGTTTTGTGCCTGAAGATATCTTATACCAGCTAGGTTGTGGTTGACTCTTTGGGGGCAAAGACCCCGAGAGTACACATGAACTACAGGAGAGATGAAATGAAGGCAGAGAGATTAAATAAAGCCTTTTAATATTCAGTTTGTTGGGCAATGTTGAAGGCATGCCTCCCAGCGAAGAATTTCACACTCCATTTGGAACTTCAGGAAAATCTTATACTTATGTTTTGGGGGAAGGGCCAGTTTTGCCTTATAGTGCGTCTGCTCAGTTGCCTCCTGTTACCGTGTGAACCATGCCAGTGTTCATTTCACATGCTGTCCTTGGTCTGCACAGTGAAAAGGTTGAAGAATTGGGTTCCAAGGCCTGGACAGGGTTCCTCTCCTCTGTACTCCCTCTGTGGTTTGTTCATGAAAGGAAAAAGGATCATAGTTTGGTGGAAAGAGCATTTGGCAGTCACAACTGGTCATAAGAAATATGTGTGTGTATGTGTTTTGAAAGAGATCATAAATGCCAAATGAGATATAATATCTTCTTTGAGAATTGCAAAGTATAATTGAAAACATAGGTTTGGACAATTATTTTGAATTTTCCAGACCTTGTGTTCTGCAATTAGGGTGGGGTTTTTGAAGCTTCTTTCTAGTTGGCAACTCTGCGGAGTTGGCAGTCACTTCTCAGGGTCCGAGCCAGGGTCGTTGTGTTCTCCAACACATTTTCTCCAAATGATCTCACTATTGTTCTTTACATTCATGACTTTTAAAACTAATAAAATTCACAATTCTTTTAACTCAAAAATGTTTTTTAATGATTTTTGGAAGGATGAACAAAATTATGACTTTTAATTTTTATCCACTTTAGAAACCTACCCCCTTGTAAGAAATGATGTCCTTAGGTCATAATGGGCCCTGAATAAGCCTTTCAGAGTTGAAGAGGGTCTTAGTTAAAACTCTTTTGATTACAAGTATTGGAAGACAGCCAAAATGAGTTTAAGAGAAACAATTATTAATTAATTTAAAAAGATAACTAAGATATCTCACACTGCCCCAAAAAAGCAGGCCTAAGGAAGATGTTAGGACAAGGACCTAGAGTTGCACTAGGAACCCAGTGTCTTGTCTGTCTAACTGCCTCTGTCTATATTCCTTCCCTGTTTTATTCCTCTGCCTCTCAGAATCCTTCAGAAAGAAATATATTCATTTCTCACTTCAATAGTTTACATGTTAAATTTCCAGATACAAACTCCAGAATGGTAGTTCTAGAATATCAAGAAAGAGACTGATTTGCCCAGCTTGGGCTTTCTACCAGTTAGGATTTAGTAGAGGAAACACACCCGTGTGTACTTTTTGTAGGAACCAATTAATGTAGCAGACTAGGTGCCTTCAAAAGCTGTGGATGAACTGGAGAAGCAAGTTCCAGGCTGAGTCTCTGACCTCCCGGCCACTTTCCCAGAGGAGTTTTTACCTTTAATATTGCTCTGAACAGCTTCCCAGTTAAAAAGCCTTTGCAGTTGCCTATCAACATTAGGACAGCTGGGGAATGGATATGAACTCTGCTCCAGAGTTCAAAAAGGGAAGGGGTTCACTTTGCTTTAAAGTCACAAGTGGGTCTAAGCAATGGAAACTGATTCACAAGAACCTAGGTGTGAGGCAATCCGGGAAATATAGGGCTTTTTAATTTGCTTTCCTACCTCACCAATTAGAATGGGATAGAAAGCAGATTGAGAAAGCCCATTTGTAGTCTCTGTCCAGATGATATATCTGCTGGTGGCTGACCCAGATATGGTCAAGGAGACAGGGACATAGACTGTATAGTGGATGCCTGGGGCTCACCCTGTGGGTGGGAGGGATGGCTTCTAAATTGGGCAGATAATCCAAATGGAATTCACCACCCACCCAATCCTTTCACAAATATTTATGGAGGCTCTATCATGCTTTGTTAAGCAACATGTGCCTCTGAGTTGGGTTCACGGGCTGGATGGTGAAGATGGGGGAGCAAGAGCTTTTGTACGTATTGTTCCATGAATTGTACATCTTTGTTATTTGTTTTACTGTGGAAACTTTCCTCCCCACCCCATGGTGCTAGGGATTGAACACAGGGCCTCGTGCATTCGAGGTAAACACCCCACCACTGAGCTACATTCCTGGTCCTGCTATGGAAACATTTTTATTATCTGATGTTTTGCTTTAAAATCAGCTTATGATCCTCAGTATTTTCTCCTTCTGTCATATAGCTGCGCATATTGGTGTTGGAATAAGTGGACAAGAAGGAATGCAAGCCGTCATGTCCAGTGACTATTCCTTTGCTCAGTTCAGATATCTGCAGAGGCTGTTGCTGGTGCATGGCCGGTGGTCTTACATAAGGATGTGCAAGTTCCTTCGATATTTCTTTTATAAAAACTTTGCATTTACTTTGGTTCATTTCTGGTACTCCTTCTTCAATGGCTACTCAGCACAGGTAAAATAACATTTTTTTTCATTACTTTTTATTTAGTAGAGCTTTTCTCTTAAGTGAATAAAACTCTAGTTCTACAAAAACATTTATTTATTTATTTATTTATTTATTTATTTATTTATTTATTTATTTATTTTGGTACTGGGGATTGAACCCAGGAGCACATAACCACTGAGTCACATCCCCAGACCTTTTTGTTTCTTATTTTGACACAGGGTCTCCCTAAGTTGCTTAGGGCCTCACTGAACTGCTGAGGCTAACATCTATCCCATAGCTGTGAGCTTCCTGAGTCACTGGGATTACAAGTGTGCACCACCACAACGGGCATAAATTTGTTTCTTTATTTTGTAATTTGAGTTCTATGTCTTCTCACAGTTGGGAGCATAATTAAGAGTATAACTTTTCTAGAATGTTTCTGGTGCTTTAAAAATATTTTTATTTACTTTGGATGATGATACAGGATTTGCTTATATTTCTCTTCATTTTAAATTATTTTTCATGTTACCTTGTTATTAAAAATACTGATCGCAGATTGTTCAGCTGTGAATGTGTAAAATTCTATTTGACCAAGGCAAAGGGATATAGAAATTGTAGGTAATGATAGCGCTATTAACATCACTCCTCTATTTGATGGTGGTGGTGGCTTTTTTTTTTCTTTCTTAGTTTTTGATGAATGAGAGGGGCACATATTTAATATGTTAAAATGGTGATGTAGCAGAAAAATACATGAGTAAAAATGAACCTGAGTCAGTGCCCATAGTGTTGAACTTTCTCTGATGCTATGCCACATTGCTGTGGTGTCAGAGGGGTCTCAGATTGAGCAACAGGAGAGCCTGGCACAGTGGGGCCTACTTCCTGTTTCCAGGCAGAACTGCATAGAACTCTTGTCAGGAGTAAGCCTGTTTCCTGTATCCCATGTAAGGAACCAGAGTGCTCAGTGTTCTTTATCCCTTTCAGAAGCCTATTTTATTTTTACATATATCTCCAGCATATTCTATTTTATAAAATCGTTTTATAGAAATCTGGCCTTGCAAAATAAAAGGAAACCAAAATTTAAATAGTACTTGTGTGCTTCTAAACTGGTTTCACAAAGTGTTGTAATTAATTAATCCTCCCATAGACCGCGTACGAGGACTGGTTCATCACACTGTACAACGTGCTGTACTCCAGCCTGCCAGTGCTCCTCATGGGGCTGCTCGACCAGGTAGGAGCCAAGGGCTGGGGGAGCTCTGGGTAGAACTCCTGCTAGAGAGGTCACAGCAAACACTTGAGTGCATTCTTCTGGTTTTCACTTTGTCCTGAATAAACCCTAGGACCGTTTGCTGTCAGGCAACAACTGCTGTACTTCTTGTTTCATAATAAAAAAAAAAAAAAAAAAGGAAGATTTTTGTGACTTGAATTCATTGGCAGTGCTTACATGTTCCTTTCAGACACTGAGACCTGACTGTTTAGACACCTGAGAGTCTAGTCTATCTCTATATTAGTAATGTTCTCATTTTAAAAATAAATTTTAACACTTTCCAAAATTTATGTGTCTAATTCCCAAATTAGTCTGTATTTTATTTAGTAGCAATTCTTAGAGAAGGTGCCTCAATAAATAAAAGGTAATAATTAAAAATTAATTTACCAACTTGTATGGGAATATTTTTTCCCAAAGAATTCAAAGCAATATAAATATATTCTCTAAAGGGGCTGGCAATATAGCTCAGATGGTAGAGTTAGTAGAGTGCTTGCCTCACATGCACAAGTCCCTGGGTTCATCCCACAAAAGAAAAGAGAGAGAGAGAGGGAGAGAGAGAGAGAGAGAATATAAATATATTCTCTAAGGAAGTAAGAAAAAAATTCTCCTTACATTTTTAACATTTTCCATAAGCAGAAAAATAATAATGTCCTACCTAGTCCCTCTCTAAATTAAATATTAAATATTTATTAAATAATGGTGGATTAAAGCTATGATTGATCTCAGCACAAGAGAAATATTGTAGGATTTATTCCACTCAGTTTATCTTCTTAGAACTCAACAGCAAGTCACAATTCTTTATGAGATACAGATTGCAGCATATCTCTGACTTCTTGACCTGATGGACAATATATCACTCTAATTTTGTTTTCTCCTTAAGGATGTGAGTGACAAACTAAGCCTCCGATTCCCTGGGTTGTACGTGGTGGGACAAAGAGACTTACTATTCAACTACAAGAAATTCTTCATCAGCTTGTTACATGGAATCTTAACATCCATGGTCCTCTTCTTCATTCCTCTTGGAGCTTATCTGCAAACTGTGGGACAAGATGGAGAGGCACCTTCAGACTACCAGTCTTTTGCTGTCACTGTTGCTTCGGCTCTCATAATAACGGTCAATTTCCAGGTGTGTGGCTTCCCTCACCTGTGTCCGTTGGCACCTGTATTTTTATAAATAGGCTGGCGTGCACAGCCCATTCTCCCTCCAATTGAACCTCTACCACTTTATAAAATGAGTGCTATTTTTGTCCCTTATCCCAACCCTATTTCATTCCTGAGTCAAGGATAGTTTGGTTTCTGATGGCTCAGTATTCAAGTCAAATCATGCCTAAAACACAAAATTCCATTTTCAGAATTCCTAGTTCTTTCCTTTCTTGCTAATTCCCCAAATGAGTGCTCTGTTTTCCTCTCATTTCCCAACAGATTGGTTTGGATACTTCTTACTGGACTTTTGTGAATGCTTTTTCAATTTTTGGAAGCATAGCACTTTATTTTGGCATCATGTTTGACTTTCACAGCGCTGGGATACATGTTCTTTTGCCATCTGCATTTCAATTTACAGGTTAGTGTTTTCTAAATCCCAAAAATAAATGAGCAGACAAATGTCATTATTTATATTTGGACGTAACTTCTGGGTATATTAAAAAATACACAAAGGGTGAATTATTGCTGTTTGGAGGAAGCCAATCTGGTTGTAAAACTTTACCATGGATAATCAATGTGAGGTTACAGAATATGAACTAGGCCCTTAGGATAAGGGACCATGTGACTTACTCCCCTGTTCTTTCCAGGCACCGCTTCCAATGCCCTGAGGCAGCCGTACATTTGGTTGACCATCATCTTGACTGTTGCAGTGTGTTTATTGCCCGTTGTAGCTGTCCGCTTCTTGTCAATGACCATTTGGCCATCGGAAAGTGATAAGGTATGCAGAGATACAGTCCTCCTCTAATTCTTGAGTGTCCCCCACAGAAACCAAAGTGTTTCCCAACAGCACTTTTCCTGCAAACCTTAAACCTTAGGGTTTAAGGGAAGTTTGGTTAGAATGATTTTTATGACTCCTCCTCTCTAACTCCATCTTGCAAATAAGTGCTTGGGATTGGGATTTTTAGTTTGCCTGCATTTAAATACAAAAAAAAAATTCCAAATGTAAACAAAGAGGGAGAGTAAACTAGTGAATCTCATATATTTACCCCTTCAAGTTAACAAGTGTTAGCATTTTGCTGTGTAAATAGTCTGGGTTTTTTCTCTGTTTATTTAAAGCAAAATATCACCACCTTGAAGGAGCCTTGGGGTAACAAGGAACAGAAAGCTGTGAACTCAAAATGTCTTAACAATAATGCATAAAAATTAGACTTCACACTACATTGGTTAAGAAACTTAATGTTGCCAAGAAAGAACTTGGGTCCTTCTATGTCCTCGGAAGCTGGTGTCTTCATGATTAGCATCATCTTGGTGCTGGAAGCCGCCACAGAAGTTCCCAGCATCACATCTGATGTGTCAGATGGAAGTGGGGTGTGGGGAGAAGAGGCTCTCACCGTTCTGTAGCTTTCCTTTAAGCTCCTCCGAACGCTTCACCCAAGGGCCCCAGCACACTTCCCTCAGGTCTCATTTGCCAGATTTGGGACCCAGGCCCCTTCCTGGATTAGTTATGGTGGGAAGTCAATCAGGCCATTCCCTTTAGGGATGTGGCTGTATGGAGGAGGGGTAACTGTATAAAATCACTTTCACTAGAAAAAAGGAGAGAACAGATGTTAGGCAGGCAACCTTCAGTTGTCCCCAGAGCTCTCTTTGGCAGTGACAAAAATATGCAGTAGCAACGAGGACAAGAGGCCCATAGTTTTTTCTTCATCCTGTACCAATCTGATCTGTGACATGGAAAGAGCACTAGCTTAGGGAAAGTGGGACTCGTCCCGAATTCCAGCTGCCAGAATGTAGAACCGCCCCTGCTCTCCACGTCCTCAAGTTCAAGGTTGGGACACAACAGTGATGCCTGCATCCGCCCTAGATGCCCCATCGCTCCTTTCTGCCCTGCTCCTTTTGGCCAGATGCCCTCACCTGTATTTTCATCCCTCCCACTTCTCCCACTTAATGCAGATCCAGAAGCATCGCAAGCGGTTGAAGGCCGAGGAGCAGTGGAAGCGGCGGCAGAACGTGTTTCGCCGGGGCGTGTCGTCTAGGCGCTCGGCCTACGCCTTCTCGCACCAGCGCGGCTACGCGGACCTCATCTCGTCGGGGCGCAGCATCCGCAAGAAGCGCTCGCCGCTGGATGCCATCATCGCCGACGGGACGGCCGAGTACCGGCGCACGGTGGAGAGCTGAGAGCCAGCCTCGCGGGTCGCGCACGCACGCACGGAAATGTCTATTTTTTTATGAAAGACTCTCAGGAACTTTAAAAAAAAAAAAACTGAATTTGTCGCAAAGATACAGAAGACAACAACCTTTATAAGAAAGGATCTGGGTTGAGCTGTTGAGCAATAGCAAAGCCAAGAGACCCTGTCATACATCTGGTTATGTTGTTTGTGATTCAAAGGGAACGTTTCAATTCAGACTCAATCTAGGGTAACAGAATTAGAAAATGTCTTCTATTTCAGTTCCAATGCTATTGCATTGTAAAATGACAATTAAATTTTCCTGTCTGTGATCTTAAGCATGAATTTCCCAGAGACTGTTTTCATAAGTGTAAGATTTCAGTCTGTTTTTGGTTTATTTCCAAGTTAAGCTGCACTTTACACATTTTTACTAATCCATATTTTAGCAACTTCCTCTACTACCAAGGGACTTGATTTCCTACTTTTTTTAAGCACCCAAGTATTTAGAGACTTTTAAAAAAAGTTTCTGAAAACTGAGGATATTATCAACAGGCACTAAGAAAGTTTCAGTTCGGAAAAATAAATTCTAGCATGCTATTGCATAGGAGGGTCTTTATAATGATAATAAATGTATTTCAAGAAGGCTGGAAGAAAAGATTTTGAATGTTTACACTACAAAGAAATGGTAAATGTTTGAGGAGATACACAAACTAGGATTTGAACATTCCACATTGTGTACACATATGGAAACATGTGATGGACAGGGGCTAGCTCAGGGTTAGAGCACTGCACAAGGTCTGGGATTCCATCCCCAGCCCCAAGTAAATAAATATAAATCATCACATAGTATCCCATAAATATGTACAATTACTATGTGTCAAATAAAAATTAATTTTTTAAAAAGAACAGAAGAATGCCTACCAAAAAATATTAGTGTGCCTGCCTTTGAAGGGCAGTGTTCTTTTATATCACTTACCCCACTAGATATATGGTGTGGGGGGAGGAAGAAGCTACTCTCTCCTTAGGGTGACTGGCCTTGATTACCAAGGTAAATGAGAGGTTGCTGCTACATAGAATAGGAATGTATCTAAAATGCGGGGGTCCTTTGGATGCCTTCCCTAGTGCTGCCTGGGAGCAATTGAAAGATCAAGTGTATAGTGGAGAAAAAAATGCTTAAGCAGAAAAACCTTGGGTATATCAATGGTAAATTGCAGAACATTTCACAAAACTGTCTTTTAAAAAGCAAACTTTTATGCCTGCCTACACATAAAGTATTTTATAAGGGCCTTGAACAGAAACGTACTCTCTATATATCATGATGGAAGAGGTTAGTGGGAACCTCCTTCCTTCCTTCATTTTTTTTTAACTAAGTGTAATCACACTTAAAGTTTTTAAAACTAAATATATGGTATCTATTTATTTATTTGGCAATCTGAGGATATACTTTAATAATCTTTATTCTTTTTTGTTGTTCTTTTTGGTAATTCATGACAGTAGAATGAATTTTGACATACATACATGGAGTATACCTTCCCATTCTTGTGTTTGTACTTGGTGTAGAGTTACACTGGTCATGTATTCATATAAGAACATAGGAAAGTTATGTCTGATTCATTCTACTATTTTTCCTCTAGGGAACTTCATTTCTAAGACTGAAGCACAGCATAACCTTTGAACTTTGAAGGTAACTTTAGGCAATTACTAAAAATATTCTCCAGAAGGTAATAGTTTCTTCTAGAGCCGTTTCTCATTTAGGTGAGAAATGGATCTAGAAAAAACACACTAGTTTCCACGTTCTATTGAAGATGCAGAAGTATTTTCAACAATTTTTTTTAAAGTGGGGCTGGGGAGTAATTTTCACCTTTACCATTAGGCTGTGACTATTCACATTGGTGCATTTCTATGAGGAAATCACAACACATGTATAAATGACACAGGACAGAAAAATATAATTGTAATTTTATAATGTATTTTCTAGGTATAATAAAAGAATGTGTGGCTATTACATGGAATTTCTAAACGTTTACAACTTTTATCTTGTAAATAAAAAGAATTGTATGTTTCTCTTTTTTTACAGAAAAGTTAGCTTGTATAATTTTGTCAGTTTCAGATTTCTCTCCTGTTTTTGAATTGTGGGAAAGGTTGATGATGCAATGTGTCAAAGACTTATACTGTTGGGTGCAATATTAGCAATTTTAAAAATGCAAATTGCTTCAGATAAATTATTTCTATATGCTGTAAATCTAAGATTGAATGTATATTTTTGTTTAAAAAAATAAATGCTTTAGTAAAATCTTTGGAAAATGTAATATTTTAAAATATTTTTCAGTTAGTTTTGTTTTTGTTTTTGTTTGTAAGTATAGAAGAATCTAGTCCTGCAAGATTCCTCAAGGGACTTAGGGGTTCTGTGCTGATGAGAAATAAAGTTTGGGACAAGACACTAAATGTTAGTGGAGATGTGACTGAAAAAGGCGATTAGACTTTAGGAACATAAGGTTCAGTTGCTAAGATCAAGTCTGCTGCAAGGAAAATGCATGTTAGTATATTTAGACAAGGAACAATTTCTCCAAATGACATCAACTCTTTGGAACCATAAGGGGAAAGGAGTAGATGGTTCTGGAAATATATGATGAAGAGTTGGCAGAAAAAAGGGCAAAGGGGAACAAAGAAGGAAGTAGAAGGGGAGGAAAGTAGGTAAGGAGGAGGTGGATGCCCGAGGTATGAGCTGGGAGGAGTTGAGCACAACGACCTGTTGGGTGGTTAGCACCCAGACACAAGGGAAGCAGCAACCCCACCAAGGAAACGTGGAGGAGTCGGGAGTCAGGGAGGTCTTTGGGAGGCCTGATTAGTAGAAAATGATAAGAGAGTATCTGTCTGGAGGTGCTTGAGGTGGGAGGAGAGGGAACTGGCCATTAGTTTATGCAGTAGACTTGGAATAAGAAGGACTCAGAACAAACCTGGAAGATTTTCTTAAAAATATTCAAGGGTGCCAGGCGCCTTTAATCCCAGCTACTCCAGAGGCTGAAGCAGGAGGATCACAAGTTTGAGGCCAGCCTGGGCAACTTAGTGAGATTCTGTCTCAAAAAATAAGGGCCGGGCATGGTGGCGCACGCCTGTAATCCCAATGGCTCAGGAGGCTGAGGCAGAAGGATTTCAAGTTCAAAGCCAGCCTGAGCAATTTAGCCTGGCTAAGTAACTTGGTGAGACTCTAAATAAAATACCAAAAAAGGTCTGAGGATGTGGCTCAGCAGTTAAGCGTCCCTGGATTGCTCTTCAGTACCAAAAAGAAAGTTAAAAAATAGTAATAATAACAAAAACAAAGGACTGAAGCCATAACTCAGTAATAGAATGCCCCTGGGTTCAATCCCGAGTAGCCCCCACACACGTGTATACACACATACACATGCAATGGACTATGCACTGAAGCTGTTTGAAGGGTATTTTTAACCAAAGAGCACCACCTAAAGGTTGCTGTCATATCTGTACTGTTCAGGAATGATAACTGATGGGATGAAATGATTCATAAGAGACTTCATTGTGATAGCAAAATGCACCCTAATGGAATCTAAATATATTCCAACAGTTGCTGCCTTCATGTGATGTGAATGAAACTTAGGAAAATTGTAAGACTGCTTCTAAAAGTCCTGTCAGAACCTGCTAGAAAGATATAACTACAGTAATATTTCTGGTACATTTACAAAACCAAAAGGTCTGTCAAGACACGGAACTAATTCTCAGGAAGAGGTAGAGGTTGGGATGCTTAAAAATAAACACTGCAAAAATGACTTTCTAAAAGATTTTTTCCAGGGCTGGGGATGTGGCTCAAGAGGTAGTGCGCTCGCCTGGCATGCGTGCGGCCCGGGTTCGATCCTCAGCACCACATACAAACAAAGATGTTGTGTCCTCTGAAAACTAAAAAATAAATATTAAAATTCTCTCTCTCTCTCTTTAAAAAAAAAGACTTTTCCAAAAAAGATATATAAATGGTCAGCAAGCAAATGAAAAAGATGCCCAACGTCATTAGTCCTCAGGAAAACGCACATCAAAACTACAATGAGATGCCACTTCACACTCTCTAGGGTGCCATAATAATAGAAAATACATGCAGAAATTGGGGCCTCAAGCACTTTTGGTGAGAATGTAAAATGGTGCAGCCACTGTGGAAAACAGTTTGACAGTTCTTCAAGAAATGACAGTAAACTTTTGAAAAATAAAGACGTATAAAGTTTGGAAATAATTGGAACTCAACTAGACAGAAAGGCAATAAATTATAGATATAAAATTGCAAGGAAGGAAATAAATATATTCATGTTTAAAGGTGACATAGTAGTATTCTTGAAAACCCAGGATATTCCATTTAAATATATGATAAATTTAATATGCTAGAGGAAAGAAAATAGTTAACTGTTCCAGCCCAGATGTATGTCTTTTTTTTTTTTTCCTGGTGGTGCTGGGGATTAGAACCCAGGGCCTTGTACATGCAAGGCAAGCACACTATTAACTGAGCTATATCCCCAACCCCAGGTGTGATGTGTTTTGTTAGGCCATTTATGTGCACACATATTTCCTTTACCCTCAGAAAAGTGTGAGTAGCATCTTAAACTTATGTCAAATAGATGGAAAGCCCCAAGAGAATTTGAGAGAATATTTCAGATTCAAAGAGCAGCATGGATTTGCCTCTAGGTTGACCAGTCAATAACTAGGCTAAGATGGCCTCAGTAATAAGATACAGGAAGAAATAACTTTGGTAGTTTTAAAATTATCAGGAATTTTGTCCCAAAAATCTGAATAACATAGTAACACAGATATTTATAATACATATACAAGGAAAATAAGTCCTAATACGGAGAGAAAGCCAAATATCCTAACTAATCATGGGGGATTAAAATCACAGAGATATTCCTGCCAAATTTAGGATAGACTATTTCATTCCTGATAACCTGCTTATGATCTCTAGTTGGAAAGAAATCAATTTTCTTTTGGCCTTCAATGCTTTTACATAATAGAAATCATTCTCAAAGTTTGTCATAAACCCTGGAATGTCCACTCATTTCTTTTCCAGGAAAGTATTAAAGATATTGGATCTGACTTGTGGAATCAATGTGGGAGGATTTTTTTTTTAGTCTAGTATTTCTCATCAGCAATCAATTTTCCCAGGGGGTAGGAATCAACCTTGAGAACAGAGGTTGACTTGTCAGCTGGGAGTCATCTTGCAGTTTCATTATAAAACTGTTCTTTGAGCCAGCTGCATTATAAATAAATCAGTCTATGGAAATTCTATAGGAGGTTTCTGGTTACCATCCATGGTGGGGATTCCCACCTATCTTTAGCTTTCTTATTCAAGTTTGGCATGACCAACTTAAAAACTTTATGCTCATCAAAGAGCTTAATGATGTAAAGAACTGTTTCTAAAAGTAGAGCTTTGGTTCAAGTTTCTGAGAAACTTGCACTGAGACTTAATTACTATGAACATTTTGAGTAAACAGGGACCTAGAATGGCTCTTGAAAACTTAACTATATTTTGACCAAGACTGGGCTATTTCTTAGGATTTTTGACTTGAGCGAAAAGGCTTTATTGGAGCCAAGATGGCTATGCACGACTCTGCCAGAGTAGAGTCAGGTCAGCAGTGGTGAACCTATTTTGATAAGTGAGAGAGAACTCTGGAAATGAAGTGACAGGAACCCTAATGTTATGGAGAGCCAGAAAGACAAACTAGGGGAACAAAAATAAAAGAATTGCAACTTCAACCCTGGCTCCCATTGGGGTGATGTTTGCTGAGGACCCTCTGTGAACTGTGCATGAACCAAATCGGCATGGAAGCCTTTGGGTAGGAAAGTCGGCTCTCTGGGAATTCACAGCAGCACTCCTGCTGGTGAGATCGGCCAGTACATGTGAAATTCCTACCTAGCTCTGCCAAGTTCAGCAATGCACCAGAGATGGGGTGACCCGCTGAAACCACATAGACACGCAGCCTTTTAGAAATGGGTGTGGCCTGCCAAGATGCCAATCAACCTGTTTGCTACAAGTCCCCTGCCACACCAAGCAAGATTCCACCCCCTGCAACCTAATCCCTGCCTTTGATGTATATCCACTTAAATAAATGACCAGAGCCATTTTCTGGCTGTCCAGCTCCAGCTCCTGTGTGGACTGGGTTTATCAGGCACTCTATCCCTTTTAAAACTATTTCTTGGCTCTGATTCTTTCTTCTTCGGTAATTACTTCAGACTTTTATTTTCTCAGGTGGTTTATCTCCTTCTGAGCAGGAAAAATTACCCTGGCGAGGTGCTGGCCGCCTTGCGATAGGGGCTCCTGCCACAGGGCAGAGAGACAGTGGAAAAATGCCAACAATCCCATCGAAGCAGCTGACTAGTACTCCTAATTACAGAAGAACTTCATTCACTTCAGGCTTTAAATCCAGTTCCTGGAGCTGGCTGGTCTCAGAGTGACTCCTCTGGGGCTGGAGATGTAGCTCAGTAGGGGAGGACTTGCCTGTCATGTGCAAGGCCCTTGGTTCAGTCCCAAGATCCACAAAGTAATAATAATATTAAACACATAGATAAAAGTAACTCCTCTCTCAACCCCCAGAACTCAAACTGTCATAACAACCAGACTTGGTTTGGAAGCTGGTAGCCACAAGACTGATCCTGTTGGAAATCTCAGACTGATGTGTATCTCACTGGGCAGAAGACCTCTCAGTGTCCTACAGCTTCTGGACCAGTGACTGCCATAGTCACAAACCTGAGTCCTGCCCATGCTTGCTCACAGAAATTAGGGAAGGTCTCTTCCCCAGTCACAACCTTAGGACTCTAACTACATTGCAAAGTCCCAGCTTTATCTCTGGAACTAAAAAGCTCCCAGCCAAACCCCAAGACCCCTAGCTCCAGGTACATAGCAACCAGTGGACCCAACCCTCACCAACGTCCTTGCGCACCCTATGGGATCTAGGGAAGTATCCTTTCCAGCTCATGACCCTGAGACCTTGACATCACTCAAGTTTGTCCCTGGAGACCAGGGGAAAAGCCCATCTATGCTTTCAGATCAGGACTATAACGACAAGGCCACAAGCCTTGACACCACTAGAGCCTTCCCTGTATGACCTAGGACATTCCCACCCATACCCCACAGCTCTAGGACCACAGATACTAAAGCCACAAGCCCCAACACCACCAATTCTCAATCTACAGGACCTAGTAAAGATCTGCTCCACATCTTATACCTCAAGTGGTATGGAGATAAGTACCACAAGGCCAAAACATTACCTACTGTATGGTTTAGATATGAGATATCCCCCAAAAGCTTACATATGAGACAATGCAAGAAAGTTCAGAGGAGAAATTATTGGGTTGGCACCATTTGACTCAGCTACCCCACTCCTCAGTTCATGCCCAAAGGACTTAAAAACAGCATACTACAGTGATACAGTCACATCAATGTTTACAGCAGCACAATTCACAATAGCTAAACTGTGGAACTAACCTTGATGCCCTTCAAAAGATGAATGGATAAAAAAACTGTGGTATATATACACAATGAAATATTACTCAGCATTAAAAGAAAATAAAATTATGGCATTTTCAGGTAAATGGATGGAGTTGGAAAATATCATGCTAAGTGAAGTAAGCAAATCCCAGAAAACCAAAGGCTGAATGTTCTCTCTGATAAATGGATGCTGATTCATAATGATGGTGTGGAGGAACCTTAGATAGGGCAAAAGGGAGGGAGGGAAAGGAGTGGGTATGGGGGTAGTAAAGATGGTGGAAAGAGATGGACATCATTACCCTAGGTACATGTATGAAGACACAAATGGTGTGGCTCTACTTTGTATACAACCAGAGACATGAAAAATTATGCTCCATTTGTGGACTATGAATCAAAATGCATTCTGCTGTCATGAATAACAAATTAGAACAAATAAATTTTAAAAGCACAATTTAAAAAAAAAAAGAAATGATTGGGGTTGGCAGAGTCTTAACCTAATCAGTAAATTAAACCCTGATGGGATTAACTGAGTGGTAACAAGAGGCAGGTGGTGTGTAGCTGGAGGAAGTGATTAATTGTGGGTATGGCTATGGGATATATAGTTGCTATCTGGTGAGTGGATTCTCTCTGCTTTCGGATCACCATGTAAGCTGCTTCCCTCTGCCACCCTCTCCTTACCTCCTGAGGAATGGAGCCAGCCTTCTATGGACTAAGACCACTGAAACTGTGAGCCTTCAAATAAACCTTTCCTCCTCTATAGTTGTGCTTTTAGTTGCAGCGGTGAAAAAGCTGACTAAAACACCTACCCGTGCCCCGGAAGATCTACAGAACAAACATATCCATATCCCACAGATTTTGCATGACAGCTGCTGGTGCCAAAAGCACCGGTACCACTATGCTTGTCCCGTGGGACCTGGAAACGTAATCATCTGGGTTCCACAGCTCCATGAAAGTGGTTAACAGCACTAGAGCCCCAGCACCAACTGCAAATGCCCCATAGAACCTGGGGAAGGTCTCTTTTGTATTTTGAAACCTTGAATCCATGACTACTCAAGGTGGAAAGAAACCAAAAATACACATAATAAGTGGATTATAATCAACAAAATAACACGAAGAAATTCATTATTATTGATAATGTCATTGAATATAAATGGATTAAATTCACCAATAAACTGGCTGAATGGATTTTTTTTAAAAGACCCCAGTATATGCTACTTATAAGTAACTCACTTCACTGGTAAAGATACACATAGGCTAAAAGTGAAGGGTTAGAAAAAGATACATCACACAAATGGGAACAAAAAATCAGCAGGGATAACTACACAGAGATAAAACGAATTTTAAATAAAACACTGTAGAAAGAGACAAAATCATTATATATTGACAACAGGATCAATTCAGCAAGAAGATATAACAATTATAAATATATACGCACCCAACATGGAACATATATATATAAAATATTATTAGATCTAACAGAGATAGGCTATAATACAATAATAGTGAAAGACTTCAACACCCCATTTTCCTCAATGAAAATCAACAAAGAACACCTGTGTTGAACCATACCACAGATCAAGTAGACAACAGATATTTATGGAATAGTTCATCCAATACCAGTAGAGTTTACATTCTTCTCATCAGCACATTGATTATTCTCCAGGATAGATTATATGTTAGGCCATAAATCAAGTCTCAATAAATTTTTAAAAACTGAAGTTATATTATGTATCTTCTCAGACCATAATAAAATAAAACTACAAATCAACAAGAAGAATGAAAAATTTACAAATACATGAAAATTGAATAACACTCCTAAGTGACTAATGTTTAATTAAAGAAATTACATGGGAAATAAAAAAAAATTCTAGGAACTAATGACAATGACAATACAACATACCAAAATATGTGAGATACATCAAGAGTACTACTGGAAGCAAAGTTTATGGCAATAAATTCACACATCAAAGAAATAGAAAGATCTCAAACAGACAACCTAGCAATGCACCTACATCACTTGAAAAAGTAAGAACAAACCAAATCCAAAATTATTAAAAAGAAACTAATAATAAAGATCTGAACAGAAATAAATGCAAAACCAAAAAAAAAAAAAAAAAAGAAAGAAATACAAAAGATCAACAAGACAAAAAGCTGTTTTTTTTCCCCAAAGAATAAACAAAATTGACAAACTTTTAGCTAGACTGGAAAAGTGGAAAACCTAGAATAGATAAATTCCTGAGTACATATAACCTAATCAAGAATCAAGATGAAAGAGAAAAATCTAAGCAGAACAATAATGAATAATGAGATTAAAACAGTAATTTTAAATCTCCCTTTTAAATGAGTCCAGGACCTGGTGACTTTACTGCTGAATTCTAAAACCATTCTTAAAACTAATTCAAATATTCTCAAACTATTCCAAAAACTAAAATGGAAGGAATTCTATCAAGCCTTTTTTTTTTTTTTTTTTTTTTGGTACTGGAGATTGAACCCAAGGGCACTTAAGCACTGAGCCACATGCCCAGCCCTTCTTAACAATATTTTATTTAGAGACATGGTCTCACTAAGTTGCTTGGGGCCTCACTAAATTGTTGAGGCTGGCCTTGAACTCACTATCTTCCTGCCTCAGCCTCCTGAGTCACTGGGTTATAGGCGTGCCACTGCACCCAGCCTGCCAAGCTCTTTTTATGAAACCAGCATTCCACTAACACCAAAACCAGTCAAAGATACAAAGTTTGTATAAGGATAGAACAATGGTTACCAGGAATGGCAGAAGTAAGGTGGACAGAAATAAGTTCAATAAGAGGCACCAAAATAGAGATAGAATAGAGGAATTACGTCTGTTTTTATTTAGCACAGCATTAGGGTAGCTATTGGTTAAAACATCCTGTATTTCATAATGACTAAAAGAGTACTCGATTCCCATCACATAGAAATGATTAATGGTTGAAGAGATGGAGATGCTTATTACCCTGATTTTATTATTAGACATTGTGTATATTATTGAATTACCATAATGTACTCCATATATATTCATATAATGTTTCAATTTTAAAATCTGTGTCTTGTAAACAATAAATAATACTTTAGTGACCTACTCCAGTAGCAAAAAATAAAAATAAAAAATAAACTAAGAAATTATCAGCCAGGAGTTCAAAGCCAGCCTCAGCGATTTAGTGAGACTCTAAGCAACTCAGTAAGACCCTGTCTCTAAATAAAACAGAAAAAAGGCTAGGGATGTGGCTCAGTGTTAAGCACTGCTGGTTTCAATTCCTGGAATCCCCCCCAAAAAAGAAAGAAATTATCAGCCAAGCCCCCAAAAAGCCCTTTCAGGTGCCTCAACACCTGTCAAAATGGTACACAATTGTTCTTCAAACTAACTTACAAAACATCTTTATTATTGCCAATTAATCCTGCTTTGAAAGTTTCCCCACCTCTATAAAGTTTTCTTCTCTCTTTGACTTTGACTTCACCTTTTTAAAAAAGCTATCCCAGGGGTTGGGGTTGTAGCTCAGTGGTAGAGCGCTCACCTAGCACAGGGGAGGCCCTGGGTTCGATCCTCAGCACCACATAAAAATATGTAAATAAAATAAAGGCATTATGTCCAACTACAACTAAAAAATAAATACTTTTTTTTAAAAGCCTATCCCAAATCTCAGATGGGACCCAGGTCAATTCAGTGAAGAAATCAGCCTGAAGTGAAGTGATCTAGGCATAGTGGCACATGCCCATAATTCCAATTACTCAGGAGGCTAAAGCAGGAGGATTTTAAGTTTAAGGTCAGCCTGGGCAACTTAGTGAGACCTGTCTCAAAATAAAATACTAAGATCTGGAGATATAGCTCAGTGGTAGAGCAACCCCTGGGCCACCCCTCTCCCCCGAAAGTATGGGAGGTGAGGGGTGGGGAGCAGGCAATGACAACTCAGAGCATACACAGTCTGAACCTGTGAGGATGTTGGGGTACATCCTGAGAGCAAAAGGAAGTCATGGAAATTGCCTTTCCCCCATAGAGAATGAAATTATTGTGTTTATGTTTTTAAGTGTTTGCCCTGGCTGTACCATGAAGATTAGACTGGAGAGGTATGGGAAAACTCAGATGAGGGTGGAGAGGTTGACAAGAGGGAGGATACCACTTGTATTGTGCTAGAAGGATGGATGCTTGAAGCAAGAAAGTTTGTAAGCTTCAAGGGAAGTCTATCAGAGAGCTCCCACGCAAAGACTTGAAGCAAGAGATGGGTCATTTGCTGAGATCTGGGGCAGGAGAATGATGTGCTGATAGTCAGAAACCTTCTGAAATATTGACCAAGGAGCCATTAAGGAGAGAGGGGTGTTGCCTGAGGGTGGGGGATGGAAGAGGGTTCACTAGCAGCCCTCAGCAGTTTGGTTGAAGGCTTGATTCACACACCATCATAAGAATAACAAACAATCAATAATGCTACTTAATTAAATGCCTTTTAATCAATGATATCACAATTCAAAGGCTTATCAAATGTCAAGCACACACTAGGAATTTTTGTATACCTGATCACCTATCATCCTCACAACTTATCCAGAAAAGGGTTATTATCACTTTACAATTAAAACATCTGCAGCTTAGAGAGCTTAAGGAATTTGAGCACGGCCATGGAGCAAGAAGAAGAGTTCTGTCTTAACAGTGCAATGTATCTTTGTTTCAGAGCCCTGATTATTCGAGTTATCACTATTCATTATTATATTGCTATTCATTATTCATTGTATCATCGTTATTCATTATCCATAAGAAATGAGCATCCAGCAGGGCTTTAGAATGGTTTTGTATTTACTTCCCTAGGGAGAACAATAAATCAGGTGTTTACAGACAAGCTGATCATACAGCTGGGGAATCTCTGAAGTGAAGGTTCTCTAGGAGGGAGTGAGTTAAAAAGCAAACCTATGTGCTTAAATCTTAACTCCACAAGGAAAAAACAAAGTTACATGTTCATTTCCTTAAATTGGTAATTTCGCGGTAAGGATAATTGCCACTTATTGTTTGCAGGTACAAACAACGATTGATTACCTTCTCTGACAGCTTAAGGGATTCCAAATTAAGGGAACACTGCTTGTGCCACGCCCTGTTCTCGGTCTAGGACCCGGAATGAAGCGCCACCGGCATTCAGTGATTTTTAGCCTCTTTTTTCTCCAAAGATTGTTTTGAGCTGCAAAATATTGATTGTACACGAATGCTCTCGCAACATGTCCTTGACCTTGCTTGGACCCAACCCAAGTCAACTCTCTCAACCAGAACCACCCAACCTCCTTCCACGCCTGGGAATTGCGGCCGAGCACCGGAAACCAGGAGCGGACGGTTACAGAACTGCAGGGACGGCGTGGACGTGGCCCGAAGCCAACATGGCGGCCACGACGTCACTTGCCCTGAGCCTAGGTCAGCGGTCAACTACGGTGGCCGGTGCGGACCTTATGCCATAATAATGGATTTGCGTTTGGTTCATGACAAGGCGAGGAGAGATCCAGTGGAAACCCGAAGGCGGAAGATGACCACAAGAGGAGGGCTCCCCTAGCTGGCCAGAGTTGGATACGGAGACTGAACAATGCCATTCATTCAATAAGGAGCATTTGCGAACTTCTGCCAGTTGCAGCTGTGCTATAAGGAAACTTCTGAATTCTGGCAGTAGATTGCACTGAATGAGACTGATAGTTCCTAAATCCTTACCGATCGCAAGGCTCTGTGCTGAGTTCTCTGGAAAGATGGTAGCCAGCCACGGTACCTGCAATCCAGTGGAAGCGCATAAGGGCCATCTAGCAGACACAAGAAGTACAGTCATTCCTTCATATCTGAGGTGAATTTGTTTGAGGATCCCAGTGGATAATAAAATCCAGGAATGCTCCAGTCCCTTAAATAAAATGGTGTACTATTTGCGTATAACCTATGTACCTCGTCCCATATACTTTGCCATCTCTAGATTACTTGTATTTACCTAATGCAATTTAAATGCCATGCAAAAAGTTTTTTTTAACGTATGCTTATGGAATAATGATAAGGGGGAAATCAAGTATTAATTTTTAAAAAAATCCCTCCATAGTTGGTTGAATCAGACAGATGCAGAACCTTAAGTAGGTTCCTACTGTACTGTCAAGTACAATGCCTGTGGTGGGCAGATAAGGAGAGAATGTTCCTGGGGACAAGATAATGCTTCCCTACCAGCAGGTAGAGACTGAGAGGGGCTGGTACAGAGGGTGGGGCAGTAGCCCTGCAGCTGTGTTCCTTTCTCCCATTTCCCATTTCCTGTGGTCTTCATGGTCTTCACTAGTATCAGGAGGGTTGTCCTTACTTTGGGAAAAGAGCAGTGAAGATTCTTGCTTTCTGGCCTCAGCATGGGTCTTAGACATCTCAGTTATTTCTGAATAGTTCTTGGAAATTAAAAAACATGCAAACAATTAATAACATGCATTGTGCTATAGGGAAGACTGCCCCTATATTGACTACTGGTTTAAGGTGTATCTGTCACCCTCAGTGCCATAACCAACTCCCAGCAGGCCATTCAACAATTCTTTTAAGCCAGATGCTTCTGAGTAATGAGTTATGTATCAGTCTATTATTGGCACAATTAAGTTGTATAACAAAATGTCCCCAAACTCAGAGGTCTAACACAGCAATCATTTATTCTCACTCATGCATCTAGAATTCACCTGATCCGGACTGAGTTCACTTGGCTGGTTTCCACACTGCAAACTGGGTCCATATCTTCTCCAAATATCTCTCTCCTCCCTTGCACCAACAGTCCAGTCAGAAATGTTCTGGTGACAGTAGAAGCAAGAAAACAAGATCAACAAAACAAGCCCATTTAAAACCCTTGCTTTGTTTCATATTTAGTAATATCCACATGACTAAAATCAACATACATGGAGTATGGAAGTATATTTTTTTATGTAGAAAAGGAAAATATATGTGAATATTTTAACCGATAAGTATTTTAACACAGAGAACATGATTATACTATTGAATGCCATAGATATGAGCTGTCACACTTCTTCACTGAAAATATGTCCCTTGGTTAGAGGAGACATTGGGTACCTTGGAGATGGATATAGAATTCTTTAAGTCCACAGATGTTGGTGCTGTGGCTACACTTGAAGGCACATCACTGTCTCCTCCAGGGTCCAGAGTAATTTACCTGCCTTCAAGTAGCCAACTGGTCTGCCTGAAGAATGTTACCCTATTAGATCATCAGGGCAGTAGCCATCAAGATGAGCCATAATGAGGAATAGTCCATGAGGTTGGCCTAAATTCATGAAGGGTACTTCAGATGACAGTCTCTTGGTGCCTCCTGGCAAGACTTGTGGCCTTCAGGTGAGGATGCAGCCAGTCTGCCATGAGGGAGCTGGGGGATAAGTACCCCAATATTGTTCCTCTCCATCTATGCTCTAGTATTTTTCCTATTGATGGTACCAAGCCAGGAGCCACAGAGTAAGGGAAACTTTGATGTAGTCCTCATAAGCTACCTCTAGAGGCTCAGAGCAGAATAGAGAGGGGAAATTCATTGGCTGGGTTATAGCAGGCAGCTCCTTTGTATTCAACTGTGTTATACCAGGGTTGTGTCCAGTACAATATGGCAGAAAAATCAAAACATCGCTTGATGAATTAGATTATAAAAGGCAATGCAGCTTCAGTTTTGGTCACTGTGGTAGGCAGCTTTCTAAGAGGGGACCCATGATTCCTGCTTCCTAGTATTCATGTCCTGGGATAATATTGTCCCTCTGAGTATCAATTGGACTAAGATTCAATTCTTTTTTTCTTTTTTCACCTTTATTTTATTTATTTATTTTTAATTAATTTATTTTAATTTGTCTTCTTTTGGTATATATGACAACAGGATGCATTTTGATTCATTGTATACAATTGCAGCACAACTTTTCATTTCAGTGGTTGTACACGATGTAGCATCACACCATATATGTAGTCATACATGTACCTAAGGTAGATGTCCATCTCATTCTACCATCTTTCCTGCCTTCATGCACCCTCCCCATCCTCCCTCCCCTTTGCCTAATCACAGTTAGTTCCTCCATTTTCCCCATGCCTCCCATTATGGATTACCTCCACTTATCAGAGAGAACATTTGGTCTTTGGTTTTTTGGGATTGGCTTACTTCACTTAGCATGATAGTCTCCAACTCCATCCATTTACCTGAAAGTGCCATAATTTTATTCTCTTTTAATGCTGAGTAATATTCCATTGTGTATATATATCACAGTTTCTTTATGCATTCATTTATTGAGGGACATCTAGGTTGCTTCCACAGTTTAGCTATTGTGAATTGAGCTGCTATAAACATTGATGTGGCTACATTACTAGAGTATGCTGATTTTAAGTCCTTTGGGTATAGACCAAGGAGTGGGATAGCTGGATCTGATGGTGGCTCTATTCCAAGTTTTCTAAGGATCTCCATACTGCTTTCCAGATTGGTTGCACCAATTTGCAGTCCCACCAACAATGTATGAATGTGCCTTTTCCCTCACATGAATCAATTTATGGCAAAAGTGATGGGATGTCACTTCTGAGATTAGGTTACAAAAGACTGACTTCCTTCTTGCTTGCTCACTCTGAGGAAGCAAACCCTATGAAGAGACCCATGTGACAAGGAGCTAAAGAAGACCTCTGGCCAACACCCATTCAGGCTAATGTGGAAAAGAGTCTCCACCACAATCTTAAATTAAGCTGACTGAAGCCCCAGCTGGCACTGTTACAGGACAGATTACAGTATGATTAATGAGAGCCTCTGAACCCCCAGCTAACCTGCTTCCAAATTCCTGAACATTAGAAACTGTGTGAGTTAATACCTTTATTGGAAGCTGCTGAGATTTGGGGTAATTTGCTTTAGATAGCATACATGCGTGAAAGAAAGTGAAAGTTCATGAACTATCTCTACCAAAAGAAGACAAATATTTTTTTTAAAGTATTTGGCTAGTATTTTTGATAGGCCCTGAACCTACGATATGTGGAGCCATTTTTAGAGTTCTTTTCAAACAAATTTTTTTTTTCCTTTGTCTCAAGGGTGAACTCCAGAATTCCACTAAGTTGAGAATAATGATAGCTACCCTTTGTTTAGTTCCTATTGCATTCTGGGGAGTTGGTGAACTTGCATTATGGTTCACAAACAGGGAACCTGAAGCTCAGACAGGTTGGTACTCTATCTTAAGACCCCCAGTAAAAGGAAGAACGAGGTGTGTATTCTGAAGCCCTATGTCTTCCCACTACATTATTATGGATTCCTTAATAGTGGTCCTTATAATTTAAATTAAAATACACCATAGTTCTTGTCTTAATTGCAGAGGTTCATTCAATCTTTGAAATTAAAAAGTTAAAGTAGATTTCGCGTGAGAGAGAGACAATTTTTCTTGATCTCCACCAGGAAGGGGCCAGAACTCTGGATGGGCCCAGGACCCGCTCACCCTCCCCTGATTTACTGACAAGAATTCAGCCAGCATTCCAGCATCTAGGACTCTGAACAAAATCTTTGTTCTGGTTTCCAATAGAGCCCAGCGCAGCTACAGATAGGCGAAGAAGTGAACCACGGGACCCAATTGAAACCACGGCTGGTTCTCAGGGAGGCAGGGGAAGGGCTGGGAGGCTTCGGACCGGAAGTTATCTTTGCCCTGACAAAAAATGGCGGCCGTGGCGCCTCTCGCCCACCTGCCGTAGCCAATGGAACCCCGACGCTCGACTGACTCACACCTGCGACCTGCGGCACTACGTTGCATGATGCAACTCTGGAGTCAAGGAAGCCTTTCGCGCACGTTGGGGTGACTGGGCGGTGGCGGTGTTGGGACCATGTCCTTGGAAGTGACCAGGGCGACTGCAGGGATGGTGCTAGGTGAGTGAGGGGCGGTGTGTGGCGCCAGGCTCCCTGCTTGGCGAGGAATGCCAGGGCTGACTTTAGTGCCTGGCGCAGGGTGGCCGCTCCTCAAATAATTGTGGAACGACTGGAGGGAAGGAGGGAGGGAGGATGGGGCCTGCACCCTCGCTGGACCGGGACGCGTTGGGCCAGACCGCGCACCCCCGGGCCCTGTGTGCCCCGGGGTTGCCGTGGCGGCGGCGGCCGGCGCTGCAGCGCCACTAAAATCCCGAGATTCCAGTGAGACCTCGGCGCTGTGAGAGGCTCAGACATAATGAGGTTCCCAGATAGAAATTTTTCCAAGGGGATCTTCAGGAAAGGAGTAAGAATTTTAATTCCCTCCCCAATAGCCCCATGTACTGAGATTTCTAATAAGAAAAAGGGAAGGGGTGATCTGGGATGTCGCTAATGTCTCAAGGAGGCTTCTACCTTATGCATTTTGTATAACTTCGGAGTTTCCATTTCTTTGAAAGACCATAGTGGACTGCTGTGCTTTTTGATTTTTCCCCCATCTGCATATCAATACTGGGATGTTTATTTCGCCCTCAGTACAGCCCCAGGGAGATAGATGTCGTTTTTTCTCATTTTATAGTTAGAAGTTGAGAAAGGTTAAGTAAATTCCCCAAAGTAACTCTGGCTTTTAAGGTAGAATGTCCAAGATCCAGTCTAAGTTTGGCCAACTTCAAAGCCTTTGCTTTATTACTCAGGTAAATGGAAGTAGTATCACAAGTTAAAATGACCCAAAGTTTCATTTTGAAAAGGTAAATTTGTAACACGTTTTTAGGAGGCAAATATCCTTGAAATAGGGTGTTGGAGAATAATTGTGATATTAATTTCTTTCTGACTGTTAAGTTTTGCCAGTCATGTGCTTGTTCTGTTTAAAGAATTGAAAAATGAATGAAGTAGTTACATAGTCAAGTGGCAAGGTTATTGGCCAAGCAAATAACTTACTCTCCTTTTATAAAACAGCAGAGCTGTATGTCTCAGATCGAGAGGGAAATGATGCCACGGGAGATGGAACCAAAGAGAAGCCATTTAAAACAGGCCTAAAGGTAGAGTCTCTTCTCATTAGGAAAATAACTCTTCATTTGTTAGTGGCTTATATAAATGATTATGTGACTTGCCAAGAATTTACTTCAAGCTCTAGGTTGTTTTGTGAGATAGTTTGTAAGTCATCTTCATTGCTGTAACCAAAATACCTAACATAAACAATTTCAAGGAGGAAAGATTTATTTTTGGCTTACTGTTTCTCAAAGACTTTTTATTTTTAACTTTTTAATTTTTTTGCAGTGATGGGATCCAACCCAAGGGCTCACACTTGCCAGGCAAGCACCTTACCACTGAGCCACATCCCCAGCACTTGTAGAAGTTTAGTTCATGGTCAGTTGACTTCATTGCTTTGAGACTGATATGAGGCAGAACATCATTGAGGAAAGCATAGGAAAGCCACTTAGCTTATGGCAGCCAGAAAACAGGGAGAGGAAGGGACCGTGAACAAGATTAGTCCCCAAGGGCCCACTCTAAGGACCCATTTTATCAAATAAGGTTCCACCTCCTACATTTTCCACAACTTCCCGATAGTCCATTCAAATTATGAATCCATCAGTGGATTAATCCAGTGATGAAGTCCGAACTCTCTTGTCCAGTCACGTTCCGAAAGCTCCACCTCTGAAAATCGCTGCATAGGGGACCAAGCCTTCGACACACGAACCTTTGGGACATTCCAGTTCTAAATCATAACAGGGTCTCACTATGTTGCCCAGCCTGGCCCTGGGATCAAGATGACCTGCTTCAGCCTCCCAAGTTTCTGAGACTGTAGGTACATGCCACTATGTCTCACTAAAGCATCAGGTTTTGAAGGGATTTTTTCAAAAGAGGGAAAATATGGTAGAACGTATACAGATATGTGTCTTTAAAAGTGTTAGATAATCAAGGCCAGGTATGGTGGCACATGCCTGTAATCCCAGCTACTCAGGATACTGAGGTAGGAAGATGGCAAGTTCAAGGCTAGCCTTGTCAATTTAGCAAGACCCTATCTTAAAATATACGAAGGGCTGGTGGTATAGATCAGTGCTAGACACCCCCTGGGTTCAGTCCCTGGCACTGCAAAACAAAAGTGTTAGATGATCAAAGCCTAAATTCTTTTTTTTTTTTAACATTTATTTTTTAGTTATAGGTGGACACAATATCTTTATCTTATATTTATGTGGTGCTGAGAATCGAACCCAGTGCCTCACGCATGTTAAGCGAGTGCTCTACCTCTGAGCCACAACCCCAGACCCAAAGCCTAAATTCTTTTGAACATTTAAAATAAGTTTCTTCCTTTCTTTTTTTTATCCACAAGGCATTGCATATTGGAAGTTTTCTCTCTAACAACTCAGGTTGCCACTTTTTCTAAGAATGAGAAACACCTTTCCTCAGTCACACTGAGCTCATATCCGGATGGCTTTTTGGTGAATTTTCCACAGTCCTGACTATTATCTGGAGCCTTGAGATTCAAAGCCCTGATTTATATAAACACCAAGAATGGACTCATTTCTCAGAGCAGCCTTGTAGATCTGAAGTTTGAAAATGGATTACCAGTTTATTGACCTTTTAGATTCTAGGTCTAGAATCTTCCCATGCATTTGGCACATTCTCTCTAAGCAGATTTTTTGGAAAGCCAAATAGTGTCAAAGTGGTTCTTTAAGAGCTAGGACTCACGGTATGCATATTAGGTAACTAATAGCATCAGGTTAAGGTGTGATCCGAAACATCCCTCTTACTTCATCATGTACATGTCTGTTCAGTGGAAAGCTAGGATCTGTCACCTACAACTGCCACATAATGGAAATGGTTAAACACTTCCCCCTTGGGCAAGCACTGTACATTCATACTGGGCCAATTCCCCTTCTTGTTAACTGTATTATGTTTAGTTGTTATCAGATTCTCCTAGCTTGGAAGCATTCTCTGTTAGACCATTTGGTGATGTTTTAGTGTGTCACATATGGGTCTTGCTTTTTAATTCTTAGAAATCTTTCTTTCCTTTCTGGGTTATTGGGGTGTTTCCTGGTGGTTTCCCCAAACTGAAAACACTTGTTTAGGTAAACCTCATGACATCATTAGCAAATTGTGCCATTCTGATTTGGGGAATAACAATTTGGCCCTTTAATTTTCATTGATATAAAATGAGGGAACAGTACAGACTATCTGGTGTGAGTGAAGTCTGGATGATCCACAAATGCAGCCTTGTACTGTTTAACCGCTGGGATAGAGTGTACTTAACACACTAAGATAGTCATGATGACACTTGGCAGCATGATCTTTTGGGACCACAGTTGGAGGATGGCTCATTATTGACTAGAACATCATTATGTAGCACATGACTATATTCCTGTTAACTTCTGTTAAAAAGATGGACTTTCATCTATGTTTTCAAAAGATCCAAGTTCCTTTCTACTCTGCAGCAGTCATTGTTTTGGGACTAATGTCCATTAGAAAAGGTCAGTTTTTTAAGTTTCAGATCTTGCCATCAGGGAATAATTCATTGTATTTCCTGTTTGACTTATTGAGAAATTTTGAAAGAATAAATGAAGCAGTTTGTAAAATATTCATTTTTATATTCAGTTAACTATTTAAAAACTATCACATAAAATGATGTATAACAAACGAGTCTACATGCAGGAATTTTTTAGCCATTTGTGAACTTCGTCATTATGTTGTTATTTTATTGAAAGAATTTTAAAAATCTCTTACCTGATTCTCTGATTTCTTGCAGAGCACTAACCTTGTAGGTGTCATCTGCAGTTGGTTTTTGCTCTTGGCTGTCTTTTTTTTTTTTTTAAGTCATACATGACAGCCGAATGTATTTTGACATATAAAACATACATGGAATGTACATACATCAATCATATTGTCTATTCTATTCTGCTGCCCTTCCTATCTTCCCTACTCCTCCCCTCGTCTCCCATCATTTCTCTCTATCCAATCTAATTGACACACTTTTTTTTTCTTTTTCTCATTACAACATCATATATGTATTCTGTATAACAGTGAGGTTCTTCTATCTTCCATGCAACTCCCCTTCTCCCTCTTTTTCCCTCCCACCTCTCTTCCCTATTTAGTGGTAGTCTTCTTCTCATGCTCTTCCTCCCTATCCCATTTTGAGTTACCCCCCTTATATCAGAGAAGACATTCGGCATTTATTTTTAGGGATTGGCTAACTTCACTTAGCATAATCTGCTCTAATGCCATCCATTTGCCTGCAAATGTCTTGGCTGTCTTTTCTCTTGTCAGCATACCTGTGTTGGTCCCCATAGCCACTGCAGATCTTCTGCTTGTACTGGGGAGCTGTGTGCTGCCAACGGAGCTTGCTGGGATTGTTTGTGGAAGGACTTAATGGCTTCTACTAGAGCAAAGTGCTTCTTAGTGCATTCAGCTAGTTGCTGTTATGTCAGCTTTCAGCTCTTGGGATCTTTGTGCTGTCTTGACTCTTGAATATGTTATAGATTGTTAAAGTTGTCTCATAATTGAGGGGTTATTTTAAATATTGTGCAACATTAAAGAAATTCATTTTTTTCTCTTTCTCTATTTCAGGCTTTGATGACAGTTGGAAAAGAACCATTTCCTACCATTTATGTAGATTCACAAAAAGAAAATGAGGTAGGATGAATCAAAAACTTTAGTTATATTTTGTGAATAAGTTTTCATCAAGACATAGAGGTCTTGAAAAAAATAACGTATCTCTTTTTTTTTCTAGAGGTGGGACATTATTTCTAAATCACAGATGAAGAACATTAGGAAAATGTGGCATAGGGAACAAATGAAGAGTGAATCCCGAGAGAAGAAAGAGGTGATTAATAAAGTTGCCGCTGTGTGCATTGTATTTATTTTTTATTGTATTTGGAGATAGGATCTTTATATTTTATTTTCTTATCATTGCATTACAATTACGGATAATAGGTTGATTATGGCGTATTCATACAGGCACATAACAATCTGATCATTCTCCTTCCCCAGTGCCTTCCCTTTCCTCCCCTTCTTCCTCCCCAGTCAGCTTGCTGTACTCCACTGATCTCCCTTCCGTTATCACTGTGTACATTTTTAAAGCAAACATTCTGGAAACCATTTTAACCAGTTGCTTTATTTTTAAAATTAGGCAGAAGATAATTTGCGAAGAGAAAAGAACCTCGAAGAAGCAAAGAAGATTACCATTAAAAATGATCCAAGTCTGCCAGAGCCACAGTGTGTAAGTGTGTATGTCATTTCCAGTGTCATGGACTTAGCAACTTTATATCATTATTTCTGGGTTTGAGGGGCATGACACATTTGTTCCTTCACATTGTTTGTCTTTCCTTTTAGAAAGGATGGGGAGAATGTTTTAGAATTATAAGACAGGGGTTCATTTTAATATAGAGTTTAGTAATTACATGTTGAACAAATTCTGTGCTGTGTGGTATTGGTCAAATGATTTTACCTTCTCTAGTATCAGTTTCTTCACCATCAAATATAGAGGTGGATTTTTTTTTTTTTTTAAATATACTGCATCCAGGCCCTCTCACATGCTAGGAAAAGCACTGTATCACTGAGGTTCATCCTCAACCTGAAAATCCATGAATTTTTAAACAGATAAAAAGTATTTGTGGGGGCTGGGCTGGGGCTCAGTGGTAGCACACTTGCCTGACATGTGTGAGGCATTGGGTTCAATTCTCAGCACCATATAAAAATAAATAAATAACATAAAAAGGTCTGTCAACAACTTAAAAAAAAAGTGTTTGTGATTCTGTGAAATTGTGTTCACTCTTCTGGTTCCCCTATTCTTTCTGGAACCCAGATTGTTGGATTATGAATGGACATGCTGAATTCTCCTACCTCCTAACCGATGGAATTGTTTCTTTTACCATATTAACCATTTTCATCCTTTTTTTTTTTTTTTTTTTTTTTTTAATATTTATTTCTTTTTTAGCTCTCGGCAGACACAACATCTTTGTTTGTATGTGGTGCTGAGGATCGAACCCGGGCCGCACGCATGTCAGGCGAGCGCGCTACCACTTGAGCCACATCCCCAGCCCCCCATTTTCATCCTTTACTCATCTCTCTCCTTCATCTTTCAAACAAAAAGCCTTGGTTAGTTTCAAGTCCCAGCACCGGAAAAGGCACTGGTAGGCTAGGATTGTTGCAATACTGGGAATCAGGTGCTCCACTTAGGAAAAAGTGAATTCACTTATTACCTGATTTTCTGTAGCAATGAAATCTTTTTGTGTGTCTTTATTTTCATATTTGCCCTAAAGTGTTAAAACAGTCACAAATAATGCAAAATTAGAGCGAGTCACGCTACTACAGTTTGAACCCAAATATTTCACCATGTTGGGATGGTGAAAGAAAAAAATCCAAGTATTTTTCTAGTGTCCACTTAGTATTAGTGGAAATGTTGGTATGTGATAAATGACATGATCAAATATTATTTATTTTCATTTGGCAGGTGAAGATTCATGCATTAGAAGGATATAGAGGCCAGAGAGTGAAGGTTTTTGGCTGGGTCCATAGGCTGCGTAGGCAAGGTAAATGATATTACTTTTCTTATTCTCTTTTGAATTTTAAATAATACCTGATCTCAGATGAAGAACATAAAAATATTTACTTGTGTTTGTTTAGAGATCTTTTTCTTTTTCCTGGTGTGCTGACTTTTTAAAGGATGTAGTAATTTATAGCCTACTTTTTTTCCGAATTACTGCTGCCATTGAAAGTTTAAATATTACTTAAATGTTATTTTAACTGTTAGCAACCATAGTGATCAGGAGGTAGCCAGTAAATTTTTGTTCAATTGAATTTTGATATTTAATGAAAAACAGGAAATACGTTATAGGAAAGTCAGATCCTATTCTGAAATTTGGCAATAGGTTTACTTTTATAACTAGTATCTTTGCATTCTGTTTCTCCTTTCGTCCTGATGTTTTGTTTTCTCTTTCTGTTATTTTATAACTTGTATTTTTTAATATCATGATCAAACCTTTCATAAAAATAAATTGGGCATAAATCTAAATTTCTCTTAAGCAACATGCACTTCCCACTGAGTACACAGGGTGAATAAGTTATAATCCCTTAGCTTATTTTCTACCATCTTGTTATTCCATGGTGATGTGGATAATGATAATCACATAATATTTAAAGGTATAGTGCAGTGAAAATAAAATGCTTTATAAATAAAGGGGCATGTTACTGGTGTGTATTTCAAAGGAAATGGGCTATATGGAAGGATTGAACTTCCAGTACTTAATCTTGATGTTTCTAAGATGTAAGATCAAATTATGAAAAAGTACTTTCTAGTCTCTAGTCTGGCTAAATTTCTGTATTTCGTTTTAGGAAAGAATTTAATGTTCCTGGTGTTGCGGGATGGTACGGGTTATCTTCAGTGTGTCTTGTCGGATGAGTTGGTACATTTTTTTTTTTTTTAATTAATGACGGAAAATTAGATTTTTTTCTAGGAGGTTCCTTTATTGTTATTTTTGGGGATTTTAGGATTTATGTACATATTTTAAACTATTATTTTCACAATGGATACGTTTGTCAAAACATCACATACATCATTAAAAGAAAAAAATTATTTGTTAATTGTAATTTAATAAGCTGGGGGGTGAATTTTGTAATGTAAAATTACCAACACGTTAAAAAAAAAATAGATCAACCTAAGTAACTCCATCACCAGCTTTAGTAACTACCAAAAACTGGTAGCTAATCCTGGTATGATATTGCTCCCTCAGACTTTATATTATTTTATTCATATATGCCTCTGTAATCATGTCTAAGAAAAAAATACTGTTTTTAGGTAGTTACCATTATCATCTCCCCCTAAATTACCACAACTTGTAAATGTTATCCAATATCCTATCAGATTCTCCCAATTGATTTAATAATGACATTATAGTTGGTTGATTTCAGAATCCAAACAAGATCTCCATCTTATATCTGGTTGATATGACTCTAAAAAATCTCTCTTTTATCTATAACAGTGCCCTCATTTTCATTCTCCTCTTTTCTCCCCCAATTTATTTGTTGGGAAAAACATGACAAATTGTCCCTTTGAACTTCTCACATTTTGGATTTGGTTGATTGCATCCTGTGGTATCATTTAATATATTCCTTTGCTTTCTGTATATTTTATGGGGGGAGGTCTGATTAAGTTAAAAAGTGCCCAGCCTGACCTTGAACTTGCAGTCCCCTTGCCTCAGTTTCCTGGGATCATAGGCATGACCCACCATGCCTGCTTTCCCCATCACTTTTCTCCTAGTAACTCTAGCAAGTATTGATCATCATAGTATATATGGTGTTTTTTTGTGGATTTTTTTTTTTTTTTTAATTTAACGATAGAGTCTCACTAAGTTGCTGAGGCTGGCTTTGAATTTGCAATCCTCCTGCCTCAGGGCACCCACCACCCCCTGCAAGTTCCTAGAATTACAGGCATGTGCTACTGTGCCCAGCTTGCTTTTGTGTGTTTATTTTTTTGCAGGGATACTCTACCACAGAGCTAAATTCCCAACCAACTTTTTTTTTTTGGTATCAGGGATTGAACTCAGAGGCACTCACATCCTCAGCCCTATTTTGTATTTTATTTAGAGACAAAGTCTCACTGAGTTGCTTAGCACCTTGCTTTTGCTGAGGCTGGCTTTGAACTCTCGATCTTCCTGTCTCAGCCTCCCAAGCCGCTGGGATTACAGGTGTGCACCACCATGCCTGGCTTTTTAAATTTTGAGAAAGTTTTGCTAAATTGCTGAGGCTGGCCTTGAACTTGGAATCCTTCTGCCTCAGTCTCAAGGCATTTGGATTACAGGTGTGCCCTATTGCACCTGGTAGCCTGTTTATTGTTTGAATAGTCAGGATTTGAAGAAAATAAAAAAAAGAACTGAAATATATTTTTAAGAAATGTGGACGCTATGACATCAGGTAATAAGATCTTTTTTTTTTTTTTTTTTCTGTGGTGCTGGGGATTGAACCCAGGGTCTTGTGCAAGGTGATAAGATCTTGCGGGGCAAACACTGTGTATGTTGTTCATTGTTGATAGAAACATTGTTTGGCATGTGGCTTTGTTGCAAGTTTAAGTTAAAATTTGCCCAGCCTGACCTTGAATAAAGAGCTATTCTTTATTCAGATTTAAAAAATCAATGGCAGTCTTATTTCCTTTTTACCAGTATTTGACCATATAACTTGGTCATAAATAATCCTCTTAACTTTATATTTTAGAATATTTCTATTCATATGACTTGTTTGTAAGTAATCCTTTTAATTGTATATTTTAGTGTATTTAATATCCATACAAATAACTTAATTTTGAACTTTGATCTTTTTACAGTGTCAGTGTTACAATGGAGTAGTTTTGTCTACTGAGAGTAGTGTTGCTGTATATGGAATGCTAAATCTTACTCCAAAGGGCAAGCAGGTAAGTAGATTAAACTGTTCTCACTGGTTGAGTGAATAGGTGTCTTTTTTTGTACTTTGGGATTTGGCATGTAAGTAGCCAAATGTGAAGCACTTGTAAATTTAGTGTACCTTGTTTTTCCAATGAAATGTATAAACTACATAATTTGTCTCAGTCTTTTTTCTGTTCCTATAATAGAAAACCACAAACTGCATAAGTTATAAAGAAAAAAATTATTTCTGGAGGCTGGGATGTCCAAGAGGGACTGCTTCTGGTGAGGGCCTTCTTGTAGTGTCATAACACGGTGGAAAGCCTCACATGGTCAGAGAACATATACCAGATAGAAATCAATATGGGGCTGAACTCACTTTCATAACTGAATCAATATGGGGCTGAACTCACTTTCATAACTAACAAGTAACCCACTTCTAAGATAATCCATCAGTGGATTAATGGCATTAATCCATTGATGTGGGCAGAGTCCTCATGACCTAAACACTTCCCATAGGCCCCACCTCCCAACACTGTTACAATGGTAATTAAATGCCATTGTGACTTTTGGAGGAAACAAACTTTATAACTTGGCACAACTTGTTTGATAAGAATAATTCAGAAATTTCCAACCTTACAGAATTCTGAAGTGATCTACACATGCTGTGGATGTATTCATAACTTTTCAACTAGACGAAAATAAAAACCTATCCCAAAATTTTCAGAAAAGAACAATAATCTAAACCTACAACTTTCTGGTCAGAATTTGAAAGCCTGTTTTCAAAAAGTCGTATAATTGGGCCGAGGTTGTGGCTCAGTGGTAGAGCGCTTTCCTAGCATATGGAGAAGCACTAGGTTACATCCCAGCACCACATAAAAATAAACAAAATAAATAAAGGTACTGTGTCCATCTACAACTAAAACATATATTTAAAAAAATATAAATAAATTTTAAAAAGTCATATAATTGATATTCAGAGAATTATTTGTTCTTTAGCCAAAGGGCACATAACCTATTTCAGTTACATTTACTTCTTGATAATTATAGTTCACATAATTACAGTTACCCTTTTTGATTAGGAAGGAAAACAGAAAGATGTAATATATTAACCACAAGAGGGAGCAAACAGTCCTACTAACTAGAAATGTTGGTAAGGCATGCCATGAAGTTCATACAAAAGAGCCTGCAATAAAAATGAATATCGAATTCAAGCTCATTGAGTTTTCTTAGAAGGGATGAGACTGTAAAATGAGGTAGTTGTCATGATGTTACTTGCTGTCCAGTGTTTGGCTCCAAGGTAATTGAAAATTTCATGATATGTGACTTTTAGAATGAATTACTTTAAATGAAATTATTAGGGAGAATTCTAATTTTTAATATGTATATTAAAAAGGTTAACCGTCTTTAGTAAAATGTTTCCATTTTAGGAATGTTTACATGGTTTCTTAGTCTGAAATAATATTTCATAATAATATTAAGTAGTTTTTTTTGTGTGTGTTAATAGAAATTTTGGTTTTGTTTTTAACTTTGCATTTAAGTTTTTCAGTGTGGATAAATATGTTAATTGTTATTAGGCAAAGGCTGGAAAGAGACACCAAATGTTAATAGTAGTTAATAGTTACTCAAGGTCATAAGATTATAATAGTTTATTTTCTAGTTTGTGCCTTTTCATTTAAAAAGAAAGTGTGGCTATGTGTGTGTGTATTTACTCTGAAGAAATAGTAAATGAAAAACTATCAATATAAATTTGAATTATTGAGTCTTCACTTTTAGAAGAAAATGTTACTAATGATGGAAGTTCTTAGAAATATCAGCTTACATTTACCTGCACGCCTGTATTCCCAGCTACTCAGGAGCCTGAAGCAGGAGAATTGCAAGTTCAAGGCTAGCAAGATCCTGTCTCAAAGTACAATTAAAAAAGGACAGTGGTAAAGGAAAAGGAAAATGAAACAAATCAGCTTACCAAAAATTTGGACATAAAGTAAAATACTGTTAATTTTTTGTTTCCTTCTCCTTCCCTGTTTCTTCCTTCTCTACCTTTTAAAAATGTAGGCTCCAGGGGGCCACGAGCTGAGTTGTGACTTCTGGGAACTTATGGGATTGGCCCCTGCTGGAGGAGCAGATAACTTAATCAATGAAGAATCTGATGTTGATGTCCAGCTGAACAATAGGCATATGATGATCCGAGGAGAAAATATGTCCAAAATCCTAAAAGCACGTTCCATGATCACCAGATGCTTCAGAGATCACTTCTTTGATAGGGGGTACTGTGAAGTAAGTGTGTGATGGTCATCTTTTGCAGATAGTACCTCTTTGCCGTTTTGTGGCGAACAGTAGTGCTCAGGACAGACCTACATTTCCTCCTTCCATGCAAATAGGTTACTCCTCCAACGTTGGTGCAGACGCAGGTAGAAGGTGGTGCCACGCTCTTCAAGCTTGACTATTTCGGGGAAGAGGCATTTTTGACTCAGTCCTCTCAGTTGTACCTGGAGACCTGCCTTCCATCCTTGGGAGATGTTTTTTGTATTGCACAGTCATACAGAGCAGAACAATCCAGAACACGAAGGCACCTGGCTGAGTATGCAGTTGTCTTTTTGGTTTTATTTATATTTAGAAAATATCTTCAGAAAAGAAATCTCTGTGTTGGTAAATGATGTCTGTGTGAAAAAAATCTGGTGGCTTATGAGGATAATGTAAGAACATGTTAAGTTTTGCCTCTTAGGCTACAGCTAAAATCTGTTTTTTCACTTTTCCTTGAGCTTTTACATGTTAAGGAAGAAAAAAGGAATCTCTACTTGAGGTAAAGAGGTATTGAAAACGCTAATTGCAGAGTTGAGACTTGGTTAGTAGTGTTGGAATTTTACCTTTCTGGATAGTTTCCGAGTGTTAAAATTTTTACTTGAGAAAAACTTAGTGTAAAAAAAAGAAAAAGAAAAAACTCTGAGTGTCTTGTCCTTCAGGTACACTCACGTGGAAGCTGAGTGCTCTTTCCTGACCTTTGAGGATCTCCTGAACAGATTGGAGGACTTGGTTTGTGATGTGGTAGATAGAGTCTTAAAATCACCAGCAGCAAGCATAGTGTATGACCTCAACCCGGTAGGTGAAGTGTTTTATGAAGGTAAACAAATCATAATCCTTTGTTGGAAGACAATGAGTCTTCCTGGATTTTTGTAGATTTTATGCCTTGGCAAGCTGAAATAAGTGACTAATAATTTGAAGACAAAATTCAATATTAATCATTGTTAGTAATTTTATAATATTTTTAATGTGTAAACGGAGGTTCATACATGTTTCTATTTTAGGAATGTTTACATGGTTTCTTAGTCTGAAATAATATTTCATAATAATAAGTAGTTTTGTGTGTGTGTGTTAATAGAAATTTTGGTTTTGTTAGTTTCTTTATGTACTCCGTATTTTACTTTTCTCCTGTAGAACTTTAAACCCCCTAAACGGCCTTTCAAACGGATGAACTACTCAGATGCTATTGTGTGGCTAAAAGAACACAATGTAAAGAAAGAAGATGGGACTTTCTATGAATTTGGAGAAGTATGTATTCCTTTCTCATCGTTCTTTCTAAGGTAGTAGTGTGCTGAAGTGGATTGCAGTTGCTGCTAAATTAACTAGTAATGTGGAGGGAATCTGCTTGTCCTCAAATAAATGATAATAACAGAGCCTGCTTCTTGGATTGTCTGCGGGTTCATTGTAGAGTGAGCCTTAGAACAATGCCTTTTTTGTAGTATGCCACAAATAACTAGCAAGTTTTTAGCCTTCCTTCACATATCATCCTTTGTCTCCCCATGATCATTCCTCAGCCTCTATGTAAAAACTCTACTCATAATCCACTAGGCTGGCAGAAGTGTTCTAGAAAATTATGAAGCCTTTGAAATTAAATGCAATATGTTGGTATGTGTATAAATTTGTTTTTCTGACATTTCCAAAAGGGATTCATTCATTCCTTCCAAAGCAGATTTACAACTCCTTCCCATGGAAGGAGATTCAAACAGAAGAGAGCCCTTGTTTAAGATGCAAAACTGAGAGAGAAGGCCTTGGTGGACAAGCTTTCAGTACACAGGTTTAGCCTAGTAGTCTCCCTCCCAGCATGCCATAGGAGTGTGGGTTGGCAACAGTGTTCCAGGCCTTAGTTTCCGTGTAATTGTCCTTACATAATATTTGCAGATCTAGTTGTTTCACAAGTGAAATGTGAGTAGCTGCTACCAACTAGTTTTGTTTTTATTTTTAGGAGGAATTTATACAGAGGATAAAGAGTATACTATCTCTATAAATCACCCTATCTTGGGACTTTGGTTTGTTATGTATAATAGCACAATTTTGAACTGAAATCTTGAGTGATTTGTATACCTAGTGCTTAACAGCATTAATGAATAGAAAGAATACAAGCTGTAGAGTCAGAACATGTCCATCTCCTACGTGGGCTAACTCTTGCCTCTGCTCTGATCTGTTGTACAGCTGAAGCCCATTGACCCCGTCTGATTCTTCAATCCTATGGAGGCAATGTCCTCTTGTCAAGGTTGTGGGAACTAAATAAGCTAAATGTCTAGCAGGGTCCCTGGCACAGGGATCATGTCAGCTTGTATTGTACATTGCTCTCATCACATACACACAAGGGCACTAGAATATATAAATGGTTTTCAGGCTTTTCAGGTGTGCAGTAAGACCCCACACCTCCTAACTTAATGTTACAAACAGATTCCCAGAAAGAAAAGTAGCACAAGCTAAGAGACCAGCACTCTCCGGCTCATCTTATCCCCTTTGGCACCTCAGAGGGCCTGGGGCTCCAGCGACTGGAGCTGAAACAGCTATGCCAGGTGGTTGCTCAGCTTTCTTTCTGATTTAATATTAAACAAACCAGTGAGTCTTGTTCAAATCTCAATCAGTTTTTAGAAGGATAAGAGTTTTCAATTTTAACTTGAAAACTCTGTGGTTTACTGAAGGATGTTTTAAGAGAAATAGTCACTTGGTTCATCATCTTTTTTCTTGGCTAACTATTCCAGATGTGATAGTATTTTAGGGGGTTGGGGGTACTGGGGATTAAACTCAGGGGCACTTAACCCCTGAGCCACATTACCAGCCCTGTTTTGTATTTAATTTAGAGACAGGGTCTCACTGAGTTGCTTAGTACCTCGCTTTTGCTGAGGCTGGCTTTGAATTTGCAATCCTCCTGCCTCAGCCTCCTGAGTTGCTGGAATCACAGGCAGCTGTGATAGCACTTATAAACTTTATATTGTTTGTCTTATGATGTTTTACTACTATTGAAGGTATAACTTTATAATAGGAAAGGAGTTCAGATAACAGGAGAATTTAAAGATTAGTGTCATCAATAATGTATTCTGTGGAGGTCAGTGGTGTTGTGGAGCATTGACAGATTACCTTCTACTTTATGAGATTAAGTAGACCATGACTTTAGAACTTGGTAAACTGGCCACTGAGAAAATAACTGAGCAGGATCTAGTCACAGCTTAGAGATTTTTGTTTGTTGGTGAGGCAGGATTTGTTCCTCAAGCTGAGACATACTAAAGGAGAAGGCACATCTTTTTATGGTTTATTTAATAATTGTGTGAATCTATAAAATGTTTATTTCTTTTTTGAAAGAAATTGCTTCTTATGTGGATGTGTATGGGTTGGGTTGGTGTTTATCTCCATTGTATTGTGTGCATAAGAGGAAGGGCTGTGCAAAGGCAAAGAGCTGCTTCTCTCTTGTTGCATTTCGAGTCCTAAATGTTAATGAAGTCTTTTTAACCTCAGGATATCCCAGAAGCTCCTGAGAGACTGATGACAGACACCATTAATGAACCAATCTTGCTGTGTCGATTTCCTGTGGAGATCAAGTCCTTCTACATGCAGCGATGTGCTGAGGATTCCCGCCTTACTGAATCTGTTAGTTTGTGATTCAGAGATTATTAGAATTATGGTTTTTAAGGGAGTGGGGACTGTCCTTTGGAATAAGGTACTACTTGGGGCAAATATTTTGTAAATCTAGAATGATAGTAATACTTGTGGTTCATTTCCTCTCCTGATTGGGATTAACATGCTTCATCAGGGAATTTGAATAATATTTGAATTTTGCATGATTATTGTGCTTCTTTTAACTATAGGAGGTTAATTGTAGTTTTTATTCAAGCCTCACAACAAAGCCATGTAATTGTGCATTTTATTTTTCCTTGTATTTAAAGGTTGACGTGTTGATGCCCAATGTTGGTGAGATTGTGGGAGGCTCAATGCGTATCTGGGATAGTGAAGAAATTCTGGCAGGTTATAAAAGGGAAGGGATTGACCCCACTCCTTATTACTGGTACACAGATCAGGTAAAAACAATTTTTTTAAAGTCTTTAATTTTTTTCATTGTAATAGTTCTGTATACACTGAAATTTTTGAAAGGAGAAAATTCCAAGTGGTACTTGGTGTTTGAATGAGTTATATTTGGTTTCATGGTATAATAATGTTGCATGTGAATGTTGCCATTTTTGTCTTTTACCAAGTTATATGTTAATTTTCATTTGAAAATACATTAATTTCCATTTGGAAATGGCCTTGCTCATTGCTACTGAGTTTTAAAAATATATTATTAGAAATTTCCAATTTCTAGTACTTTCATTTTCCTCTGATAAATGGAGATGCTTAGTTCAGAGGTTGAAATTTCTTCTTTCCAGGGCGCTGCTTAATGTCTGATTTATTTTTCATTTGAATTATTTCTTTCCATGTATGTAGTTTATGAAGGTGTAAGACTATGGGTTGAATTCTGAACCACAATGAGCTAATTCCTCTATAGTGGAAATTTTAACTTTTTAAGATAAAATTTTTATTTATTTATTTATTTTAAGATAAAATTTTAAACTAAGCATTTACTTCTCTCTTGCTCTTGATTTCTTTTTTATTTAACAGAGGAAATATGGTACATGTCCTCATGGAGGATACGGCTTGGGCTTAGAACGATTCCTGACTTGGATTCTGAATAGATATCACATCCGAGATGTATGCTTGTACCCTCGATTTGTCCAGCGCTGTAAGCCATAACTGATTCCTCCTAAAGCATGAAGAAAAGATGGTCATGAAAGGAACAGACTGCCTCATTAAAAAGGAACAAAATGCCAAATTGTTCCATGTTTATTCCATTGGGGTATAGTTTTCTGTTTTTTATTCCCAGCTACCATAAAACCATAAAAAGTAGTTCACATTATTTGAATATCAGGGGACATTGATATCATTTTAAGAAAAAATATCCACTACAAAGTCTGGGGAAAATATGTGGCATGTAACTGTAGTTATGGATACATTTTGGCATTTTATCCAGTTATAGCAATTGTGTTAAATATGCCATACATAATTAAATAGTTTTTAATTATCGTGTAAGGTATCCTAAAAAATATTTTTAAAGCTTAATCTTTCTGTACTTTTAAATGTAACTAGAATTCTTTAATTTGTATCATTTTATTGTATCAGTGATTTAAAACACATCTGTGGGGGCAGCTCACAGTGTGGGCATAAAGATTTGCTAGTGTACCTCAGCAGTAGATTCTGGAATCTAATGAGTACATTGTTTGACATCAGTTAATCTTTTCTGAATCCACATAGCTGCTTTTAATTTTGAGGCATATGATTTGATATGGAAGAATTTGTAAAAGTGGAATTGCCTTAAAATTTAAAGTAAGCATAATTGTTGGGGAGAGGCGTGGTATTTAAATGATTGCCAACATCCTTCATAGCATTAGTTTAAGATAAAGGGGTAGACCGAGCTTCCTTCTTTCCCGGTGGTTTTTAAAATTAAAAATATGTTCCAAAAGAATTTGGCAGTTTGAATCTTAACAAAACTGACTGGCTGGTTGAGTCATCCCTCCCATGTCCTTAGAGCTGGTCTGTGCTACCTTACATACTTCATAGCAGGATTACTGAATGGCTTCAGAGCAGATTTAGTTAATTTTTCCCTCAAATGCATGCCATATATTCTCAATAGGCTGTATTTTCCCAGTGATCAATAAATGGAACACTCATTAAAAACTCTTTGGTGGTTTAATTTTCTCAAACTAAACTTTACTATCTCACATTAGTTCATATCTTATGCGTTTTTAATCTTTTATTTTTTGTGGTGTATATATGTAAAGTTAGATATTCAACTTAGTACGTTACTAATGTTATGGTAATTAAAGAGGCCAATTTTTAAAAATTAGATATTTAGGCCCTAGTTAGAACGTTTTTGCCAATTGCCGGGTTTCTGTTCTCGCGACTAAAAGGCTCAGGGGTCACTCCAGTTAAACTGGGCTAACTGGGCTGCACGAAATAACCACACAAGAGACACAAATACCTTTTTCTTTGGGGTTGCTGTGACGGCTCCTCTGACCTTAAGGGTCCCCAGGAAGAGAGAGAGAGCACGAGCTGACCCCTTTTATTGAGGAGAAGCTATTCAAATGAGGCAAGGGGTCTGGTTTCAGGGAGCTGAGTATCTTCATGATGTCCACTATCAGCAGGTTGACTGACACCTGGGTAGGCCACACCCAAGGGCACAGTAAGAGAAGGGGACACACACAAGGCACTTCCATGGAAGATCTATCCTAAACAGGGCAAGGGGTTATATTACAAAGGAACAGGTGAGCATAGCTTCACCCATGGGGCTGTAGCAAGACATACCCATGGACGAGACACCGACCCTTGCACCCAAGAAGAGTGCCACATTTCTGTGACTGAGAGCCTCAGCATCCAGCCGGGGAGTGTAACTCAAGTCACGTGTTAAGGTTGGTCTCCCATATTTTTGTATCCTTTTTGTGTTAATTTCTGACACTAGATTTTATTCTATGTGTAATTAAGTGAAAATGGCAGATGGAAATGGGGCATTTGTAGTCTATGTGGCTATATCTTTAAATAAAAAGTACTTGGAAGAAGGTGAATGAGCTCTATTTGGCTTCAACTTGGCAGTTTAATTGAACAGAATTTAAGTGAATAGGTTAGGCTTAGTTAGCCTAAACTCTAATTGTATAAGTAGGTTAAGAGTTTTAAAATACTAAAAGAAAGCCAGGATTAGGCAGTGGGTAAGGGAGCAGAGGTCATGGTTACCTCAGGCCATTGAACAGCACACTTCTACGCAGAGACTTCATTTGTTAACTGCGGCAGTTGCTCTGCTCTAGTGCCACAGATACCATTCCTTGTCCCTGCCATGCACAGCTCACAGACACCCCTGGTTCTGAGTTCTGCTCTCATGGGACTCCTTACTGGACTCTTCATCTTATGGCTCTTTCCAGCTGGAAACTGTTGATGCCCATTCATTTTGGCTTTTGTGTGACAGACATGCCCAAAGTTAGAGACAAGCAAGAAGATGGTACTATAGCTGTTCAAATTATAGATAGCACTCAACTTCAGGATGGTTTAATTCATGACTTCTCAGGTTTAATGATGGTGTAAAAGCATCACCAGGCAAACATTCTGTATCATTTTTAATGTAGCCAGTAAATTATAGGAGATGTTTAACACTTCATTATGAATAAGCTATGTGTGAGGTGACTTTGCCCAACTATAGACTTATAATGTTAAATATTTTGAGCACAATTAAAGTAAGCTAGGCTGAGCTACTAGTACGGTAGGTGCATTTAGTACTTTTTCAACTTACCATTTTAACTTATGATGGGTTATGGGGGATGTAACCCATCATATCAAGAAATATCAGGATTTACATACCAACTTTACCTCTTTAATGTTCAGCCATTGCTAGCAACCAGGTTTTTCTACCTTGTTCAGCTCTCTCCTACCTTGCTGCCTCTAGCAATTCCTGAACATGTTTAATATATATAGTAGTTCAGTTCTGTCTTAAGCAACCTTGGCTGTACATTGGGATCACTTGGGGACCTTATGGTCCCTGGTGCCTGGGCCTTACCCCAGAACAGTTGAATCTGAATTTCAGGGACAGGGCAGGACATTTTTAAAACATCTCAGGTGAGGATGTCATGGAGTTGATGGTCACTAGTACCTTCCTCCTAAACTTAACCCTCATTGCCGCAGTCCGGCTGGCTGCAGCAAAATAACCGGGGGGTGACGAACAACTTGTGCACGTTGATACAGCAGGAGTAGGAGCCATTTATTGCCTGACAGGAGCAGTATTTATACATTCCACACAGCTTATCTAATTAGCATAAACTAGATACATCAGTCAACCAATAAGGAATCTCTACACTTAATGGCTCGCTTTTGTTACTTCTCAAACCACTCCCTCTGGCATTTTGCCAGGCACCATCCAGACTTGTTTACGAACTCTAACATTCCCCTGGCTGAATGCCAGGTGTTATTTTGACTTGTTTACAGACTCTAACACTCATTACTGTGGGTCCTTAGTAAATGGTTTCATATTAATCATTGTAGCTGAAATAGGAAAACTGAGGTGATGCTGAGAAACTATAATGTTTCAATTATTTTAAACCTTCTTAAAATCAGTTTGTTTTATTCAGCCCCTCCAGAAAAAAAGGACAGGGGTCGTGATATTCAGATGCTGTAGTTCATAGGCATGTGGAAATCGCTTTCCAGTAAGGTCACTAGAGCTTTCTTGGCTGGGTAGTAGCCTCCTCTGCCCCCATGTCAGTACCTTTAGGTCATTTCCGTGGGCTGGTCATTTTCTTATGCTGAAAAGCCTTCATCTTTCTCATCAGTTGTTACTAGCATAATGATTTGGTAAAGAACGTTCTCTTTGAAGAGAGAACAGAGACAAAATGAAAACTGCAGAGGATAATGAACTTTGAAGAGAGAAATTTGATCAGAGATGAAGAGGTTATGTATGTGGGACAGACACTAGTTTCTAGAGTCAAAATCCAGTTTGATTCTGGTATAATTTAGCATACAGGCTCAGAGAGATGGAGGTATTCAAAATTTTAGCTTATTCTTTAGATATTTACCTCCATCAGTATTGCTGAGTAACATGCTTGTATTATACTGATTTTTTTTTTCAGTTTTAGACATTATCTATTGATCTTCTATAGAAGATGAGGATTTTGCTTCTTCCTTTTCCTGTCCCCACCACTCAACATGTACCCTTCTCATCTCTCCATTTTTTTCTACTTAGTTAAATTTTAATTTTGGTTGGCCACATAGTAAATCAGTTTATTTCCCTTCCTGTCTAAATCTTGATTTTCCTTATGATTAATGGCTTTTATCTTGGTATCATGAATTCAGACATACTGGATAGTCTTGTAGTTACTTTTTCCTGGAAACTAGTTGCCCTCTGTTTTTAGAAAACAATTGCCTCCTGGGATCTATTTCACTGTCATCCTGAGTATTCCCTTTGCTTTTCTCCTATATTGGATATCCTGTTTGCTGTATCCCACGTTTACTCTTTCTTGGTTTACTTTCTACTTGTGCTTGAGTAGATCCTCCAGTAATTTCCTAAGAAAAAGTTTAATGGAAGGTAAATTTATGAAATGACATGCCTGAAAATTATTTTAATCTGTTGTCACATTTAAACCATAGTTTATGTATAGAATTTGGGGTGAGAAAGCATTTTTCCCTAGAATTTTGACATCTGGTTTCCAGTGTTGCTGTTGAGAATTTCTAAGCATTTTGATATCTAATCTTTTACATATGGCCTGTCATTTCTGGAAGCTTGTCCCAAAGTTCTGAAATTGCATACTATTTCTTGGGATCACTCATCCATCCTGATGGGCAGTTGATGGGCCCTTTCAATTCAAAGCCATGTTCTTCAGTTGTGAAAAAAGTTTCCTAAATTGTTTTATTAGAAATTCTTTAAAGTTTCCAATTCATGTTTTCTTTTTGTATCATCCCAGTTTCCTCCAAGATTGTTTTTGTGGTAGGTTTATGTCTTTCCTGTTAGAAGTTTTTTTCAGATGTCAATTGATGCTTAATTGTCTGCTCATAATGCAGAACAAGAGACTGCAATGTTCTCTGGATGCTCTGAGCACTTGTAGGAGATGTAAGACTTACTGCGCTGAGCTTTCTTGACTGGTAGTAGCCTCCTCTGCCCTCATGTTAGTATCTTTAGGTAATTTCCTTGGGCTGTCTGGGTTTCCTGTGGAGGGAAAAAGGAGGAGAGGGTTGGGTTTCTGTACCTTCCAGAAGTAGATATGGTTCATTATCCTCTGCAGTTTTCATTTTGTCTGTTCTCAAGCAGTGTCTGGGATCTGCCATCTAGAGCCTTCTGCTACTTCTCTAGGAACCAAATCTAGTTAGCAACAGAAGGGTGAGAATCTAGGCAGTCTGATGGCTGCTTTAACAGATTTTTGATCTATCTCATTCTAGCATCTTCTTTTCATCTCCACTTCAGAGGTACCTGCCAGTCCTGAGCCACTGAGGGATTCTGTTGTATAAATCTGGATGGTTGCTTTAGAATGTCCAGCTTAAGATTATTTTCTTAGATCTATTATATCAAACACTTAACCTGTCTGCCTTCTGGATTCTAAAATTCTATTACTATGGTTCCCTTTTCCTTGTCATTTTAGACTTGTGCCTAAATACAAACAAAAAGCAGCACTGCCACCAAAACCTCTGTTGACATTTCAGTGGGATTTGGGAGTGAATAGAATAAACTACATTCACTAGTTTAAACCTCCCAACTCCTACCTTTTGTGGTATTGGGGATTGAATTCTGTGGCACTCTACCACTGAGTTACATCTCCAGCCCTTTTTATTTTTATTTTGAGACAGGGTCTTGCTAGGTTGCTGAGGCTGGCCTGGAACTTGTGATCCTCCTGCCTTGGCCCCCTGGGTTGTTGGGGTCATGGGCATGCACCACCAGGCCTGGCTCAAGCAATTTCTTTCCCTGGAGATCATTACTGTATTTGAGGACAATTGGAAGGAAATGGGCATAAGTAAAAGGGAAGAAATGTTCAATTATTAGATGTTAGAAGGACAAATTAGTGAGGAGTGATGACTTCTCTGTAAATGGGGAAAGAAAATAGTGTCTATTGAAAGGTAATAGTGACATTTAATGTTGGGTCGTGGGAATGGGTAGATACGAATTAATCTTAGGTTATGATTGTTACAATGACAATAAAAAGAATTTCCTTAGCATATTCAGATTCAGCTATGAATCTGAATTCATAACTGTCTTCTAGTGGCTGACAGCAGCTCTAACAAACTCGAGACACTGGTTACAGGGATGACCAGTGAGTGATGGGACCTCCCTGGTCCCCACTTTTTGCCACCTTTTTCTGAGATGCAGCCTGAGGGAAGGGAGTAAGCCCTAACATTGGAACCAGATGCACCAGGATTCAATTACTAGTTTCTGCCCTTTTCCAATTATATAGCCTCAGGTAAGTCAGGGAACCCCTGTAACTCTTCCTCATCTGAAAAATAGGGTAACACTGCCTCTTTGTAAGATGGCTACAGTGATTAAGAATTACAGTGTCTGGCACTTAATGAGTAGAAAACGTTATTACCAACTTTTTTTCCTGTTGGCTAAATATAGGCATGACCCAAACATCTACCAAACTTTGCTTATTATAGTTAGTGTTGCTAAAACCATGTCCATTTTCTTGACACTTGCAAAAGGCCCAGTGAATCAAGGACAAGTTGTTGGGGAAGGAAACAGACTTATTCAGTAAGCCAGCAAACCTGAGAAGGTGGTAAACTAGGGTCTTGAAGGACCCTCTTAACTCAGCACAAGTTTTAAGCTACTTTTTCATCTTGAAGCAAAGGAGGAAGAGAGGGGCATGATTTGGTTAGGAAGTGATTGATGGCTGTAGACTGTAACCCCATGGTTAGCAGTCTGTTGTTACGCATAGTCACAAGGTCACAATGCCCCTGTAAATATTGAAAATCTCTTAATCTTGTTTTGCTCTCATCAGTCTTTAAGGGGGAAGAGAGATCAGGGAAGTTTAAAGTTTAGGTAAATCAGTCATGTACAATCAGTTTTGGACAAACATTCTTTAAATGGTTAACAAGGGCTGTGCTCTGGGTGGCAGAGGTCTTTTCTAGTACACCATTATCTGTTTCTGGTCTACCTCCATAGTATCTCCCCACATCCAGAATATTTTACTCTTCCTCCTTTTATAAATTCTAATACCACTTTGATAAAAAGCATTTCTTTGCCCACTCAGCCAGAAATCAGTTCTTACTTTTTTGGGGAAACTTCTGCTCACCAGTGAGTTCCTTACTACATACACATTCATTGGATAAATATAATACCCTCCCCAGTCTTAGCTAAGTGTGACAAAAGACATCTCAGGGCATCAGATTTGGAGGGAGGAGGTAGAGAGGTTCTCAAAGTCAGAGCTGTTAGGTTACAGTGACATAAGAAGAATTCCCTTTGCACATTCAGATTCAGCTATGAATGGGATGGGGCTGAAGGAGAACTGAACCAGGTAAGGCATTGAGGAATCTTTTAAAGTTTCATTCACAAACAGCATTTAGGGCTGGGGTTGTGGCTCAGTGGTAGAGAGCTCAACTTGCATGTGTGAGGCCCTGGGTTCAATCCTCAGCACCACATAAAAATAAATAAAACAAAGATTAAAAAAAAGAAAAGAATAGCATTCTTATAAAATAGGGAAGCTCCTAGAAGGGCCATGCAAGAACAAGAAGGTGGAACTAGGCTATGAACTGTAGGAAAGGGGCTTCTGAGGCCTGTTGCTTCTGTGAGAAGAAATTCAGAATCCTGGTCCTATAGCTCAGAAGAAGACAAAGAATTTACCATCTGCCCAGAGCTCTGGATATGGAGTAAAAGCTTTCTGGGAAGAATCTACTCCCTGGGTTTTGAACTCGCATATCTTCAAGGAGCAGGACTACCAAACAGAGAAATTAATACCAACCTGTCAAGATGGATGAGAGCCCTAGGTCCTGCAGAAAGCAGAAAGGCTCTATAAGAACGCTTCCATCACCGCATGGAGCAGGGAAGTCTCCAAACAACAACTTTTACCAAAACTGAGCTCAAAACAGTAAATGAAAAGAATTAGTGTAAATGAAAGTATTAGGTGGTGCAGAATATGTCTTAATGCTGGCTCAGGCACTCCCATATCCCCTCTGCTCCACAAAGTGAACCTTCAGGAACTTGAGCATCACTACTATAGGGAGATCACCCAGAAGATCACCATCACCTAAGTTCTGCATCAGTGGGCCTTTGTCTCACCCCAACCCTACCCACTCACTCTGCTCAGTCCACATGGCCTCTTTGCTATTCCCCAGCAGCCTATCACATGTTGAATTGTGTCCCCCTAAAATATGTTGCCATCCTAACTAATACCTATCTGTACATAGGACCTTATTTGGAAATAGGGTCTTTATAGATATAATAAAGTTAAGATAAGGCTGTTAGGTGTGGGATCCAATAGGATTAGTGTCTTGATAAGAGGGGAAGTTGGCATGTGGAGATGGCCATATGACATTGGAGGAAGGGATTGGTGTGTTGCAGTTGCTGCCAGCCAAGCAATGCCAAGGACTGCCCAAACTTCTTCCCTCCTTCAGGTCCCTGCTTGGATGTTATGTTTGCAAAGAGGTGTGACTGTCTGACTGTGCTACACAAACTAGCCGTTCAAGCCTCTCTGCATTCCTTTGTCTCTGCTTTCTCTTCCTCTAGCTGTACTTGACATTATATTGTATATCTTTTATCCTTGTCCTCAGATGATTGCCTACCAGAACATTATTTCCATGAGGGTAGAGACTCCAACTTATTTCTGCATGCCCAGTGCCTGCCACCCACCTGACAGAGAGCTGACTTCCCATGTATTTATTCATCAGTGAATGAGTTATTATTTTTTGGTACCAGTTATTGAACTCAGGGGCACTTAAGCACTGAGCCACATCCCTAGCTCTTTTTTTGTATTTTATTTAGAGACAGGGTTTCAATGAGTGGCTCAGGGCTTTGCTAAGTTGCTGAGGCTGGCTGGCTTTGAACTTGCAATCCTCCTGCCCCAGCCTCCCCTGTTGCTGGGATTACAAGCATGCACCATAGTGCCCAGCAAATGAATTACTTTTGTGCACAATTTTCTTCTTAACTTTTTCAAGCTTTTATCCTCCACATTACCTGATAGAATGCTTTACTCGTGGTGGACATTCAGTAAATATATGAAACATTCGGTTAAAAAGGGTAAGTCAAAATGTACATTGTTTTGACCTAGATTTGGTGCTTCTTTGTCATAAAACGATGGTGGGGACAATCAATCAGATTTTTCTGAGTAATCACTGTAGCTTACCATTTGTCACATGCAGCCACTGTTTTTCTTGCACTGACTCCCCTCCCCCATTCTTTTTCTGATTATAGGCACAGTTGAGTAATCTGAATTTAGTTTGTATAGCTCAGAGGTGCCAATCATGGCATATAATGAATTAGAGGATCCTCTCCCTGCTTTCCTGAAGCATTGAGCTGAAACCAACAAATTAATTTTATTTAGAATCACACACTGAACTAGAGTGTTGTTGGTGACAGGCAAGTGCTTTATTTACTAATTAAGTCACCCAGGCTGAGATAAATTCTCTCCCTTGTGTCAGGGGTGCTGCTTATCTGAGGCAGCCCAGAGACTGTGCCTTTTAGCCTTCTGTTTGCTAATGAAATTGGTATATAATTTTGTTAAAAATGTGTGTGTGTGTGTGTGTGTGTGTATTGTTTCCCCATTATAGTTCTGCAAATTCCTTTAGTCTTTCAAGGTCTCTTCTGATTTTCTTAGTAAACTTGCATCAGAGCTCACAATTTTTGAGTTAAAAAAACTCAATATTTTCTACCAGTTTTGAAAAGAAGTTGTATAAAAGCATATTTTATCTGCTTTCCTTTCATAGGAACATAAAAAGTTACTCTTTGGAAAGCTGTTGTCTTTGGTGCTTGTAAGAAATAAACCATAGATTAGAAATAACAATTGTATGTACTCTCTGTTGAAGCCAGATTGTGAAGTTCCATCTTCAGTTATAACCTATGAGTCCACAATAGGTGCACTATGTGAATAAAATGGTGCTAATTCATTTAAAAATATTGTTACATTGATACATATAATAAATTTTTGCTAGTTCCTTTCTCCTTTGTGGTTGAACACAAACCTAACCTGTCCCAACGGTTGATTTTGTGAGGTTTGGAACCTTTATGCCTCGTCACTAATCATCAGCATTTCCCTGGAAGGGGCCAGAAACTCCTCTTATCTCTACCTAGCAGGTGGGGCTCAGCACAAGCCTAGAGGAGTGACTTAACCAGGGCCTCCCAGAGGTGACCAGGAAGATCTCATATAGATCTGACCTCTTGAACCTCTGGCCTTTTCTAATTCTCTCGTCTATACTTATTCCAGCACAGCATTTCAGAATATGGAATGGAGTCTTTTTATGCAGTTTATTTAGAAAAAAGTGGGTTCTGGCCGTATGTAGAAAAGTATATTATCTATAAAGATCACCCCTTTAAAGTGCAACTTCAAACTCACATAATTTTGGCTATGAGTCAAGAATTAGCAAAATGCCCAGGAAGGCAGTTTGATACTTGCAGCAAATTTTACTACTTTTTCTCAAGAAATGCCATGCTTGCATTAGAAGATCATGGAGGTGATATGAATGACAATCTGTTTAATTTTGACATTTTGCATTGGGCTTATAGTTATAAAGAAACCAATAAATTAATTCAATCAAGAGCACAAATTTTAGCTGCAAAATCTGGTTTTCAATTTGATCTAGACTTTTGTCTTCCCTGAATATTCCACATGACTTGGTCCCTTAATTCCTTTAGGCCTTAGCTCAAATGTCAGTGCACTTCTCTGACCCATGGAACTCAAATTACAATAGCCCCCCTCCATCCCCTTACCTTGCTTCATTCTTTTTCTTAACTGCTCATCATCAATCAAAAATATTCTGTCAAGATTATTTCCTGTTTTTCTCCTAAACACTCTACAGGAGACTTGGTCTTCTCTGTTCACTGCTGTTTGCCCAGCACCTATTGCCACAATAGGTGCTCAATATTTGTTCAACGAATGAATGATTCCTGAGACCTTTGTGTACCAAGGACTGGTCTTATACCCCACGACACATTGAACATATATGGACTGGTGGAGGTGCAGGAATGTAGGAATTGTTAAAAAAAAGTGTACGGCTTCCTCTGCACAAGAAATTGGGGATGGGGTCGCTAATTTGGGAAGGTGCACGGAAATGGTCCCGTCAAACTTACTATAACAACCTTCCAAGAAATGCACTTGCCAGCCGGAACTTCACTTTTCCTAACACTCAGCGGTATAATGTTCACTGTTTGATGTCACCTGCCAAACTGCTGCTTTTGAGGTGCTGCTGAGAAATCAAATAGTCACACGAGTGCCTGATATAAAACACTCCCTTTTTCTATCCTGAAAACAAAGCAAAAAAAAAAAAAAAAAAAAAGTCTGTACACTTAGTGGTATAAGTAGGCAGGCAAACTGGACAACTGAGGCAAAATCATCCTCATATTTAGGTAACAGTGATGGAAATGTCTAGAGTCTCACGGAATCATGCTGCCATTCCTACCTCGGCCAGATTGGCAGATGCAACCCGGAGATTGGTTCCGGGCAAGGAGTTGAGTGGCACTTTGGTGCACTGACCTGAGATGGAGGGAAGGGGGCCACTAGCCCAGGCCTGGAGACTTTCTCACGCAGTGGTCAGCTCCCAGCCAGGGTCTCTTAGCCAGGACCGCCCTCTCAGCCACGCCCTCCCACCCAGTAGCCAAGCGTGGACGATTCTCGGCGTGGGAGGTGACCCCATCTGGCCCCACCCCGTGGTCCCTCCTCGACCCTACAGCGAATGAGCTGACTTCCCGAGAGGGGCGTGCCCCCGTCGGGCCCCGCCCCCACCGGGCAGCGAATGAACTTGCGCGCCGCGAGGGTGCCGGGTGCTGCGGCGCCTGAAAAGGGATCGGTGCGCGGGTGGGGAGCGCTCCCCAGGTTCGGTGTTGGTTGGGCCGGTACCAGAGGGTGCCTCTGCGGGAGGAACTCAGGAGCCCGGTCGAGGCTGCCCCGGAAATGCTTTCTGCCGGCACAAACATGGCTGCGGCCCTGCGAGCGGCAGGAGCCTTGCTCCGCGATGGGAGTAAGTGGGGCTGTCGCGGCTGCAGTCGAGGCTGAGGTCCCTGCGTCCCCGGGGGCAGTGGGCGGTTCGCAGCGGGGCGCTCCGGCCTGCGGGCTCCTGAGCTGCGAGGGGCGTTGCGGAGGGACCCAGGATGGACACTGAGGCCGCCGGGTGGGGCCCGTGCAAGGGCCGCGCCGCCGAGTCTCACGGGCCCGCTGGGTGGACGTGAGCTGTGGCTGACTTACTCAGAGCCTTAGTTACTGTCATCTGTACTAACGATTGTTTTGGGGTTTTCGGGAAGGAAGTTACATTAAGGGCCTGTCACTTGAAAGACGGTAAAGCAGGCATCACCATTATCACTACCATGGGCATCTGCTCAGCAATTCCCTCCCAGGTGTTTATTAATCTTCGCAATATAGAACTTTATTTCTACTTTTGAACTCGGAGGTACTCTACCATGAGCTACATCCCAGCCCTTTTTATATTTGAATTTTGAGATAGGGTCTGGCCAAGTTGCTTAACTTCTTATCTTCCTGCCTTAGCTTCCTGAGTCACTGTGCTTGGCTTCTACTGTTTATTATATAAAACGATGCATATTTTTATGTGCACCTTTTGAAATAATCCCAATCTCCTATGTGATAGAAAATGGTTATATTATATATTTAAGTCTTGTGTACTTTGCATTCTACCCTCTTCTGCTCTACCCCAAGCATCCAAAATATTAAAAATAATTTGCTTTTGAAGAACCAGTGATACTCATGAACTTAAGTCACAGATACATTTTTAATGTTTATTTTTTAGTTATTGGCGGACATAACATCTTTGTATGTGGTGCTGAGGATCGAACCCGGGCCACATGCATGCCAGGCGAGCGCGCTACCACTTGAGCCACATCCCCAGCCCCAACAGATACATTTTTGAATGCTTTTTCTATTGGGTTTTCCCTGGAGTTGTGGAGCTTTATTTTCTTTTATCATCTTTTCTTCTTCTGTATACCCCTTTTTGAGAACGTTTATTGTTTATAGCTGGTCCACAGGTAGACCAGTTGTCCCTGTAAAGGCAGTGGGCAGGGCAAAGTTGCCTCGTCCTAATTTGTAAGTGGGCAAGTCTTATTACTGAGTACTCTTAATCTCTTTGCCTAACCACATGCAGTGGTCAGGTCTTGTTTTGGGGATGAGGCATAGTTTTTTCCCCCTCTAATCATCACAACAGCTGGTAAGTCAGCCTTATCACCATTTCACAGATGGGAAAAGTGAGACTTGCAATGCTTCAATGAATTGCCCAAGTGCAGCTTGTTGATCCTATGTGGGATTTCCCAGATCTTTCTGGCTCCAGAACACATACTTTGTATTTAGCAGTCTCAGCTCATCCTTTGAATGATTACTTTTAACTCTTTTTGCAAGACAAATTCTAATTGTTTGGTAGAAGGCACTTCATTTTTCTAGAACCTTTAAGCTCTCTAGGGAGGAAGGTACTTCATTTTTTTAGAACCTTTAAGCTCTCTAGGGGAGGAGAGTGTCTTAGAGATGCCCTGAAGAGATAGGTGTATTAACCCTAAGTCCTGAGTAGAAAGCATCTCTTATTAGCAGCATCACTGTCCTCTCTACAAACTTGGTCAGCCATGGAGAAAAGAATTTTGTAAACAAGGGCATGGAATAGTTAACTCAAAAAGCCACCAGTTCCCAAACTGTACTAGGAAATCCTAATGTACTAGATGGAGAATCTAGTCTTATCCCAACTTCCTTCCTTTTCCTTTTTTTTAGGTTTGCAAGAAGAAATTTTATTTATGACCAGTGGTCAATTTTTGGAATACCAAAGTTCTGTTCTCATACCCCATGTAATCTGATGGAATCTTATTTATATATGAAATTAAGAACTTGGTGAAATCTTACTATGTAGTTTAGAATTAAACTTTTCTAAACTAAGGAGATGTGTGTTGTTTGAGTCTTCATGTGAATGGAACTGAACTTTTTTTTTCTCCCCCCAGTATTAGCGATTGAACTCAGTGGTGTTGCTGTACCACTGAACTTTATCCACAGACCTTTATATTTTGAGACAGGGTCTCATCAAATTGCTGAGGCTGGTCTAATACTTGCAATCCTGCTGCCTTGGTTTCCCCGTTATCTGGGATTATGGTTGTGCACCAGTGGACCTGGCAGGAATTGAACTTCTTTATATCAGTTTGTACTTTCACTTTGACTTAGTTAGGATTACTCAGCACAAACCCATGTCATTGGCTCTGTTGGGAGTATGCACAATCTGGATAGTTGGAAATCTAAGTGGCTTACTTATATAATTTTCCTATATTTTGTACACATGCTGGGTGATTTGAGAGAACTCAGAGCAGATGTAGTTTCTATTCTCTAGAAACTTACAAATGAAACTAATGATAGCACCAACCACGTGGTGGACACTGTGGAGTGCTTCACTTGTCTTATCTGCTTTATTCCTCATAAGAGTTCCAATAGCAAAATGTCATAGCTGGGAAGTGAAGGCTCAGAAAGATCATAACTTGGCCCTGGGTTACTGCTTATAAGTGACAGAACTTAATTCAGAGTTGGACCTGGCAGGTCCACAGCCTGAATTACTCATCAGTGTACTTCTGCCTCTTAGGACGACAGCAGGAGGCTGATCTCAAGCTGATTCCTCCTGTTCAAGTACTAACCAGGCCTGAACCTGCTTAGCTTCCAAGATGAGACAAGACAAGATGAGACAAGACATTCAGGGTGACTTGGCCACAGACTCAAGCTGATTTCTAACCTTCTGGCCTGAGAGTGGGGAAGGAGGTCCTGTGTACTGCATGGGAAACAGTAGTACTGTCCCACGTTGCCCTCTTCAATACCTATTTGGCTTCAATTTAATTTCACTGTATGTCTGAGGATCAACACTCTCTTGCTACAACTGAGCATGGCATGTGGACTCTTCAATTCATGTGCCTTCTCCAGGCCTACCTTTAACTCTTGTGAGGCTCTGGTCAAAAGTATATATGGACACATATATAGCACATGTGGGATAGTAAGCTAATAAAATGGGATGTGTTTTGTCCGCTGACATAGACCTTGGTCTCAACTACAAGGGTACACTCTTGACTTGAACTCTCATGAGCTGCTGCAGAAATGTGGAGGCCTTGGGAAAGTCGACCTTCAGGCTTTCCTGCTTCTCCTCTTGCCGCCTGCCACCCCTTGGCCACGCTTCAGTTCCAGGATTGTTTATACTGATGGCACAGTCTGCCCTCAGGAGGATGGATGGGCAGACCTGCGGATGGGATGGGGCTTTCAGAACAGAGAATTATCGATTCCTAAGTCCTGGGATTTGGGTCTGGTGTGTGGGGTGTGGACTCTGGGGCAGGCTTGTCTCCTTGGCCATGTCAATTGCATACTCCATAGGTGGGTGGGGTGCAGTGAGAGGATGGCCAGAGCTGGCCTGTAAAGCAGAGGCCCCTGGCCCTTGCCAGGGCTCAAGGGCATTACTGGGGGTTCACAGCACTGGTGCTTTACTGGTGCTTGGAGGCAGAAATGAGATCTGCAGTTCACTGGACACTGGCCCAATTTTCACTCCCTAAATCAGTAACCCTTCATCTTTCTGTGGATCCCTCACCTTTCCCCTGACCACCACCCTCAGTAACATTTAGAATGTACAGGGGTTCTTATGAGGGATCATATCAAAACTGCAGCCAAGGCAGGGAGAGGTGATATGTGGCTTCCAAATTGCCTCCCTGCAGGCTCTCATAAGCCATCCTAGGGCAGGGATCTCCACCCATCCCCTTGGAGAGGCCTTAAGTGCTTCTACCCGCCTGCAGAGAAATACTGGGAATATCACCTCTGCCATCACATCTCTTTAAATTTTAAAGCCAGGAATTATACCCTGAGGACCTCTTCAAAAGAAATTACTTTCCAGCTAGATTTCATGCTAGCACTTTAATTTTGTCACAGTGGTGCATGGCAGCTCGAGGGCCTGTCAGCCATGGAGGTGTCAGTTGGGTACAGCGGCAGCGGCAGGCCCCACAGAGAAGGCCCAACAGACTAAGAGTACAAAACCTCAAGCTCAACTGGAAAAGAGGTATGAGTCTAATTTTACGTACAAATAAGAATTTGTCTTTATTGTTGCACACACCAGTGGTTACAAGATACCTAGGAGGAGAGGTACTGGGAAAACCCAGGGTATCAGAAGGGCTATGTTATTTTCTTGGCTTCCTCTAAATAGGCTGTTAAACTACAAATTTTAATGCCCCCTAGCCCTCAGTAGGGCTTTTGTTGAAAAGAGAACACATGAAACTAGCCTGCACATCATGCAAGAATTTGGTCTTGGAATATGTCACACAAATTATGTGTATGCTGGAAATGTATTTATGAACTTAACATAATTATGCCTGAAACATGTCCTATACAGGATAAAGAGAAACTAACTTATCAAGAACTCCTATAGAGGGGTAGGGTTGTGGTTCAGTGGTAGAGCTCTTGCCTAGCATGCATAAGGCACTGGGTTCCATCCTCAGCACCACATAAATGTGAAATAAAGATATTGTGTCCACCTAAAAACTTAAAAATAAATAAATATTTTTTAAAAAGAACTCTATAGAAGACTCTACCATAATTAGAACATAATTATAAATGACATACTTTGATTTTTAACTTATTAAATAAATCAAGTATATGTTTCCTTCCTCACCTCTTTTATTTGCTGGTGGAAGGCAGCAGGTATGTTGCAGAGTGTCCTCTTTGATAGCAGAAGCCACAACTGTCCTCAGGTCCTCCTCTGAAGGGCAGCTAGAGCAGACTTTATAAAGGGAAGTTGTTTAGATCTAAGGGTACCAAGGAATGGTAAGCTTTTACACCAGGCAGAGTGAAAGGAAGAAAGTAGCTGTGACCTGTGTAACTCATTGACCTTTCTAAAGACCTCAAGTCAGTGTAGGAAAGCAGCCCTGAAAATGGAATATTCCAATTTCATCTTTGCTCTTTTTCATGGTGATCAGAGGTTCATTGATAGAATGCTAAGTAAACTGAAGTTTTTTAGGGATAGGACATATGGGTGGCAAACCATCTCCTCTCAACTCAGTCTTCCTAAAAGATGGAGTTAGTGAGGAGGATGAGAAGTACAGATGTCATTTTTGGTTGACAGTGAGCCAAGCAGGGCACTGGTCCTCCTGCCTTCGGCAGCGCCTCTTCCCACCTTATCCCTAAGTTCCTAGGGGTTGGAATAGGTATTGGTTTAAGGTGAAAAACTGATTCAGTGTGGGATCCTGGAAGGAAAGTTATTTCATCACTATATTATTCTAGTGGCAAAAGCCAATAACATAAATAGCCTTAATTTAAATTATTCAAATTAAATAAAAATCTAAAATAAGCCCTAGATTCTATTAAGTTACTTTATATCTTATTTATAGAAAAGCAATAAAAATACAAATGGGAAAAATAAAAGATAAAAAATATCACTGATAATCTTACCATCTAACATTTTATCTCTGTATCTATTTGTATTCACTCGATATATACTTACTGAAATGTCATAATGCTGTACATTCTATTTTATAATTTCTTATTATATCATCATATAATTATAAATATTCTTCTGTATTATTTTAGTAGTTTAGGAATATTTTATTAAATCATAATTCATCCAGTTTCACATTATAGTCATAGGTTATTTCTGGTTTTTCCGTATTTGAGTTGAAACAATACATGCCTTTGTGTATTATTCTGATGGCAGACCTTTTGAAGGCATTGTGCTGTTTAACGCTTGGAGTGAACTAAATTAGAATACTTGTTTTAGTCAGCTTTTTTGCTGCTGCTAAGAGACCTGACCAGAATAATTTTAGAGGAGGAAAAGTTTATTTGGGGGCTCAGAGTTTTAGAGGTCTCAGTCAATATGTTTAAACAGAGGTTCCATTCATTCCTTTGGGCTTGATGTGAGGCAGAACATCATGGCAAAAGAAAGTGGTGGAGGGAAGTGGCTCATGTGATGATCAGGAAGCAGAGAAAGAGACTGCACTTGCTAAATACAAAATATATATCCTGAAGGCACGCCCCCATTGACCCACCTCCTCCTAGCCACACCCTACCTGCCTTCAGCTACCACTCAATTCACTGATTGGGTTAAGGCTCTCATAAACCAATCATTTCTCCTCCAAACCTTGTATTGTCTCACATATGAGCTTTTGGAGGACACCTCACATTCAAACCATAACCATACTAGATAATGCTATTTTAGATTAGGGGTTGGCAGACTTGTTCTGTAAAGGTTTAGGTAATAAATTTTTTTAGGCGTGCAGGCCATATCATCTCTTCACTGCTCTGCACCTCTGCTGTTGCAATGTGAGAACAAAAATAATATATGAACACATGATTGGAACTGTGTTACAGTAAAATTTCTATTTCCCAAAACAGGCAGTGTATATGTGTGTGTGTGCAGATTTGGTGCAGATCTTGTAAAACTACAGGCTGTTCTCTAGGTGGCCGAGATCCACAGGTCAGTTACATCTTGAAGGTTTAATTTAGGATTTGGAATTTGTTTCCTTTCCTTAATGCTGATTATATATAGTAGGATAAAATTATTATTTTCTTTATTAATTGATGAGATTAAGTTCCTAGTATGTCCATTTAGTAGTTCAAAAGAAAACCCTTATATTTTGAGAGTCCCAGAATATAAGAATGGCAAAACATTTAAACCTTTCAAATATGTTTTGCTGCATACAGTTTTATGTTTAAACAGAGGGAACTCGACCAGTCAGACCTTGGTCTCAGGTGTGCTCTGTCTGGAGGGGAGAAGAGACGGAGACCCTTGACTAAAGCTTTGCACTTCACTTTCTGGAATAGAGCAGAGTCCGACTAGGGCTTACTAATACGCCATTCATCATGCACAACACAGTTTTGAATTAAGTGCATGTGTATTTGGGCATTTTCAAATCATGTGCATCTCTTTCATGTTTAAGATCAACATGGGTCTGCAAAATCATGAGCAGGGCAGAGTGACATCCGCTTTTAAGCCACTCTTGTTCTGAGCTCAGGTGTTATAGATGAAAAACACAGTTCTAAATCCCGTTTGCGCATTGATAACCTCTGTGGCTTAGGTAAGTCTTTTAGCCTGGGGTTTCTTAACCAGTAATCTTTTAACTGGCAGCAATCCATGGGAAAATGCACTTAATTTATTGTGAGTCACAGATTTTGAGGGTGAAAGACAGGATCCCAGGAGAAGACTGGTGGTCTAAATATAAAGATTAAAGGCATATTAGTCTCACAAAATGATGCTTCTGGAAGTTTGAGGTAGCAAGAAAAGAAAACCATACCACAGTTAATTTAGTAATAGGACTTCTATATGGAAAAGTTCTATAATAATGACATCTTTAATGAACCAAGTGTCATCACTTGGTTCAGTCAAAAGAGGGTTAAGCTCTTTTTTCTAAGATAGTGGTTATAAATGTGATTGAGGACATTTTATCCCTCTGAGGACAAATTTGGCATTGTCTGGAGACATTTTTGGTTGTCATACTGGGGTAGGGTATGTACTGTTGCCGTCTACTAGGTAGAGGGCAGGGAGTTACAAAACATGCTACATTGCATAGGACAGTCCACCACAGCAAAGGATTATCTGGCCCAAAATGTCAAGAGTGCAGAGATTGAGAAACCCTGGTCCAAGACAATTATATAAAAAGTGATCTTAGTTAATTTTTATAATGGGTTCTAAATTAGAAAATCCCCGACTTCCTTGTAATGCTGCATCTCCCCTTTCCCTGTTAATTGGTTCTTACTCTAAAGTCTGAGCTGAGAATTCAGATTTCCATCTCATTCACCTACAGTGTGTTTGATCAAGAAAGTAGTTTCCACCTGTATAAATTTGACACATGCTTCTCCCTAATGTTATTGCCAAATGTTGTTAAAGTTGTTTAAAACTGCTGTTAAGATGTAATTGTAATATCATTACTTTCAGAACACATTAAGAACAGTCTTCCAAAAGAGAACCATCTCAGCAGGGTTGGTTTACTGCTGTGGGAGCCAGAGGTGGCCCCATGTTAGGTTTAGGAAGTGGGCCCCTCACCATTTATAATAATGGCACTTAGATAAACTTCTGCTGGCTATTTCTCAGCTGCTTTATCAGGAATAAATGGAGGATACAGCCATACAATAGGATATTATTCAGCAATAAACAGCAGTGAAGTACTGATTCTTTCCTGCAACATGGATTAACCTTGGACATTTTATGCTAAGGGAAAGAAATCAGAAACAGTTGTATTTCCATTTCTATGAGATGTTCTGAACAGGTGAATCCATAGATATATTTGAATTTTAAAAAGAAAAGGGAAACAAACGGAAGAAACACTCCTGTTCCTTATTTTCTTCATTGCCATCACATGGCTCTTCATTCATGGGGGCATGCAAGGCCCCCAATTCTCCTGGTCCAGCTCAGACCCTGACCTTCTAGTTCTGGGTCTCTCTAGTCATGGTCTTTGGTGGTTCCCAGAGCACATGGAGACAGACAGTTAGCCCTGAGCTTTACCTTGCCCCTGGCAGGGATTAGGAGTAGAGAACTCCCAGTTGGACTGACTTCAGGCCGCGTAGGCTCCAGCGCTGTGTGGGATTTAGAAGTCTATTTTTTTTTTTTCTGTATAGTACTTCTGTTTTTTTTTTTTTTTTTTTCCAATTTTCCTGAAGCTACTTGACTTAAAACATTTGTTAACAACTTTTACTTTATTTTTGCTTCTTCCTACTTATGCAATGCTTGATTCTTTAGCTTTGGACTAACTTAAATGTTAGTGACATTTTTTTCCAGGAATTCTCTAAGCAGTGGATTTTCAGGGAAGGTAAGCATAGAGTGAGAAATACAGTTTATCATAGCAGGGGTCATGGAAGAAAGAGTAAAGGCAGGCAGTGGAAAAGGAAGCAGAGTAGCAAAAAGTAATTGTAGTCAGGACTCATTTTATAATTCACAAAAGTGAGCAGATAAATGAGTGAGAGATGGTCTTATGCTGTACTTTGGAGGTTTAAAGTTACATGGGAATCCTTCTCTGTATCAGATTTATTATGTTCCAGATTATGCTAAGTAACTCAGTACTTGAGCACTGAATTCTCAAAACAACTTTTGACTTCTATTTAGCACATGTGAAAACCTGAAATTTGGGGAGGTTGAGAACTGTATGTCTATAAAGGCTCTGACATGTACAGATTCTTCAACCTCAGGACAATGCTATATTTCTACTTTGACTCTCAGTCCCTAAAGAATCAGATCTTTGTTTAGGGCTGACAGGTTAAAAGGGAAACATTTGAGCCCAGTTAAGAGCAATGGATGGAGCTAAGAGACGCAGGTCAGAGTCTGAGCTGGGAAAATGGAGAAGTGGAGGCCCGTTATGTCCCCAAATAGGCAACCATGGGGTAGCAGCAAAAAGGTCTGTAGATTTTCCATTTGGATCCAGTTGAGAGTTTGTTAGCTGAATCAAGTATGTCCTAGAGGAAAATAAAATGTGTGACAAATGAATTGTTGCATTTTATTTTATATAGGAAGCCAAAAACCGGAATATTAATGCTAAACATGGGAGGCCCCGAAACTCTTGGAGACGTTCATGACTTCCTTCTGAGGCTCTTCTTGGACCGAGACCTCATGACACTTCCTATTCAAAAGTAAGATATGTATAAACCCCTGCGCTTTTAAAAACATATGCAATGCATTTGGCTTTACATGTACCTCAGCTCTGGAGTTTGAAAAAATTGAAGAGTTTCAATACATATCTAGTAGTGGTTAGAACAGCAGCATTCCGTCTTTAGGAACTCAGAAGATGTGATACAGAAAGAACTAATAGGGTGGAAGCTAGTTAGTGAGCATTCTGCTTGAGCCCTCTCCTCCCCAGAGCCCTGGAAATTGCAGTTGTCTTGACACAATGGAAGTACCTTTAAAGATTTTTAAAGATATATTTGTACTTGGCACGTAACGGCTGATTAACACTCAGAGAAGCAATGATGATTATTCTTTTGTATTTGAATATGGATTACTGCTATTCTCCTTCTCTCTTTCATTCTTCCTTTCCTATGTCCTTCTTTCCTTTTAAAATAGGTTTTGCAGTGAAACATACATAAATATGATTTAAAAATGTAAATAGTATAAATATATTGATGGTACAAAGTAAGTGTCCCTTTTCCTTGAACTCCAGCCTCCCAGTTTCCTGCCCAGAGGTAAACATCCAGAAATAGTCAATGCATAGCTGAGTGTGTGTGTGTGTGTGTGTGTGTATCTGTAAATATCTTCCCCCAACTTTGTTACACAAATGTGAATGTACTTATGAACATTATTTGTCACTTTGCTATTTTTTAAAAAATTTAGCACTGTATTTTGTTTTATATCATAATATATAGATCTAGCTCATTTTTTAAAATGACTGTTTAAAATTAACATAATGCTAGGCTTGTGCTTCACTCATAGACAATTAAGTTGTTTACAGTGTTGCAATGTACATATTTTTTGCACACATCATTGATCATATTTATAAGTACATATCTATAAATTAACATTCATTTTGTTAAATTAAGAGCAATATATACTTCCTGTATTTTATATACTAATTCTTGTTAAGTACAAAATCAATATATAAGATAGTAGCTAGTAAGGATCCAGGGCTCTCTGCGTGGATGTCAGGAGTCCTGAATCTTCCAGGTGTGCTGCTAGAACAACTAGTAGAGAGCAGAGGTGATTATTCCTTAGAGAACATCTAGCTTCAGCTCTCTGTTCTCTGTCCAAAGAACTAGCTGTTGTCAGTGACCTCAAGCTTTTATTTATAAAGGCTTGACCTTGTTAGGTTTGTCTTAAATTTTTGTTTATCTTTATTGAGTAGAAAATATTTCTCAGGTTGCTAAGGTGGAATAAAATCCACTTACCTACATGTTAAATGGTTTAGTAAGCTGGCACCATTCATCGCCAAACGCCGAACCCCCAAAATTCAAGAACAGTATCGCAGGATTGGAGGTGGATCCCCCATCAAGATGTGGACTTCCAAGCAAGGAGAAGGCATGGTGAAACTGCTGGATGAGTTGTCCCCTAACACAGGTACACTGTTTCTTCATTAACATAATGCTAGGCTTGTTATTTCAAAGTAGTTATGAAATTCAAAATAGTACTGGATGCAGTGCTGATGTGTGTATTGGTCACTCTAGATTTGTAAGTTTCTGCATAATATATGATCACTTAACTGAGTTCTCAAGTCATTACCCTTGCACTTTAGAGCCTTTCCATTACTTTCTATGTTACAAAGGAAAAAGCGGAAAATTTGTACCATGAGTTTCAAAAGGAGGTTCAAGGTGTTACATAGCTAGATTATAAGGCAGAAGCAACATGAATAAAAAATGCATGTATCATTGTATTGGAAAGAAGTCCTTCAGAAATGGATTGAGCTGCTGCTGTGGCCCTTTCTTTCTGTTTGGATAGATAATTAGATCAACATCGAGAGCAGAATTAGCACCTTCCACTGAAGCCATGAGACACTAAGCAGCATTCAGTGACTGCTTTCAGCTCTCAGCAGCAGCACCATTGGCAGATATCAAAGTGGCACATTGGACATGGAACTAAAAAGAGGATTGTACACATCTGGTGACTGCCCTTTGAGAACTTTTAAGCAGAACAATCGTGTACAGAATGAGACACCAAATGCACAAATGAACCACAAGTGCCATGTTGAATCGCATCCAAGACTCACTCAATGCAGGATACACCATTATTTCTGTACAATACTGAGAAACACAAAATACTGGCAATTAATTTTAAGACATCATCTATTGTAGATGTGGACCAATAAGAGACGTGTTAATATTGCAAAAAAAATGTTCGTATTAGGACACAGGAAATACATTCATTGTAGATACATTTTAGGGCTTCAGGACTCAGGACAGGAGTGTGACACTGTGGAGACTCTCAAGGCAAATTAGCCCCCATTAGGCAGGACCAAAAGGAGTATTCCCCTCTCTGAGGAGAAATCATTGAGCATCAACTTGAATTGCTCTCAGAATCCACCATTTCCCATTGTACGAAGGGACAAAGGTTTCTAGTCCCTTAGCAGAGCATTTCACTTGGAAAATTGTTCAATCGTGCTTCTGAATATTAGGTTGCGTCCTGCCTGCCGCTGTGGCTCAAGGGCATTTCTTATACAGTTCAGCCACAGATGCCACAGTGCATCTTTTTAAATGTTAGTGGAAGAAAACTTGGCTGCTCTCCATTTACTCCTATTTGGTAGAGAACAAACTCTCTCTCAAAAAAAAAAGTGTTAATAATGAGAGAGAGAGAGAGAGAGAGAGAGAGAGAGAGAGAACTTTAATATTTATTTTTTAGTTTTCGGAGGACACAGCATCTTTGTTTATATGTGGTGCTGAGGATCGAACCTGGGCCGCACGCATGCCAGGCAAGCGTGCTACCGCTTGAGCCACATCCCCAGCCCCTCATTATTAACACTTTATCATCATAAAAGGTTTAGTGTGAATCAGGTTTGCAGCTTATTTAGTAGAAAAAAGAGGCAGAAAGGTGCCATTTTTTTTGTTTACATGTTACTATGGTACCCATCAACATCAAGACCCCTAATAGAGATGTCAGACTAGAGAAAGGAAACCAGATGGAAGAGCATCCTTCCCACCTCTCCTTCCACTTTGGTTTCTGTGATTTGTCCAAACCGATCAAGCCACCTTTTGCCTCAGTCTCACTGGTTGGCTGGGCAGAGTTCCCACAGAATGACCTGGATTGAACCAATGTTCCACTCAGTATCAAATGTCTGATCATTTTAATGTGTGTCTATGTTATGCAAAGACAGGAAGTTACAAGCTTGTAAATTCTGGGATTAATCGTTCTCTGCTTTGGTAGGCATCAAAGGATAATAATGTCCACTTCATGCTTACATAATCAAAATGTGAAAGTGGTTTTGAAAAAACAGGGATTAAGTGTTCTATCTTTTAGAGTCTTACTTTAAAAAGTTCACTACTCTTTATTGGAAGTGTGGGCCTAAGTTTCAGGTATTTATGGAGCCTGAGTCAGCTGGCTTGTCCCATTACACTCACTCCTAATGTGGCAGGAAACTGTCTTTCCTCTTTTGCTCATTCCATTCATTTCCCTACTTACACAGCCACTCTTTCATCCATGAATTCCCACATCCATCCAACAACCAGCCACCAGGTGTGCGTAAGCACTGGCCGCGGGTCACACACAATGCTGAGCAACAGACGAGCAAGTGAGCTATGTGTTACCTTCATGGAGCTAACTTTCCTGGTGGTTTTCACAGAGGCAGAAGGTTACTTCTCTTGGGAATGCTTTAGATTTCTCTGGATCTCGGAAGCTCATCTAGGGTCCTGGTCCTGGGTGGGTGTTGGTATTGGTGACCATTTTGGCAAATCACTATTCTCTGTGGCCCACGGTTGGCAAGCCACTTAAACCATGTTGGATGACCACACCTATCATGTTAGTGGGCCTGCTTTGGGGTATGGCAGTGGTGTTGAACATAGGCCAAGACCACCCATTCGTTCATTCCACAGCAGCCTATTGAATGCTACGCATTGTTTAGTGCTGCTATTCCGAATTGAAAACCGTGGTTTCTATTTATAAGAAGCTTCCAGTTCAGTGAGACCTTGCTGCTTCAGGCAGTCTTCTTATGAAGCAGAGAGAAAATCTTTTGGAGACTTATTGTAGAGATGGTACACAAAATGTGTGCGGGCTGATCAGCACAGAGTATGAATGTAAGATAAATGAAATAGTGTGTAGGCTTCAAAGCTTGGTGGGGGAGTTTTGCAATGAAGACCAAGAAAATCACTAAACGGGGCTATGTGGCTCTCCAGATTGTCCAGAAGTAGGCTCCCTGTCCTTTTACTTGCACTTCAATGAGTGCACACTAAGCCGAACCCAGTGCCTTTTAGAGGAACCAACAGTCAGTTCCGTCCCTTCTGTTCCTCTTTCATGTTTCTCAAGTTTTCTTTCTCTAGTGTCCCCCAAAGTTTATGTATTGGAAATAATCCCAGAATTCATATGTCAATGACATTTGGAGTTGGGCTCTTAAGGTTAGATGAGATCAGGAGGCTGGGACACCTATGATGGCAATAGTGGCTTTATAAGAAGAAGAGGAGAGAGCTGGGGTTGTGGCTCAGTGGTAGAGCACTTGCCTCGCATGTGTGAGGCACTGATTCCATCCTCGGCTCCACATGAAAATAAATAAATAAGCCGGGCGGACTGGAACATGCCTGTAATCCCAGGGGTTGGGAGGCTGAGGCAGGAGGATTGTGAGTTCAATGCAGCTTCAGCAAAAGCGAGGCGCTAAGCAACTCAGTGAGACCCTGTCTCTAAATTAAATTCAAAATAGGGCTGCGGATGTAGCTTAGTGGTCGGAGTGCCCCTGAGTTCAATCCCTGGTACCCCAAAATAAATAAATAAATAAAAGGGATTGTGTCCATGTACAACTAAAAAATTTAAAAAAGAAGACAGATCTGCGCTAGCATGCTTGTTCTGTCTTGCCATGTAGTGCCCTCTGCCATGTCACTATGCTGCAAGAGGGCCCTTGCCCAATGCTGGTGCCTTGCTCTTGGGCTTTCCAGCCTCCAGAACTGTGCCAAATGAACTCCTAGTCTATAAAAATTACTCAGTCTGTGGTATTTAGTTGTGACAACAGAAAATGACTAAGACATCCTCCCTTCTTTTCTACACAATTATAAAGTTGACCTTTGAACTATGTCTTTTTGTTTATTTCTACTAAGAAATCTTGAAGCAAGAAAACATGATTGTAAACAGATAAAAATCTTTCACACTGTCATTTTTTAGGGACATGGTTGTTGCTTGGTGGCCAGAATGGAAATTTTTGAGATTTGCACTGGTTTTGCATAGAATTGAATAATTACCCGATATAGTGAGTTATAGCAAGGGATATGGTTTCACATAATTACAGGGCAGTATAATCATGTAGAACATAGATGACACAGGTGAGAAGTATATTCATAGGATGAAAAGTCTAAGTCTAAAATATGTTTTTAAAAATTATAGTTTGCTTATGTGGGCAGCGACTGCTTTTAATGAAGCTGAGAACACAGTGGGTAGGGGGTTGGGATCTGGGTCAGGTGGCCCTGCTGCTTCCTCCTGGTGTGTGACTTCAGGCAGTTTGCTTACCTCACTAAGCCCCCTTTCTGAAAGGGAGGTAGCAGAATCCACTCCTTGGGTCATTGTGAAAATTAAATGAGATAATCCTAAAAGACATTTGCATGGTATGTGGCCAAAATTCACTAAATGTGAGTTTTTATTTCTCACCATTGGCCCAGAGTTTACCATCTGATGCAAATTAAAAAGCATCATGCTACATGTTTCAGACCCTTCTTCTAAAGGATCATGTCCCACAGGGGAACTATTGTACATCCTAAATTAATGAAGTTTTACTGTTTAAAAATCCCATTTTCCTTTCTTCTTATAGTTCCCTCCAAAGTATGTCCATTTTGAGGCAGACTAGGCCAGGCCAGTGAGTTGTGTGCTTAGCCATCACTCTGGCCAGGTGTGGTGCCCACCAAATGTGGTGCTGGTTAATGTCTGAGAGGCTCCTTCCCCTCCCTGTGTCCTGCCAGGGATAGCCAACTGTAAGACATTCATTATGACAGCAGGGACCCTCATGAACATTGCTTGTTGGCTCTTCAGGCTAGGCCAAGTCAGGGTGCATGGCCACTTTTTCTAAATATGTGTTTGTAGACCTTTAGAAAATATTATCTGTTCTTTCCAGAGTATTTTACTCTGTCTCATTTAAAAACATGGTCACCACCCTGACTTTATCTGCAAGAACAGTCTCTCAACCCTCTTAGTCTGCACTATTTGGGAAACTCCCAGACCCCAGGCATTTAGACTGCACTTTTCAAACACTGGACAGGTGAAAAGTCAATGTGAGAAACTGGTTGACCTGCAGCATCTGGGGAGCTCACTCTGTCAATCTGCTAATTGTATTGTCTCCAAGTAGATTAGAAAGCTGTTTCCTCTGGCTTGCTAAACCTCAGCACTGAGAGCCAAGGGTTGCCTAGAAATGAACTTGAAGGTTTTGTGATGTTTGATAATTTTAAAAATGAAGCACATAATTGTCGAACAGTTGGTCCTTTGAAATTTGCTTATAGGGTTGTGTCCCCTGGGGTGTTTTAACTACAATTCATCTATTTTATACAAGAGAACATAAAATTTGTGGCCTAGAAGGAACTGACAGTTGAAAATGATTCCGTTTATATCCTTCCTTCCTCTTTTTTTTGCAGTCTCTAGCACAAGAATACTGAATCAGACCATTCTTACACACACACACACACACACACACACGACCATTGACATCTTGTTTCTGCCCTTGGTAACATGTTCCATTATTTCATAGTTCCCTGGGTCAAGTTATGAAGGATATTGCCCATGTGTACATCCATGTATATATAGGATACATTCTTTATCTTTTCTTTCACTTTTAACCTAATTGTTTCTAGTGGAAATTTTGTGTCATGTTCTTCATTGCAGTCCCTGCAAATACTTTGAAAAATAACATAATCTGGGTTCTAACATAATCTGAGTTCTGTTATTCCTTGACGTTTGTATAGTGTATGCTCAATATCATTCTTGAGTGTTAGTTTTGTATAATCTCATGAAAGGCAATGCAGCGAGACCAGGTGACTTTAGGAAGCTTTCAGTTTTATGATTTTATGAATGCCTGAATATTTATGTAATATGACTGCCTTTGGAATGCAGGAGGATAAAGAAGATAGAAAGGGGAATTGGTGAAACCACAGAGGAAGAAGGAACACAGATGCAGACTCAGGCCATTTTAGGGCCACAAACAATTACTGTACATCTCACTTGATGCCTCTAACTTAAGCAGTGTTTATGTATGTTATCAATGAACTTTTAATATGACTCTCAGTGCTTTTGCATTTGTTTAATAAAGTGGGTGACCTGGGGCTCAGGGAAGTGGGTAATGGGAACAGATGGGATGTAGAAGGAGATGGGCTTTGGAATGGGGGACTCGGGTTACAATTCCAGCTCTACTGCCCACCACGTATGGTTTTGGACAGGTCAGTGAACTTTCAGCATCTCTGTTTCCCTATCTAATAAATGGAGTTTAAGTGTGTGTGTGTTGGGGGGTGGGGGGAGCAGAGTGTCTCCTCCAGTGTCTAGTGTGCAAGAGTTGACACTTTAAGAACAAGAACAAGTGCTAGTTTTTCCTCCCTTTTCTTGAATCTCTCTTTTCTGAGCCAACAATTAGGAACAGAAGTATGAATTTTAAAAACCATCATACTAAGTAAAGGTGTATGGGTAGGCGGTTGATCTTAGAGAATAGTGACCGAAAGTCTGTGTACCAGCTGAAGAATAATTAAGATCCCAGGAATATTCTAAACTTGCCCACATTATCAGCATCATAGGACATTACATTCACTGTTCTTTGTTCTGGGCACTACATTGTGTTTGGTGACTCTAAAGAATCTATATAAAGATTAATACTTTCTCCTTTCCACTTGTGCTTCCTAATAGCTCCTCACAAATACTATATTGGATTCCGGTACGTCCATCCTTTAACAGAAGAAGCAATTGACGAGATGGAGAGAGATGGACTAGAAAGGGCCATTGCTTTCACACAGTATCCACAGTACAGCTGCTCTACCACTGGTAAGGGTGGCTTTTTAAAATTTATTTATTCTAATTTGTTATGTATAACAGCAGAATGCATTTCAGTTCATATTACACATATAGAGCACAGTTTTTCATGTCTCTGGTTGTACACAAAGAATAGTCACACCATTTGTGTCTTCATACATGTACTTCAGGTAATGATGACTGTCTCATTCCAAGGGGTGTTTTTTTGACAATGGGCAGGTGGATAAGACCCTGGCAAAGTTAACCAGGGAGTCTGAGTGCCGTAAAAAGGATAAATCACTTAGATTTGAATGGCAAATCCAGCCTGTCTCCTTTAAACATGAGAGTTCAGGTCAGTCCATTTGAAATCTCATGGTTCATCTGCTCCTTGAATTATTGGCTGGTCAACTGAGAATTACAAATGGTGGGTGGAAGGCGGTGGCTGTGTGTGTTCACTGCCTTAATACAGTTAGATAACGAATCAGTAATGAACCTTAAGCCACTCTCTAGGTTTACATCACATTCTTTTTTTTTTTTTTTTTCCAAATATGTTTTTGGCGGTACTGGGGATTGAACCTGGGGGCTCTACCCTTAGTCCTTTTTTATTTTGAGACAGGGTCTTGCTAAATGGCCCAAGCTGGCTTTGAACTTGTGGTCCTCATCCCTTAGCCTCCTGAGTAGCCCCTGTGCCTGGCACACATACAGCCTTGTATTTATGGCTACCCTGATATTAATTAGCAGAGGTGATTGTTGTTTCCCTTTTGAAAGCAGATGCCTATATAGCATGGACAGTAGTGGTATTTTTGTTGTTATTGTGCTGCATTCAGTGATGGTTGGTTGATAGTTAAACTGAAATCCAGTTCTGGATTCCCTTTGCAAACTTCCCTCAGTGTTCTTTATTTTAGAAAATGTTACTGCTTGCTGTTTCCATGTACTTAACTGGAGCTGGAGAACAAGTTGTTTGGCAATCTCTGTGTCATTGCTAATAGGTAAAACGCCTACTGTCACCTACAAATACACTTATTTTTACTCCCAAAATGCTCTTAGGCAGTAATGTTTATTATTTCTATAACTATAAGGAGAAACAAAGGCTGCTGGTGGGAGAAACAAAGGCTACTGGTAGAAGAAACATTCAGAGCTTGTTGAGTGCCTTAAATATTTATCCAGAGCCTCTGTCAGGCCCCCTCAAGCATTTGAATTGTTATTTCTTTTCACAATGTATTTCTCAACTTCAAATTTTTTTGGTAATATATTATTGGAAATGAGTCAGATCTTAGAATTTTTAAGCTCTACTTCTGTTTTGTTTTTAAAAATTTACCTTAATCTATAAATGTTTGCTCTCAAAAGTAGGTAGGTTTAGAAGATTGTTCTTTTATGACAAAGGGTTGACTTTTGGTTTTGTTTTCCAGCTGGCTTTTTTTGTGTGTGTGTGTTTGGAGCTTCAGAACATACTCAGTTTTTCTTGAGTGCATCTGTGTGTAAGGACAGGTACATCTTTACCTCTGAGGGTGAAAGCCTTTAAGATACACATTTATTCTTTGAGGCCCTAGAGTGTCATTTATCTATTTTGTCTTTTAGACATGAGCTGTCGTGGCAGAGCCAGTATAGTTTGGGTGTCTATCACAAGCACTTTTCTCAGTTGCTTTTACCCCTTCTGCTGGTTTATTGTTTCCGAGTAATCGGAATGCGCTAATATAGCAGCCCAAATTCCTTTTATTATATCCAATAATGATACCCAGGTATTTTGTGAAACTGAAAATGACATGGAATATTTTTTGAAAATATTGGTTTGCAATATGAATATTGGTTTGCAATATGAATATAGTAGTAACTACTTTTGATTTCTAGAGATTATTTTTGACCATTGAATGGACTCAATTGGGATTCTTTTGATTCACTGTTTTCTACTCACAAAATTGAACCTTTTTATTTTTGTGAAAGTTGAGCCTTATCCTAACCATACATTTGAGTTAAAATATGGCTCTGTTCTGATTAGCCTTTTAAATGGGAAACCTAACTGACTAATAGTTCCTATGATTAGAAAACCCACTGGCTTAGTGATGAGAAGCAAGCAAATATTTTGGAACTTGTCCTATTTTAAGATTGAGGAAGAGGCTCCACTTAGGATTGGCTTCATGGGTTGGAGTTTGGCCACAATGCCCAGTTCCCTGGGCCAAGAAAAAGTTGCTTTGGTTGGCACCATCTGCCCTCCTGTAGGTTTCAATTTTTCATCTCCCACTTAGAAATACAAATTTTGTTAGATTGCCTGTAGGGACTTGGTATCCATTTAACTTATTCTAGGGATAATGATGTTGTAGCAGCACATACAAAGAGAAAGTCCTGATAGAAAGTGTGGCTCACCTTATTATGATACCACGAAGATGTGTGGTGATAACACTGTCATTGTAACATAGAAAGTATTTATCTCATAATATTAAATAAAAATGCACAAATACTCAAGAGAAATATATATATACACACACACACACACATACTAGTATTATAACTTTGTAAAACAAAGCAGCTATAAAGAAAATACCTGAAAACAATTGTGTTAGAACAGAACAATGACTGCATTAGCATGCTGGGATAATGGCTGGTTTCTTTGTTCCTTTCTTCCTCACCCATACATTTTCTGTAACGGGACTGATTACCCTCATAATGGGAAAAAATTCTAACCTGCTTTCAATGGTAAGACTTGGTCCTGATAAGTAACAACTGCTTATATTTCATAAATCTCCAACCATCACGTTTCTCACTAGAAATGGCCTCAATAATCTTTGAGAGTCTGTTGAAATTGATTGCTTTCTTGTGACCTTCATTTGCAGGGTAGTTAAATCTATATGCATTTTAGAGTATTGAAAAGATTGTAATTAGACTGGGATTCTGTATAGAAGCAGTTACCTACTTTGAACTTTTAATTACTGCCTTTCCTAGTCTTTTTAAATTTTCACAATAATCAAAGTATGTCTACTATATTTCAGGGAGCAGCTTAAATGCCATATACAGGTACTATAATGAGATGGGAAAGAAGCCCACGATGAAGTGGAGCACTATCGACAGGTGGCCTACACATCCCCTCCTCATCCAGGTAAGCCAGGACTGCCAGCAGTCCCCATCACCAGCCTCTGGAGTGATCAGGTTCTTGTCCCTTCTTGGTTTGTGGTGTCCTTCTGAGCCTCTTGTTCTCTTGCTTAAATTACATGCCGGGGGTTTAAAAGAAAGTATTAGATTCCTGATTTATTATGAAAAGAGAAAATAAATTTAAAGATTAAAATAGTTCTACTCTTTTCTTTCTTCACATTAATGCTCTTAGTCTCAAATCATAACAAAATAACATTTTGAGTTTTGTGTTTCCCAATGACCAGAAGAATATTTAAGATTGTACATGTTTCGGCTAATTTACATTCATAGATTGAATTACTGACAATAACTGAAACCCTTTATTTTCTAAATATTTTAAAATATCAAATTTAAAAAATTTAATATGCCTACATGTTCTGAGACATGAAAATAAAAATGTTTCAATGGAAAAAAGTTTCATTGATTTAAGAAGTTTCAGCTTTCTCCTGTACAACTTATATGTATAATACGTATATTAATGGGTACTTGATTTTAGGAAAATCATTTTAAACTACAATTCTAAAACAAATAGCTTTGAGTTGGTATTTTATTCTTTTATGTCCTTCAAATATGGGAAGGCAGTTGGTAAAATATTGCCCTGATTCATACAAATAAGTGGGGTTTTTTTTTGTTGTTGTTTTTTGTCAGTAGTTCTAGATTGTCCAGTTTATTTTCCATTCTTTGAACATTCTCTGACCTCTGGCAAAATACCCCGTGAATTAAAATCTACAACCACTAGATGGTGCTAGACATCATTAAAATCAGACCCTCTCTCCAGAGCAGACCCGGCCCCTTAGGCTGGTAAAGGGTTAATTCAGGGGGTGAACTCCAGTTTTAAGTAAAAGGTGAATAGAAGGAGCCCCCATGGGGATGGGTGTCACCGAGGGCTCTGTGTTCCCTGGCAGGACCCAGCACTGCCCGGAGCCCCACATCCCTGACTGCAGCCCTTGGAGGCTGTGGCTGGAGGGAGGGGTGTTTCAGGTCAGCTTCGACATGTGGTGCAGAGTACCGAGGGATCTGCACAGCATCTGCCCGCGCTGATCGAGGGAGTAATTAGATTTGCATTAAAATTCAGCCCTTTGAAAAGGGGGGAAGCAGAAAGATGGAAAGGTCTCTTAACTGAGGAAGTCTCTGTTCATAAAATAAAAGGGAATTTTAGAGGCATTTATCTGCCCTCCTGGATGGTGTGATTGAAAGCTCTGAGGGCCGCGGTGCCTCTTTCATTCTGCAGAGGGCTGTGCGCAGAAGATCCCGCAGATGGGCTGTAGGTGATTTAAGCTGCACGTTACGTGCCCATGACGCCTTGGTGTTGAAGATGGTTTGGAGACTGCGATGAGCCATGATGTATAATGTTCGTGTTTGCAGTTTTGCAAGCTGAGCAAGGGAAAGAAACACTGAGCTCTGGATGAGTTAGGAATTTTTTTTTGGAAATGAAAACAAAACTAAAACCCTTAATTAAACTAAAACTAAAAATATAGTTTAAAGAAACTAAAACATTTCTACTTGTTACAGGTAATAATTACTCAAAATAGTCATTTTACTACTATGATCTCTGATATTGCTATTTATCTCACTGTTGGAGTAATTGGAGTCAAATTATGTCCCAAGCTACTTAAACTTCACAGTGGCCTCCTTATCTAGGTTGTTGCCCCCAAATAACCCTTTCTAAACATCCTTAGTTTCCAAACTCTGCAAAGACCACCGGAAAGTATAGTTTTTATTTATATCAAATATTACCACATTTAATCTATTGTTAAATCATAAATTCTGAAGAGGGAAACTTAACTTTAGGTGTCTTCTTAGGTAATACGGTATTTATTTATCAAATTTGAGAGTTCTAGAATGATTGATAGTACCTCAATATTCATTAGGGAATAGTTTGCACCTTTTACAGTATTGACTGACCACTCATATAGCAAAATACTTACAAAGGCAGATTTGTATGGCTGGGAAGTGACCCTTTATCAATTAAAAAAATCTTTTTATTTGGAAATAATCTCAAGGATTTATAAAAAATGATAAGCATAAGAAGAGTATAACCAGGCTGTGGTATACACCTATTAGCCCAGCTGCTCTGGAGACTGAGGCAGGAGGATCACTTGAGCCCAGGGGTAGGTGGCCAGCCTGGGCAATAGAGAACCCTGTCTCAAAAAAAAAAAAAAAAAAAAAAAAAGGGAAAGGGAATTTTCTTCTACTCTTTGCCTACATTCATGTATTGTTAACATTTATCCTACTTGCTTTATTATTTGCATGCTCTGTGTGTATGACTATGTATGTTTGTGCATATATGTGTATTTTTTCAGAACATTTTGAGAGTGTTACTACCTTCTACACCTAAACATTCTAAGACCAGGACTATTCTCATACATAACTGCAACACAGCATTCAACATCAGGGAATTTAAACATTGATACTCAATTTTATCTCATTTCTGTTCATATTCCAATTTTGTCAATTGACCTGTTACTGTCCTTTGTAGCACTTTCTTTATAAGTGAAATGATAAAGAATGATTCAAGTGTGAGATGAAAGAAAGCCTCTTATGATCTGGCATTTCAGCACCTATCCATGTGAATTGGGAAATGCCAGCTAGATGGAGGGAGTGAACTGGTCTGGTGGACAGAGGTTTGTAGGCGGGACCTGTGTTCTAGCCCCAGTTCCCAGATGTGGCTGGACGGCCTCACGTCCACAGCATCTTTTTCCCTGCTCTGTTCATCTAATGGGGGTTGTGCCACCTGTCATCTGTTGTTAGGGAGGGTGTGAGAAAGGTTGAGATTGCCTCCATGAGGATCCTGGACTCAGGAGGAAGATGTCATAAAAATAGAAGAGTATTTTCTTATTTCTCTCCTATTTCTAGCTAATGTATTTTCATGCAATATGCCTGAAAGCCAAAGTAAGGAAGATTAAGAAAGACCCTGTAAGCTGTTTTCCTGCTAACAGAGCAGATGAGAGGCCTTAAAACAGCTTCTCTTTCCCATCTGTGTTTCTTTTCCATCTGGAAGTGTGCCCTGCTCTTCCCGAGGGGAGGCAGATCCACAGCATTCATTTGCAGGGAGCCATTAGTGAGCTTCAGAAGTTTCCCATCAAATTCCCCAGGCCCCTCAAACCGTTATGATCCATTTTGATGATGGACCAAAGCAAAGAGACTGTACTGTTTGCATTTAAAAAAAAAAAAAAAAACTGTTCTGATTTTTTTAGAGTTGCTCTGAGACTTTTGGTATAACTCTTATTTTTGAAATATTTTCTTGCTTTCCACTTCTTTGTTCCTATTTCCCTGTTTCCTCCTTTCTTGGGATTCCCACAGTGCTTTGCAGACCACATTCTGAAAGAACTGGACCATTTCCCACCTGAGAAGAGGAATGAGGTGGTCATTCTGTTTTCTGCTCACTCACTGCCAATGTCTGTAAGTAAGAGCATTTTGTTGGGTGACCTAGTGGTTGGAGACTGGGTTGTTTTGTCTTCTAGATATGTAAAATGAATGTAGCTCCAATAGGTTCTAATCCCTTATGGAAGAATGACTTCTAAAATTCTAGACTTAACTTGGTACAGATTTTGTTTGACTCAGTATTTGCAACCTCATAACAATACAAATTAAAATATTGTAAATATTTTCTTAGTGCTCTTAAAATGATAATTGGAAGAGTTATTTAGAAGAATTTCTAGGAAGTGGAAATTTTTTTTTTTTTTTGCCTGCTCCATTGAGGCTGGTATTTAAGTGTGTTCAGTTATATAGCCAGCCACCATTCAGACCAGGTCCCCCAGTTCTATTCTTCTGTTCTCAAGAGTTGGGACAGGCCATTTGAATTCCAGGAAGAAAGTATAGTTTCTGATTTGTGAAGACTAAGGACCATATTTTGGCAAGTGAATACATAGCACAGCAGATTGTGATCTGGTTGCTCCTTAGTTCATCATATTACACTGAGTTGTTTATGAAAGTACCACAAACTGGGCCATGAGAGTAAAATATTTAGAAAAGAGATCCAGTTAGTGTGCCATATAATTTAAATATATTGTGATGTTTGTTTTTGGTACTGGGGGTCGAACCCAGGGGCTCTTAACCACTAAGCCACTTCCCCAGCCCTTTTTTGTATTTTATTTAGAGATAAGATCTCACTGAGTTGCTTAGTGCCTTGCTTTTGCTGAGGCTGGCTTTGAACTTGAGATTCTCCTGCCTCAGCCTCCTGAGCCACTGGGATTATAGGTGTGCGTCACTGCGCCCAGCACTATGTAATTTATAGAAGGGCTTGGAATAAGTAATTAGTTTCATCAGCTCAAAACTTGTATTGGGTCCTAAAAACATTGCTTTTCAATGCTGGGTGCGGTGGTGCATGTCTGTAATAGCGACTACTAGGGAGGCTGAGGTGAAGGATTGCAAGTTCCAGGCCAGCCTGGGCAACTTAAGAGAAACTCTATCTTAAAATAAAAAATAAAAAAGATCTGAGTGAAGTGGTGAAGTGCCACTGAGGTCAGTCCCCAGTACTGGAAAACAAAACAAAGTAATAACAGCAAAAAATATTGCTTTCCAAGCCAGAGGGATGAGAATTATATTTTCTTAAGTGTGATTAAAGTTTGAATTTGATGGTTAATGGAGCCAGCCTCAGCATGGGGGTCACTCTTCTTGCTGCTCCATACCGCCACTTGGTGGTCATCAGAGCCAAGCCCTGTGCAGCGTGTCCTCTCCTATACCTCAACTAGGCTGTCGCTGCTTGGGCAGTAGGTGGCTCTGGAGATAAATTTCTCCCTTCTTGCCTATTTCATTTTAATAGGTTTATATTCTCTTTGCTGGTGTTATGCAGATCCTCTTTTTTTAAAAAAAAATTTAAAAAAAAATTTTTTTTAGTTGTAGTTGGACACAATATCTTTATTTTATTTATTTATTTATTTAGTGAGAGAGAGAGAATTTTTAAAAAATATTTTTTAGTTCTTGGCAGACACAACATCTTTGTTTGTATGTGGTGCTGAGGATTGAACCCTGGCTGCACGCATGCCAGGCGAGCGCGCTACTGCTTGAGCCCCAACCCCAGCCCGATATTTATTCATTTTTATGTGGTGCTGAGGATCGAACCCAGGGCCTCACAGATGCTAGGCAAGCGCTCTACCACTGAGCCCCAGCCCCATGCAGATCCTCTTCACATATCCGTCCTGTGTGTGATGAAACCTGAAGTGCCAGAGGGCAGCTCCTGAACGGGGCCAGGAGAACATTTTGCACTGGAACATTCCCTGTGCCTCCTTGTGGTCTCTCACCTTCAGTCTCCCTTCCCTTGCCTTCCTGCAGGGACTGGACACGGTACTGTGCTTCTGGGTTCCTGTTAGGGACTGAGGGATGCCATGAAGTCACCAAGGCTAGGGAAGGTGGCGGGACTGTCAAGAAAGAACACTGACCTAGGAAGCCCTCTTTTCACCTACACTCATAACTAATAACTTTTTTACTTTGAAATAATTTTTAAACTTACCAAAGAGTGGCCTGAAGAGTACAAAGAAGTCCCATATGCCCTTCACCCAGCTTCCCCTAATGCTAAATTTTACATAAAATAGTACAGTATCAAACTGAGAAATGAGCGTTGGTGCTATTCTGTTGACTAAACTGCAGACTTTATTTGGATTTTACTCATTTTCCCTCCAGTGTCCTTTTTCTGTTCCTGGGTCCTACGCTGTGTTTGGCAGTCTTTTCTCGCCAGTATCCTCCAATCTATGACAGTTTTTCATACTTTTCTTTTATTGCCCTGCTAGGTTGAAGAGCTATTTCCCAAATTCCGTTGCTTTTGGTGTGTCCCTCCATTTGGGGTTTATCTGGTACTTTCCCATGATTGGATTGTGACTGTGTGGTATTAGCAGGTGCACTCTTCTCAGTGAATCATGTAGGGCTCTGTGACATTGGTGTGTTTTATTCCTGGTGACATGGTCTTTGGTTATTTGGTTAAGGTGGTATCTGCTATATTTGTCCCTGGAAAAGTTACTGTTTTTCTCTTTGTAATTAAAAATACCTTGGAGGAGATGCTTTGAGACTATGCAAAATTTTGTTATTCCTCAGATTTTTGCCACTGATTTTAGCATTGGGGTGTAGCAATCATTAATACACTGTCCTAATGGCCACTTTATATTTCCTTCATTTCTTTTATATTTTGCTTCTAATGGCTTTTTAACCAATGGTAATATCATAAAATATAGTTTGTCAGTATTTCATGTCAATAATACGGTATTTATTGAGCCCCAATTATAATCTAGGTACTGTTCTCTCATAGGATATGAGAAGGAAGAAAACAGTCAAAAATCTTTGTCTCTGGAGAGTAGCAGTAAAAGATACTAAACATAATACGTAAGAAAATAGCAAGGTAGATTAGAAGGTAAGAGATGTCAGAGAAGAAAATAAAGCAGGGTGAGGAGGTAGGGAATCAGTACTCAGGAAAATATTAAAACAGTTAAAATATCTGCACCAGACATTTTCAAATGTAGTAGCAGGCTGTCCTGACAGAACGTGTTTCAGACATTTGCTGCACACGGAGCATTTGTCTACTGTCCATTGTTGTGGGGAGAGAGGAGAGAGAAGGAAGCAGAAGACACAGGTCATGTTCCCCAGGAGCCTGGAGTCTGAACCACACGCTTCCTCCTTCCTCCTCTTGTTCCCTTGGAGTTTATCGTAAACTCAGCAGCTGCTTATTCGTCCATACAGCATGCATTCAGTTCCTGCTTTAAAATCATCCACTCACGTCACTACATAGGTACAGGTTTCTATCCCATGTTGGCTCTTCCTGCCCAACTTCTTTGTGTTATTTTTCCTATCAGAGGTGGGGGTGGGGGGGACAATCCTCCATAGTTAGACTTTGTCAATCTCCTACAATCAACATTGTAGAATTGTTAAATCTTCTTAGGGACCTTAGAGGTGATTGAGTATAGTTGTTCTCTTTGGCCAGTGAAGAAATGGAACCAAGGAAGTGCCATGATTGCTCAGATGATATTGTCTTTAATGCCGGAGACAGGGAAGACTCTGGTCTGGGACTCACACCATGTTACCGCATAGTCGGAAGCTCTTGGATCTTTTCATGATGTTGGCAACTGAACACCCTTGTGTCTCTGATGCAGGTGGTCAACAGAGGGGACCCCTATCCTCAGGAGGTAGGCGCCACTGTCCACAAAGTCATGGAGAGGCTGGGTTACTCCAACCCCTACCGCCTGGTTTGGCAGTCCAAGGTAGGTGGCTTTCACACATTTGCAGTCCGCCCTCAAGATCATCTGGTTCAGGACTTAGCTATAAAATGATTCAGTTCGGCTCGTCCACATAGATAGACTGCTCTATGACCTGCTTGCTCATCCTGAGCAGAAAGAATTCACTGAGTGAGTAAGATAAAAGATAAAAGGAAATCAAAGGATTAGTTGAGTTCTATTGGCTTAATATTTTATTTTTAATTGTAACGGCAGACTGTTATTTACTTATTTATGTGCTCATCCTCCTTTCTCATAGGTTGGTCCAGTGCCCTGGTTGGGTCCTCAAACAGATGAGTCTATCAAAGGACTTTGTGAGAGGGGGAGAAAGAATATCCTTTTGGTCCCAGTAGCATTTACCAGTGATCACATCGAAACGCTGTATGAATTGGATATCGAGTACTCTCAAGTTTTAGCCAAGGAGGTGAGCACTCCCATCTGGCTTATTAAGCCCATTGTGATCTGTTTTAAAAGGAAAGTTTCTCTACAGCCATCTGTCATTCAAAAATATTGTTTGCTGTATGTGATTGCAAATACTCCAGCCTCATTGTTTTAAATAATGCTTCATCTGTGTGATAGATACTCGGAGTTACTTCTGGTGTTACTTTTGTGCCTTTTTAAACCAGGTCGCCCAGGGATCATTTTGTTTAGTTAAGATGATTGTAGTATGTGAAAATAATAACAGCTGCATTCCTTTAAGAAAAGTGAATTATAAACATTACCTATTCTGATAGAAAATTTTTCCCTGCTCCATAATTCCTTTTCTTTACCAATATGGTTGTATCATTTACTTAGGCTATTCTACTGTTTCTGTTTGGATTTCAGGGCATATAGGGCTTGTTGTCATTTCAGAGAAGAGCACGGAATGAACAAGAAGCAGAGTGTGTTGTGATTTCCTTGACCTCTTTTATGCACTCACTTAATTAGCTGTTTGCTACCATGTTGTGATCAATCTGATTATTGAAATAATACCACCTTGGTATCTCATAAGATGGATGTTCAGGATGGAGAAAAACTATTGCTTACCTATCTCATGGCTTCTGAGGGATGGCCTGAAAATTGTGTCCAATTTACAGTTGTTTCTGTGAGATTGTGGAAGCCTGGGGACTCAGAAAGCCCCTTCTCCCTCTCATCTTTGGCCAGAATTCCTGGTCATCCCCATTGACAGAGGCCTGGCCATGCAGAGCACTGTAAACCCTCGGAACTGGGTGGCAGGTGCTGGGCATGGTGGAGAGTGGATGGGGGCAGAACATTAGCCAATCCCCAGCCTCATTATTTGTGTATACATTGCTGGTCTCAACATCCAGGAAGGTAAGAAGGTTCTAAACTTGCTCATCCACAATTAAGAAGAATTTGCAGGCAGGCAGATTGTAAGTGACCAAGGTGAGGCATTGACATTGCTTATGCATTTCGTTTGATGATTCTTCTGTATCCCATGATCACGTGGGCCAATTGTGCACTTGATAAAAAGACTTCAGTGAAAATATGGTTCATACCAGTGTGTTTGGAAAGCAAGTTTTTGTCTGTACTGAATGACAGTCTCATCCATTCATATTACTTAATAACCAAAGCAATTATTAGTAGCTAATAAATTAGTCCCTACATTGATTAAAGAAAACCAACTAAACTATAGTTTATTTCATTATTTTTATGGCAGAATACAGTATGTTTAAAATAACTAACTTCAAAAAGTTTTAAAAATTCCCCCTAAATAGAAATTACTTTATTGCTTTTTGATAATAAAAAGAATGAAGATCTTAGCAGAGAGTTGTATGGCATAGAGAATAGAATGCACTCATAATCTTACTCCAAGAGAGAACATCTATTCATATTTTGATAAAGATACGTCCCTTTTTCTCCTAATAGGTAAATATGTATTTTAATAAAACTAGGTTTCTTGTTTCTGCTTGTTTAATAGAAATGCTATTTATTCATACTGTTTTATAATCTTTTTTCTTTAAAAATGTATATTATGAACTCATTAGTAAATATAATTAGATCTCTAATTATTTTTATAGAGATTAATATCCATTTTATAGAGATTAATATATATTTAAGGCATTTTTAATTTTTATTCACATACACTACTGTAGAATAAATGTTTTCATTTTTTCAGTTATTTTCTTTGGATAAGTTCCTAGAAAGGATGGCAGTGCTGACATTCCTCTCAGTTTTCCTGAAGATGTGCCTGACTGTCCTTCAGCAGTGAGGGAGGCTGTCCTCCGCCAGCACTGGTCATTCTGCTGCGACTGACTTTGGCATGAGGTTTTAGGATCAGCCTCTTCAGCGGAGAGCGAGGTTTTTGCCTGGAATCTTACTGAATTCTTGTGCCCATCTTCAGATGTTAATGCCAGTCTAACACTGAAGTGACCCATGAGCTCATCAGCAGGAAAAGGGAAAGAAAAGAGCATGACTACCTCCAGCGCATCACTGTTAGACAGTTCTCAGTTATTTGGGGGATAGTTAAACACTGGATGTTTTTGGACAGGGAAAAGAAAGGTGATACTAAAATAATACTCAGGTTAATTTTTTTTTTCTGTAGGAATATGTTTAGAATCTAAACCATATGGATCCAATCTAGACCCAATATATATCTTTTTAAAATATATATATATATATTATTTAGTCGTAGTTGGACAAATACCTTTATTTTATTTATTTATTTTTATGTGGTGCTGAGGATCAAACCCAGAGCCTCTCATGTGCTAGATGAGCACTCTACCGCTAAGCTGCAACCCTAACCCCCCCAATATATACTTTAGAGTTCATAAATTAATTTCCTTCATTTTGGCACTTGAAATGGAAGCAAGTAGGAAATTTTACTTAATTAAAACAACATTCTGGGGCTGGGATACAGCTCAGTTGGTAGAGTGCTTGCTTTGCATGCACAAGGCCCTGGGTTCAAACCCCAGCACCAAAAAACAAAACAAACAACATTCTATTTAGGTAGAGACAGTAAGAGTATGCATTAGAAAAGTGGAATCAAAGAAATGGTTAGCAGATTTAAATTACTTGAGAATTCCATCAAGGAGTATCTCAAACATGGTTTGGAAGCAAACCACCTTTGGGAAGGAAATGGGGTAGGGGAAAACATAGAAATTGAAGAGTAATTTATGATAAGAATCAATCTATGTGCCCTCTCCCTCTGTGTCACTTAACACTGGAAGTCAGGCTGTGAATTGTGTGTGCATGCGTTTGTTTATTTTTTTTGTTAGCAGTCAGTTTCTTAAAAACAAAAAAAAATGAAAATAAAACATGTCTGTGTTTTTCCTCCCCTTTCTCATTTGATTCAGTGTGGAGCTGAAAACATCAGAAGAGCGGAGTCTCTTAATGGAAATCCATTGTTCTCTAAGGTATCTGCAGTGTTACAACCATTTTAGTAGAACATTCCGGGGAGTAATCCTCTGAGAAACTCTTGCAGAATATTGGTTTTCTCACATATTAGAACATTTGGAGTTCCAATTAATTACAAAAATAAGATCGAATCCCTCATTCACTCCCTCCTTTCTCCTTTCGGTAGCCCCCATTTTCTTATGTCTGCCCACCATAACTATGTCTAATTTAAAATTTGCTTTTCAGAGGAAAGGTAGAGTGGGTGGGGTAAGAGGATTCATTTTCTAAAATCTTGATTTTAACTTTCCTTAAACTGAGGAAGCTCAGTAAAGGACAGTGTTACAGAATTCAGTTCAAGGGCTGCACAACTCCAATTAAAAGAAGCCCAGATAACCAGAGCAGTCATGCAGACAGACAGGGAGGTGGGCGTCCCGGGGCCAGGGGACTCTTCACTCCTGATGGCTCTGTGCTCCTTGTGTGTCTTGCAGGCCCTGGCCGATTTGGTGCTCTCTCACATCCAGTCCAACAAGCTGTGCTCCAAGCAGCTGACTCTGAGTTGTCCACTCTGTGTAAATCCTGTCTGCAGGGAGACTAAGTCCTTCTTCACCAACCAGCAGCTGTGACCCTGCTAGAGGAGCCCGTGGGATTAGGCAGATGGCCAACATCCAGACACCACTGTGTGGAGGGGATGCTGTTCAGAGATTGGAAAGAAGCCATTTTAGTGGATACACAGCCTTTGGGCACAGACTGTGTGATTTGCTGAGGAATGGACTCTGAAATCCTTACTGAAGGACTTGTATTTTCATAAACCTGTATCAGTAGCATTTGTACTCCCTCTTTCTGGGTAAACTTACTAGTTTGTAACATCCCCTATGACATTAAAAAATGAGTTTAAAAATTTATCTGATGCGATACATACCAATTTAAAATATGTGAGATCGGTTTATAGCCTTGTGCATACAGGTTTTTAAATGCATATAGTTGAGTTTATGCAGTATCATTTGAAAAAGCAATATTAGCTAAACCTTCCCTAAACCCATAGGTTATGCAACGTCTCTGAGATGGTTGGGTTTCCTTCCATGGTTGCCATTGCTAGTGAGGCCACCATTTTTTGGTCATGTAGGTGTCTGCATGAGAATCTCTCTCCACCCTGAAACTGAATCAAATGCAAATTTCAGAAGTGTTCTGAGATTCCCTAAGCACATAAGGCTAATAAATGTGTAGAAATCAGTGTTTGGCATATCTGCCTTGGTTTGAATCCATGGTGCCTTAGGGAAGGGGACTCCCGCTGCTTCCTGTCTCTGAGGACATTGCTGCCAGGAAACACTGCTGATGGGCTCCCTCTTGAAATCTCCCTGGAGCCTTTCCAGCTGGTATCTTCTTGATCTTGGTTGAATGTCTCCTTTCTGCACATTTAAGAATTATTTTATCAAGTTGACTACATTCTGTAACCTTGGATTCTTTCTTCATTGATAATTTTATCATAGAAATATATAGCCATAGAACAATTGAAAAATACAGAAAGGAGAAATAACCCCTCGAATGCAACTACTATTATCATCTTATTGTATTTTATGCTAGTCTTTTCCTGTGGATATTTTCAATGCCATTGTCACCTTGAAGTGGTGAGTGAAAAGTTATTCTAAAAATGTAGAAATAATATTGGATCAGAATCTGATCTTCTATAGTTGGATTTATATGTCTTAAAAACTCTGATGGATCTATGAAGCATTTGTACTGATCACTTTTTCTTCCTCCAAGCCCCCAAACTTTGTTCTTCAAAAGAGCACTTCTTTGATTATTTTTAAAAAGCCAGTTCATAAAATGGAAGTGATTAGGGGATTCATAGATCTTCTATATTCAGGATTTGCTGTTAATAAATATTATGACATCATTAAAGTTTTAACCAGTTTGATCCATGCTGTCTGTTAAAATTGATCAAAATGATTAAATATGAGGAATTTACTTTGTAATACAGAGAAAGATATACACCAACTGCTCAAATCGTTTTCCTATACTGATAATGGCCCTCAAATTTGAGTAACATCTAACACTTTCATTTCCAAATTGTCTTTTTTATTCGCTGGAGGTTTTTAGGGAAAGATAGAAGGCATAGATATTGAGAATTTCCTGATATCCTTTTCTGTCACCTTTTTAGGGATTAGGTTCAAAGCAGACTGTGAGTGACTGTCCTACGGTGGAGTGAATTCTCTGGGTAGTAATGCTGCCTGGTGTTGGAAGGCAGCTTCCCTCATAGCCTTTCTCCCTCCTTCAGGATACTGGCTGATGATCTGTGTCACTCCTTCAACTGCTTTAAAGTTGAAAATATATTACTATGGAGATGTAGAAAGTTTTGACACAGGGGACCCCATGCTAGGGCATCTGAAGCCCCTCATTTGCTAAGGAAACTGCAGATCTGATTATCAGATCAGCACTGACTGTGCTGTTTGGAATAATATTCTTAGTACTGAGCTGGAAGCAGGTCGGCCTGTATAGTGAGAGGCCAGGTGGTTTGGGATCACCGCCCATGGCATTTGTTGCTTTAATTGTTATCTTTGACTCTTAACCATGAATGCATAAGAGCCATACATGGATGTAGAATTTGGTAGGACAAAATCTCCTTAGAGATAATAGTCTTTGAGGCTTGTTATTCTGTTTGTCAACTTTGAAGTACAAATGTTTGCCCTGGTAATTTGCAATGAACTGAAGGCAGTTTCTTCAAGCTGTGCTATGTACTGACCTGGCTTTTAATTGATGAGTCCACTTCTATAGAGTACTTGCAGGGGGCTGCATTGGTGAGGCAGGTTGGCTTACCTGGACAATTCAAAGGATCAGGAACACATGGTGTAGAGAGGAGGAAAGAGCTCTACTAAAAAAAAATATGCATTAAAGGAAATTTTTGCATTGAGAAATTAACCCTTGAAGTGTGTATCAATGGTGAATTGATGCTGAATAAATAGTAAAAATCCAACATTTTTTCCTGATTTTAACTCAGAATATACATCCTTCTTTAAGCAATCCCATGATCCAAATGAAATGTTTCTCTAGGATTCTGTTAAAACTTCTTTTTATGGCTGAAATTAGATAGTGATGATCAGGTATAAAGAGAAAGTGGACCTGTAATCCCAGCGGCTCAGGAAGTGAAGGCAGGAGGAGCCTAGCAATTTAGTGAGGTGCTAAACAACTCAGTGAGACCCTGTCTCTAATAAAATACAAAATAGGCTGGGGATGTGGTTCAGGGGTCAAGTGCTCCTGAGTTCAATCCCCCGTTTCCAAAAAGAAAGTGGAATTTTCTTCTCCCAGTTGCCCAAACTGAGCCTGCTATAAGGTACATTGTATCAACAACCCGTAAGTAATATCAGGCCATTTAGATTCTTAGCCGATCTTTAAAATTTGTTTTTTTTTTAATGTTTTTATTAGTGCAGTATGTCTATGCTCCTTGGTTTCTTTAGCAGGGAAATATACTGATATAATGGGACAGGTCACTTAGAATGAAATCACTACCTTAGTTTTTCTCAGGTAATCTATTCCCATAAATTGGATATTCCATTTAAGAAACCATAATTTAAGGCACATGCAGAAAAATGTTTGCTCAATCTGATACCATTAGATTTATCCAAAGTAACATTATGACACCATGAGGTAAGACCATTGAGGTATTCAAATGTTATAGGAAATTATCTGGGGGCCATCAGTAAGACCTACAGCATGGGTGTAGATGATCCCATGGTGTTTGCAGCCCTGGGGACTCTACTGTGTTTGCTCTTCTGTTCTATGGGTGGGCACAGACACAGCAAGGGGCCGCATTGTGCAGCTACATGGAGAAAGCAGGCGTGTGTGTGTGTGTGTGTGTGTACATGCTTCTCTGACCTCTTCACCTGGCTGGGAAACCCTTTTGGTCAGGATCCTGAAAAAGGCCCCAAAACATGCTTCCCAAAATAAGTAAAAAAGGGAAATTCATTAAGCAGGAAAATAATTCTGAGTTGGCCCTGAAACTAGAGCTTTCTGTTAAAATTATGCAGTTCAGCCAGGCATAGTGGTATACTCCTGTAATCCCAGTGACTCAGGAGGATGAGGCAGGAGAATTGCAAGTTAGAGGCTAGCCTCAGCAACTTAGTGAGACCTTAAGTAACTTAGCAACACCCTGTCTTGAAATAAAAAAATAACAATAAGGCTGAGGTTGAGGCTTAGTATAGAGCGCTTGCCTTACACGTGTGAGGCATTTGGTTTGATCTTCAGCACCACATAAAAATAAAGTTTAAATAATAATAATAAAAGCTGGGGATGTGAATCAGTGGTAAAATGTTTCAGAGGAAGATGAAAGCTAATCATTTCTTTCATTTCTAGAAGTTATAAAATTAAAAACATTTAATTAAGGTCATGTCGCAGAAAGGCTTTGCAATTATTATTCACAGGAACTTTATTGTAATTGTCTGATAATTTTAGAGATTCCTTTATAACAAGCCCTTTCATTAACTCCTCCTGGAACAGATAATTTTCTATATTACATTTGAATTTCATTTTATAGAGACTAATAAATGATTTCAGAGTATATATGTCAAATAGATTAAAACTGAATGTTGGTATGACTCAAGAAACCTGAATTCTGCTTGGATCAATGCCAGTTAAAATACTTAATCATATCATAATTATGTTGAGGTCTCATGTGCTTCACTTATAGCATTCCTTGCTAATTCAAGCAGTGACATCTACAAAGCTTTGATCTATTTTTTTGCCAGGCTTCCTCCAGTTAGACAGTTGTGTTATATGTCTGTGATCTGACTTTTGCCTTAAAAGTTGTTCTTCTTTCAAAATGCACTTATTTGGGAAATCGTAAAATGTGCAGAGCTACGTAGCACAGAGCCAAGTGCTGGGTGCTGGTGTGTTCAAAGGAAGGAAGCTGATGTGCCCTCACGTGTTGAATGGCAGACACCGAGCAGGCGCAGGTGGTGCACCCTTGAGCTTGGTGAGTCTTGGGAAGAGGCGCTCTGGGGGCAGCTGCCTCTGGAGAACACATTTGTAATATTCTCGGGTCCCAGGAGAGGAAGAGATGGTTTTGCTTTTGATGTGGAAATCTTATTAAGGCTTTCTACAGGGAAAAGGAAGTGGAAAACAAATGCACCCATGATAATCAGTTTCTTATAACATTCTTTGGTAATACTGGCTTGGTTGTTTTTAGTGGAAATCATTAGCTTCCATTTTTAGTATAATAGCAACTATTGGCTAAATTAGTCTATAGGAGGCCATTAAGATGGATGTTGGAATTAAAAACATTTTTGGAAGAAAGCCTGGTCTGAGCCTTTGTTATAAGCCCTCGGGCAGGGACCTGGGTCCTGTTCCTGTTCCTGTTGTCACTCTGACACTTCATTTCCAGATACACATTCTTAGTGACTTGCTCCCGGAAGAAAACTGGAGCACACAGACCAGCTTCTCCCCTTCCAGTCTCTTTATGAGTCAAATATTTACTTTCCTGTCATGTTAAGAAATGGTAGATTTATTTTACCCTGAGCATTTGTGATATATTTTATCTTTTTCTTATTTAAAAGGAGCTTGTAGATGTGGGATGGAGTTGACTACATGCTGTGTGCTGGCTTTTATTCTCCATTTTTAACTACAACAGTCATTATATGTTTATATGTTTATCTGTTATCTGACTTTTGCCTTACATGTAACATTTACATGTAACAGTTACATTAGAAGCAAAGGTATGTCAGGCATGGTGGCACACGCCTGTAACCCCAGCGGTTTGGGAGGCTGAATGGTGAGTTCAAAGACAGCCTCAGCAATTTAGTGAGGCCTTAAGCAACTTAGTGAGGCCCTAAGCAACTTAGTGAGATCCTGTCTCTAAATAAAATATGAAAAGGGCTGGGGATGTGGTTCAGTGGTTCAATCCTCAGAACCAAAAAAGAGAGAGGGGGAAAGGGGGAGAGGGAGAGAGGGAGGGAGGGGGGAAGGAGGGAGAGAAAAGCAAAGATAGCACTCAAAACCCACCTCTTCATAATTATTTTACGGCATAATTGTTTAGTTGATTATCTACACTTATGAAAGTGATGAACAGAGTGTTAATGTGATTTAAAAATGTGGCCATTGCATCACGAATGGCACCAACACATGAGTAAACATTCCTCTAATGTTTGAAAACTATTATCCAGTTTAGCCAAGTGACTTTTTGGGGGGATGATGGGGCACTGGGGATTGAACCCATGGGGAAGCTTTACCACTGAGCTACCTCCACAACACTTTTTATTTTGTGACAGGGTCTTGCTGAGTTGCTGGGACGGGTCCTGACCTTGTGATTCTCTTGTCTCAGTCTCCTGAGTTGCTGGCATCACGGGGATGTGTGCACCACCATGCCTGGGTAGCCAGGTGATGTTTGATGTACAAAGGAGTTGTCTGGTGTTTGTGTTACTCCTTAATGAAAATGAAAACATCAACATTCATGTCAAAGTTATATTTATTTTTTTAAAAAAATTTTAATTGTAGATGGACACAATACCTTTCTTTTATTTGTTTATTTTTATGTGGTACAGGGGATCAAACCCAGTGCCTTAGGCATGCTAGGCAAGCGCTCTACCACTGAGCCACAACCCCATCCCCAAAGTTATATTTGTTGCTCAGTTGTAACCATAGATTGTCTGCAGATGCAAGAGCTTGGTAAAAATGAGCAAAAGTATGCTTTGAGAATCAATTGACTCTATGGGATATGTAGGATATAGTATCTTTTATTATTCTTTGTAGATTTTAGACCAGTGGCATTTATAATAAACATGTACTCACTCACACATGTGTGTATAGATTATTTTTTCAGATTGCTGGTTGTTGACATTTCCCAGCACACCACTGCCCTCTACGATACTTCTCCAGGATGCTAGAGATGACACATACAGATTGCACCTTTGAGTTGTTCTCCGGATTCACTAGGAGGCAGCTCTCCTTTATGTCACTGTCTGTCTGGAGGGAAAGTTAGCCCACTGGGACTAGTTATTTAGTCTTTCCAGTATGATTCCATTTGTCTCCAACACAACCTATGGGCCTGTTGTCCTACCTGAAACCCTGGAATCCCAATCAGCAGTTGGGCTGGATGGGAGAACTTTACGATAGCGAAGGTCTACCTGAAGAGTAGGGTTTAATTAATTTATCTCACTTTGTCCTGGAAAACCATCACAAGTGAGGATCACACACAACAGTGGTGCTTGTTCATGGGAACATGAACTGCTCCTTCTTCAGACGAGGCCATGGCTCTCTGTGTACCTGCTTCTGAAGGTGGCCCGGCTGTTTCCCAGTCACCAGAAGGACCCATCACCATGATGTCACCATCATACCCCAGTGCCTGAGGGTGTGCAGTTCCAAATTGTCCGGAGGCAGAGCCATCTTTTCCCACAGTTAGGCTCTGAAGACAAGCAGTTGCTTTTACTCATGTCTTTCTCATGTCGATGACACGAGAGAAAAGAAAAAGGTGTCAGTTAATCCCACCTCTTCCTGTGCTTCGGAATTGACCAAAATAGAACCAACAGCTCCATGCAGCCCCTTCCCTCCTCTCTGTGCTTCTTCTGAGCTCCCCTTCTACCCTGAGTGTCTGAGAACCTTCTTTTGTTTCCTGATACAGCATTATCCTTGACTGCAATCCCTTGATCCTCAGGAGCTAGGATTTTATGACTGATCCCTTCTGTATCCCCCCAAAGGCCAAGTCCCAAGCTGAGCCATGATGGTGTCCAACAGAAAAGGTTGGCTGGCATTACCTTCCTGAGAGCCGGCTCTCTTCAGGAGGATATATGATCAGATATTTTATTGCAGCCAGGTGACAGGAGGTAGGGTTTTGAGGGTATGTGGCTGCTTGATTACAATCTCTTCTCAAAAATACTTAAATGGATTCTCCCAGACTATGGTTCTGATGGTCATTGCTTCTACCTTTCTTTTCTGCCTCCATTAGCATCATCTGGACTGGATTATCTGCCAGTCATGTATGCCCACCCGAGTCATCCTCAAGTGCTGAAAGTAGGGATTATTCAAGCGCCAGAGGAGATATCCAAGGACTGGGGGGCACCAGGTGGTGAGCAGGATGTTCCTCTGTCCCTGCCCAGAGCTTGCTTGTCTTGCCTTAGTCATTGTTTGGGTCATTCAAGCTTGGACATAAAAAAATGTGATAGATGGTTTTTCTTTGACTCTGAAGAGGAAACATATTTTTGAATAATGTGTTGTCATTTTTAAATGACAGACTGTATAGTCTATGCAGATGTAATCATACTTAAAGCAGGGATCTGGATAGATTGAATTCATTTCAATAGATAGATTTTTCTTTCTGAGGCTATCAGTGGTGTGCTGGTAAATGTTTAACAACTGGCTCTCTGGGAGAAAAAACTCTGATTTGTGGTGTTTGATGGTTTCCATTGTGTAAATACTCCCACTGCTACTGGTTCCAAGCTGTCAACACAACATCACCCACCATAGACTTGGGAAGAGATGCCAACTGCTTTCATGAGCTGGCATGAGCCAGCCCTGGCACCCTGCTGATTGTTCCTTGTCAGAGACCTTACTTACCATGGGTTGTGGAATATTCCTACAACCCATTTCTTTCCTGTCCTAAGCAGAGCAGAACCTTCGAAAACCTAAGCACTAATGAGTGGGAAAGCCAGAGGAGGAAGCAGGCCGATTCCTGTCAGACCAGTTGGAGCTGTGTCTTTGCAATGGATATCGAGGCTTAGAGAGTGTCCTGTGGACCGTGGCCTAAGGCTGGCCCTCTTCACAGAGGCCTTGGTGCTGTGGCCTGTGGCACACAGGGAGGATCTTGTTCTTTTGAAAATTTTCTGTGTATTTAAAATCCTTAGAATTAGAAAATATCTGCTCTGTCTGTCTCAGGTTCAACCTGGAAAAGTTGATGTGAAAATCACCCAAGACAATGTGTAGAAAACCACAGTTGAGACTAGAGAGGGCTTTGTGTGTGTAATGGGCTATTATTAAGTTTATTAACATCTATCAATACTTGGATGGAGTACCTAGGTCATAATTTTTAAAATACTTCTCTTGCAATAAATTATTTAAAAATTAAAAGTAGGAAAAAATGAAGTGGAAATTTACCTGTAATCTTATGACATTTGATTAATCCAGTATTTTATGCATTCTCTAGATTTATAAAAATACCCAGATGGTCATATTGCTCACTTAGTAATATTCATGTTTTATTTGTCATTACATATTTTACAACATAGTTTTAAATATCTGCACAGTTATCGTATGGGTATATTATAACCCATATAGTCACTTCTTTATTATTAGAGCTTTTTATTATTTTTCATTCTTTGCTTATTACTAAGCAGTGATTTGATAAACATCCTGATAGATATAATCTTTGGACATATCCTCAATCATTTCCAGAGGAAAAATTCCTGGCAGTGCTTTTTCTGGATCAAAACATATTCTTGCAGTTTTTTTTAAGCAAAATATTAAATGAAATTTCATGTATACAGTATTTAGTACAAAGCAGTGCATAATGGGTGTGTGTGTGTGTGTGTGCGTGTGTGTGCGCGCGCGCGCGTTTGTGTGCATGTGTGTTAAAGATCCAAAATATGGCAGCTATCTGTGCTATTAATTTGGTTAGCAGACTTTGCTACTGCTATTTATTCTCAGTGGTAACTATTCTAGGTGGTGACATTCTGCAGTGTTTTGGGATTTTTCTTTTTTTGCATTATGAGAAGAGCGTGATGGCAGAATGAATATAAACCAGAGTGCTGACAGTCTCCAGGAATCTAGGGATCAGTTCTCTTGTCTTGTTCTTTATGTTCCTTATTGTTGCTTACTTTTGGTCTCACTTGTCTTGATAATTTCATAGGCAGAGACAAAAGACAGACCCGAATGCTGTTTATCTTTATTCTTCAGTAACTTTGGAAAGATTTTGAATGCCTGGAGAAAGTTGAGTTTCAGGTTAGAACAATCTGGAGGATTATGCATGCCTTTCACTTACCCTGCTGTCCCCTTAGCCTTGCCTGAGTGTCTGTGCCCCTGAGCTGGTTCCTGGAGGGCTGAGCCGTCCATCAAAGCCAGGCAGGCCTCAGCCCAGGTGACCACGGCACTTACACATTGTCCCTTTACGGAAGGTCAGCAGGGAATGTGTTCCTTCCTGTTTCTGCCCTCCTGAAGGTTTTCATGTCCACACTAACCCACTGCGGGCCTGGGCCAAGGCCAAGCTGCCCATCAATATTTTAAAGTAGTGGTGTTATAAATTTTATGGAAGACGCACAAAGGACAATTCCCTGAAGTGATGAGCCCGCTGAGAAGGGATATTGGCTAAAAGGAGATTTCCCACTTTGAAACAGTGTGAGATCAAGTACCAAGCTGGAGGGGCCCTTTATATGCATGGGGCTCAGAGCTTGGTGAAAAATCTGACCTGGTTTCAAATCCCACCTACAACTGTTAATTTATTTGGTTATCTATTAACAGTCTCCTGGCAGCTTACTTTTATGTTTAAAATTAAGTGCTTGATTGATTATTTTCTAGAACCGTGATGGGCTGTTGTTCTATACTTAAGCCAATCCATTAGTGGGCTCTCATTACTGATCTTGCCTTCCTTTCTTGGTTTATTGTGTGTGCGTGTGCGCATGCGGATGCTTGTGAATGTATGATCACCTGAGGATCATGGTGGGCCTGGAGAATGGAAGAAAAGCATCTTCCTTTGGAAAGTGGAAAGTAGTAGGGCTTTTACATCCCCTGAACACACATTCACAAAGATTTTTCAGTGCCTAGGGAGCAGTAATTCATAGATGGAAGCAATGCCCCCCAAAACTATAGTGTGATGATTTTATTTAATAAAAAATATCAGCATGGCTGGGTACTGTGGCCCACTCCTATAATCCCAGTGATTTGGAATGCTGAGGCAGGAGGGTGGACAGTTCAAGGCCAGCCTGGGAAACTTTGCAAGACCCTGTGTCAAAATAAAAAAATAGAAAAGGGCTAGGGGTGTAGCTCAGTGGTAAATGGAAGAAGAGGAACCGGGGCTTGAGCCCTGATTGTTTCTGACCAGTCCATAACCTCTGGTGACACCTACCCTCCTGAGGGGGTGTGGCACCTCCCGAGGGGCAGTGGAATGTATAGGGAGCAGTGATTGGACAGGGTGATGCCCTGGCCTTCCAGCCACAGCTGATTTGTACCATCCAGCTGGCATAAACTCTCCAGGAAGACTCTGAGACTTTGGCTACTCTTATTTTTGATCAGCATAAGCACAATACACATATATTCCTTAGATAGGGCTTCCAAAATAGCACAGACAATTTTGCAGAATTTTTCAAAATAATATTTGCTGCCCAGGTATTATTTGAATAACAGTGTCTTCTCTGGCACATTTTATTTCACTTCTGAGCATGAAATGTGTGGAATCTCTAGATTGAAGAATAGAAAGAGAGAAGGAGCTATTTAGTCCACTCGATTGTTCCTAAACACATTCTCTCAGAAAACAGAGAAGTAGTGCAGTATTAGGTCTGACAGGAGAGAAGTTGCCCCAGCACCTGTGCAGAGCAGGCCGCCAAGAGCCCAAGGATAGTTATTTACAGATGAAGACATTGAAACTGAGAGAGGTGAAGTGACTTGTCCAAGGTCACCCAAGGTTAGGTCTCTAACTGGTAGGCCAGGATTCTTTCTTTCTAGAGTTCTTCCTGGGATTCTTATTTCATCTGAAATTGCTTTGAGTTTCCACTGTTGAGGATACATTTTTTTTTATTAGACTTGGCTATGCTACTGTTCAGACAGAGTTAAAAATATATCCACTATTCCCAGTGACATAGTCATCTGGTGCAAAGTTACAGGAAAGGAGGAGCCTGGATGAGGTAGAGCCACCTGAGGTTCTTCCAGTGTGACCTCTGCCGTGAGGGTCCAGTGCACCTACATATTGTTCATATTCCCTACAGGAGAAGACACATTTTATTTGCAAGCCCAATCTTCATTTAAAAGTCTTCTGGTCTCTGACCAGAACTTTCACTCAGACTATTTGGCAAAGTTCTCAAGCTCTATTTCCCAGCATCAGCATCTTATTTAGCATCTAGATACACATACTCAAGTGTTTCTTTTAAGGAAAAAAAAGATACAAAACAACAGCAAAACTCCAGTAGTCATGAAAAATAGGGGCACATCCTGCTCAGCTCTCGGCTATTTAGATAGTATTTATCATCAACTCAGAGGCTAGTCTGATCTTTGTCCTGGGGGCATGTGCGCCAGGTATTAGGGTGATTGAGGGGCTGTCTGTGTCATATGGGAGATGACATCTGTTCTACAGAATGTGACCACCTTTGAAAGACATCCCTTTCACCTAGGCGGCAAGTCTTTTTTTTATTGGCTTCTTATGCTTCTGACTTTCAGCCTGTCACCAAGGACGGGTTTAGTGGTCAAGGACAAAGTCCTTAACTCCCTTTCCTAACTGGCTCAGCCACTGGATAAACCTCCGGCAAGACTTGATTTTCTGGTGGTGTGGTATTGGCGTGTGCCAGACTGTGTGCTGTGTGTGGATGGGGGAGGGGCTGAGAGAAAACCAATTTATAAATCACTTCTTGCAAATCCTTCCATTTTGAGCTGGCTGTAAACTCATTTCTTTGCTTTTCTCAAGCTTTGATTTATGTATGGGGATCACGGGGTCTGTGTCCCTTCTCCTGACTGTAGGTCTGGATTTAGCAGGGCGCACCATAAAAATGTTAGGTGATTTGCATGCTCTGTGCTGACAGAGTTGCCTTCTTTATAGGATCATTTTTAGATGGATTGTCGCTATGGGCCTCTGTTCTTTTGTTTTCCTGGGTTCAGAGGTTACATCAAAAACCTCCCGGCCTGCTGCCTGATGTGACCTTTGAACTCCAAAGGGCACAAGATCAGGAGGCCATAAAATAAGGCACAGACACTAAAGGTGTCATTCTGATTGTCCTCCAAGGACAGGAGTTTAGGGCTTGGTCATGTGATCCAGGGGAGAGGAATTACAGAGACAGCCAGGAGCTGGGAGCAGCGCCCATCCTTCCAGATCTCTCAATCCATAGCCAGGGAGGATGTAAAAGAGCCCTGGGTGGACACTGGGCCAACTGCTAAAAATGTCAGCTGCCTCTCCATACAGCCATTTCTGTTAGCAAAGCCCAAGACTGCTCAGACACGCCTACCTGTAGACTGTTAGGCGTGAGGTTTGTTTTCTCAGGTCACCATGAACAGGTTCATTTTCTCTGACTGCTTCTGCAGTCAGCATGAGGGCAGCGGGAGGTTATGGGGAGGGTCTGCATGCTGGCTCTGCAGGGTTCAAACTCACAGGAAGGGCATCAGAGCCAGACTGAAACCTGAGAGCCCCGCGGACTGTGTGGCTTGGAAGGAAGAGCTCTATATTAGCTGCTGGTTTTTTAAAAGGGAAGAAGCACTGGCTCCAAGTCAAACCTCTGAGGAGTGTGTCATTAGAAAGGGAAGATCTATTCGGAATAATGATAAAGGTCTCCTTGTGGCCAGCTAGCATTTCAGGGCCAACCAAAACAAACATGCCAGGGAAATGCAGCGGAGCCCTGCAGGGCCCAGGTGGAAAAGTGAAGGCTCAGGATCCCCAACACCAAGTAAATTATCCAGAATATTCTAAAACCATAAATGAACTTCTACTGATTTATGCAGAGGTTTCCAAGGTCTTTCAAAAATGCATGTGAGGAGCATTTGCACTCCCTAGTGGCATGGAAAATGCTCCACAGCAGCAGAAAGGAGCAAAGCCAAGTGAGTGGCTGAAAGCCTGCAGCTACAAATAAGCTGCCATCGCAGGGGTGGGGGGGTGGAGGGGGGTTGGGGGGTGTTATAAACAGGCCCGAGAGGGGGAGGGGTTGTCCTTAGAGGGAAGTCAGAGTCCAGTCTGACTGCAGAGGGGAAGAGAGAGCCCCAGGTCAGTGTGACTCAGACACAACTGTCCCCAGATGTTATTTTCACTCCCAAACCAAGTGGAGGAAAAGGATGTTTTCAAAGGTGAAGTGGATGTGTAGAAATCTGAGCTCCTCCAAGGGCAGGGGAAGGGCATACTCTTGACTGAGACAGCTTTAGGCAGGATCAGTGGACATTCAGGAATTCCAGGCTTAGTACTTGGGAGTTGGCCACAACTGGGGAACAGGAGTCCAGGTAGGGATGTGGAGAGAGAGGCTGAGGAAGGGAAGAGGGTCAGCTGGGGGGAAATGGGAATGGCCTTGGAGGGAAAGCAGCTGGGGTGTCTCAAGCCAGGGGGGATTCGTAAATGGTGAAATGGAATGAAATGGAGAAAGCATCTTTTCTTCGGGACTAGTGGGTTTGTACTTGCCCCAGGCCTGAGTGTTTAGGGACTCCCTCCTGGGAAGATCTGAGCAGCTGCAGCTGAGCTCTTGCCTATCTCCATCCAGCTAGAGTGGCCACTGGAAGGAGGGGCACAGTCTAACTGAACAGTCTGCAGGTTTCTAGTGTTTGGTGGACCTATGCCTAGGAAAGGTGGCATCTCTGCAGAGGCAAGTTCAGGTTTCCTGTCTCCCAACTTTCTGACATCTGAGGTTCAGAGAGCAATCAAAGGACCCTGCCTGTGCCCTCCTTGTGCTTTCTTGGATTTGGGCCAGTGGTAGTAGATTTCATGATTGGAAAAGAAGTTGTCTTGCAAGAAACAGGGCAAGTAAAACCTCAGGCAATGGGAGAAGAATGAAAGGAGGAAAATTTAGGTTGAAGAGAGGGCAATGAACTTCTGATTAATGCTTCTTCCCCCCCCCCCCCAGGGGTGGGGGTAAGCCAGATGCTCTTTGTCATGTACATACAGAGCTGGCTTCCCATTCAGGGCCCCAGGATGTCCTGCCTTCTCCACTGATTCGAAGCCCACTTTATTTTAAAGGACCAGGTTAAATCCTTCCACCTCTAAGAAGCTTCCCAGACCAGCTGAGCCCAGAGGGATCTCTCCTTTCTGATCACATGGGCTACCATTCACCAAGTGTGTGTCTCACTTGGTTTCCTCCTATTAATCAAACAGACGTACTGTGCATATGTATTTATATATTTAGATAGCCACAACAACATCTAAACCCCCTCTCTAGCTAAATTAGGAACTTTGTCCTTCCTCTCATTCATCCCCTCTATAAAAATATTTCTCGGTTAATCGATGTATTGACTTCTCGGGTGCACTGCACATCTTTTGATGGACATTCATTTTATTAGAAGTTTAGTTGGAGAACATTGATTAAAAATGCCTCTTACTAATGCTGTGTTCTATGATCTGTGGATGTGTAGGATATCCAAACCAGTCATGGCACAGTTCCTGTCTCTTCCACACAGCAAATCAGGTGGTACTTTCAAAGTTTCGAGAGTTGTGCAAATTAAGGCAGGCTGGGATGGTACTGGGATCCCACCTGCAGAGATTATAATTTAAGTGGTCTGATTTAAGGCCTTTGCTTAAATATTCTTTAAAAGCTCCCAGATGACTCTACTTTGTAGCAGAGCTAGGGATCACTAGTCTATACAGCAAAGCCGACTGTTTCCCATCCACACAGGTCTGTCCCATTCCCAAATCAGTGGAGGAAGACACTTGATTGGCTCAGCTGGGGACCAGGTATTCACCTTGGTCCAATTAGCCATGTCCAGCAGATGGGGTCATGAATGAAAATCCTGGCCGATGAGGCACCTACCCACTAGATCTGGGGTATATTTGCCAAGAATGAGAAGATTGTGTGCTTGACAGACATCCCCATCAGTGACTAGCATAATTCCTTGTGTCATTTCGGTATCAAACCTTACAGCGATTGTTTGTTTTGCAGTCTGTGAGCTCTTTAAGGGCAGAGATTATCATTTTTTGAAACCCCATCTATTAATCATGTTTCTTATTTTCTATATTTTATGATGCTTTGACACGTTGGGGTCTTGTGGACTCACAGAGGGACTGCCCCTGCCAGGGTTAGCAAATTCCTAGAGATAGCAAACAACTTGGCTACAAGACTGCCTTTGATATGCTAACTAGCCAATCTCAACCCTTGCTCTCATCTGCCCACCCTTTTATCGGGCTCAGGCTGCCCCAAATCACCCAGGACCTGGAGTCAGGCAACCTGGGACCAGTCCTTTAACCCAGAGCCCACCAAAGTCATTCAAATTGCTCAGCAGCTTGCCCTGCCCTTCCCTTGGGAACCATAATAAAGGATCTGGCTCATCTTCCTCCAGACTCTGTCTCCTGGCAGACCCTGGTGCTTCCCCAGGTGGCCCTGCATGTACGGTAACCCGTGTCCCCTCTTCTTGGGAACTGCAAGTAACAGGCTACTTTTTTTCAATGGTGGTTGTGTCCTAAACTGTTGGCCTCATTAGACCTGAATGAAAACAAACTCCCAAGTATATTTCAAAAGAAAGCAGCAGCTGGCACAGAATTTCCCACATAGAAGACAAGTGATAAATATTTGTTGATTAAAACAAATGGATAGACAGATGGACAGATGATCAGATGGATGGATGGGTAAGCAGACTCTTGAGAAATTCTTGGGGCCCAATGTGAAGCTGTCTATGTGCCTAACCCAGCCCTGGGTAACAGATGTCTGAGTATTTCCCCCTGTGCTCTTCCTGTTATAAAAAGAACCACAGGAAATTATAGCAAAATAACAGACCGGAGGGACCAGGTGACTCCCTGAAAAATGGCAATCAGACTGATGACCTGGACAGAGGAAAGGGTGTGAGTCCCGTGTCCCTGCTTTTGTGAGAGACCTTCACAGTGTTTGTAAGTGGAAATGATGAATGAGCACGCTCTGACATTTATGTCACTGTGCCGGGCTTTTCTTTCCTCTTCTCCACATAATCTTTCTCTAGGATGAAAAGAAAAAAGGATAGGCAACAAAGACTTTTCATCCCTTCTAGTCAAAACTGGGGGAAACTGACAAACTCAATCCTGGTTCATTAGACCTGCGGATGAATTATGGGACGTGGAGGGTAGTCGTGCCTGGAGCACATGTAATGAACCCAGGATCTCCAGTGATGGATGGACGGGTGGAGGAAAACATTAATCCACTCTCACTTGCTCTGATGATGTCATTTTTAACCAACCAAGAACTTCACCCAGAAGCCAACCTGAAGACAGAGCGATGATAATGGGGAGTGGGGGGGCGGGGGGGGGGGCGGGCAGAGAACGGTTAACCAGATCCCAGAGCCCTGACAGTCAGTTCATTTAAATGCTCGGTTTAGCTCTTGAATTAAAACAAGACAGGGCTAAAACTTTAATCAATCCAGTTCAGCCACCACGCTCGGGCATGAGCAGGGAATGAAATGAAGGTCACAGGAGAAGTCTTGGAGAGAGGAGCTGACAGTCCGTGTAGATGAATGGGGTTATGCCAAATGGCCTTGGAGATGCAAAGGAGACCCGTGCTGCAGTCCATTTAGAACAGCCACGGCCATCTGTCAATAGCTGGTGCCAGAGTCCCCATCACCGCTTTTCCTGGAGCACATAGGAGTGTGTGCGGGTGTGTGTGTGTGTGCGCGCGCGCTCAACGCCCAGAGCGGGAAAATAGGTAAAAAGCCATCAAAGGGAAGGGGCCATGTTCACCCCATTGCAACCCTTGTCAGTGTTCGCGACTGACTTCCGCGGAGGGTGGCTCACGTTTCCGTGTATGTGCCACTTCTTCATATCATCAGATTGCTTTGGTCTGAACTCCTCCGCTCTAGGAAGGTGGTGATTTCAGCCCATGGCACATCCCTGGTGGCCAGTCCTGCCGCAGTGTGGCCTTCAGCAGCAGAGAGGGTGCAAAGCCGGGAAGAAGGGGTGCCCGAAGCCCAAGGACAGCCTCTTCTGCCTCCTTTGTTGGCATCCTGCGGGCAGTCTCCACAAGGACGAGGGAAGGCAGCAGTCTGCCGAGTGCTGAGGCTAGGCCCAGAGGGAGGCAGAGGAAGGGAGCCAGAGGCCTCAGCAGGGATCCAGGGGGGAGTTCAGGGTCCTCCAGCCACATCCTTGTGAAGGCAGCTCTGACACCACCTGGCAGGCACACTGTCCTTATTGCCTGGGCCCTTCAGAGCCCTCTGGGACGTAGATACTATGCTGGGAAGAGTGGCCCTGGGTTGACTATGGCTGTCTTGGTTGGGTTTGATTCATTGTGCCCTGGTCTCCTGCTTGCTCTTTGACGTCCTTTCTCCCTCTCATCTGCTGTGGCCACTCTGGCCTCCTTACAGATCTGATATGCCAAGATGTGATGCTGCCTCAGGGCCTTTGGACTTGCTATTCTCACTTCCCCAAGTACTCAGGCTTAAGTGTGCTCATGGCTCCCTTCCCATTTCACTGTTCAAATGCCACATTTTCAGAGGCTTTCCCTGACCACCTTATTGAGAACAATACCAACACCCCTTGTTCTCTGAGATTGTCACCACTGACATTAGATACGCATATGTATGTATACATAAACACACACACACATATACAGTTGCCTCTCGGTACCTGGATTGGTACCAGGTGGCAGGGGATTGGGTCCGGGACCCCCCCCCCACCCCCCGCCCACAGAAATCCAAATCCTCAGATGCTCCAGTCTCTTATATAAAATGGTGCGGTATCTGCAAATAACCTATGCATGCTCAATGTCGATAGTCTAGAAATGGACAGGTAAGAGGTGCAAGAGGAGTTTTTATATTATATTGTTTAGGGAATGATGATAAGAAAAAAGTCTGTGCATGTTTAGTTCAGATGCAATTTCCCCCTTTATTTAAAATCTCCTCTTGGCTGAATCCAAGGATGCAGAACCCCGTGGACTCAGACAGCCAGTGGTAGGTATCATTTGTGTGTCACTGCCTATTCTCCGCCCCCCCATTAAAATTCCATTCCACAGAATCAAGGCCTGGGTCCTTTCCAATCACTGCTGCATGCAGAGCACTCAGCGCCTCTGAAGGAACTTTCCTGAAGGGTGGGCCAGGCCACACAGCCCTCCCCAGGGAGCTGCTGGGGCACCACTGCAGTGCCAGGGACCTTGCTCCTGTCTGCCCTCCAGGGCTCCTGTCCCTGCCCCTGCCTTGGGGAGCCACAATTTAGGCCCTTTTCTTCCTTCTCTGCTTCTCCATTGCCTTGGTCCAGAACAACTTTATCTAGCCTGGGGCAGAGCGACCTGGCTCAGACGGATCACGTATTCTTCCAAATCTATTATTTATGCCTAAACCGTATGCCCTGAGTTCTTCAGGCCCGAGGCTTCTTCAACTCAAAAGCCAGGCTTTGAAACCCAGAGAACTTGCCCCCCTCCACACTACAGTCTCCGCCGTGTTTCCAGAGGCCTGTTTTGTAACAGAAGTGAAAACTTGATTCCTTTTACTGCATTTTGCCATGTCATCACTTTCCTATTGCAGGACATGTGAATGTCCCTGCGGCTGCCTGTATCAGAGGGCAGGCGGAAGGGCAAGAGGCAGGGAAGGTTGCTGGATCAAAAGGTTTCCCACCACATACTCTGTAGTAGAGGAATGGCCACCAGTATAAATGCAGCATACATGCCCTCAGCAAGACCTCCTTACAGGCACTTTCTCATCGGTGCCAAGGCATTCACAACCTAATGATAATGCCACCCTGCTCTGTGGGGGATGGCAGGAACAGCCTGCACCACTGAGCATACCCATTTGCTCCAGGATTCCTGAAGCAATAAGCCTGGTTATGAAACAGTTTGTAATCTTTGCAACCTGGGAAGCTAAGGCAGGAGGATCACAAGTTGGAGGCCAGACTCAGCAGCCTAGTGACACCTTGTCTCAAAACAAAGAGGGTTAGATGTGTAGCTCAGTGGTACAGCACTCCTGGATTCCCACTATCAAAGAACAAATGAACAAATAACAAACCCAAACTACCTTCAGTTATAAAATGAACAAGTCCTGGGGATCTGATGTAAATAGCATGGGTGGAGATAGATGAGTGGATTAATTTGTCCCATCATACACCTTGAATATATTCAATTTTAATCAAATAATTTGAATAAAAATATCTAGCAAACAAATGGAAGACTAGTATAAAAAAAACAGAGGCCTTTCTCAATTATTTTTCCTGGCTAAAAAATGAGTGCCTCTTGTATAAAATTAAAAAAAAATTTTTTGAAGTAGTGTCATTGTTGTCCCTGCTGCCAATCACCGTTGACATTACTTTCCAGTTCCTTTTTTCTCCCCCTAGGCATTTGTTTGAACGTTGAAAATCTTACACTATATGCCATTTTGCAATAGCAGTTTTTCATTTAACACGATCTCATAGGTGTTTTTCCTTGCAACTAAAATTATTTAAAAATGTTAATATCTTTATACTATTCTATTTTAGAGGTGTGCAACAATTTAAACCACTTTCCTGTTGGGAGACATTGTGTTCATATTTCACTGGTATTATTTACAACTAAGGAGTATCTTTTATAAACATCTCAGCCCGCATTTCTGATTACTTTTCAGGATAAAATATTTAAAGAGGAATCCCCAGGTCAGAGAATATGAGCCTTTCAAGGTTCTGGATGCCCATTGGCCAAACTGCCTTCCGAAAAGGTCACATCATTTATATTCCTCTCTCGCTCACCTCTGTAGCATCTGCACTATCAATATTTCTATTTTTTACTAACTTGATAAGCAAGAAGCTATATCTGGTGACATTATTTTTAATTTCTGTGATTGCTTTTATGACAGAATACCTTTCTTATATGTATTAGCCAGACATATGTATTTCCTCTTCTGTAAATCATCTATTTATAACCTTTACCCATTTTTCTATTTCTTTTTTTTTATTGATTTGTACAGATGCCTTATATAGTAAGATTATTAACCTTTTGCCTGTCATGTAGGTGACTAATATTTTTCAGGTTTATTGTTTGCTTTTATTTATTTATTTGTGGTGCTAGGGATTGAACCCAGGGTCTTGTGCATGCTAGGCAAGCACTCTGCCACTGAGCTACACCCCCAGTCCTGCTTTTATGTATTTATTTTTAAACATCTAGCTGCTTAAAAATTTTGTGTGACCTGATAAGTTAGTCTTCTCCTTTGGGACTTATTGCATTGTTTTATGCCTGGAAAATTCTTCTAATGCAGGGATCAGGCAAATATTTGCCTACATTTTTTGATAGTTTTCTATGATTTTTAAGGTTTGATAATAGTAATATGCCTAGAGTTATTTCATTTTAGGATGAAAGATGAGAAATTTGTTTCCTTCCACCAAGTGAGTCCTAAAACCACAGTCAAATGATTTATTCTTTTCTCTGTGATATATAATACCACCTTCATTAGCTATGAGGCTCTTACTAAAATGTACAGATTTTAGAGTCTATAAAACGGAAATAATAATCTGCTTCCAACTGCAGAGTTGTTATGAAAATTGAAGACAAGTCTAAGTGAAACAGTTTCTTGAACTCTGACACATTCTACAAATGCTTTGGTGGCTAATAAAACTTATAAAAGAGCAGTAAGACAGAATACCAAAATGTTTACCAGTTTCTTAAAGAACATATGCATGAGGACCTGCATTCAACTGGGTCTGAGCTAGCAGAAGGTTAGAAGTCCCCATACCGTTTCCTCTTGCATAATTGTGTCTCTCTGTTCATAGTCACATCTTACCAAAGCTAGGAGAAGAAAAGATGAACTACTTTTTTCCTTGAGTCTTATAAAGATAGTGAAAGACGTGTGTGTCGAGGTTACAATAAAAGAAAAAAAAATTAACAGCAGAAATTAAATTTAGGTATTTTGTTTAGAGATTTCAGTTCTCTTATCCTCGTCCTCCAAATCTCCAGATAGAAGCCAATTGGATTCAACAGTTCAGTCAACTGAATACGGTTTTATTGAGGTTCTGCCATGAGCGCCAGTCTGAGAGACACACTAAAATGGGACAGACTATGTGTTTGAGAAGACTGTGTCCATGAGAAAAGCCAAGAGAGCTAAGTCAGTGTGTGGCCAAGGGACAAAATGGGGAACACATAAGGACCAAGGTGAATCCCAAATGCTCCTGGTAATGAGAAGTAGAAAACAAAACAAAATAATAAACTCATGTCACTTTGGGGGATGGGTCAGTTTAGAAAATAAGAAGAAATAAGTGTAGTAGGTAGGTTCAGATTAAAAGCAGAGATGACCTGAAGTCAAGTTTAGGTCGTCCCCTGGCAGCTGGCCTGAATGGAATGCATCCCCTGAGGGATCCTCTCCACCAGGTGAGGACGGGGTGGAAGGTAGCAACAAGACAGGACTAAAGGGTGGAGAACTGGAAGAGTGGGCCGATTTGCTGTCCATTCTTAGAAAGCTATTTCCCATGAAATAAAACTTAGGGGTGGGACTGGCTTGGGGGCGGGGAGAAGATGGGGATGAAATGGAGGCATCATCATGGAGATGAGACTGTACCTTTTGGAGGCATTTTATTTCATTATATATTCTAGAAAATCAAAGTGATGTCAACAGAGGATATGTTCCAAAGATTTCATCAGGTCTGGGCTGGTATGCCCCAACTACTTTGATCTGTGATGTTTCTGGAATTCATGTCTCACTTAAATGGAAAATGCCTTACACTGTTTTCCTGTGGCTTCAGCCAGCCTATCGGTCATAACTAAAGCAGGTTCTAGTGCTCATGGCCTTGCTTTCCTGGCTTGTCTTCCTTTTCAAAGGAACAGTCATATTGCTCTGTATTCAGAAGGCTGTGTGTCTAGACAGGGGATTACTGAGTTTTTTCCTTCTTTTCCCATGGAGGACAATGGTAAAAGATCTAAGATCCACTCCACAGAGCCCTGGGTAATCTTTTTTTTTCTGTCATCTTTAAGGATGATGCACAATGTGTGAATATGGCCCACAACTGAGGCCTAATTATGATTCTCCAACGAGTGTGCTGCAGTTTGGAGGAAGTCTTAAACGAGCACTTAAGCAGTAATGCCTCTGAGCACACCACTGTGGATTTGGAGGAGAGCTTTGATTCCTGCACCAGGAGCAGCCTCCTCCCTTGCTGCTCCCACAAGCACTTTTATCACCAAGTTATTAGACCATTATGGTCTACGATGGTCTTTTACCGCCTTTGATTTTTTTTCTGTTGTCAGACGTGAGGAAAGTGATGTGTAATATGATCCAAAAGGCTCTTGTTTGTTTTAATCTACTGTTTTAATATATTATGGCTTCCTGCCATTACCCTCCTCTGGCAGGGCCCTAGGGTCTTTGGAGATAGCTCGAGCATGGAAAGCACTGGGCACTTTGGGGCTCTGGTACAAAGTGGGGGCATGTGGGCTCCTGCCAGGTGGGGACTCAGAGCTGAGAATGGATCTAGAAGTTGGGTCCAGAGGCTTTGGAGGTCACTGGAAGACAGAGTGCCCTGGTGTTATAGTTTAGATGTGGTATCCCCCAAAAGCTCGTGTGAGAGACAATGCAAGAAGGTTTGGAGGAGCAATGATTGGGTTCTAGCCTTAACATAATCAGTGACTAATCCCTGGTGGGATTAACTGAGTGGTAACTGGAGGCAGATGGGGTGTGGCTGGAGGAAATGGTTCATTTGGGGCATGGCTTTGTATCTGGTGAGTGGAGATCTCTCTCTGCTTTCTGATCACTATGTGAGTTCCCTCCACCATACTCTTCAGCCATGATGTTCAGCCTCACATCAAGTCCCGAGAAAAGGAACCAGACTTCTTGTGGACTAAGACCTCTGAAACTGTGAGCCCTTAAATAAACCTTTCCTCCTCTATAGTTGTTCTGGTTGGGTCTTTCAGTCGCAGCAGCAAAAAATCTGACTAAAACACCTGGGGACTAGGCCATTGGAAATGGTCCACCAAAAGATTTCTCCCAAGCTATACATTCCATGAGGTGGCTTGTGTGGGATGGGGGTCTACCTTAGACCATTTTCTGGTTGCTGTAGCTGAATACCACAGAATGCATACTTTATAAAAAAATAAATTTATTTCTTAGGGTTCTGGAGATTGGAAGTCCAATGTCAAGGGGCTACATGTAATGAGAGACTGTTTGCTGGTGGGTCTCTCTTTAGAGTCCCAAGGTGTTAAGACAGGGTGAGTTTGCCAGGGAGAACTTGCCTTTATAACAAAGCCACACCCTCAGTAACCCATAAGCCAGGAGGATGGTTTATACCACTCATGAAGGCAGAACCCTCGTGACCTAATCACCTTTCCAAGGTCCTGTCTGGTCCTCACCTCTTAGTTCCTCACAATGGGGATTAAATTTCAACAGGAAATTTAAACTATAGCAAGGCATTTCCTTCTTGGACTTGAGGTGGGTATAGGGTAGTTTCCCCAAAACATGTGGAAGGGGGATACCTCCAAAAAGTGCTTTAAAATGAACCTTTCATCAGGTGCACTGTGGTCCCCAGTGATGTAATGTGCAGTAATTACACACAAGCCTGAAAAACTCTACTCTTGGCTCTGTCACCAACTAGGCAAGTCCCTTCCCTCTGATCACTATGTGACCTGCTTCCCTCCACCATACTCTTCCGTCATGATGCTCAGCCTCATCTTGGTCTCTCATCTTTAAAGGAAAGGGCACCAGCCTAGGCCTTTCATAATTCCCACCCTTTCCTGTAAGACCTGTTATCTCCCCAGCCTCCCTGGAATCTCAATATAGGCAGAGTTCCTCTTCTATCCCACCAGAAACTCTTGGCTTCTGAAGGCTATAGTCAGTGAGCTGAGAGCAAGACCATGAATAGCTTTATCTTTTTGAGGGTGGTGATTGCCAAGATCATTCTGGAAAGTTCTCTGGGAGATCTGGCAGAGCTGATCTACTCTGCAAGTCATGCTGGGTGCTGGCAGGAAGGCTGTTCATCCTCGTTGGCCTTTAGCCCCAGAGCAGCCATGCCTTTAACATGAGACACTACCCTACCTTGAGCCCTTCATTTAATCAACCAACAAATATTTATTGACTGATAACAAGTCAGCCACTAGGTTTTTTTCCTCTTTATGTTAGCCCCATGAGACGTGTAGCAAGAGTGTTTATGCTCTCTTTAAAGATGAGGCAACTGAGGCTCAGAGTAATAAAAGACCATCACTAAACTAAAAGCAACCACAGAGATCAGAATCCACTTCCTTTCACCATTAAGCCAGTGTTTCCAACCGGGTGTGGTGGCATGTGCCTATAATCCCTGTGACTCTGGAGGTTGAGGCAGGAGGATCTCAAGTTCAAAGCCAGCCTCAGGAAAAAATGAGGTGCTAAGCAGCTCAGTGAGACCCTATCTCTAAATAAAATACAAAATAGGGCTGGGGATGTGGCTCAGTAGTTGAGTGGCCCTGAGTTTATTCCTCGGTCCTTTCCCCTAAAAAAAAAGCCAGTGTTTCCCACTATATTGCAGGTGACAAAGCAGAAAACTCTCACTCCTCAATTCTGCCAAGGCACTTACTGTTAGGGTATAAGGAAAAGGAAAGGGGTTAGTGGTACTTCTACATAGCCCATGAAAGTATTTCAATTTAAGACCTTTGGAGAGGAAAATTAAGACATAGCCATGGGCCTGGACTCTAGTTAACCTCCCATTGAGATGGATTAACCATTTGCCAATGAAGAAAACTGCTCTGACCACAGACAGCAATAAAAAGTTCATCAAGAAAAATCTAATTCAAAAGTCGAGTCATGTTTACCATCTTAGAGGCAACAGCAGCTTTGGAGGAAGAGGAGGAATATTTTTCACCTTCTGATTTAAGATGGCAGACAATTGCAGAATTCCAGGAAATGGCAGTTAAGGTGTCTAAAAATGAAAACACTCTCACAACATCAAGAATGAAGTGGGGAGAGCGTACACACCACAGAGAGTCTAATTTCTGTAAGAGAGCTGATTAATAAGCCAAAATAAAGCTATTCATCAAGGAATGAGCTGTGTTGTCTAGGGAAGGCTAGGGTTCCTTATGTGGATGCTGGTGCCCCCAAATAGAAACTATAAAAATTAAAATTTAGGCACTGAGCATATGGGAAGAGATACTTTGGAGGTGCCAACCCTCAAGAACTGAGCTCATCATCAGTCACTACAATCATCTTGCTATAGGTAAGAGTTCAGGTCGCACATACAAATGTACCTCTTGTTAGAGAAAACCTACCACAGCTTCCTATATTAATCAACCTAGTGTTTCTTTCACAAATATGGGTGAGTAATTCAAGATCAATGGATCATGAAGGAAAGAAACAGCATCTAAGAGAATACTGACATGGAAAACAAAATCCAAAGGGAAAAAATATTTCAGGAATGGAGAGAATTTTTAAAATCTGAGTAGAGTCTTCAGAGAGAGGCAGTATTTTGCCTCCATAAGACAAGAAGAGGATGTTATGAAAAAGATTCTCCAGAAAAATTAAGTAAGTCATTAAAGATGTGACGGCCAAAATTAAAAATTTAATAAAATGGCTAAGATGAATTTGATAAAATCTCTCAGAGCACAGAGTGAAATGGAGATGAGATGAAAAATATAGGTTTAGAACTAAGAGATAAAATATCAGTTCCAGAGATCCAGCATTCAAGTAATGAGACATCTGAAAGAAAGAACATCAGCAAGGAGGAAATGAGCATGTAAATTATGGCAGCGTGTGTCTAACAAACAGAACCATAAGTTTTAAAATTCAAAAGGTACACTAATTTCTGAGCAGGAAAATGGAAACTAGGCCCATATCTTTAGGTGAAGCAACACATCACAACAATAAAGAGATGATTCTAGACCTGAAGCATCCAAGAGAGTAGCCAGATGTCACATGTGGTTCCCGAGCACTTGAAATGTGGCTAGTCAAAACTTTGTAGGGGAAAAATAATGTGATATGTCTAAATAATAACCTGTAAAATATTGATTATATGTTGAAATACTCTTTTGGACTAATGGGTTAAATAAAAAATACACTATGAAACTAATTTCATCTGTTGGTTTTCACTCTTTTTTAATGTGGCTACTAGAAATTTTTAAATTTCATATGGGGTTCACTTTATATTTCTATCTTACCTTGTTATTGTAAAAGAATATGTATGGAGAGAAGTTGATTACTAACAAGAGAACAAAAATGTGATAGGCAGCAGACTTCTCAACAGAACACTGGGGAGCAGGAGATAATGGTCTTTAAGTTTCTATGGGGGAAAAGGAAGATTTTAATATCCAGACAAACTATCACTCAAACATGACAGTGACATAAACATTTTCCAGCCATTCTACATTCAGAATGAATTCAGGATCTTTATATAAAAAATAATCATCTAGAATACATGGGAGAGAGGAGCAGCCAAGGTCCACGAGTCAGTGCTACTATTCTAGCGGTGAAATGGAAAGACTCTCAGGAGGGTGCCTCCAAAATAGGTCTAGAAACTCAGCTCCAATTAGAGTGGGAGGTTAGAGGACCCTGACTACATTTTTTTCAAGAATAGAATGGGGCTGGGAGCATAGCACCTGCTGAATTTGAGTGAGGCCCTGGGTTTCACCCCCAGCACTGCAAAAATAATGAAAGAAAAAAAGATAGAATGGACATGAATTAGGAGACAGGACAATTAAGAAGATGAGGAAATCTTAGACCAGTGGCAAGGAAGACTTATTTATTTATTTTTTCTTTACAGGAAAAAGGAAAGATAATTGGAAATGTGTCTGCCGTAGGGGAGGACAAAAGGAAAAACATGAGATAAAAGCCTTAGTTCAAATATAAAGTCAACAAAAATGTGGATGATTTTGAGCAATGGATGGAATGTAACAAAAGAGAATCCATTTGACCTTATCCTTGGAATATTCTCCTTTGAGAGATTCAGCTAGTGACATCTGATCCCATTTCTTTTTCAATGGATTAGATCACACTATATCTGCAGTGACTAATATATAATCACATTTACATAATTATAATTAGTTATTAGTTTCAGTTTTTATAATCAAAACTGAAGAATATTATAGCTATATACTAGAATGGATATGTAATAATTGACACTGAGTAGCTACTGCTCCAGCTGATGGAATTCAAGTTGGGAGGGAAATTATAGAGGTTGAACTGTCTTCACTTTACTTTGGGAAGAGACAAGAGATACTGTGTTAAAAAACATGGAACTAAAAAAGAGGATTATATATATCAGTTAAAAGTATAAAGACATGTGTACTACTTAAAAGGATAAAGACAACTAATCAAGGACATGCTGATATAACCAACAAAACCCAGAATAGGAAGAGACAGTTGCAAATGATGTAATAGAACTAAATTTTTTCCCTGTTAGCAGGTGGAAGTGACCTGATATTATCAAAGGAATTGATATTATCAAGGAATCGAGATCTCGGCATATTGGCTCAAATTATGGTGATAATTTAAGAAAAATTAAAAATTAGGGCTGGGGATGTGGCTCAAGCGGTAGCGCGCTGGCCTGGCATGCGTGCGGCCCGGGTTCGATCCTCAGCACCACATACAAACAAAGATGTTTTGTCCGCCGAAAACTGAAAAATAAATATTAAAAATTCTCTCTCTCTCTCTCTCTCTCTCTCTCTCTCTCTCTCTCTGTCTCTCTCTCTCTCTCTAAAAAAAGAACAATTAAAAATTAAAAACAAAAGATTCAAAGGGTAGGTGGGGAGGGGAAATGAGTTGAGGAGTTTACTATTCCTTTAATACCGGTCTGTACTGTTTGAATTTTTACAATATTGAATGTATACTGTTTGAATTTTTACAATATTGAATGTATCATTTTATAAGAGTTTAGAAACTATAAAAAATTGCTGTTAACAATAGGTGTAAAGAAAGCCTAATTAAAGAATGGTTCTTCCCTGCTGGTGACATTTGCTAGCTTGGGTCTTTAGCTAATGATGTATCTACTTGTCCTTTGGGGGTCCCTTCTCTGCGGCTGAGTTCCTGTTCTCTGCATTGACACACTCCATCATTCTAAATCAACGTGTGCACTTAACAGTGCTATTTAAGCCTTAATAAATATTGTATCATCATTCACGGGGGATGGTATGGAGAGTGATGGGAGCTCATAGATAACAAAGGGACTTCTTTCGTTAGGGTGTGTGTGTGTGTGTGTGTGTGTGTGTACGAGATGGACATGGAAAGCAAACAAACTTTCACTGAGACTTTTGAGGCGATAATGGAGAAACTAACAGCATCCTTGTTCGTTTCCTCAGGAATGGGGGAAAAGTCAAGGATTCTCTAGGTTCTTGTTCCTGGCCCCGAGCAAATCAGCCTCAATCTGTCTGTCTGTGACCTCTGTGTGTCCCCAGCAGCATGGTAACTTAAAGACCACAGTGTTGGGTGCTTCTCAAAGCCTTCCCGTGGGAAATGAGGTCCTTGCTTGTTGTCCTGGCTATGAAATGGTGTGTTCCACCAGAAGCTAGCTCTCCAAGGCTGAGAGAGGCTCAGGACTCTGCTTCCCAACAGAGCTGCCCCTGCCCCTGTGAGTCTCTGCCTCCCATAGTCCTTCACCAGTGAGCCTCCTGCTAATACTTGTCTAGTTTCTGACTTCACTTCTGTTGGATGGCCCCTGGCTGCCCTATCCCTGAGCTTGACCCTTTCCATTCTCGTTGTTTCCCATTTACCTATAACCTCATGTCCCTCCTAATCCGGTGGCCCCTTCCATACAAATTCTTCACCTTTTACCTAGTTCTTGCCAAGTGTTTGGAATAAGTAGTTGATTTCCCAAGGTTATGACCATGAAAAATTCAACATGTATTTGAATATGTGGATTCTAATCTGTTCATTAAAAGTTCAGCAGCATTATTTCATATCACTAATGAGTTTTTGTGTTCTTTACGGTCAACTCAACTCGACTGGGTCCTGTTCAGAGTTCTACACCTTGCTGCTCATCCCCAAACAAGTTAGCCAGAGAGACCTCATGTAGAATTTTTGTGGAAGTCTTTTTTATTTGTCAGGACTTTTGTTGTTGTTGTTGTTATGTTACAGAAACCTGAATAAAATTAGCTTAAGCAACAAAGGGAGTTTATTAGCTCTTTAAGAATTCAAAATGGATAGAAATTGGGTTATGGCTGAGTCCAGAGGCTCAAACAGTGCCATAAAGGTCTGATGGAGTGTATCAATGAAAAGAACAGGAACTCAGCCACAGAGAAGGGACCCCCCAAAGGACAAGGAGACACATCATTAGCTAAAGACCCAACCTCCCTGTCTAGCTCTGTTCAGCTTTATGCACTGGTAGGAAGGAAGGTGGTTTCTGGGGACCTCAGATGTATACTTTTGCAGATGTGATAGGAAGGAAAATCCAGTTCTCTCTTGTTGCTCTTTGTATATTAAATGTTACAGAAAAACTTCTGATTGATATTCCTTGGGTCATTAAGTCCTTGTACTAATACTCCAAATGTAGGCTAAGCTGTCTAATAGCCTTTGTGGGCCATATACCCCTATCCTCAGGCAGGTGTGATGGCTGACAGCACCATCAGCACCACAGCCCAGTATTCTTTTTAAATATTTATTTATTTTTTGAGGTACAGGAAAGAACGCAGGATCGAGCACATAATAGGCAAATACTCTATCACGGAGCTGCATCCGCAGCCCCCTACTTATTCTTTTAGTCAATCTAAATCTCCAACCGATTTTAATTCAATGAGTATTGAATGAATATTTTAAATCTTACCTTGTACTATGCATTGAAGATAGAAGATAAATAAGCAGAACACCTGTTTTCAAGGCTTGCAAAACACAATTGAAAAGATCAACACCTGAACAATTTATTATAACACAGTCAGGTCAGTGCTACAGTAGAAATCGGAATGAAGTACCAGGGAGCGAGGAGATGAAGACTTGCTCAGGGAGGGGAGACATTGAGCTGCACCTTTGAGGATAAAGAGCTCTTCAGCTTGTGCCTCCTGCTCTGTGTCCTCCTTTTTCTCATCTCTTACCTTCTTTTGCTTTGATTAGTTATCGTCCATTTTTCTTCTTATTAAAGAAGTACTTTCCACTCATGAGAAGCTCCTCTAGAAATACAATATGTGCCCTTGAGTTATCAAATTCTCATATTAGTCAGTGTTTTGGGAGGGCTTGTTGACCTTTGATTGTGTGTTGGGCATTATCTTTGAAAGGTTGTTTATAGAAATATATCTGAATGATGTTGTCTTCCTTTTCAGAAAGAGGCTTGTTTGTCACACTCTTTAGGAATGCTGGCAGTCTGGGACAGCAAACTTAATGCAAATTCAGGGTTGACATTTCTTGGCTGAACAGATGACCACATGGGGACCCAGAGAGAACCTTACCCTCCCCTTCCTCCCTCTTCCCCTGTCTCTCTCTTTCCCCTCTTTCCGGCCCTGGGAGTATCTGGCCTCTCCAGGAGGGGTCCCGAAAAGGTCTCCCACGGGCTCCGGCTCCGTCCAGGATGAGAGCTTCGACTATCAGGATTCGGTGACGACCAATCTCTGCAGCTCGAACCTGCCACTAAGGCACTCCTGATTATTGGCTCTAGCAGGGATGCCCCTTTTGCCAATAAATCAGTTTCCTTCTTCTCCCTTATACTATCTTTGCGTCTCTTTCCTTCTCCCCTATACTACGTTTTTGTCCTCTTCCCTCCTCCTTATACTATGTTTGCGACATGGGTAATGTGTCCTCTCTGCCAGTGGACTCTCCTCTACAATGCCTCTTGGATAACCTCAAAACCCTCTCCTGACACCAGACATCAAACCCCCAAAATTGATCAAATATAGCACCCAAGCCTGGCCCACTTACCCCTTAGACAACCAAAGCAGATGGCCCCCTTTTGGGTCCCTGGATCCCTCCATTCTAAGGGATCTCTACAATTACTGTGAGCATTCGAAAAAATGGGTAAAGAGCTGCTATGTCAAAGCTTTCTTCCTGCTTGTGCTCTGTGCACCTCTTGCAACCCTCTACAAATTCTTCTAGCTTGCAAACCAAACTCCCCCAACCACCGATCCCCAATCTTCTCCTCCTCCAGACTCATCCACTTCTTTTGACCCTGCTGATGAATTTCCACCCTATTGCCCAGCTCCAATAGATCCTCACCCTCAGCCTTCTGCCCCAGACTCTCCGCCGTCACTCCCACCTCAGTAACCTGCTTTCTCCCCTCCAATTACTAGATCAAAAATGTACACCACCACCCTTCCTCAGACTGTTGCCCCCTTGCTGAGGTAGCAGTTACTGAAGGAATCCCTCCACCCACTCACTCCTTTCTTCTACTGTTAGCACCCACACCGGGTCCCACCAGGTCCTTTTACCAGCTAACCAAAAGCTCAAACGAGCTGAGGAGAGCCCTTAGACCCCTATCCAAGATCTGGTGAAAATGGCCTTTAAAGTTGCTTTGTTATCACTGAAAACAGGTTATTAAGAATTAACGTCCCTTATAGGCTTTTTAGGATATTCACTCCATCTTCCCCTCTGCTCTACCTGTTCTACTACTCAAGTTTTCCTTGCTAGGGAAAATCCTATTCTTTTACATCTCTCCTTCCTCATTCTCAGATCCACAGAGCTGCTCTCAGCCCCGCCTTCCCGTCTTCCCCCTCCCTACCAGGCCCACAGAAAAGTCTTAACTGACCTTCTTCAGCAATATTCACCATGGCTGATTTTAGGACTTTCAGCAAAAGAATCTCTACAAAAGAGTTTAGTGTAGATAAACTTCCTCTTTTCATATTGCCCTGTTTTACTTGGTCACTGGCTGGAAAAATCAGCACTCCAGGTTCTGGACACCCTCTTACTAGTTTTTCACAAAATATGTGAACAAGGCCTTTGGTCTTGAGCTGGGCTTCATAGTGCTGACTACATTTCTAAGATAAGAGAGTTACCAACTGGGCTCCATGGTAACAGCTGGCAGGGGGAGGAAAGAAAGGGAAGAAAAAGCTCTCCCCTTCCCAGGTGTCCTTGAAGGGTTAACTTGCCCAGAACAGAAAAAACAACAACAACAACAACAACAACAAAAAACAACCCTGCTTTTTGTGAACTTCTGCAGACTGTGAACTTCTGAGCCCCTCCCTTTACATGCTGGGTGCAAAATTCTGAAACTACCTAAACTTGGGGTTCAGGGGATTAATTGATTGCAGCAGAAGCTGTGTCCTCTGAATCTGGCTGCAACCAAATAAGACTGTTTTCCTATTGTCACTGCTATCTTAGGTGCCTGGCCTTATCCGTCCCTACAACAATATAATTGTATACACTTAAACGTTGTTTATGTTTTCATGAAATGGTAAACAGATGTGATTGATTGTGTACTGCAAATAACAAAATATCTCATATTGAAATGGAATAACTTGCCTAAATTCAGAAATTTACAAGGATTGGTTCAAAGTGTGAATAAAGAAGGAGTTAACAGATAGGAAAGAGAAATTAGAAGGTTCTAAGTATGGATTTAATAGAAGGAAAAGGTGTTTCTGGATAAGAGAGTCTATATGATTAAGTAAATAAGAGGGTTTAAGCAAATGATAAAGAAGGTCTATGTACGTTGGCTATATAGGTTTAAGTAAGTGATAAAGAAGGTCTGTGTATGTTGGTTATATATGTAAGTTTTTTGAACAAGTAATCTTGAAGGAATTAAGGATTATACAACTATGTTAAACAACAACTGTTATTTGCAATATTGTAATATGTTATTTCTTTAAGAGCTAAACTTGATTAATATAAAAACATCAATGTAATTGCGGTACTATTACTTTTCTTTGTATATTAAATGTGTTCATATTTTCCAGGTATATAAGTCTTTAAGATAGACGCTTTAACAAAAAAACATTATATCAAGCTCGTATTCTCCAAAAGGTTGCATGGTAATTTTAGGCTTATAAAAATAACATATTGGAGATTTATTTATATCATTTAATTTTCTATAACTGGACCTGTTATAGAAGATTAATATAAAGTTAATATAATAATTAATATTATATTATAATATTAATATAAGATTAATATAAAGTTCTATAAACTGGGTACAATTTAAATGTAATATCATATTGTGTTAGCTAGTATTCATGTGACATCAAGCAACAATATATGTAAACTTTATAAAATGATATTTAGAAACAAAGATCAACTTCAATACTAGAATATTTTACCTAAGATTTATAAAGAGCCCTGGCTTACCTGAGATAAGGCTATGCCTCCCATCTTACTTCATGACAGAATGACTCCAAAGTAGGCCAAACTTCAGCTAAAGACCAGTACTCTTAATTTAAGGTGAAACTGACTTTGCTGGATGTTTAAGATCAAGACTTAAAGTTAAATTAAAATGGCCAAGAAAACCATTATTTGGCTCTGGCCCTCTGAGTCTGAATCTAGGGAACAGGGAACTTCTCTAAAGAGCTTTGCAACTCTGGGCCACATAAACTCCTGATCAGGGAGAATGAAAAGCCAATCAGTGCATTTGCTATGAAGAGGAGGGTCATCGGAGAAGGGAGACATCCCTGATGCTTCCAAGGGAAGCCACATGGTCAAGCAAGACCTGGACCCATCCTAGCGCAAATGGCACTAGCAGGACTAAGAAGCTATTCTCAAGTTCCCCCACGAGTGACTCTTAACAATAGATAGAAACAAAGTCTCAATTTTGACCAGCTTGATCTTAAACATCTACCAAAAACAGTTAAACCAAAACACAGTCATTCCTGGGAGTAATGAAAGACAAAAACAGCTAAAAAAGAGGAAACAGCAACTAAGCCAATAGGCTCCATGGGGAATGTTCAGTCATATATGGCCTTGGCTTCTCCCCCTCACAGGACCTCTATTAGTCCTCTTTATATTTCTCCTAATAGACCATGTATGTTAAATTGCCTACAGAAGTTCCTGCAAGATCAGATACACAAATTCACCAAGTCAGTCAATCAACTACCAGCCCCTGATGCCCAAGACAGAGACCTACAACTCATGACCAACTCCTCTAGCTCCAGAGACTCTGCCCCCACCTAAAACCCTCTCTAACCCCTTTTCCAGATTTTACAACCCCTCTTTCACTTCCTAGGAATGAGAACTACTCTCCAGCAGGTCCACTCTGCTTGTTCTGTCTTCTCTACAGCATCCCCATAAGGAAACATCAAACCTACACTCCCCACACATCAGATGAGGAGCCACTAGCCAGGCGAAGACTGGTAGATCAACTTCACTCATGTGCCTAGGCACAAAAAGCTTCACTACCTACTTACTTTGGTTGATACTTTTTCAGGTTGGATAGAAGCCTTCCCTATCTCCAGGGAAATTGCTGACACCATTGCCTCCATCCTCATTGAGCAGATCATTCCCAGGTTCAGACTTCCTGCCTCCACCCAGTCAGACAACGTTCCAGCCCTCACTTCTCAGGGAACACGCAGACCAGTGCCTTCCTGCGCCATTCATTGCCTCAATCCCAGCACAACCACAAACCGAATTGGACCCTCTTCAACTGGGTGACTCAGTCTTATTTAAGGAACTGCATTCTCAATCATTGGAACTTCAATGGACGGGACCCCATACAGTCATAGTTACTACCCCAATGTTGACCAAGCTTTTAGACACTCTCCCTGGTACTATGTCTCCTGCCTTAAAAAAGGCACCTGTTCCAAATGTCCAGTCCTGGACTTCCACCATGCCCATTAAACTCAAGATTTTTTGCCAACTCTCTCTTCTTTTACTAATCATTATTATCTCTCAAGTTTTTATCCCAACCACAGATGGCGCTTTAACATCCAAGCAACATGGCACCAGGATGACACCACCCACTCTCAGTTTATGAGTCAAGGTGATTGTCCTTCCACTGGCTGCAATCAGGCTGTCACCCTTAACATTACTGGATTCAACCAAGCCACCTCTGATACTTTCTAGAATCCCTACGACAGGACCAATGGCTGATACCAAGAATCTCCTCTGTCCAAGACTGGTTTGATGCCATCGACGACGACAACTTGTGGCTTCAAGAAACTTTTATGGACTTTACCCCTACCAAAGAAGATGTCTATAGCCACTGGGTTTTATTTCTGGCTGCCCTAGTGTTCTCAGACCTGTCCCCCGAACATTCCTCGACTTCCCCTTCTAGGTCCAACGCCGCCCACCATTAAGCAGGAAGTAGCCAGAGGACTTTACGCCGTCCCCCATGTCACTTAGAAAAACAAAAAGGGAGGAATGTTAGGTGCAGGACAGCTGAGTAAGTTGTCTGCAGGGCATGCCAAACAAAGTTAGCTGCAGGGTGACCTGGCCTCTCAAACCCTCTGTCTAGCTCTTTATCACCTGTTTGCTTCAAGCCCAAATGCCCAAGCCCCCCCCCCCCAAGTCTTACTCAGCCCGATGCTCAAGGCCGAACACTTAACCCCCTTGTGTGCCAACAAGGCAGCTTGCAGACCCAGAGACCCTATTAGATTTGGGCTATAAAAACTCCTTCCTGTGGGGCCCCTCTCTCTTGCTCTCTCTGTCTCTCTTGCTCTCTCTCTCTCTCTCTTTTCTCCTCTGTTGTACTGCTGCAATAAAGCTCCCTTGGTCTCTCTGAGTGTTGTGGTCACTTCCCTTTCAGTGACATGTGGCTAGAGCCCCAGGTTCAAGAAGGAGAGAAGCAGGACAGGAGGCTGGGAAGCAGGAGAATGTCACCTTCAAAGGCTTTGAGGGCCAGTTTTTTGGCATTTCTGTGGCCAACTGAGGAGAGTAACAGTTCTCCAAGTGAGGAATGGGATTTGCTTTGACGCTGTAACTTTGTGTGGCTAATGTTTCAGAGGAAAGGAGAGAAGATGAGAAAGGAATGATAGCAGCTAGGAGACTTGAGGCCTAGTGCTTGATGACGAGGGATGGGAAGAAGGGTGAGAAGACAGTGGGCAGGATAACACCAGGAGACGGAGCAGCAAAACTTGCTGGCTCCCATGCGATTCCTTGTTGAACCTGGTCAGTGGGTGAGCAGTCCCTGTCGAGTCTTTTTGATATATAAGAACAAGCGGATGAAGGGACAAACTTACCTGTAATCAACTCCTCCTGCCAGCCACCTTGAATGGCCAGAAAATCAGCTCATTGGGGTTCTAAGATCTGCAGAAATAAAGTAGCCATAGGGGAGGGAGAAGGTATGGGGCATGCGTGTAGTTATCCCTGTCTCATGTTAATATTCTTAGGAGAGTTGGGGAGCCTCCTGCTTGTGACAGACTTTTTTTTTTTTTTTAATTCAGAAGTGGAAATATTTTTTTTTTCTCTTAGATCCGGGAAGCCTGATAAAAGTGAGTTTTGTGTTCTATGATGGGAGCAATTTTCAAGGTCAGATAGGAAAAGACAAAAATCAATTGGAAAGTTAGCTGTCATGAACTGGGGCTTAGAAATGACAGCTGACTCCCCTTGACCCTGGAGAGAATCACCCCTACCCAGCTCCCAGCTCACTTTGCTGCTTTTGTTCCTCTCAAACTGAGGTCCTTGGAGATGTCACTCCCCAAAATAATTTTAGATGATAACCTCAGTGCTCTTCAGTGGCTGTTTACACCTGATGGCAGGAGCTTCCGAGAGCACAACATCATCAGTAACCAATAATTCGACAATGGGGCTATCTCTTGGCAGGGAGGGAAGTCTGTCTTGGGAATTCTTTTCTGGAAATGGCCTTTAAAAAGCCCGTGGCCCATTATTACTTGGGGCAGGATATTTAAGCTCTTTGTGAACCATCTATGAAATGGGGGATGACAATAGCTCCCCCCATCATTTTCTTATAATAATTAAAATGAGATAATACATGTAAAGTGCTTAGGATAGCACCTGATGCCTAGTAAGTTCTTTGTAACTATTAACTATTATTTTCCTTTTGCATGTCCTCAGTGGCTTTGCATCTTTTATTTATTCAACAAATGCTATGGAGTACTAACTATGTGTAAGATATGCTAGATTCTGGGGACTTAAAAAGTAATAAAATGCAGCATTGGCTTCTAGGCAGCCTATAGTGCATCGAGGGAGATGGTGAGTCAGGGAGAAGGTCCTGGGTTGGCCGGAACACAGGACAACAAGGAAGGGCACAGGACAGACCCCTAATCTGGACATGTGTCTTGAAAGATGACTAAGTTCATCAGCCAAAGAAAGGACTTCAGGAAAGAAGGAAGAGTGTGTACAGGGACTGTTGGCAAACGTGGATGAAGCCGTTCAGAGCCTGTAGGTGGCCTTCTCCAATTAGGCTCTAAGATGGGAGGTTGGTGGTGAGAGGAAAGGCTGGAGAGGTGGACACATTCCAGATGAAGGAAAACCTTGAAAGACGTGTCAAAGCCTTCAGACTTTATTCTAAAATACTGGAGTTTTAGTCAGATACAGCCACCTTGAATGGCCAGAGGTCTCCACTTGTCAGATACAAATATATACCCCAAAGCCACATCCCAATTCCCACCTCCTCCAGCTACTCCCCACCACTTCACTGACACTCAGTTAATCCCTATCAGGGGATTAATTCACTAATTGGCTTCAGACTCTCACAACCCAATCATTTCTCCTCTGAACCTTCTTGCATTGTCTCACACGTGAGCTTTTAGAGGACACCTCACATCCAAACGATAACAGTTGGAGAGCCATTGAGTTAATTTAAGTAAGGAAGTCACAAAATCAGGTTAATGGTTTAGAAAAAGTGATCTGGCTGCAATATGGAGCAATGGGTTGGAGAGAGACAGTTCTAGAAGTAAGATCAGGCGAGGCAGTTTCTTTGAGATCTGATCATGAAAGTCTTGAGCTGGAGTGGTGGTGGTAGGACAGAGCAAGGGGAAGATTAGAGATCTATGGAGCAAGAGGAAGTGTCACCCATCAGGTAAAGGGATGAGGGAGAAAGAGGAGCACCTGGATGACTCCCAGTGTCTGGATTAGGCAACTGAGCAGCGTGTGCTATTCACTAGAATGAAGAGTTAGAGCCAATTTTGGGGGGAAAAAAAGTGATGTTGAGTTTTAAGTAGGGCTTAGATATCTAATATATTTGTGTGAAGTCCAGGAGAAGCATTTGGGCTTTAGATAAAGATTTACGAGTCATCAGTGTGTGGGTGAAATTAGCCAGGAACATTCTTTGGAGGAGACAGAATGCTAGGGGCTTTCAATGGCTGCTCTTAGGAGAGATGAAGCAGCAGTGGTCAGAGATGTAGGGAAGCCAGGGAAGAAGGGTGGGTGGGGAGCCAAAGGAGCAGGGCGGTTCAGAAGGAGAGAGTGGGGGACAGTGCCAAGTGCTGCTTAAAGCATCAGTAATGTAAGGATGGGGAGGATCTGCTGGCTCCCCAAGGAGGAGGAATCTGGATTTTTTGGTGGGGCCATTTTCAAAAAGGTGGTCCAGATGAACAGTAGATCACAAGGGGTGAAGGAGTGAATGAGGGTTGAGGCAGTCGTGACTTTGAGGTTAAACTGCACTAGCGTTTTCTAGAGGAAGACAACCAATAGAATACATGTACTTAAGGCACACAGACGTGTCCTAAGAGATGAATGAGTTCAATAGCCAAACACATACACACACACACACACACACACACACGGATTTATTAGATCAGCTCACACCATCAGAAGCCCAATAGTCCCACAGTGGCCCTTTGTAGACTGGAGAGCCGGGGACACCAATGATTGCTCAGCAGCCCTGAAATCTGCAGCCTCAAAATAAGAGGGACAATGATGTAGTCCCAGGCTGAAGGCCGGGAAACTCCCCTGGAGAGTTGCAGGTGCAAATCTATACTGAAATTGAAGAAGCTGGAGTCTGGTGACACTGGGCAATGGCAGGAGCAATAGTTGCACCCACTCACAAGGACTGGAGCTCACACTCTCTGTGGTCTTCCTCCTCCTTCCATTGTTCCACCCAGACCCCAGCATACTGAGTGGAGTCACCCACATTCAGGGACGTTTTCCTGCTCTCTTTGCTGTCCCACATGCTAATGTATGGAAACACCCTCACAGCCACACCCAGAAGTGTGGCTTTACTAATTTCCTGGTGTCTCTCAATCCTGTCAAGTCTACAATCCGGATTAATCTTCAAGGTGAATCGTCACACTGTTGCTTCAAATATACTCACAGAGAAAGAAAGTGAGTGATATCAGAGGGAGATTGAGGGCCCGTAATTGAATTTCTCAAATGGTTGCTTATTTTTAAAGAAAAGAATGTGGGGCAGACATATGGAAGATAAAATGCAAGATAAGGTTGGTTGATGGAGGCAGAGCCAGAGGAGAAAGGAGTGGCATCCGGGCCCCGGGCATGGGCTTAGATGGAAAGTTAGTTCTTTCCTGAGATGATTAAGCAGATATAGATACATATAAGTTCAGAGGGTGGCAATTAATTGAGAGATGTCTTAGAGCAGGAGGGGAAGCTGAGAGTAAGGCAGATGTGCAAGCACTCACCTGTGAGACAGCAGGAGGCAGCGGGGCTTGACTTGCCGTAGAGGTGTGTTGTGCCCCGTGAGGGCTGCTGATTCAGAAGCCCCTGAATCCGTGGAGGCAACAAACTGCTCTGCTCCATGGTTTTCTTCTTGGAAGAGGCAGAGCGTGAGGAGATTCCCAGGATGGGGGGTTCAGAGCATGCAGAGTGGAAGCCAAGAGAAGTAAAGGCATTGGAGAGCTTGGCGAGAGTGTCTAGAGAGTATGGGCAGTGCTCTAGGCTGGGTAGAAATCAAGATGGCAGGAGGCTGATAGATGGTGAGAACAGACGTAGAGTACAACAAAACTTCTTTGAGAATAGATATTAATCTTGATTAGAGTTTAAATAATTTCTAGTCCAACCTTCCAAAGAAGGTGGATGATCAAATCGAAAGCTGTTATTTTATTCTTTTTTTTTTTTTGGTGGTGCTGGGGATTGAACCCAGGGCCTTGTGCATGCAAGGCAAGCACTCTACCAACTGAGCTATATCCCCAGCCCCGAAAGCTGTTATTTTAAAAACAACCACCATAGCCACGCTCGAACACTGAAGGGGAGCAGTTAATTTTCTTTTATGATTGTAAAACTAGCCCTGGAATTAGTCTTCCAAAAGATCCAACCACGTTTTGAGCCACAGCATTATTGTGGAATGAGGATTTTGTCCCTCAACTTGCAATGCTGGACCTAGAAATCTTAGAGAATTTGTTTAAAACACATTCATGTATTTTATAGTGTAATCTAACCATGTGATGTGTGTTCCTTGACTCCCTTTTGGATTATGAGCTTCTGAAAGAGAGTGGGTTCTCTTTCTGTTTTGCTTCTGGTTGCCAATATGGATGCTGGACCCAAATGAGAGTGCTCATAATTATTTGTGAAAGGGAAAATGAATCAATGCACGTCTCGAGAATAAATAGTAAATGCTGTGCTGCCTCAACTTTTACCGACAAGAAAGCTCTGGGAGCATGCATTTTTGATACTCTCTATTGCAAATCATTGAACGCAATCATTGAAATTCAACTGCCGTGCTAGCACGTTTGAAAGAGGTCTGATAAAAATGCAAAGTTTATGCTGTCTCCAATGACTTCAGCTAAGTAAAATAAGCCTAGAGGGGAAAATAAACCTTTTTCTAAAACTTCACACAGGGAGAAACCAGAAAGTTTCCCAAGTTTCTGAGCAATGACTAGTATTTCCGAAATGGAGTTTGATCAGGACTGTGAGAAGCCAAAGGTGGTTATGAAAACTAATGGGGCAGTTGGGAAGCACAGGCTACCTTCATCAGGCCTGGAGAGGGAGCGATAGAAATGCAAATCTAAAGCTGCCTCCAGATCCCCTGGTTAAATAGAAACACCTAGAGGCAGAATCAATTTTTCACTGCTCGATGATGACTGCCTGCTCTGTAGGGTGAAAGCACAGAGGTAGGAAACTTTCAAAGTTCTCAGGAAATGACAGGTAAATAGATCAACAATCATTGCTCTTTCCTCTTCTCCCCCTGGAGAGGGTTTGGTGTCTCCATCCCACCCCTTCTGTCCTGGATACAGTTGGCATCAGCTACTTATTAACTTGGCATATATCCTAATTCAGGAGGGAGAAGAGGCAAAGCGATTTAGTGACAGAGGAGACTGGGCCTGAAGAGGCTCTCAGGGATGGCCTGGGGGACCTCAAGGGAGATCCAAAAAGCCAAGAGAGAAGGCCTTACAGATCAATTCCATCTGCTTCAGAAACATGCTTAGGGCTGGTCCTACATCACACTGTGTGTGTGTGTGTGTGTGTGTGTGCAGCCGTGTGCACATTATGGATCAGATGACTCTGTTTTTCTCAAGTTGAGCATTAAACTTATTTAGGGAATGCTGGGTCAAACTGCTGAGATTGGGACTTTCCTAGGAGCCCTGAGATGTTGTCTCTGTTGCAAGGGGAGAGGAATAGAGACAAGCAACTTTCCCCAAGACAGAGCTGCACCTCCTGAGCCCAAGCTTGCCAAGAACCCAAGTGGGTGAGAAGCAGTGCAGCTGTCACTGCAAATGGGCTCCTGAGCTAAAGATCTAGGCACAGTGGGAAGGAAGAAAGGGACCTCACTTCCTTATGGAAATATAAATATAGTATGGAACGTGGGGGAAGAGTAACTTTGCAGTTTAGGAAACTGTCAAATCCAGGTGAGCAAGGTCAACACCTACAGTGATGTCATGCTGGTGGTATAGGAGATGATGTGGTGAGAATGGTTCTTCTGCTGTCTCCCCCAACACCCAGAACTCCTTTGAATCATGAGGAAAACATCAGACCAATCTCAGTAGGACAGTCTGAAAAGTACCTAACCAGTACTCCTCAAGACTGTCAAGATCATCACATATAAGGAGAGTCTGAGAAACTGTCTCAGCCTGGAGGGGCTGGAGGAGGTACCATGCCTAAATGTGACATGGATCCTGGAACAGAAAAAGAACACTAGGTAAAAAACAAGAAAATCTGAATAAAATATAATTAATGATGATGTATCGGTTCATTGATTGTAACAAGTGTGTGATACTAATGTAAGATGCTAATAACAGTGAGAAGTGGTTATGGGGTATATGTGAACTCTCAGTACTATTTGTGTAATTTTTCTGTAAATCTATAAACTGCTTTATTCTTATTTTAAAAATGAATGCCTACCTGAAAAGATGCTCCGCAGCATCAGTCACTAGGGCGATGCAAATCAAAACCAGAATGAGATGTGATTTCACACCCATTTAGGAGGGCTGTGATCAGAGACAGACAGTAGCACATGTTGGCAGAGAGGTGGAGAAATGGAAACCCTCACATGTTGCTGGTGGAAATACTGAATAGTGCTGCTGCTCAAATAATTCATGGGGGGAAGAATGGTCTTTTCAGCAAACGGGTGATGGAAAAATATGAAAAAGCTAGACCTTTCCTTCACAGTGTACATAAAAATTCAGGTGGATCAAAGACATCCAAGTGAGGGCTAAAACTATCATACTCTTGGGAGAGAAGATAGGTGTTGTGTTGGTCAATTTCCCATCACTGTGACAGGATGATGGGGAACACAGCAGAGCAAAGCTACTCAGCTCATGGCAGACAGAAAGAGGGAAAGAGAGGGGTGGGAGGAGTGAAGAAGGGAGGGAGAGAGGGACATGGAGGGAGGGAGAGAGGGAGCCAGGACATCCCAAGGGCACATCCCCTAGGACCGACTCCCTCCAACAAGGCTCCACATCCTGAGTTTCCATCACCTCCTAATGGCCCATTAAATTCTGACTCCATCAATAGTTTAACCCGATTGGTGAGGTTTAGAAGCCCTCATGATCCAAACACTTTCCAAAGGCCCAATCTCTGAACATCACTATCTTGAAGACGAAGTGCTTCACACGTGAGCTTTTGGAGGACATTTTAGATCTAAACCATAAGAGGTATGAATCTTCATGACCTTGGATTAGGGAATGTTTCTTAGATAGGACAGCAAAACTAGAGCAATGGTATGAAATGAGAGAGAAGAAGAAAGAACTAGAACTCTGCGGACAAGTTGGCACCGGCAGGGGATCCCGACTCTTCATCTGTCTCTCGTGGGCTCTGGACCACCATCTTCACCATGCTGGTGCTGCAGGAAGAGCTGGTGCTCCACATGCTGGACTCACAAGCCCTGGGTTTGGAGGCACTGAAGGAGGATCCAGGGTGGGAGCTGCAGGGAGATCCACTGCCTCCTACCAGCGAGGAGAGCCAGTAGGTCAGTGAGGGCATGCGTGAGCTGCCCCCGGCACTAACCTTCTTAGTGCTAAACAAAAACAACAACAAAATGGGCTGGAGATGTGGCCCAGTGGTGAAGCACATGCGAGCATGCATGAGACCCTGGGTCCAATCTCCCGTACTGGGGGCTGGGGCTTAGGGGCAGGGGTCAGCTACTGATTTATTTTCACCTTTTAAAATATCTTATGACTCATCTAACCCAGAATTAAGCAAAAGAAAGTTCTGGAACGTAAAGATCTAAGTAGACACAGCCCAAACCCAGCACATGGCTTTAGTGTCTTCTCAAGAGCTCTTCGGAGCGGCCCAGGCCCAGGGTGAGGTCCTGCATCATCCTTACTCTTCCTCCATCCTCTGTTGCTTTCTTCCTTTCAGTTATGACTTCATCGTTATTTTGCATGTCTTTTGGTTTAAAGGCTTATTATGTGTCTCTACCCTAGTCATCTACAAGTCCTCCCAAAGCAAAGACTTTTTCCTTATCTACTTCTGAAACCCTAGAATCTAATAGTAATCATGATGATTATGACCACACACAATAATAGCAGTCACATGGATAGCCTCCACCTTGCACTGAGCCCCCCCTCGAGCGGTTTCTGTATATTAAATTTTGCGTTATTGATCATAGAGCCAGGTATCTGGCTAAGAGCAGGGGCTCTGCCTCCTCTCTGTGCTCCTGTGGGGTGCTTGCTGGGATCCCCAGGGCTCAGCTCAGTTGCCTTAAGACACATAGGAGTGGATGAACAGAGATATCCCAGTAGTTACTCCTTGTTTTGAGGGAAACGAGTGAGAAAACTTATTGGAGAGTAAGTTGAGGTTTTTGCAAAATCTTTTTGTTTTTTTTTTAACCTGAAGGAGCTATTTCTTCTAGAAAAGATTTTGTCCTGGTGCACCTTTGATGACACATGACCCTCAAAAGCATGCTAACAGGGTTATGATACCTCTCAGGGGGCTCCCTGCAGTCCGGCCAGAGTCACTGATGTCCCTAAATGGCCTTGCTGGCTGCTTAGGCCCATCTGCCTAACAGTTTGGGCTCATTGTCCACACTTGCTAACTGGGTAGGAATGGACTTTAGCTTCAGGATATTGAAGATGGCTAACTTTGGCATAGAATATTATTGAATCATTTTTAAAGTTGCATTTAAACACTGTTTGCTAATATATCACCGATAGGCTTCTGTTATCTGTGGTTATATTGCTTTATTGATCACCCAGTCCTGTGGGCAAGCCGAATGACTAAAGAAGCATGCGTAATCAGGGCCAGAGAGCAGGGCCTCTCAGAAGAGTCTGAGTTCCTGTGTGCTTCTGTGTCTCTAGCTTGTTCCCCTGGATTTATGCTGAAAACGTTGGTGGAAAAAAGAAACATTTTTAAAGTTGAATTTATTATAAAAGTGTTTTTTAAAAGTTTAATAATAAAAGACATCAAGCAACCCACCAAATGGATTGCAGCAAATTTATGAGTGAAGGGAATTCTCCTGTTTCTGATGGAAGTTTTGCCTTTGGGTCTTCAAATCTCCTCTTTCTACATGTTCCCCCGACTGGAGCCTTTCCAGTCTTAGTGCCTAGGCCACTTAAACTACTCTTGTGGGGAAGATGATGTGACAAATTCATCTAGAATGCTATGATGGTCTAACATGCTCATCTTAGAATGTGCATTTAGGTTATATGCATTTTCAAGAATGCCTTTTAAATGAGGTATCTACAAGGCACAGCTGGTGTGAATAAGGCTGGGGGTAGCTTTTCTGGACAGCTATCTGTCAACATTTGGTGAAGTTTACTGTACCAGGCAACCCGACTCTTGTTATTTACATTATACAGGAATGTTCTTTGCAGCAGTGTTGATGATGGCTGGGAGTGGGAGACAATCTGGGGTCTGTTTCTGGGGGTGGTGGCTGGGTTCAATGCAATGGTTCACTCCATGCTTTGCTGTGGAGCACTTAGAAGCAATTACTCCAAATACATGCAGTAATATATGAAAGCAGAGTAATGAGCAAAACTATAAGAAGTGGAATGAGATAATTAATACAGTACTTGTTAACATGAACTAAAAATGCATGGACCCAATAATGCACATTTTACACGAATACATACAAATAAAATGATGAAGTTGCTTTGAAAGAAAGGAATGAGTGTAGAGTAGTGCCTCATTCTTGGATGATGGATATTAGGCGTCAAAAGGTTTTTGTGGTGGGGGCTGTCTTGTGCATTGTAGGACATTTAACTGCATCCTCTGGCCACTACCTACTGAATGCCAGTAATATCTTTTCACTGTGACAATTAAAAATGTCTCCAGGTATTGACAAATGTTCCCTGGCGGGGTAAGATGGTCATGTTCCCTGGTTGAGAACCAATAGTGCAGGAAACAAGGATAAAAGGAAATAAGTGACTCTGGGCACAGTAGCACACACCTGTAATCCCAGCAGCTCGGGAGGCTGAGGCAGGAGGATCGCGAGTTCAAAGCCAGTCTCAGCAACTTAGCAAGGCCCTCAGTAACTAAGTGAGGCCCTGTCTCTAAATAAAATACAAAAAAGGGCTTGGGAAATGGCTCAGTGGTTAAATGCACTGGGTTCAATCCCAGGTACCAAAACCCCAAAACAACAAACACTCCCAAGCAACAACAACAACAAAGGAAATGAGTAAAAATATATATGCAAGACACGAGCCTGAAGAAAAATATAAGTAAACAGAAGTTGCCCCAAAAGGGCAACATTTAACTCAAAAGAACACATTGTGAATAGTGGGGCTTCAACATGAGTGTTAGAGCAGGTGGTACTCTCCTCACAGCCACCAAGGCCACTGACTGCCTGTTCTGTGTCTGCACAGGCTTTCCAATGTGCACGCAGGAGGCACAAAGTCACTTTTTTTTGTGTCTGAGACTTGTGGTGTTAGGAATAAGAGGTTCCAGAAAGTAATGACTGAGCATGGCCAATCCTGAGTGTCTAGAGGCTAGGTTTGCTCTGGAAGAAGCATTACTACTGAGGAGAGGCCAGTGGCCTCATTAACACAGGGGATCCTGAAATGTCCCTCTTCAGCAATATCAAGGATCAAGGCACTGGGGCTTCCTGCTGCCTGCTGGTGAAGGAGCCTGGTGGGCCACTGTACCCCTGCAGCTCTTGACCTCTTTTCCGTCTCTGTCAGACCTGCTATAAAATGCTGAGCAAGCAAAGGTCCAGCCAGAAAGCAGGCAGCTGATGGGAAGTGGCCAGTCATGAGTAATTGGAAGGAAGATGGGTTTGGAAACTGTCCATGGTTCTGGATTTGACCTTGCCATGGCAAATCATGGAGAATGTTGATATTTGACTTTGGACAATTTTTCTTAGGAAAGGAATATCTCCAATTGTAGAATAGAATGGTTTCGGGGGCAGAAAAGGCTTACCAGCCTGCTCCTGCTCAGACTTCGATTCCTATAAATTCACCTTAGATCTTGTCAAATTTAAGTCTTACAAACGTTATCATTTTATAACATATAGTACATTTGGGTTTTCTTGTTGGAGTACTAGTGAAGGCAAATTTAGGGACTGTACCTTCTTCTTTTTTTTTTTTCAACTTCTCTTGACTCAGCCTTGGTGAAGGAGATCACAGAAACTTGAACCCTGTCCACCAATTCTAGGCCTCACGAGATGACAGCTGACACGGTACCTTACTCCTTTACTCTCTTCTTTTTTTCACGTACCCCCTCTCCTCTTCTACCTCCTGTTTATTCTCTTCCTTTTCTTTTTCATCCCCCTTCTACAAAGTATTGAGGGCAAATTTTAAGAATATCTAAGATTTTTTTTTAAAATTATAAGTGACAAATTAATGACAAGAGGTCCTGACCAAGATTCAGATCCAGGAACATTTTTTTATACTGATGGCTATGGGTTGAACTGTGTCCTTCCCCTCAAACTCCTATGTTTCCTAACCCCCAATACCTAAGAACATGACCTTTTCTGGACATAAGATTGCTACAGATGTATTAGTTAAGATGATAGAAGTACAGTGGGCCCCTCATCCAATATGATTTATGTCTTTTTAAAGGGAGAATTTTGGATGCAGAGGGGAAGGCAGATTGGGGTGACTGTGCACAAGTCAAGGAATCCCAAAGGCTGCCAGGCCACCAGAAGCCAGGACAGAGGCCTGGAGCAGGTCCTTCCTTAGCACCATCAGAAGGAACATGACCCTGCCCACTCCTGGACTTCAGACATCTGCCCTCGGGAACTGTGAGGCAATATATTTTTTAAGCCTCTCAGGTTGTTTTACTTTGTTACAGCAGGCCCCAGGAAATTAATACATTGACCATTTGCTCTTTTAAAAAAATTGTGTTAAAATGTATTTATTAATCAATTACCAATTGCTTATTTATAGGTCATACTTAGGATCGTAAAAACTTTTTAGAACCCGTAGACTAAATATTATCCTGGTGATGAACATTTGTCCCCAGAATCTGGCTGGTGGGCTGGTTCTCATGTTTTCCTGCCTCCCGTGGGTGATCTGTGGGTGACTTTAGGGGATAATGCATCCAGGTTTCTAGAAGGGATTCCTCTTACATGCTACTTTTCTGCTTAAGCTGCAGCCACAAAGAGGTCAGGCTAATGTTATAAAAGGAGTAAGAGCTCCCCAGTCCATATTGTCACACTTAGTGTTTTTTGACACTTGGTGCCCTGGGAACAGCAGAGTTTCTTTCTCAGCTGCCATTGTACCCTCCTCAAACTCCTTTGCAGTTTGGGTCCTGAATGTGAATCAGGTTCCTCTAACTAGATGTAGCTGTGTGGGATCTGGGAAGTCCAGGCAAAGGATAATAAAGTCCAATAATTTAGTAGGCACCAATTCCTTGCATTAATTCCCTTCTTGTACAAATATTTTGATTGTGTTCTGTTTACTGTGGGCTGCACTGAACTCCCACGGCTTATGGACAACATGGATGAATGATGTTCTCCACCCCTGCAAGCTTTCTGTGGCTTGCATGATACCATTATATTACTAAATCCACACAGCAGCCCTGAGGAGTTCATATTATTATATCCAGTTTATAAGTAAGGGATCAGGATCAGAGAGCTTTTAAAATGTGCTTGCCCAAATTTGCTTGAATAATTAAGTGGCAGAACTAGGATGGAACTGGGATATTTCTGGTTCTACACCTGACACACGATGTGCAGCTTATGGTGCCGAAATCATTTTCACAGGTCTCCCTCTCTCATCCAACCACTGAATTCATCAGGATTTTCTTCAGGTATTATTACTGCTGGTGCCCAGGAGAAAGGCCGAGGGTAGATGGATGATGATGACCCAACAGGGATTCCCTTCATTTCTATGTCCCACCCTGTGTTAGGTGAAATTCTAAGATGAGCCTCCCCTACCCCCACTTCCTACCCCCAAATGAGTCACACTATGGGTAATCCCTTGCCTTGGATGGGGACAGGATTGGTGACTTGTGACAGGGCTGAGATGCAGCTCTGTGAGTAAGTTTCATGACCTGGGAATCCAGTCTTGGAGGAGACAATTTGCAGACGTGTGAACTGCCAGTGAAGCAAGAGGGTCACGTGACATAGAACTTAGAGGGGCCTGCAGGCCCCTGCTGATAGCCAGAAAGAAAACAGGAACTGAACTCTGCCAACAACCAGGTGAACTTTGAAGAGGACCTGTTGAGACCCAAGAAGAGAACCCTGCTATGCAATGCCCAGGCTCCTGTCCCCTGGAGACAGTGAGCTCCTAAATGTCTGTTCGCTTAAGCTGCTAGGTTCATGGAATTTGTTACAGAGTAACAGGAAACTAAGGTGCACCCTAATCCCTCTTCCAGATGACCACTCACATTCCAGCTGGAGAGTGGGTGGGAGTGGGCTGAGTGGGCTGAGGGTGAGGGTGAGGAGGCCTGAACAATTGGAGCTGGGAGTGTGATCCTCTAAGGAGGGGGTCACCCCTTCCATGAGCTCACTGGAGTCAGTTTGCTTTCATAGGGCTCCCTTCAATGTCAACCTATGGTGTCAACCTGTTACCTGAAGGAAATGGGTGGAGCCAGACCTGTAATGCAATGGCTCTGGAAGCTGAGGCAGGAGGATCACAGGTTCGAGGCTGGCTTCAGGAACTTACTGAGATCTATTTCAAAACAAAAAGCACTGGCGTGTAGTTCAGTGGTAGAGCCCTTGCCTAGCATGTGCGATGCCCTGGGTTCAATACCCAGTGTTGTACATGTGCCCACGTGCCCACGCATGCATGGTTGAAAAGGCAGTTCTGGAAGTTGTGCTTATAAATTTAGCTATTTCTCGGTTTTGTCCTATCCTCTGCGTCAGCCTGCACACCGTGTTCACCACTGTCTCCACTCTCACCTATTCACAGAGGACGGTCCTGCGGGTTCCGCTCTGCTCTTACAGGTTGTCTTGACCCAGGCTCTGCCTCCCAGGCTACTGAATGGCTGGAAACACTCAGGCCTTTCAGCCTTTGCCCAATTTGGAAACCCCCTTTCACATAACTAGGACAAAGTTGTTTTTTTTTTTTTTTTTTTTTTTTTGCGGTGGTGGGAATTGAAGCCGGGCCCTCACTCACGCAAGGCAAGCTGTGGTCCACGGAGCTATACCCTCCACAGTTTTAATTCAGTCAATATCTGTTATGGTTTGGATGTGAGGTGTCCCCCAAAAGCTCACATGTGAGACAATGCAAGAAGGTTTGGAGGAGAAAATGATTGGGTCATAGCCTTAAGCTAATCAGTGAATTAATCCCTGATGGGATTAACTGAGTGGTGACTGGAGGCAGGTGGGGTGTGGCTGGAAGAAGTGGTTTAATTGGGGATGTGGCTTTGGGTATATATTTGCATCTGGAGAATAGAGTGGCTCTCTCACTCTCTGCTTCCTGATCCCTCGGCCACAGTCTCCTGCCATGATGTTCTGCCTCATCTTGAGCCTCAAGGAATGGAGCCTGCTGTCCATGGATTGAGACCTCTGAAACTGTGAGCCCTCAAATAAACCTTTCCTCCTCTATAATTGTTCTGGTTGGGCCTTTAAGTCACAGCTGCAAAAAAGCTAACTAAAACAATACCATGGATATTGCAAGAAAATAGAGCTACTAAATTTTCTTTTCTGATCTTTTAGAGTCCTGTCCAGCTGTGCCAGGGGATAGGATAAAGATTTCATTTTATTATTTTATGTTATCTCAGTCTCTTGCTATTCAAATAATCTGTTTGGGGGGAACAGCTAGTTTGTGGATTTATTTGTTTATTTTTGGTATTTTCTTCCCTCTTTCTCCCTCCCCAGATTAGTACCTGCTTTTGGGGGGTGAGTGGAAAATGGGTAGAGTTAGGGGGATAACTTTAAATGGGTATTTTAGGTTACATTGCCTGGAAAATAGGTGCTGATAAATTCTACCTGCAGGACATTTATGGACAAGTGCTTTTGGGAATAAACCCCTGTGAGGAGAGAAGAAAAAGTGAACTTGCAGTTTTCTGGGGAAGTTCAACTCAGGGGGCACATATTGGGAAAATCCTGTGGTCTCAATTCCAACCCCCATTCTCCAGTTGATAAAACTGCCTTAAAGAAAAGACTGTGCCATTTTTGTGTTTTATTTCTCTTCTAGTTCTAAACTCTGGGGGAGAAGACAAGGGTGTTATTTATTGGTCCCCTAAAAATCTAGCCAGGATGGTGAAAGTGAAAATGGTGATAACAATGATACTGATGACCCTGAGCCCATTTGAAGCTCAAGGAGGTTGCTCAAACCTGCCTCCATTAGGCAAATAGTTGTAGCCACAATACCAGGTTCTTTCTTTGTGCTTTGATTTGGCTGCTCTTGGTATTCCTTAAAAATAAATTTGCATGGGTAACTCAAGTACATAGAGCTAACAGTGAACCTTCACCTGCGTTTCTTTATGCTCCTTGTGTTTGGGAAGTACCAAACCATCATCTGTCAATCCGTGGAGTTCCAGGCTTCTATCCTAGGTGGAGCTCCCCCAGTAGACAGGGGAGAATTAGGAATGTAAGCGAGCTCTGCCTGGCTAGAAACAACAGCATCCCAGCTGCAGGTGCATTTAGTGGAGATGTGGGAAGAGGCTTTGAATAGTTACCTTCATTTCTACCTCTGTGGTGGGCTGCTTAGTGATCAGGACTCAGGACTTTCAGTTGGAAAACATAGACCTAGGAGTCCCAAGGTATGAGTATTAGCCTAAGGAAATATTCTCAAACAAATGCACTTATAAGAACTTAGCACAAATAAAAACTTAGCTTTCTATTTAGCCTGCTTAGTGTTTGGCCTGTAGCAAGTTACTTTTTCTCTCTAAACACCAGTTCCATTATCTTTAATGTAAAGATAATTGTAGTATTTGCCTCATAAGGTGGTGGGAGAACAAGAAGAGAGAAATGGCTGGGCGTGGTGGCACACACTGTAATCCCTGCAGCTCAGGAGACTGAGGCAGGAGGATCGTGAGTTCAAAGCCAGCCTCAGCAAAAGCGAGATGCTAAGCAACTCAGTGAGACTCTGTCTCTAAATAAAATACAAAATAAGGCTGAGGATGTGGTTCAGTGGTCGGGTGCCCCTGAGTTTATTTCCTGGTACTTCTCCTCACCCGCCAAAAAGAAGAGATAGACCTTGGGAAGTGTTTAGCACAATGCCCAGAACATACGTGTAGCCTGCTATTATTAGATGAGCAAGGAGATGATTTAAAATTTTATCGTTTAATTGTTCAGTGGTAATAATAATACCTGCACCACAGGTTGTAGGGGGAAATGAGATGAGTCCATGAACGAAGATTATTTTTTAAAATGTAACTGCACTGTATCATTATTTATATTGAAATTAACATATACTGTTCCATCTTTCCTAAGAAGAGTGTGGGTAAAGAGGAACTTCTGTTGCAATGACTGTCACTCATTCCAGGAGACCTCAGCATAGACAGTTGGGTGTACTAGGGTCTGTTCCAGCTTTGATCTGGGGACCCAAGTCTCCCTAATTCAAAAATATGCATCGACTTCATGGGGAGCTGATAAGTACCTTTTCCAGAAGAATCCCATCCTAGAGCAGTTTCTCCTAGTGATTCAGTCACCTGCATCTCTGATAATGAGGCTCTGTGGATTAGCGTGCGGAATGCCACAAGGATTCTTTAATGTGAAAATAATCACCCATTAATTATCATGAGAAATGTTACATCTGGGCTCTGGTAAAACTAAAGAGCCTTAAGATAGTGGGCTGGAGAAGCCCTACCCTGCTCCCTTGCATGCATGGAGTATACCTTTAGACTGGGCCACTGGGGACTGGACTATAGGGTCAACCTCTAAAAGCTCCTACATCCAGTCCTTTGTCTAGTTATCTGCTGTCTGATGCTGTGCAAGAGCTAACAAGAGCTGCCTCTTGAACATTGCTAGGAACATCTTGAGTGCAGCTGGAGCTCCTAGGAGTACAGGACCTCAGACTTCATTGAAGTTGCACAGTAGGTGGTTTGAGAGATTCTGTGCCTAATTTGATACATAAAACATATAGATATGTGGCAGTATTTGGTTTCAGAGTTACTTCCTTTAAATCTGGTGGGGTATCACAGGAAAGTAGGTAAATCTTGTCCATCTCAAAACCTTTGAGGGGCTGTTATTAGCTACCCCAAAGAACCTATGTTGTGCATGTCTAAATTGGCTTAATCAGTTTATGGCCATTTGTATGAATAGTCTTTTTAAGGCAGAAAAAGCAAGGTTATACATTCTTCTACTGGGTACATGTCTATTTTTTTTTTTTTTCATTGAGACTAGTTGTTAGATAAAGACCTAGGACTTGATATTCAAAGGTGTGCATTGCCACAGTGCCATAGCATGGCACTTTCTTCCCACTTGGGGAATCCATGTTTAATGGAGAGTTTCATGTGCTTTTAGGTGGGCTTTGAGGCTGATCAGGCTCCAGTACTATATGACTGAGGCCAAGTTACCTAAACTCTCTGAAACCCAGATTTTTTTTATGAGAGTTGTCTTTAATAGCTCATATATATTACAGTGCTTGATGCTTTTAATTACTTTGTGAACTAGATAGGATAGCAAAACATTCTTATCCCCAATTTATAGACGAGAAAACTGATGGGCAGAGAGTTTAAACAATTAGTTTAGAGTCACATACAGTAAGAGGTGGACTTAGGACTTGAATTAAAATCTCTGACTCAAATACCTGGGTTTTCTACTAAATCAGAACTAGAAGTATCTATGGAAGCATGATTCAGACGTCTACATATTGCTACTCTGAAGAACAAACTGTACATGAGGTCACAGAATCTACACTTACAAACTTAGATTACTTGCCATGAGTTGAGTTCTGCTCGGCTGGGTTTAATGATGAAAATGTAGTACTTGGAAATCTTAATGAGAGGATTTTTTTTCCATGGTGCTGGAGATTGACCCAGGGCCTTGTGCGTGCTATGCAAGCTTTCTACCACTAAGCTACATTCTTAACCCTAGAAGTTTCTTTTGACCAGCCCAGTTTTATGTAGTTTTCTTTTCCTCTGAACTCTTGGCATTTTTGCTTGTTTGTGCCACTTATTTGGAAACACAGCAGCTATGGTCCACAGCAGGAGTGACTTAGTGTGTGTTATGACTCCAACCAGAGGAAGCATACCTGACTCACCAGCAGGTCTCCCTGGTGTAACACTAACATCTCGGTCTGAATCCCAGTTCTGCCACTTGGTCCTTATGTCCTTGTACTCCACCATTTGTATTTGTGAGGAGGGAATAACAGCCCCTGCTCTAATGTATGCACCCCGCACAGCTGTTGTGTCGCACAGGCAGTATTCTGGAGATGACAGCACAATGGCTGCCGCCGTGGTTAACTACAGCTATCATTATTAGTTCCAGAAATAATTATGCTCAGTGAACCACTGCGGACTGTCCAGTGCTTCCACATGCTTGATGGGTCCTCATGGATTTATTCTTGCTTCTAATTTTCCTTTTTCAAATGATTCACCTCTTAGACTTAGGGAGAAAGTAAGAGAAAGGATTTGTAAGGATTGTGGTCAATAATTTAGGGCATTTTGATTAAAAGATGTTCCATACAACCAAAAGGCTTTAACCAAAGTCTAGATGAAGGAATGGCCTAATGTTGATGAGTTCCAAAAGTGAGGAAGTATTTCCCCCAATGAGCCACATCTGTTATTCAGAAGGTCCACCTAGATGATGAAAGTTTCTCTTTAGCCCCCTCAGGATACCCCAAACTGAGATCAGAGGTCCTTAGCCTTGAAATGGGAAGCTGTAGTCACTTTTTCACTTTCTGAGTAACAGTAATGGATCACTGGAGGGCAGGTGTTAGCAGAGATAGAAACGGTTTCCCTCGGCAGAAGCTGGAAATGACTATGCACCTGTTTTCTAAGATGCCCTTCTCTGTCACAAGTGTCTAATACATTCTGGTTTGTGTAAGGTTTTTTTTTTTTTTCAAATTGTATCAATTCAGTCTATGGATAATAACTACTTTTCAAGTTTGGAAGTTGTAGGATTTTTTTTTTTCAAAAAAATAAGTTCACATTATACAAAAGTCACGATCTTTAACTTTTATTTTGGACTGGGAGTTTGTAGCTTTCCCATCAAGAAGTAGAATGTCTTCACTCCTCCTCGTCTAAGTTTTTGCTGGACTTAGGGTTTTCTTTATGCAGAAGTGATTATCCCAGTTCTGTGCCTAGGATTCAAGGGGCCTCGTGTGCTTCACTTGAACCTGGAACCCTGCCCAGCTGATCTTACTGGGGGATGAGAAAAAATGAGCTAAGTTGTCAAAACTAAGATCACTCTAGACTAGCCAGCTCTCAGCCAACCACGGGGCTGATGGCAAAGGGTGAGTGGGCCCAAGAAAGACCAGAAGAACCACTCAGCTAGGACCAGCTCAAAGAGAGAACCAATGGATTTGTGAGCTATAAACATAAATGTGCTTGCTCTTTTCTAAAATAAAAGTTTTAAAATTATTTTTATTTTTAATTAAAAAACATTTTAATTAGCATACTACATTTGTACCTATTTATGAGGCAAAATGTGATGCCTGGTTGTTTTTTTAAGCAACTAGTGTTTAGGGTGGTTTGTTTGCAGCAAAAGCTAACTGATCAACCAGTGTTTGAAACTCACCCATGCCAAATCAGGTTAATTGGTCTAGGATGAACTTAGCATAAATATATTTTCAAAACTCTCTAGGTAATTCTAATGCACAACCAGAGTTGAAGACCTGTAGTTCAGGCAAAGAAATTTAGTTCTTTGTCGCCTGAGTTGGGGGGGGCGGTGCTGGGCATAATGAGGCACCTTTGAAACTTGAGTGCATCTTAGTTTAAAATGAAAGAACTCCTTGGCTATTCACTTACAGAAAATAATAAGCCAATATAAGAAATGTGCAAAAGTACAATGTCTCCTTTTTTTGTTTTGTGTTTATTTTTGGCAAATGAAAAGATGGAAGTTACTGTAGGCATAACTTAATTCTAACATTAACTTTGTATAGGTGAAGAAATTGAAGCCCAGAGAGGTTGCATGACTTGCTCAAAGTCATACAAGTAATATTTGGTAGAGTCTCGACTCCATGTGAGGCCTCCTCATTTCAAATATGTTTGTGTTTCTAGGTTCTTCCATAGGGTGACAATGACATGATCCTCATTTTGATTTGTCACATGTAACTCAACTTATCCCTGTACAAATGCTAATTATCTTTAAACTAAAAGGTAGGCTAAGTTATCCTACCTTTAGGATAGGTTAGCTTTAAATTTTAACAGGTTAAGAATAAGGTAACTGAGGAATGGGGATACAGCTCAGGGGTAGAGCACTTGCCTAGAAAATGTGAGGATTGAACCCTAGGGGGTTCAATCCCTAGCTTTGGGAAAAAAAATTATGGGGCATCCTTCATCTTTTGTGGTTGATAAGGATGACAGATTTATTGATTATAAAATGTTAGAGATAGAAGCTGCAGTCTTTTTAAGAATAACTTATTGGTTCTTTCGGAAACCATAATGGGATGCAGCAGGATTAAGAGTGCTGAATTCTTCTTGTTTTTGAGGTGGGGTCTAGCTGTGCTGCCCAGGTTGCTCTCTCATTCCTGAACTCAAGTTGTCCTTTTCCTTAGTCTCCTGAGCAACTGGGATTACGGGTGCATGCCACTGCACCCAGCTAAGCGTTTCATCCTATCAAGAGAGAAAGAAGGCAACTGAATATGGTCAATGAATTAAAGCAGTTTATTTGACATTAATTGCAGAATTTACAGCACTACCATTTAATGATAGGAATAAAAATAGAATCCAGTGTAAGCAATGTTACACACGAAGCATCAGGGTACGAAATGAGCAAACTGGAAAATGCAGTTAACATTCAAGGAAATCTTCCAGAGGACTGGGACCTCATCAAGGGTGAGCATTCCCTTGATAATGAAGTATGATCCTCATCCCCACTAGGACTTCAGGGCAGCCACTGAACATATACCCTGTTGACCATCCCTGGAAAATCTTTCAGCACATTCTGACTCTACCTGTCTGAGATGGAGCAAAATCTGCACTATGATGGTTTTGGGGAATATAGCTCAGGGTGAAAAGGAAATAAGAATGTGGATCAGTGTTTAGGTTTCCTTTTTCAAAATAGGAGGGAGTGTGTGTTCCTGGCTTTAAACATGGGAGGTAATGTCAAAGGGCTTGACTAAAAGTAACAGTTTCACACTTTCTCCTGTGATTTTAATATTGGAGATAATATCTGGAAAAGCAAAGAAACAGAACAAAAGGTGTGCATGTGACTTTGTAATCTCTTGTCTTCCTTCAATTGGGTGTGAGTCCTATCACAGGTAGTTGGGTTCCTACTGAAGAACTGGATTTCTGGAATAGCCAGCCACTTAGAAGGCAGGTGGAAGAGTGTGGTCATTGACAGAGATGCCCACATTTCCCTATGGCTTAGGTGGGTCTCTTTTCCATTTTAAAACTTTAAACAGAGCTGGGGCAAATTCTTCTCTCTTTACCTTGTCCCTTCTCTCATCACAGTCACCTTTAAATACCACAAAATAACCAACAGATTGGAAGAAAGGATCTAAACCCCATAAACCAGCACGTGAAATGGTGTTTTGAATACCTCCCCCCCAAAAAAAATCTCCAACCAGGCCTAATATGAAGAAACTGCCAAGACTGACTTGGATTGTGAGAACAAAACTAGGTGGAGAAAAGATATTGGTACTTATTTTTACCCACTTTGGTGGGAGGATAATTTCTCTTGGGAGAATTCACTGACCAAGAATCTGTAGTACCTATGCTAACAAAGTATTGATCTGGGTGGAAATATTTGAATAGGAAGAATAAAAAGATATTAGTTGGGCTCTTTCTCTGCAGTTCAGGGAAACACCTTCTTTAAGAAAAGCAAAGGATGATGAAGAGAATTAATTAGAATGTTGGTCAATTCCTAATTATCCTCATCCATGAAATTTTGTGGCATCTAAGATTTGTGGAGAAAAGACTGAACCATTCTTGGACTAAGGGGGAAAAAATTTGGTGATTGGAGATAGGGATTCAAAAAGAAACCAAAACCAGTTTAATGCCTGTACCATTTTCAGTTCAAACTTTAGTAATTCTTTTATCAATTGGTCAAGTGTGAAGCTTGAATTATTGTTTCAGAAATTCTAATGTTGTGGGTGTTTTAAAACATTTTGTGGTGAAGACTTAACTGGCACCATTTGGGCTTGTGTAGTACAAAAAAAATAACACACTAAAGAAAGAAGATCATATTTTTCCTTCCCGCAGTATCTGTTAGTGATATGACTACCTACCTGGTAGCTAGATAGGTTTTGTTTGGGACTTAACTTTTTATCTCAGGTGGCAGGCTCCTTGACATACTTGGGGCAAGAGAAGGGGGAACTTTTCTGGATTGTAAGATGGCTTTTGTGCTAAATGCCAAACTGAGCTAAAGTCAGAAGTATGGGGAAAAAAAACCTAAGTTCTACAACTTTTTTTTTTTTTTTTGTAATGGGGATTGAACCCAGAAGTGCTTAATCACTGAGCCACATCCCCAGCCCTTTTTCATATTTTATTTAGAGCCAGGGTCTTGCTGAGTCATTTAGGGTTTCACTAAATTGCTGAGCCTGGCTTTGAATCACAATCCTCCTGCCTCAGCCTCTGGAGCTGCTGGGATTATAGGCAAGCGCCACTGTACCTGGCTCAACAACTTTTTAAATAGGATGTTCAAGTAGAGATAAAGTAGGTTTGGATGGGCTGTGCTCTTGATTGGCTCCATAGCTATGTTACAGCTTGTCCCTCAATACTTGTCCACAAAGTATTGAGTAACAGCCTGGGCAACGTGCGTGTCTGCCCTGAGATGGGAGCAAGGCACAGAGAGACAGAAGGGTCTTCTTTTCCCTCTTACAGATGAAAGAATTGGGAAGTTAAAATACAACTTAGAAACAAAATATTAGAAAACCTGATTCCAACCTGGCTTGGATTTTCAAATAGTATCTCCAAAAGTTTTAGATGGGATAGCTAAGTGGATTGCAGAGGATAGGTGGGGAGGGGTTTCTGATTTGGAGGAGCCCCACTCAATGAGTGGACCTGGACCCTCTGCAGTAGTCAAGATGGAAGAAAGGCCTTCAGTGCTAGCCCAGTTGAAGTCAACCAGGTAGGCCACCGCAGCCGTGACTGGTGAGTACCCACTGGGTCCCAGAAGATTCGAGGTTGCCATTTTCTCTTCGTTTCCATTCCTACGTGAATGGGGTCTGCCTTCATGCTGGTATGTGCCCAAGAGATCTCAGACAGTGTCGGGGTGTAAAGATAGTGAGGCTAGAGTTTGGACCCAGCTCTCTTTAAAGCTGACAGACATGGAGATCTCTTTCTAATGTCCCAAACCTACCTTCTAGCCCAGACCTTCCATTTACTTCCTAGGTCAGGCCCCTGTTTCTCCAGGAGGGCAGGAGATAAAACCAAGCCAAGCTGGTGATTCCGTAGTTCTGTGTCTCCAAGGAAAAGGACATCCATTGGCACAAAGTATTGAGTAAAAACCCTTTAATAACAAAATAACATTCACAATGTAGCTACTTCAGATGTCTGTAAAACTCAGCTTACACTTGATTCAACATCACTTTCCACAAAGTTTAAAAAAAAAAAGGACATAAGTGGCAAACAAAATATACCTCAAATTTCATAAGACAAGACTTCTTGGCAAATCCTAGTGAGCCAGACCCCTGTGTTGTCTGTAATAAAAAGGGTTGGACACACTCATGTCTCAGACACCCCTCTGTTTTCTTTGGATGGAAAATGCATTTGAACTTTATAGACGCTACAATATCTGCATCAAGAGGAACAGTTTGTGGGTTGTGAGGAGAATTTACTGAAACAAATATCGATTTGATTTATTGCAGAAGAACATACAAAGCTTTCTAGAAGATTAAACACTATTACAATCATCAACTGTCTTACAAAAGCCCATTTTAAAATTCTTGTATCCATTCCCATCTTTGGCAGATTAATAAAAGGAAAAATAAAAAGACTATATTACAAAGCTTTCATTATCACAACCTACTTTATAAGGCCAAATGAAAATGTTTCTCTGTATTATTAATGAAAGCACATTTGTAACACGTTCTCATTGACAGATAATGTGAATGCTCGACTGTCGGTGATTTCTAACATTTTGCATTGCACACTGCTGTGTTTCCAATCTGCACTCTCCTATGCAAAACAAAGTGTGCTTGGCAGTTGATTTGGCTTTATGTCAAGCATACTGGTTTGGAAAATAGGTCTGAAACTTGAGGATGGAGCTCAGAACCCAAATATAAGAATTAGTTTGCTCAATCCACAGCAGCTGAAAACTACTCTGAGATAATTGGGGAATTTAAAACAAGATGGTTTTCCTAAACTGGGCTTCAAACTCTTTTCTTATACTCCCCTTTAGAAGATAGGTGTAGCATTTCGGAGCAAGTCAATCTGGCTATGGGAAGGAAAAACAATGACATAACCATACAGATGAAGTTCTGGGGAATGGCCATATATTTTTGCCCGAATCACTGTGAAAATGTTGATGGGAATATCCAGGGGAGGGGATAAAAAAGTCAGAGAATTATTGATATTGATGCCCTTTGAGTTTCTACTAGGAACTGACCTGACATCAAAATACTGGAGGAAACCACACATAGTCGAAAAATAGCCATTCCCAGAGACGAAAGAGCTGGAGCTGGATGAATTAGCATCCCATATACATAGCCACTTAGGTCTGAAGTCATGAACATAAAGCCAAAAGAACTCAGTTGAGTGGAAATTAAAAATGCAGAGGTGAGTTGCTTTTTGATGCTTATTTTCAAACCCCTCTCAGATATAGTGCTACATCTGGGTTATGAGGATCCCAGTTGGTGAAATGCAAGTTGGCTAACAAACTTGAAGTGACTTTTCTCATGATAAAATTTGAACCCAATTCAATCTGACTTGTTTTGAAATCCCAACAGGTGTAAAGATATTTTTGAGGTGAGACATCTTCCAGTAAAACCAAGATTACCACTGTCTGAGGCTGAACTGTGTACATTTTCACAGTTTAATGTATACACAACTGTTCCACAACTGCTAACAAACGATAGGCGCCCATGCATAAATAATGTCCATTGAACCAAACAGGAAGATCTAGTTCAAAATGAAAAATGTTGCTATTAAGACCACAATGCATCACATCGCTAAATTTTTAGCCTCATGCATAAAATTATAGCACTGATTGGCAGTTGCTAATTATAATACTACACTGTTAACACAGAACAATTAATTGTTCAGACCAAGTACCACAAATGTAGAAAATAATTATTATTTTTTTCAACAGAGCAAATGAACACAGATTGTTTCTTCAGCAAAATATGAAACTGTAAACTTTGGGCTCATTCTGCAACTTTCCCCAATCCAGAATAAATAAAATCCAAAGGGGAAAAAAAAAAGAACATACATTTTTCTTTTTAAGCGCACCTTTTCATCTATTACAAAAGCACAACCTAAAACGTATAAAGCTTTTTTTTCTTTTTTCTTTTTTTAAATTACAGTTACCAAAAAGAAACAGTGAATAATTTATTACATACGCTATAATAACATTACTCTAAACACTATTATCTATGAGGTATATCTGAGAAAATTCGGTAAGGAATTGAGCGGTCTGCATTGCCAACATGCCCAGGTTCATATTAAAGCTTTGGAACCGTGAAGAACTAGAAAAGGGGAAGAATGGGAGGCAGGAGGAGGAGACATAAAGAACCTTTGGTATTAGTACAAACTTGTTCTTTGCAGGGTTGCATTGCAAAGCACCACAGTACAATAAGCCCACCAATTTACTGTATGGAGGCCCAGTTGAAGCTGAGGTATTCACAGGAAGGATTAAAAAAAGCACAGAGAGGTCCAGACTGGCTAAATCGTTGCTTTGGTTCAAGCAAGGCACTCGTCCCGTGGTTATGTCACACTTTGCAAGTGAAGCATGAGGCTGAGGGGGGGTTGCTGAGGCGGGGTCTGCCCCTTGGGGATGTTTTCTGTGTTCAGGCTGCCATTGCTCTCTAGGTTCTCACTTGTGGGACTTGGTGGTAGGAAGGCTGAGGAAGGTTGTGTCTGCCTAAGGGGCAACACTCTGATGCTTAATGGCTTAGGCCATCTTTGTTGTCTCCCAGGTACTCTGAGAATTCTACTTCTAATATGAATTTGGGAAGAAAACCAAAGCAATTTACTGCTTGGAAGGAAGGCCTTACAGGTCTGCCTCATGAAGGGAGAATCTGGAACTTTGAGCTCAATGGGACAGGAAGGAGCTTTCACATGTGTCAGGATGGTGCATGGAAACCTCAGACACTGAATGCTTCTTAGCTGGTCAGTCTATTTTCTCAATGCCTCTACTACACACTCTGCTGATGTGTAGAACTGATGAACTCATTGGTTCTCTCCTTTATTACCTTTATTGTCTAAATGGTCTCTTAAGAAAAACCTCAAAGGTTACTATATTAGGTGAAGTGGAAAATACTAGTATTCAATGAAGAACTGTATAGATTAGAGGTGGTTATCTGTGTCTCAAACCCATTTGGTCAGAAGCTGAAGAAGATTCATTGGCTAACATACCAATCACTTTGATGAATGATCTTAGCAGTGATTTATCATTTAATGGAATTTAAAGAAACTTCAAGAAGACCAATTAATTTCAGGACTAAGGAAAAGAGAGAAGCAACTTAGACCATTTCTTAAACTAGCATATCAATTCCTTTGAAAATTTTGGGGTCTCTCATAATGAATAACCGGCATCTAATAATGTTCGGTTTTAATTTTTCTTCTCCAGAGTGGCTTAGAAATGAAATGTAAACCCTGTAAGTGTAAAGGAGAAGGAAAAGAACTGACAGCAGAAATGTCAGACATGGAAATGGCAATCAAGTTCCCTTTCTTGGTAAATACTGACTTAAAAATGTCCATAGTAATTAAACTCATTGGGCCAAGAATGAAACTTCTCCTCCCAGTGAATTAAAAGCTTAATTACAACACTTTGGAATGGGGAGATTGCAAAGCAATCACATTCTTTGGATCAATATGTATTTCCCAGGGCAGAAACCCCTGCATGAGCCCTAATATTTCAAGGCTGGCCATCGTACTGGGCAACTGATCATATGTGACTGTGGCAGTGTAACTAGGTAGGTACTGAACGTGCCTGTGATTATTCTCACAAAATGAAAGTGTTAAGTGATAAGCCCCAGTCCCTGCTCATTGCTAAAGGATCGCCACTTTCCTATTTGCCTACATGTACCCAGTGTCACGCAGAGGTGGCACCACACAATGGAGCACTGGGGCCGAGCAGGATGCTGTGGTGGCCTTTGGCCCTGCAGTTATTTGACTTGGATAACTGTGTCACTTCTCTAGACCACAAGGGGCTGTACTAACTGAATCCTGAGGTCCCTTCCAGCTCTGCTACCCAATGGCTAGACTTTCTAAGGTCTCGTAATTGGAAATCTTTGCTGTGATAACTCCAAGCAGAGAGAGGGAGAGGTCATGGCTAGGACTGAAGGCCATCTCCAACCAGTCTTCTTCACCAATTTGGAATTGGAATTTAAGGAATACAATTACAGCAGCATCCATATTTGCCTCCTGACCACATGGAGGGGATGGCAAACAAATGAGAGAAACACAGAAAATATCCCTTTTTAAATCAGCAGCCGCCATCACATAGATAATTATTTCTTTGGGGTATCTGAGCTGTGGCTGTACATACCATACGTCAGAGAATAGTTCAAATTATAAAAGAGCACAAGCAAAATGCAGACCGCACAGAGAAAGAAATCTTTGGTATCTTTAGTGTCATCAACACGATTAAAATTACAAATGGAAAAAGTCAGTGAGGTAGCCTTCTTTGGTTCTCACTAGAAATAGAAAGTTTTTTCCTTTTTTTTCTTTTTTCTGCTTTTTTCCCCCTCTTTTGTTGCTTTACACACACACATAGTTCATTCTTGGAAGCAGCTAGTGTAAGGGTTTCTCTCTCTCTTTTTTTTTTGTCTATGATTTTTTTAACTTATTTTTCCAGTTTCCATATAGAAGCCCCGAAATCCAGGCTGGTGAAGCAGGGTCTCAGCTTATGTTTCTGAATGTACAGGTTCAGGTTGAATAGTCATTGCTTGTCCACAAAATTTGCTCTGTTGTTCTGACAGCAAACAAACTGCAGTGCTCTCTGTTGTTTTAAATAAAAAATATAAACTATACAGTGCATCTGTCTCAGATGCTGAATAAGTTAAATAAATAAGTTACAATATGAAGGCTCTGAGGGCCCCAATAATTAAGAGGTGAAGATCGCCTGGTACCAGGTGGGGCTGTGAACTTAAATTAAATAATTTAATAATCATTACTTAAACTATTTTAAAAGTAATTCAAGAAGGAAAAAATACCCCCCAATTTTTTTTCGTAACCTATATTTCTTTCCTGTCTGTAACAGAATTTCACTGCTTTATAAAGCAAACTAAACTTTGAGAATATTCTAAGTAAGATTTTGCATCTCTGATGCACCACTGGTCTATATTTTGATAAATAAGTACAAGAAGTAAAATTTTACTAAGGAAGGATGATTAAATAATAACTCCAAATCTATATACTTATGTACTAGAAACTAATTTAAATAAATTAATTACATTAATAGTACTTATTGGGTCATAACCCAAAGAAACAAGATTATAAAAAAAATATTTGGAGGGAGGGTCTTCATTTTTTGAATGACAAAATGTGAAATCTCTTTCTGTAGTCTACTGGGAAATAAAGCAGGAAAGTGTAACTTCTAAAGCTCACATTGAAGACCATTTTGATGTGACAAGCATGAGAAAAAAAATCACCACTCCTCACTAGCCAGGGTGGCCTCCCCAGGACCAGGGCAGCCTTGTCTCTACCCAGGAAACCAGAACCCACTTTCTCCCATTGGTTTGAGCTTTACTTTTCTATTTTTTCCTTCTTTTCTTTTTTCTTTCTTTCATTTCCTTTTTTTCCCTTTTTTTCTTATTTTCCTTTTTTTCGTTTTTTTTTTTTTTTTTGGTCCTTTTTCAGGTCTTTGGATTTAGCTTTAGTTATGAGAGATCCAGAATAAAGCTATTCAACCGAGGTGATCAAGCGTAGGTGTCATTCTAACACAGATGATTAAATAATATCCAAGGTTCCTTTACAAGTTGAGTTTTATCTGAGATGTGCCCAAAGGAAAGTAACTCAATGAAGATGCTGGGATACTTTATATATGCACATATATATTCCTGCACTTTTGTTTTCAGTGTTACAATAAATAATAGTGAAAACAATGTACATTGCAAAAGTACCACATACATGTTACAAGATGATTTAAAATTTATTTATTGTAACAGATTACAGTATATATGTATTGAGTATGTCTGTACACACTTGCATGTACACAGTCTAGACACCTATGCGTAATGTGTTCATGTAAAGACAACTATGAGAATACCTGTTGAAATATGCATCTAAAGCTGTATACATCCAAGCTGACAGACCCTATAAACTTTAAGCAAACTTCCAAGGTTTATGCTATATGAAATACCTGCTGCTAAAAATGGATTGAGTACAAGACTTCAGCGAAATGAACAAATCTGTAGCCATGTGTTTTTTTTTTAATTACATACATTTCCCCACTAAAAATGTTTTACATGGTTAATTTCAATCAACCTAACTCAAAACCTGTATGGGAAAGCTAGGGCTCCAGTTTTCATTTCCCCAGACTGTCAAAGCCATTTTGGTGTCTGAGGACAATGAGCGGTCAAGGTTCTATGGGATTCACACCATAGCCCATGAGCCTCAATTAGAGGTTTTGCACCTATCTATGTGAGGTCCTATATTATTTGAGTAATGATTTTTGTATTTCGTAAGTATTTTGGGACCTTCCAAAATAAATAAACAAACCATCCCTCCGCCCAAATTTGGAAAGAAGCAATTCATTGACAGATAAAGGCATTGGGACATCCATACTTACAGCCAATGTCCTTCTCTTATGAAATTCATACAACCAGCTGGGGTGCCATTCTTCTTTAGGGAGGATTTTTGTGACCTTATTTTAAACCTGGAATCTCCTGTTGTTTCAGAGGTGACTTGGTCTTAGATATAGGGACAAAATTATTAAGCTATCCAGTTTTGCAAATATCAGAAAGTTATAGGTATACCAGCTCTATCCTTTCTTCCTCTTACCAGTTCCCATTCGCTCTTCTTGGTTAAACAACAATAACAGCAAAAAGTTCTGAGCTGTTGTGATTCCAGAGAGTTATTACCAAAGTACTTGTGTTTGGGCCTTGTGGTCAACCCTAATTTAACAACAGGTATCATCCCTTTTTCTCCAGTTTTTATGGAGAGTTCTTCAATAACATTGAAACCCAGTTTGTTCTTAGATTTTGGAAAATTCTCATTATACAACCACCTAAAGATCTGGGTTCACTGCAAAGCCATGCTGTCAAGAAACTTTAATGACAGAGACTCCTAGAATCCTAACATTTTCAAAAGTGGGAAAGTTTCTCCCTATGCCTAGGCAGCAGTAGTTATTATGACTTTTAAAAAAATCTGCTCAACTTTAATTTATTGCACTAATATGTGGGTGGCCAGCATAGACAATGTAAAATGGTTGATTAGGGGTATTTATATTTAGCTTTGAAATATACTACTGGACGTAGAAAAGTGTGTGTGTGTGTGTGTGTGTGTCAGATTTACCTTCCTAATTTTGATTTTATTTGAGCTTCAAATGAAAATGAGCTTGTATTTCTTAAACTCATAATTGCTAAGAGTCTCTGGGAAAAGAGCTGCTCTGCGGCCAACTCTGAATTTTCCAGAGAAAGCATTGCACCGGGTCCTTCCTAGCTCAGACTAGCCTGTAACTTTGTGTGCTACATCCTAAACACTCTTTTACATTTTGGAGGAAGTTGTTAAATATTGGTGTTGAGGTGTTGTTGTTGTTGTTGCTTTCCTTTAGAAGATAAATATCTTTTAAAAAAATTTCTTGGAATGGAACAATCATATCCCTAGTACCAAAATCACGTTATGTTGAAAGCAAACATGAAACCTCATTATGTAAAGGCATAAGGTTAAATATCTTTCCACTTAGTAGCTGTGAACATTAGAATATCTGTTGCCTCAAGAAGGTGAAACTTTGTAGTCCTTCACATAGTCCCTGTCATTGCTGATGGCTGAGGCATGCCTAGAATTTTTCTTGGATTGAGGAACGGATTTTAAACTATAACCAAATCCAAAAGGTTATTTTCTCTGAAATTATTAATGTAAAACAATTTTTTAAAAATTCTTAAGGAAACTCACTGTTTTAAATTCTATAATCTTTCAATACAGCAATTTTTTTTCTTTCAGATTTCTAACAAATTCTGTAGGGCTTTAAATTTTGATAAATAAATGTACAAGATGCACATATATATTTATGTATGTAAATAATTTTTTTAAAAAAGCAAGCACTTCTCTCTGGTATAACATTATTTAGTATGAGATATTTATCAAGAGTTCTTGGAGGGAAATTCTTGCCTTTTTCATACTATGACATCTTTTTCTGATCACCAGAACACTGGTTTGACCAGTTCTGAAATGTCAGGCCACAAAGGCAGACTTTTGGCCTATGCATCTTCATGGGATGCCAGAGACCAAGATGCTGAGATTAATGTGTCAAAGAATCACTAACAAAACCAAGAGACTTAGCTCCTCAACCTATTCTCAAGAACAACCATTTCCATTGGCCACAGTCACAAGGACTTGTTTAGAAATAGCCAAGTTAAAATTCATTTTCATCAATACACATGGGAACAATCCCCTGCTGAAAGACACTCTTCTCTTGATCCTTTGACAAAGGATACGTGGAGTATGAGAAAAGGATAAAAGGGACACAAGGGAAATATCAAGGAACAATCCCCTAGCTGGGATAAATTACAAAAATCATGGAGAATCACATTCTCTCCCAGCTCCATGGCTGCGGTCCCTGCCTAAAGGGCCATCTACATGGTTGGGAGTGAGGAGGTGGCGTGGTAGATGATGGGGCTCTCCAGGGGGAGGACTCTGGGACTCTCCCCAAAACCTGCTACATGTCTTTTCTCCAGGACTGAGACGCCTCCCCCCAAGAACAACACCATGGTCCCACCCCAGTGCCAGCTGTGGTTGCACGCAGGCTTGTCAATGCAAATTGGTAATGTGTACCACCCTGAGGAAACTGATCAACCCATTGCAACAGGAGTTGGACTTCCCCATGAGAAGTCTCTGGTGGATCTACTCACTGAGGGGGATTTGGAACACCCTGATGGACAGAATCTCCTGGAGAATGATTTTTGAGCTGGCTTCATATTCCATAGCTGGTGGGAATGGACCACAGAATCTTCCCAGCAGTTACAGAAGATGAGCATCCCACCATCAGTGGCCCAGCTCTGGGCTGAATCTGGTGGCTATACCTCACTCACCACCTTGGTCGTGGTTGAGGCATAGAATAAAGATGACTTTAGATACAAATAAAACTCATTCATATCATGAATCTATTTATCAACAGGTTAAATGGTGAAATACTTGAATTCTCTTTCCCAGAAATTTTCATAGAAATCTGAATACTCCAAATCATCCACAATGTCTAATTAACTCTGTCATGGTATGAGACATGAGCGAAACTCTAAGCTGAATCTTCAGCAAATGAAGCATGTGACAAAAAACAAGACATGAATTTGGACAGCAAAAATTTGGGGTTATCACCAATGTCAAGTTGATCTATATATGTATTCATATATTATATATATCTTTCTTTAGAAATGCAACTTTACAGCTGATTTTTAAAAAGCTAATAGAAAAGTAGAAACTGGCAATTATCTTTACATGTTTCCCCTACCCCCAAATGAAGCCCTGTTAAGATGTAGCAATCACATGAATATGAGGTTGGTTAAATTCCTCTAAAAATTCTTTGGTTTTGTGGCTAGGGAGACCTAGGGACCCCTGCCCCAACCCTAGCTCCACTTCCCTCCCCTGATGATGCGACTCTGAACATAGAAGGAACCAAGTCTAAGGGTTAAGCAAAGAACATTCAAGCGACAATGTCATTCCCCACACTTGGTTGAGCAGAGAGAATTACTCAGTATCCCAACATCTTAAATTTGGAGTCCATGGAACCTTTTGAGAGATTCCATGTTGGGGTAAAAAGCCATAAAACAAAATAAAAGGAAAACGATAAAATCAAATAAATGACCCTTTCCTTTTGTTGCTCAGAGAAACAAAATTGATTACCTTTGCACAGATCAATGACGCTATTAGTATTTTAGCCAGGCAAAAGGAGATCATGAACGGAAACAAAAGATGTGAGAAATCCTCATCTTTGGTATTGTAGCTGTTGAGGTTTCTGTTGCTCTGTTCCGTGTTCTTTTGAAAAACTGCATAGGCACAAATTAAAGACAATCTTCAACTTTAAGATTACCGTGTGAGTTGTCAAATGAAGCAGCAGCCACGGAGGCGCTTCCTTATTTCAATTCTTGTCTTAACCCTTTCTTTCAAATCTGCTTCCAAAAAATGTCCCAAGAGGTCTATTTGAACACAGTGCATCTCACTGTTTTTTTGTGGATTTTTTTTTTTTGTTGTTTTTTTTCTGGCGTGCTTCCTTTCGTTGGTGGTGATTTCCATTGATTTACGGATTTATTTATTCATTTATGGGACAGTTCTATTTGTTGCAGAAGTAGGTGCAGAAAAAGTTTCTTTGGTTTCGATTAAGTAATTCATAAAAAAGTCAGTCTCAAGTGTCTGTAAAGAATCATTGCAGCGTTTGGCTTGCTTTGAACACCCCCATGGTGCCCACCTGGGGCCATTCACTGGTAAATATGCACATCGTGACCTTTGCAATCTCCCAGAGTTCTGTGGGTGCTCTTCGCTTGCTGTGGGAAGGTGACATCCAGGAACCAGAGCTGGCGTGGTAAAGCCACCGCCTGGGGTACTTGGCTAACGTCCTTGGCGTACGTAGGTGGTTCGCTCAGCCCATAACTGAGTCAAATGCAAGAGCTGAATGCCATTCGGAGTTGCAGAGGTTTTTCTGATTTCTAAAAGTAATCACAGTATTTTTAGGCTAGAAAATGGCAAGTAATAAATGTCTTTGGTTTGCAGTATTCTGCTTCTTTGGTGTGCTGTGTTTTCTCCAGATTTAATCAGCTGTTTTGCAAGGATGAGTCAACAATGGAAGAGAGTTAGGACTAGATGACAGTCATGAGCAACATGTGTAGTGGTTTGATTTATTAATATTTTTCTTTCTAGAAAACACTGGAAACATCCCTATTAACGGGATGGTGGAGGAAACAACACAAATCAGAAAGAGAATGAATTACGTGGTGGTCGTTAATGCATGATAGGAGGAACCAGATGACTAATAAATCAAGAAGGATACATTAGATCTAAAAAAAAATTTAAGATCTTTTAAAATGCTGCATTTGCTCCATGTACCGTAACAGTTAAATTGGCCTCCTGAGTGTGCGTCTGCGTTATGTACAAACAAAATTTGTAGCAAACTGCAAAATGTGCTTGAAGCCATATTCCTAACGATTCCCTAATGACTTCACAACAGGTGTCTTGAAAATCCAGATGCAATGAATCCAGAACCTTCCTTACTTCTGTTTATCTTCGTTGTGCTTGATACTTTGAGCTCAAGTGAACTGATTTGTTTTTGGACAGATCCAAGACCACATGAGATTTCCAGGAGGTAAAGAAAAGAAAACCACTAACTGGATCAACTTAAAGCTCTCCAAACCATTCGATGAAAGATGCCTGAGTTGGAAAAACAGGTCCTTGGATTGTTATTTTTTTTAAACTTCCATATTTAAAACTTGTGCTCAGTAGTTACTATTCTGATTTTTTATTTTTTAATGTCATGGCTGTGAACTTTGGTGTACTGTGATGTAATGAGGCTAAGCACTTGGAAAACAAATGAGGTCATTCTTGTTGCTAGATTCTTCTCTTGTTTTAGTGTCTTGGAAGCCTAAACTCAAGAGTCCTTCCACGGCCTAAATTCCCACTGTTTCCCATGGGAATGCTGACAGCTAGAGGTTGACAGGACCCAAAGTGGGACTGTGGACATTTTAAGCAATCCTGAGCTTTAGTTGACACAATACTGGAATTAACCTGCTCCAGGAAGGCCCCCATTTGGGTTTCTGGGATGCTTAGCATGCTCGGAGGACAGTGTTTGGTTCAAAGAGATTAATTTTCAGCTTGCACTTGGACTCCATAGCCATTAAAAACAAACAAACAAAAAGAACACCTGGCCTATGATTACAGCTAGAATAGAAAAGTTTCTTTTCAAGAGAATTGTGCTTTCAAATCACCAGTGAAGGGCCCCAGCTAAGAATCTGGTGTTTTGTTTTTTTTCTCCTTTGTGTTTTCTTTTGGTATCTGCTGTCCTCATTTGGAGGTGACTTGTGCCCGGCAAAGTCCTTCCATCAAGCTTTGGTACAAGTGCTGGAGGTGGACGAGGAGCCCCCTGTGCTCAGGTCATCCTGCCACTTCTCCAGGCTGCGGCGCCGGGCGTTCATGAAGAAGTTGCTGACGGTGGTGAGCTCCAGGCCCAGCTGCTGGGAAATGGTGATCTGCATCTCCTTCGACGGGCGCTTGTTCTCCTTGAAGATGGCGAAGAGTGTTCGGCGTTGGAGGTCGGTGAACACCAGGCGGGATTTCTTCTGGGAATTGTTCCTGTCTTTGTTTGGTTCTTGCTCTTTGCGTTTGCACGCTTGAAGGGAAAGAAAAGAAGGAGAAGGAGTCAGTGGCAGTGTGGGGACCAGCAGCGGAAGGTGATCCATTGAAAACATCGACAACACAGTACAAGGGGATGCAGACCGTTAAGCTTTATTGCGCAGATTGCCCGGCTGTCAATAACCAGCCTTCCCAGTTCATGCGGGTGATGGAGGGCATCTGTTAGGTAGCAGGGATGGGAGAAAGGAGGAGACGGGGCTGGTTTACAGTCTGGTTTGGAACAGCTGAAGTGCTCTTTCACTTTAAGTCCCTGTCCCCTGGCACACCCCTAGAATTCTTTACTCTGAAATCAGGTGTGACAAAGGACTCCAGGGGAAAGCCTGGCGAGGCAGTTGCTCTTATATTCACCCTCTATTATTGTTTTAAGCTGAACTGAAATTATCTTTTGGAAACAAAACTTAAAATTGCATATTTTTTTCAAGATCAAGGATCCTACCCATATGACTCTAAACTTTGTTAACAGAATGAAACTAGAAGATGATGATATCTTTCTGACCCCAATTCTTTCCATCTAGACTTCGGGAGAATGAAAACAAAATGACAATAGCAGCAACAACAACAAAACCTTCAAAACAAAACAGGGAAGGACCCCAAAATAATTGGTTTACCCAACTTTAATTTGGGTAATTTGAAGTGAAGTCAGTATAATAAGATGGAAGGTGAGGGTGGGAATAGAAACCCAGGGTTACAATGACAGGGCTTTAAGGTCCTAAATTGGCCTATTACTATGTGCAGAGTCTCTTTGAAATTAGGAGAATAAGTATCACACTTGGATTGACATATGCAGCCAGGACATTAATGTGTCATCACTTAGCCTGTAAGTTCCTGTAAGGCGGTGACCAAGTCTCTCTAATATTCCTCACTGACTCTTTTTTGGAGCCATGGACACAGTCCTTGGAACCATGATGACAAATGGCATCTTGACTCTTTCAGGGAATTGGTACAATTCCTAGACAGATTTGGTTTCTCAGAAAAGTGACAGTTAAATGATGCAGTACATACAAATCATAAAGAGACGAGAACATGGGTTAAAATCACTTGAAAGAAATCCCATCTCCCCAGGGGTTTTGTACAGCCTCACCCCTGAGCAAACTGGGGAAAGGCAGGGAAGGGACAGAGGATTGGATCAGGAGGCCTCTCCAGGAACTGTATTTCATACTCCACTGGACATTCAGCCCCAGGTTAGGAGTCTCTTCAACTGGACTGACGTTTCCCCACAGCAGGCCTTCAGGGTGACGACTGGCTGGATTTCTACACACCTTAAAGCCCTGGTCTGTAATGTGGTTTCCTGGTTCTCCATTCAGGCATTTCCTATCTGTTGGGAGCATCATGTGAGAGAGGCCATTTCAATACATCAAGGGAATGTCTTAGGGTTTGCTATGAATGTCTGTGTCCCTCCCCCAGATTTGTGTGCTGAAATCCTAGCCCCACGGTGATGGTATTAAGAGGTGGGATCTTTGGAAGGTGATTAGGCCTTGGAGGTGGAGCCCTCACGATGGGGTCAGTGCCCTTAGAGGCCTGAGAGAGACCTCTTGCCACTTTACCATGTGAGGACACATCAAGGGGGACTGTCTATGACCCTGGAAGCAGGCCCTCAACAGAAATTGAATTTATCAGCACCCTGATCTTAAACTTCCCAGCTTCCAGAATTCTAAGAAATGTATTTCTGTTGTTATAAATCAGTTCACAATATTTTGTTGTAGCAGCCAAACAGACTGAGATGGGACTTGATTTCAACAATCACAGAAAAGATACCCTAGAAACTAGACCTTCTAACCTAGTTGGCCATCCTCCCTGGTGGATGCTTCACATCATATAGGGAAACAAAGGACTCCCTTCTGAAACAAACAAAATGCAATGCACACCCAACAGGCGGGAGAGAACTTTCCAAAAGGAAGCCTGCTGTGTCAGCTTTGCCAAACTCTTTCTTCCTGATTTTTCTTTCATTTAAAAAAAATAAAAGTAATCATGTTACCTTGGAAAATTAAACACACCCACAAGAAAATAATTTGTTCCTATCTTAAAACCCATTCTCCTGGGGGCCTAGGACTTTCTTAGATGAAGGGAGCTTCCTCAGCAGCAGGAGCTCCGATAGCAGGGGCTGAAACCTCTTATTGCTACCTGTCTCTCAATTTCCCAGCAAGTAATTATTCGCCCATCCTTTGCGTTTTCTAGGATAATGATTCCTGCATGGTTGCCATAACCTCAGGTCATCTCTTGCCCCAACTCAAGGCTTCTACAGTGGTGCTTTTGAACTTAAGGGTACCAAGAAATCACCTAGAGAACCCATTAATAGGCAGATTCAAATGCAGCCAGTCTGGGGGTGAATCCTGAGACTCTGCATTTCTCATGAGCTTCCAGGTGATGCTGCTGCTGCTGGTCCACATGCCTAAGTCTGAGCAGCAATGTTCTGCTTGATTTCTAAAAATCTCAGAAGAGCATCCAATGCAATGGTAAGCTCCAGAGTCAGATATGCTTGGGTCCGACTCTGCTTCCTGCCCTCGCTCTCACTGGATGATCTCAGTTGCCCTGAGCTGGGAAAATCAGGCAGGATGACTTTCATTTTAAAAGGAACTAAACGGAGAGACTTTGGGTCCACATTCCAGGTTTGCTGCTGACCCATGGCGAGGCTCATTCTGCAGGGGAGCGCTGTGCCCAGTTACACAGTAGAGGGGACCCTCCATGCAGGAGAGCCCAGGGCTCCACTCCAGAGATCCTGAGCACACTGTGTGGGGCCAGGTTCTGGACTCGACTCTCAGATCTTTCTGAGATGTGGGAACCAGTGTGCCCGGCAACACTGCCACTTCAAGTCCCAAACCACTGTGCCTGGTGCCAAGCCTTCATCTGTAGGACTTTGAATAAACAGTGGAGTGGGATAATCTCCTGATAACAAAATCTGGGTAAATATCTTCTGCAAACATTGGCAGAGGTCCTCTGTCAATTAACTCTCCTTTGGATTAACCATATAGCCCTCATTTTCATACCAATATTGATTATTCTTCAAATAATTCTGTATTTATGCTTTTAGTAGGGTGATTAGACAATGTTGGTACAAATCCATATTGGTTTCATCAGATTATATTTGGTGAGGTATAGATAGATAAATAAAATATGTATATATTTAATTTCAGAGAAAAATATTAAAGACTTAAAATGTTCAGCAAACTGTAGAGAAAGATCCAATCAATACATTCTGCCTATCCCTTCCCAACAGCTTTCTAAAGCCACCATATTCTGTGCCAGCAAATTGAAAGCTGTAGCCTGGAATCTGCAAATGTACGGCAAGTCCAGAAGCCCAGAAAGATGAGGTGGAAGGTCCATTACTTGCCCACAGTCCTTACAGTTAGCAGTCACCAGCCCATGATTCTTACAAAAGCTGCTGGTCAGGAGCTGAAGGAAATAAACACAATTTCACTTGCTTTGAAAGTCTAAGAAAAAGTCCAGAGATCAGACAATGTGGAGAAGCTGTTATGAGATCGTGACCGCAGGGTTCTTAGAACCAAGCTGTGAAGCAGCTATAGCCATAGGCACAATCAGGATGTAAATGGCTTTGGTATTGTTAAAACATTACATCCTGTAGTCAATATGTACCCATTTCTAAGTGGCCAGGAAAATGCCAAGTGGTTCCCTACAACCCAGGAATGTGCTAGAAACCCAACAAAATAGCAGGTGTTCACAGGTGGGTGGTGCTGATGTACTGAGATGATATAGCCCCATGCCAGTCTCTCCTGGGTTCTAGCTACTCCAAGGAAATTCTGCTATGGAAGATGCAAGGCTAACCCACCTCCATGATAGCACGTGGATATGTTTCTACTCTTTCTCCTGGGAGAAAAGTGGGTGTGTTAGTGTATGTGTGTGTGTGTGCACACGCACGCATGCACCAGGGGTTGATGTGTGTTTTGCATGATGGCGAGGTAGGATGCGGATCCTGAAAGTGCTCAGCTATTCTTGAACTTCCTCCTCTTACTGGGAGGTGCTCCCCATGTGGGGCTACCACAAGGACCAAGAGCTCATGTCCATTTGAAAACTGGATGTACCTACTAGGAGGCAGCCTACCTACACTATAGTGTCCCATTCCTTGGAAAGAATAAGATTGATCCAGATTGGTAATGTCGGTCTGGGACTGGGACAGACAAGTGTGTACAGATCTGTGTCTAATCTATGATTCACAGAAAAGGAAACAGCGAGTTATACTTTAAAAAGCAGTTTCCTGGGGCTGGGGCTGGGGCTCAGTGGTAGAGGGCTCACCTGGCACATGTGAGGCACTGGGTTCCATCCCCCACACCACATAAAAATAAAGGTATTGTGTCCACCTACAACTAAAAATATATATATATATATATATATATATATATATATATATATATATATATATATATATATTTAAAAAAGACAGTTTCCTTGGCAGCCTACTTTTCAAACCACACAGTACCCAGAGGTAAATAATAAGGGACAGGCACAAGCCTTCTCTGAGTCCCTGAGATGTCAACTTGCCTGTTACCTTGTGGCCACTGTATTTCCCTCTCCCAGGATCAGAAACAGGATGAAGAAAGTGCGTCTCCACAGAGTGCTGCTCCCCTGCAGCTGATCTTCCCTAACCAAGACTGACAGGTCGGTCCTTCTTTCCACACCTCTCCAAACCCAACTTGCCATAAAGCCAGGTCTAATTTGTTTTGAGAGAGGCTGCTCCTGGCATTGGTTAGCCTCTGACACCCAGGCTAATTGGCTTTTAGATGCACCCATAGCCCACCATGGGTCCCTTGAAGGTGTATGATCAGAGACTTGAGGCAAAGTTTATCAAGCCCAGGATAACTCCCATCACCTCGGGAGTGTGTATGGTGTGTGTGTGTGTGTGTGTGTGTGTGTGTGTGTGTGTGTGACAGAGGTTAAGGGGGCCAGTATCTGGTTGATTCTGGAGGCTGGTACAGGTATGTGGGGGTGGGCCATCATAGTACCACAATTCACCTTGGTACTTGTTCTGTCCCACAGATGCAGCGGCTTTAGCTCTTTTTAAGGCACCTGAAAATCACCTACCTCCCATAACTTGGTCCTCATTGTAGTCATAGATCTTTAGGGGTCTTGTTTGGTCAGGGGCTGTCAGTTCCACATGGGGAACTGGCGACCCACTGAGCTGATGCTCAGCTCAATTGGAGTCTGATGGGTCTGGAGGCCCCACTTTCCACAACATCTTTGAGAGGAAGATGAGGCAGAGGTGCATATCCCACGTTACAGTTAGTAAAGTTTCAGTGACACTTCTTTGTTTTTTAGTGTTGGAGACTAGATCTTGACTTTAAAACACCCTCTGCAGCCTCCCTAATTCCTGGGGGGCCCATGAAGTAAGGGTGACCCAACATCAGATCAGAATCCTCCTGTCCTTCCCACACTACTTGGATTTTGCATCATGAATTCAGATTCACTGAGCAACATTCCTGTCTTGGGCGAGAACCCTCCCATTTGTTTTTGGAGAATTAAACCTAACGATGTGCAAGAGAATTATTAGTCTGGAATAATTAGGGCTCCTGCTGTATAGCCTTGTTATAAAAGCAGATTCTTTTCCCTCCCAGGCTAGAAGTTTTGGGGTTTGGGGAGTAGAATCTCTAACCACTGGGACCACCTAGTAGTAGTACTAGTGGGTGCTCAGGAATCAACTGCTGGAGGGAGATAACCTAAGCAAGCTCTGGGTTCGAGTTGGCAGCAGGGCCAGTGTGGTCTGATTGGGTCTCTGGGGTCTGGACCTGTGGGCTTGTCCTTTCATTCCTGAGCTTCTGCATTTGATTTCTAGAGTCATCTCGCCCATTTCCCTTCTTTTACTCTTTTACTTTCTGGCCCATCCCTGTTCTTTTAGAATCCAGCTATGCTTTCCACCTCTGCCTTTAATACTCCCTTTTCTCTCCTCTCTCTACACCTCCCAACCCATCTGGCACCTTCCCCCAATCCAAAATCATTTCCTGTGTTAGACTCCTTAGCACAGGGAGTCTTACAGAAATGACTTGTCCTTCGAATCCTCCCAAAACCACAAGCACACAGGCCAAACAGAGACTGCTATTGTTTAGATATGGTTTGTGCGTGTCCCCTAAGGGTTCATGTGTTGGAAGGTTAGTCCTCAGTGTGGTGATGTTAAGAGGTGGTGGGACCTCTAAGAGGCGGGGCTTAGTGGGAGGTCCTCAGGTCATTGGGGGTGTGTCTTAGAATTAATGTATTTCTCCTGGGACCTAGTGATTCCAGTATCTTTTTCTAGTTTCTTGTCTCACCATGTGATATCTTCTCTTCCTCTTGCATTCACTCTTGCCATGATGCATCTTCCATGAAGTCCTCACCAGAGACAAGTCATGGCTTAGAATCTCCAGAACCATAAGCTTCACTAACTGTAACATGGGATCTGTATCTTTTCTGTTTCTTTTGTAAAATACCAAGCCTCAGGTATTTTGTTATTGTAACAAAAATGGACTAATAGGTCTCCTCAGAGAGCTGAGGGAAGGTGTGTGGGCCCTGACTCCACAAGTAAACATAGTCTAGCTGAGATAGAGAAGCCAGTGCTGAAGAGGGGCTCCTAAAGCAGCCTCTTTACTGCAGTCTGGTGACAAAGGGCTTGGCTTTAGTGCAAATAGGTTTGTTGAAGGCTTAACCCTTGTCAGACTGAAACATAGTTCCTTTCCCTTTTGGAAAGGGCCATTTTACTGTCCTGTAGTCATTCTTTCCCTTAGTTTGAGTGAGAAGGAGCCTCTCAGTGCAGACTCTGAAAGAAGACAGCAGAGAAAATGGAGGCTCATGAGAAGCAGGTGCCACTCACAGAGCACCGCAGCCCCACAGAGGAGCTAAGGCTGGCTGACTGCAAAACTGGCCCAATGCCCTCACCCTCTGCAACATGACTGTATCTGCTTCAGCCAGAGATGTATTCACCTTCCCTATGGGTCTGGGATGGCCTTATCATTTGCTTTGGCCTGCAGAATGTGGTGGAAGTGACATTGAGGGCAATTGTGAGGCTGGGCCCCAGGAAGCTGTGTATTTCGTCCAGGCTCTTGGAACACTGCCTGACTGCAGTGTGAACAAGCCCAGGCCAGACTCATGGAGGAGATGGGCTGTCCCAGTGCCAGCCATTCTGGATGGCCAGCTCTGGCTGACCCAGCACTGACTGCAGATGCTCAAGGTAACCAGCTGAGAACAGCCATGCATAGCCTGGATCAGCATAACCACCCAGACAACCCATGGTCTCCTGAGCAAAGACAAATGCTGTTTTGTGCTGCCCACTTTGTCATCTCTATTACACAGCATCATTGTGGCTACAGGTAACCAACACAAAAGCCAAGAACAACCTTTGCCTCCTGCTCAGAAGGTGAATCACATGTAGGGTAGAAGCCTCAGCTCAGAACCAAGACCTGGCTTCCAATTCTATGTTGTTCATTTATCAGTTGCATGAGGTTGAGCCTCTTCTGTAAATTGGGGGTTCTAATGCCTACCACTCCAGGACATCCAAATGCTAGCTGTAACTTTGGCACTTCATAAGTGCTTAGTGGATATGACGATTCTTTCTTCCTTCACAGAGATAAAAGAAGGCATTAGAAGGTAAGGTTAAGATTCATGATTTGAAATGGTTTTCTAAGGCTTACTCAATAGTAGATAAATGGCCTGGAAGGCTAATGGCAAATAAAAGGTTAATGATTTTTGTTTTCCTTGTGAAGTTGTCTCATAGCCAATTCCCAGCCTTGCACAGGAGGTAGGACTGTGATGTGTTTTTACATACATGTCAGAGATCCTAATAGGTTCTGGACCACCGGTGTTTCCTAACATCACTAATTTATGTCCAAATACATTCTACATATGATGGGTATTGTTAGCCTATAATAAATAATGCAGAAGTGCTCTATTCTCCTTGCATTCAGTAAATACTTTCCCTGAATAGTTCAATATGATCTTGCCAGGGTATAGGATAGGGGTGGGGAGTGAAAACATCCAGGGTGTGCGTTTGTCAGCAGACACTTAACTTCTGAGTGTATGGGTTTGCAAACTGTGCCTACAGGAGAATTCTTTTCGTCTTCCAGCTGTACAGCTGATGCTCTCTTTTAAAGGGCTTCTGCAAAGAGGAGAGAGAGTGACCTTCTCCAGCAAGGAGGGCACATCCTGAGAGAACATGGGGGTGCAGTTGTGTTGGAAAGATCGACCCAGGCCCTCGATTGGGGTTGTGTTAGGAAAATTAATGACACATATAAGTTCACATTTGTACTGTTGGCCTTGTTCCCTGCAAAACCTATGGGTTTTTGAGGAAAGAAGGGAAATAAACTCCCTCTACTGCCTGCTCTGAAGAGGGGGCCCTTTTACAATGAAAGAGTAGCAAGCCCGTGAGAGGCGATGGTGTTCAAAAAGCAAGTTCTCTGGAACTCATTTGCATATTCAAGAACCTCTAAAATGAGAATGACAGGGTCCCTGGCATTCAAATAAGGAAGGAAGGAAAAGAATTACACATTCTGATAGCACATATTTAACGTTCAGTAAGCCATTGATGCTGGGAAATCAGTCATGCAGGCTTCTTGGGTCAGCAGAAGGACAGGTGTCAGCACATTGCTATAGGGACACGGGGGCCGGGTGGGGGGGATACTGACACACGTGACTTGAGTTCAGGCTCTTGGCAGTTCCACTTGTCACTAAGGACCAGCTGGAGTGGGGACACTGATCACTGGGAAGGAGGGGTGGGTGTTGGAGAAGGGCTATATTAAAATCATTATTTGTTTATTTTGTGCTTCCTAAAATTATAAATAATTTGCATTTAGATGCCCTGAAGTTTTTCCTGCCTTTTTGATTGCTGGTTCTGGTTTATCAACAAAACCCACCGTGGTCCAGGTTACCACGGAGCTTGGCTCCTGAGAACTGAACCCTAACTGTGATACATCTCTCCAAATGTCCCTGGCCTAAGTCAGATGGGAAATTTAGTGGCTTTGTCTTAAGGTAGAAAGCTGATTTTCCTCAGAAACTCAATCTCCATGGACCAGATTCCAATCCTGTCAGGCAGTGGAGCCATCCAAACTAACATTGGTTTGAGAGGCCAAGAGCAGAGGTGGGGATGTGCTGTGCAAATGGTCTGGGGCTGTTTTCTAATTAAGGGTGTAGGTAAAGCTCTGTCAGGGCTAACCTGTAAGCCATTCGGCAAATTATCCTGAACATACAAGGTACTCTGGATGCATGACCACGTGGCAATCTAAGAGCTGCAGCCTACCTTATCAGAGCAGAATTTCTGGGTGGGAGGATAGGGAGTGAGTGGAAAGAGAGAAAAAGAAAGCTGGGGAGAGCAGGAGGGGCCACACACACACACAAGCACCCCCATCCTGGAGACTCTGGATGGTGAGGATCATGTCCTCAAGTTTAGAGACCCAGAGTCCCATGATGCTTGGCATTGCCAGTAAATGATGGAGCTTTGCTTTGGGCTTCACCTCTGATGTGGGGCACATTTCTGACTATGTGGGAATTTCCTGCAGCACCCTCCTCCTCTCATTTGGAAGATGTGGATGATAAATGATAGGTCTCTGCTGTTCCTCCATATCTCAGAGCCCCTACTCGCACTCAGGTGTTGGGTGGGTTGTAAGCAAGTGAGCCTCAACATGCTCCACAGTAAGTCAGCAATGTCCATTTCTTGTCCCAAAAAAGGCAGAGAGCACTAAGTTCGTGTGCCTCAAAATCATTTTCTGGAGAAAACGAGTTTTATTCCTTTTTTTTTTTTTTTTAACTTTCAATACAAAAAGTCTAGTAAGTTCTTGAATTCATTGGAGTCTGGAAACTTGCTCTGCACAGGCAGGACAAAGGCCCAGGGTGACCACAGGGCAAATCCCCCAGGGGAAGGTGCAGGCCTCAGTGCCTGGGCTGCTGCATTGCTCCTCTGGCTGGCCCAGCCTGTGGGCAGGAAGCACACCGGAGCATGTGGGGATAAGCCTGCCGCCCCTGCTTTCCTATCGGCAGAAACTCTGGGGACAAAAGCAAGAAGCCCCACAGAGGAGGTTGCTAAAAGCAGACGGTCCTGGCCAGCTGGTAAACCATGGAATCCCAGGACGGGAGGACTTGGAGACCATTCAGTCTATATTTTAAAATAAGGAGACTAGAACTCCCAGGAGTGACAGTTTGCCATACAGTGACCACAGGTAGGCAGCGACAGGGCCCTAAGAACCCTGATGCCTTCCCACTAGTCCAGTGGGATTTTATTTCCCACCTGCCCATTACAGTGACCCCCTGTGCCTTGAAATCACAATTCCCGTTCCTCTGCTCTGTCTGTGTAGAAGTCTGGCATAGAGGGATCTCTACTTCTGCTGCAAAGTTGCATTCCTCCAAGCCATCCGGGAAGCCATGGGCTGCTAAGGCAAATCTTCAATCCTGGATAGGAATATCTGGCTTCAAATGACTAGAAAACCCTGAGGCAGCTTCTCTAATTTTTCACTAAAATCCATCCCAAAGACCTACAATAAAAGTTAAAACTTACCACACTAGAAACTATGGCTGAAGTCAATCTGTTTCGGACATTTCTGAGGAATTCTCACCTAAATTCAAGGCCAATGGAACCAAATTGAAAAATAGCATCTGGATTAAAAAATTAACACCTGTGTCCTCTGACTATTCAGAAATTCAGCTGTACTAGCCATCAGGTTACTTGGCAGGTGCTGCCTTTTGGAACAGCCAGAGTTCTGTCCACTCCCCTTCATTTACCAGCTGAGAACAGCAACTCTCAGAAAACAGTGGACAAAGAAAACTGGGGCAGGGGTTGGAGGACATCTATGATAGCACTTTGATCCCCAAGGGGTGCAGTTTCCAGACTGCTCTGGGGAGCAAAAGGACAAGAAAGCCTTCGATATGCACTAGTTTGGGGAACTACTGCATACACACCATTTGATCAGCTTGCCAGCAGCCTAGGCCTGGGTGCAGAGGGAAAAACCCATGGCCATTCAGCAGGGCCAGATGATAAGCTGTGCAGAGCAGGAGCTCACTTAGGTGCATCATTGGAGATTCAGTACAGGTTTTAGAGAGTGAGTTCACTACATCCAGAAACGAGGTCATGTGCAAAACACACACCCTCCTATTGACCACGCCAAGCCCGAATGAGTCTTTTGTCATTTGTGAATGACACACAGATGAAAAATGTTAGAAAATAGGAAAAGGGATCATCATCTGAAAATTCATTTGCAAGATATATTACAAACACTTAAAGAACATTTTAAAGATTCACTTCAGGACTAGGGATGTAGCTCAGTGGTAGAACACTTGGCTAGCGTGTGTGTGACCCTAGGTTTGATCACTGAATAAACAAAAACAAAAAACTCATCACAATAGGTTGCAGAAGAGATGATTTATGAAACAGAAAATTACAAAGAAGAAAAACAGACAAAAATTTATATAAACAAATATCATGAAAATGTAGTTAAGATAAAAAATTTGCAGGAAAATAAATTGGTAGCATCAGAGGACATTGAGAATGAAGTTGACACTCTGATTGTAATGCTAGAATTTTAGGCAGCTCAGGTGATATTTCCTGTAGGGATGCATTTTTTAAATTATTCAGTGACTCAAAAACTATCGACATTCTCTTAATTAAAAGAAAAATAACTTGAAGATGCAATCTAGCTTATTAAGAATTTAATAAAACTTAAAAACTCAAACTATTCCCATTTGCAGATGACATGATTCTATATTTAGAAGCCCCCCAAAATTTCACCAGAAACTTCTAGAACTTATACATGAATTCAGCAAAATAGTAGGATATAAAATTAACACCCATAAATCAAGTGTATTCCTATATATCAGTGATGAATCTACTGAAGGAGAAATTAGGACAACTATCCCATTCACAATAGCCTAAAAAAAAATTGGGGAATCAATCTAACAAAAGAGGTGAAAGACCTCTATGATAACTATAGAACACTAAAGAAAGAAATTGAAGAAGACCTTAGAAGAAGGAACAATCTTCCATGCTTTTGAATAGGGAGAATTAACATTGTCAAAATGGCCATACTACCAAAAGTGCTATATAGATTTAATGAAATTTCTATTAAAATCCTAATGACATTCTTCATAAAAATAAAAAGGCAGTTATGAAATTCCTTTGGAAAAATAAGAGACCCAGAATAGCCAAAAAATCCTTAGCAAGAAAAGTGAAGCAGGAAGCATCACAATACCAGACTTTAAATTATAGACAGAGCTATAGTAACAAAAATGGCATGGTATTGGCATCAAAACAAACACATAGACCAATGGCCCATGTACCTAGAAGACACAGAGACAACCCACAAAAATTGTTATCTCATACTAGACAAAGGTGCCAAAAACATACATTGGAGAAAAGATATCCTTTTCAACAAATGGTACTGGGAAAACTGGAAATCCATATGTAACAAAATGAAATGAAACCCCTCTCACCCTACACAAAACTCAAGTGGATCAAGGACTGGGCATTAGAACAGAGACCTTGCATCTAACAGAAGAAAGAGTTGGCCCAAATTTACATCCTGTCGGCTTAGGAACTGGCTTACTTACAAGATTTCTAAAGCAGAAGAAGTAAAATTAAGAATCAAATGGGATGAAATCAAACTAAAAACTTCTTTGCAGCAAAGGAAATGATCAAGAATGTGAAGTGGGGGCCTACAGAATGGGAGAAAATCTTTGCCACCTGTCCCTCAAGATAGAACACTATCCAGGATATATAAAGAACTTAAAAAACTTAACACAAAAAAATCAAATAACCCAATCAATAAATGGACTAAGGAACTGCACAGACACTTCTCAGGAGAAGTACAATCAATCAACAAATACATGAAAAAATGTTCAACATAGCAATTGCATAATGCAAATTAAACTACACTGAGATTCCATCTCACTCTAGTCAGAATGGCAATTATGAAGAACACAAGCAACAATAAGTGTTGGTGAGGATGTGGGGGAAAGACACACTCATACATTGTTGGTGAGACTGCAAATTGGTGCAACCACTCTGGAAAGCAGTATGGAGATTCCTCAGAAAACTTGGAATGAACCAACATTTGACCCAGTTGTCCCACTCCTTGGTTTATACCAAAGGATTTAAAATCAGCATACTACAGGGACATAGCCACATCATTGTTTATAGCCCCTCAATTCACAATAGCTAAACTATACAACCAACCTAGGTGCCCTTCAACAGATGAATGGATAAAGAAAATGTGGCATATATACACAATGGAATATTATCCAGCCATAAAAAAGAATGAAATTATGGCATTTGCTGGTAAATGGATGGAACTGGAGAATATCATGTTAAGTGAAATAAGCCCATCTCCTAAAACCAAAGGCCAAATGTTTTCTCTGATATATGGATATTAACTTCATAATACGGAGGGGGGATGTTAGGGAAGAATAGAAGTATTTTGGATTAGAAAAAGGGGAATGAAGGGAAGGGAAGGGGAATGGAAATAGGAAAGAGAATGAATCAAACATTACTATCCTATGTGCATATATGATTATATGAACAATGTAATTATACATCATGCACAGTCAGAAAAATGAGAAGTTATACTCTATATATGTATAATGTCAAAATACATTCTACTATTATGTATAACTAATTAGAACAAATAAAAAAATAAAAAATTAACCTAAAGCTGACCTAAAGGTGAAATGAAAAAAAAAAAAGAAAAGAAAACTTAAAAGCTCAAGAATGTGATATTGCCTTTTAAAAGGATGTGCCAACATCCCTGAGCTCAACCCAAACATCCTAAGGAGGTTTGTGAGGTTAACTAAGCACTTTGTTTGGAAATGAACATATCTTCAGGAAGGGAAAAGGGTTGAGGTCTCCTTTTACAAAATTCTCAGGGACATTTAAAAAAAAGTAATTTTACTACTAATGTTTTTCTTTTTTATGCAAATAACATAGTTCAAACAAAAGAAATTCCCTTGGAAGGGTATTTCTCAGAGTTTAGCACCAAGTTCAGAAGTCCAGTTAAAAATTATTTCAGATGTCAGACATGAATCAAAACAACTATGCTTATAATGAAAGGAGAAGGAAATGTTTCAAAGTGATAAGTTTCAGATGCAGTATGCAAGCACCCTACTATTCAGTATTGTGTTAGGAAAGTACCCAATATAATAACATAAGAAAAAATAAATAAGACATAGACATATAGAAAGTAATGAAACTAATTAATAAAATGATAAAAGCTGACAAAGTTCAAGCGTATGCTTGGCCTGGCTTTGTTCTAACTGTATGAACTCATTTGATTTTTACAATCATCCTATGAGGCTGTTTATAATGAATGATACTGAGCTACAGAGGATTAAGCAAATCACTAAGGCTCACTTAGTAAGTAGGGAAGCTGGGATTCAAATTCAGGTAGTCTGACTCTTGATATCTAACAGGTACTTTATACTATTTTTCCAGATAGAAACAGAACTTTCATAACTACATATTAATTTGATTTTTTTCAAGGCTTTAATTTGATTTTTTAACCTAGAAAAACCAAGAGATTCTAAGACAAATTATTAGAACTATTAAGAAAGTTCAGTGTGGTGGCCAGTTATCAGACAAACGTAAAAAACAATATTGATTATATGGACATAAAAAAAATTCAAGAGAATAGAAGAAAAACTAGTAGAATTGGAATGAGATTATGTGAGATTTTCACAAGGTTCCTAGGCTCAGAATCAGCAAGACAATAATCAATTCTATTTCTAGAGACACAACAAACAAGATAAAAATATACCCTTTACATAGAGTAAGATCAAAACATCAAGCACATAGAATAAATCTAACAAAGGCATGCAAATCTTGGAGAAAACTTCAAAACTTGGTTAAATTACAGAACACTTAAATAAATGGATTGGAAGACTGGGTAATGCAGAGTTTAATTTTTTCCATAGTAAGATATAAATACAGTGCAATCTCTAATCTGAATCCCAACAGATTTCTCTCCCTCCCTCTGTTCTTTCTTTCCTTTCAATCTTTGGAATTTGAAAAGCTGATTCTGAAATTTATATGGGAATGCAAAAAAACAAAAAAACAAAAATTAACACATAGTCAAGCTATTCTTGATGAAGAGCAAGACAGGACCTTGCCGCATCAACTATGAAGACTTTCAGTTAGGCTACAGAGGTGTACAGAGACAGGGATACACAACTCATGGAACAGAGCAGAAAGCCCAGATGTAGAGTCATACACATATGGACACTTAGTGACAATGGCCATGTAGAACATGAGGAAAGTGTATTTTTCCAATAATGGAGCTGGGGCACCTGGCTAGGTATGATTTTTTTTTTTAACCTCTGCTTCATGTCATACACAAAAAGCAAGTTCTGCATGGAACACACAGTAAACTGCAAAACAATAAAGTGTTCGGGAAAATAAACATAAGGTAGTATCTTCATATTCCTGGGAAAGATTTCTTAATACTCAAAAAGTACTAACCAAAAGGAAAAATATTTGTATGTTAGGATCCATTAAAATTAAGGACTTCTATTTATCAAAAGATAGTAATAAGAATAAAAAGGAGAATATGGATTTTGGCCACACATATGATAGGCAAAGGGCTTAAAGCCAGAATACATGAAATCTACTGGAAATCAATAAGAGAAAAACCAGACACCCGAATATAAACCAGTACTTCACAGAAGAAGTCTAACAACTAAATAAAAAGATGCTCAAAATTATTAATAATCCAGGAATCACAAATTAAAACATTGGAGTCCCACCAAGATGGCATAAACATAAAAGTCGTTCAGTCCCAAGAATGGGCAGGTACAGCAGGCCCCAGGAGCCTCCATGTAGGCTCCTGTTGTATAACTGGGCACACTGGGTTGGACAGCTGGGTGGCAGGGTCTGCAGTGGTTTAATATATACGTGCCCCAGGGCCAATATTCTGCTCCTGGAGAGACTCCCAGGAAGAGATTGTTCCTTGTGCTGGCGAACCCCTGGGTCTTCCTGCCAGCCCCCTGTCAACTGACCACGCTTCCATCTCCGGGCCTGAAGGTTTTCTCTGCCTTCAGGACCCTGCCCTGTCCATAGGCAGGGAAGGCCAGAGGGCTGCAGGAATAAGGCCTCTTCCAGAAGTTTTCCCCAAATAGAATAACTGGAGCTGTCGGTTAAATCCCCCCGTACCTTGTTCTTTAGCAGGGACAACTCTGAGATGTGTTTCCCATGGAGTTTCACAGAATAACTCGGGAGGATTAAGTTCTACTTGCCCATACTGCGAACATGCTTGATAAAGCAACTCTCATTGGGCTCTGTCTTGCTTCTCCATTCTTCTGATAGTGTTTTCTGGAATCATCTTTCAAACTACCTATACTTAAGTCCTTGTTTCAGGGTCTTTCTGAGGGAACCCAAACTAAGAAAATTCCACAGAAATGAATACTTATATACATTAGGATACATGTACAAGTATGTCCAGAGCCACATTCCAAAACAAAACAAAACAAAAAACTGCAAACCAACCAAGTGCCCATCAACAAGAGAATGAAATAACTGTGGCATGTTGGTTTAATGGAAAACTATGCAGCTATGAAAACAAGGAACCACCAATCCTTCTCCATGTAACAATAAAGCATGAATGTAATATTGGAGGAAAAATAAGCCAGATACAAAGAAAAATACTGAATGATGCTATTTACAAAGTTAAAAAAACAACTAAACTACACTGGTTAACACTTGAGTGTTAAGAATTATACAACAAAGCCAGGAGATAATAATAAAGGGCAGAGTAGGCAAGTTATTGCTTCCATGTATGGTTAAGGGAGGATTTTTGATAAGAAATTTTGGTAAGTAATATTATTTATTTCTTCTAAAGTGCTGGCAATATTCAATTTGCTTTAGAATAAATTGTCCACTTATATATTTATGTTTTATACACTCCTTAAATCCATGTTTTGTTTTACAATAATACATGTTAAGAAGGTATAGCTTTCCTATCTAGTAGAAATAACCAATTTGAAGAGGCAAAAAGAAAAATTAAAAAATTAAAAAACCAAAAACCTCTTCACAATATTAACAAGTAACTAGGTAAAATGTTAACAAAAAAAAAATGGAAACACTAAATCTAAAACTTTTCTTTCTTTACTAAGGACTTAAGTAAGATTTGGGCAAATAGAGCTTTGTCCCCTATTTATAATTGGAAAGATAAAAATAAAAATATAAGTTCAGGTCAAATATTTTCTGTGATATAAGGTTGTTGATTCATGATGGGGTTTTGGGTGGGAAGCACTGGAGGAATAGACGAACACTAGATAGGGCAGAGGGTGGAATGAGATGGACATCATTACCCTAGTATATGTATGAAGACATGAATGGTGTGACTCTCCTTTGTGTACAACCAGAGATATGAAAAATGGTGCTCTATTTGTATAATATGAATTGCAATGCATTCTGCTGTCATATATAACAAATTAGAATAAAATAAAAAGAAAAAAAATATTTAGATTCAGGCTGATTCTATAGTTTCTCCGGAAGAGTGAAAGTGTAAGGAAGGCTAAGAAAATGCAGAAACAAAAGAGGAGGAGAAAAAAACATGCCCTGCTGGAGCTCAAGACATATTACAAAGCAAAGCGATTTAAATAGTATGATGTTGAAATCCATAGAGCAGAATGGAGTCCAGAAACAGACCCAAGTGTATAAGGGGATTTAATAAATGATAAAGTATTTCAGATAGTAAGAAAGGAATAAGTTGTTCAGAAAACACTGTTGCATTAAGTGGCTACCCATTTAAGAAGATATAGTTTGATCTGAATGTTAAATCATTTCCCTAAAGAAACTACAGACAGATTCATGATCAAAATGTTTAAAAATGACCCAAGAAGCAAACACATAAAGTAAAATAACAATGAGATTGATCTGACTGCATCAAAATTAAAAGAAGCCTTATTAATTTTCAAAAAAGAGCATGGAAGAGAATATTTGCAATAGGTAAAACAAGGGATTTGCATTCATAATATATAAATATAATATATTAAATATATAAAGACCTACTAAAAAGGAAAAAAGAAAGAATGAATGAATGAAAGAGAAAGAAAACAAGTCAGTGAAAAAAACGGACTAAGGATATGAACAGGGCATTCTCAGAAAAGGAAATACGTATGACCAATCAGTACATGAATGTAAACAGACTCATTAGAAATCATAAAAATACAACAAGCAACATAAAGCAGCTGCCAAGTACCATTTATAATACACCAACTACGGGGAAAAGTAAGGTTGATAACACAGTTTTTGGCAAGTGCGGGGGGAAATAGAGACTCTCCCGTGTTGCTGATGGGGAGCCAATTTGGAAGACAGCTTGGCAACACTTTTCAAAATCAAAGAACGTTCATCTCCAGGATCCAACAACCCACTGCTCAGTGTCTCCCCCAGCCCCCCGAAGCATTCACACGGGTACCCAGGGACACGTGCTCAACATTGCTTAGCAAATAAGGCAAAGAGCCAAAAAAGTAAATGGCCTAATTGCCCATCCACACAGGAATGACTGAATAAAGGAAAAACCCAGACCACGGGATTCAGTGCAACAGATTCAGGCTCGAGGAGCCTTCTGTGAGGATGTGGGTAGACGGTTCTTCTGAGTGGAAGATAACAGCTTCAGAATAGCCACACTGAGTGAAGGCACTTGTGTTAAAATAATGCACAAACGTCATCTTTATCCATTCATCCATCTTCGATGAGTACCTATGTGGGTAAGCACGCACCTGGATAGGCAGACACCTACCCAGAAGAGTATCTACCCCGGGGAAGTGTGAGGGAGACTGGGAGGAAAGGTGATGGCAAGGGGGATTTCAGCCCCACATTAATGTTTTGATTTTTAAAAGGAAAATGTTGTAACACATTACCCAGGTAATTAAAAAGCAATTTTACTAAAAGCAAAAATATTAATGTGGTTGTCTTTGAGTGGCAGAAACTTTTCTATTTTTCCAATTTTTTAATTGAGCAAGCATTACAACATAAATGACCAGTTTTGAAACTGCGACAAAATACACATAAATCTTATCATCTTAACTGTGTTTGAGTTATTTAGTTCCATCGTGTTAAGTACGTTCACATTGTGCAAACTTCAGAGCTTCTTCCTCTTTCAAAACTAAAACTCTACACCCATGAAACAGCCACACTTCATTTTCCTCTCTCCTTGTTTCCTGGCAATCCCCATTCTAGTCTCTGTTTCTATGAGGATGACTGCTCTCCATGTCAGTGAAATCATACACTATTTGAATTTCAGTGACTGGGTATTCCACTTGGCATAATGTCTCTCAGGCTCATACACATTATAGCAGGCATAGGAATTCCCTTCCTTTTTAAGGCTGGATAATATTCCAGTATGTGTCTATACCACATTTTGCCCATCCATTCATCTGTTGGTGGATACCTGACTTGCTTCCACTCTTTGGCTATTATGAATAATGCTGCAATAAACCTGGGGGTTCAAATATCTTTTTGAGATCTTGCTTTCAATTCTTTTGGCATATGTACCCAGAAATGGTATTTCTAGGTCAAATAGGAGTTTGATTTTTACATATTTAAAGAACTGCCACACTGTTTCTATAGCAGCTATACCATTTTACATTCCTACTAATGGTATACAGGGTTCCAGTTTCTCCACATCCTCACCAACACTTGTTATTTCTCTCCTCTTCCTCCTCCTCCTTCTCTACCTCCTCCACCTCCTCCACCTCCTCCACCTCCTCCTTGGCCTCCCCCTCCCCCTCCCCCCTCCTCCTTCTTTGATAGCAGCCATCCTAACAGGTAAAATAAACTTTTAATTAAAAGAATTGGCTATCTGAGCTAGCAGATCTTGCTCCAGGCTACTCCAGGTTGCCGAAGATGTTTAAGTGATGTTCACACCCCAAAGCTCCTTCCCTGCTCCCTAGCCTGATTTTCTTTCCTCTAAGACAATGCTCCCCCTTGCTGCCCTGGACACCCTCCTGAGGACTGGTCCTCACAGTGAGCTCCCCTCCCTCCCTGCACACAAAGGACAGGGACAAGGGTGCAGCTGTAACCAGACCCCATCAGAGCTGCTGGGGATGTGCCTGTGGATCAGAACTAATGGCATTAGGCAATCACTCAGGGAATAGAGCTGCAATTACCCCTTGGATGCTTTCTCCAGGATGACCACATGCAGAACACCAAGAGGGGAGAGTAATGAATCACCGAGTGAATTAACTGGAAGCTGCTCTAATTAGTGTTATAATTTTTCATGAAAACACTAATGAATATGAAATAATGTGGCCATGAAACCACTAGGACAATTAATGCGTAGGAGTAATTTGGGGTCAGGAAAGGATACTGGAGACTGTTTAAATAGACTGGTGCATTGACAATGCAGAGGCACATAGCTTCAAAATCTTCTATTAGCAAATAAGTTGCTACTGCAGAAAATAGCAACAGCTGGGTGTCTGTGAGTTTTCTTTCTTATTAGGCTTCTTGGGTTTGGAAATAAAGACAATGGTGCAAACCCACAGAGAGGCCCTTCGGGGAGTCAGATGAAAACCCAAGTGAGTAGATTTGGAGAACTTTAAATAAAGAGTCAGGGCCTGGACATGAAACCAGAGAAGAAGTTAAAAAACATTCTTCTCCTTAGCAGGTGTGGCTTCGTAATCACCTGGGTGTTTATGAAAATGACTTTCTAATAAAACACCCACTCCAAATCAGTGATCATTATGGAGATAGATGAGTTGAGTCTTCTTGGTTCACCTACAATTTCTATATGTAAAACTATCAAATGTAGAATATTTGCTTCACACTTGTAAAGTGGACTTCCTTCCACCCAGCCTGCTAAGCCTGTAAGGCTTCAGTTGGAATTTACTAGTCCACAGTAGGCTCTTGGGTTCTAAGCATGAACTTAGAAAAATGCCCATAACTGTCAAGAGAGTCTTACAAGGATGATAGGGAGTGGGGAGTAAATAGCCTCACTGCCTTTTTGACAAGTCTGCAAAAAGCGACTCTAGTGATGAATGCAGGTGGCCACCGTACTCATCATAAATTCCAGCACGGAACGTGACACACAAATTATGCTGAACTAGAGACATGGCCATGTGTAATCCTAGCACTAAGGAAATCAGGTAAACTTGCCAGTGTGTAATACCCTTAATGTATCTCATTAAATCTGTACACCAACTAGATGATGTTGGGGCCACCCTATCCTCAATCCACAGAAAAGGGAATGTACACTCTCAGAGGTTAAATCTCTTGCCTGAGGTCATCACAGAGCTTGGATACAAACTAGACTAGTCTGACTCCAACACTCATATTCCTCAATGCCAATGCCAAGCCATATTTGTAGTACATGGTACTATGGTAGAGTCCATGACTCAGGCCAAATCTCCTGTTAGAGGAAATGAGAAAGGAGATCAATCAATCAATGAATAGTAGTAATAAAAGCAGCTAAATTAGCAAACATTCACTATCTACTAGTTGTTCTAAGCTTCTGTGTGCATTCATTCAACATTCACAATAATCTTGTGATGTACCCATATTATTCAAGATCTAGATAGACAAGATAAATCTTGAAGGCCTTGATGAATCTTAAAGATTTTAGTGAATTCTGAAATGTTCAAAGCTAACAGTGCAACCAAAAGCAGGTTTTTTGGGGGGAGGATTTTAAAACAAAAAAATTAAAGCAGTGCTTATGGAATATCAATTTTCCAAATATAAGACTTACAAAAGGAAAAAAAAAGAGAGGAGAGTCTGTTTTTCTGTCCTCAGTAGCAGGTCAGGTGGAATGGAGAGAGAAGGCCTTGTTCCTGTTTTCCTTCCAATGATACAAAACTTTGGTACTGACACCTTTTCCACTGGGAATAAGCCTTCCAATAACTTATCCCATTGGCTTTCAAATCTGAGTTGGAATTCTGCCTGCTTGGTAGATTTCTGAATGCCCCAAATAAGACTTCTGAATGCCCTGAAGGAAACCAGCTTCCCTGAGCTAGACTGTGAGCTTGTAAATAGTGACCCCAGGACACCAGCTGATCCGTGAAAGAAGTTACAAATTTTTTCCCAATTTTCAGCATCTGAAAACAAAATCAACCCACCCAACTATAGGTACAAAACCACAAGGATTTTGTGGAATTACAGAGTAGACAAGCTTAATAACTAGGGATAGCTCGTTATGAATAATAGGAGACTATATCTTCCTACTAAGGGTGGCATTTGTTCACATCCTGGGAAGTGTAAGCTCTGGGTATTGATTCACAGGATGCTCTTTCATATGTATGCAGAAGAAATTCAGCTAAACAAAATTATCTGCCCAATGGAACTCAAAAAATATTTCTCAATTTAATTTTAAACAGACCTCGAAGTGAAGGAAATTTAATTATGTAAGTAATATAGAACACAATGAAATGTCCATCAAAATTGCTTCCAAAGGTTTAAAATGTTTTCCTTTTCAGACAATGTAGTTAGAGCAGCTGAGATATCTATGTTAGTACCATGTCTTGGAAAACAGGGCTTAGAAATCAATGTGATCACCCCTCTGAGTTAAGTATGCACAAATGAGAGCAACTGAGATCCATATAAATCAGCTCAAGTAGCCCTCTGTGTACCAGACCATTAGGAGGCAGGCAGAGAAGAAGGAAGATGCAAATAAACACATTATCTGGGGCACATTCGCTAATGGAAGGCATTCCTTAACACTCACACTGAGAATCAAGACCTAACCAGAGTGTCAAGTATTTTAACACTGCTCATGACAAAAAAAAAAAAAAGAAAAAAAAGAAAGAAAAAGAAAAACCATGCCCCAGATGTAGAAGTTGAGGTTTAAAGTGAATAAAATAACAAAAAACTTAGCCATGTTAGACTCACAAATGAGTTGATCTTTTTTGATATTGCCTTTTGACATTGCCTCCAAATTGCCTCTATATTAATTAGCAAAACCCCACACAATGTCTATGTTGTTTGGATTTTATTGACACTGAATAACTGAGATCTAAATTGGATCCCTAACCTCTATAAGCATCAGACTTGAACATTTGCTTCTTTGATGTCTGGTGATCACTGCAATGGAAAAAAATTAAATAAAAACTTAAAAGGAATCCTTAGTTTAAAATACATGATGAGGGCTGGGGATGTGGCTCAAGCGGTAGCACACTCGCCTGGCATGCGTGCGGCCCGGGTTCAATCCTCAGCACCACATACAAACAAAGATGTTGTGTCTGCCAAAAACTAAAAAAATAAATATTAAAATTCTCTCTCTCTCTCTCTTTAAAAAAAATAAAAATAAAATACATGATGAGTTACAAGCAATCTGGTAGGGATGGGTCACACTAGAGCTGTGTGACCCTGGGGGTCCTTTGCCTTGTGTGTTTATCGGGTGCTAACTGTGTGTTGGGCACTGTGCCTGGGGAAGATGAAGGAGAGAAGTTTAAGGCCCTTGATTGCTATCATCTAGTCTGTCCAGATGGGCACAGGTTTGTTACTTATGAACTGATATATGCCCCCCTTTATCTTCTTTTTGTTGACAAAACCAGTCCTACTCCTATTAGACATACCTTGATGTCTATATATTACCAAGGGAGTGTCTTCCTGCAAGAACAATTTAACCAAAACAGGTGGCAAGACATAGAGTATGAAAAAGAAAAAGGCAAATCTCCAGTTCTCTAGCCCTCTCTGTACCCCACTCTTGCCATGTAAACTGTAATACCCTCCTGCTCCATCTCTGGGCACAGTCATGTTATCTGCTTTCACCAACAGGATGGTACAGAGAAAATGATTGCTTGCTATTGCTGTGAGAAGGACATGCTCAGGCTAACTGGGTGGTCACAGAAGAAGATGAAAAACACGTGGAAGAAGAACCACCCATAGACACATGATCCAGCCAGTTACACCACAGACACATGAGCAAACCCAGCTGGGACCAGCCTTCATTAGCAGAATCCGCAAGTGTGAGAAATGTGTTTATGGTTGAATTCCAGGAGTTTTGGTGTGATTTGCTACTCAGCATGATTATGGCAATAAATAACTCATATACAGCACATAACAAATGTTCAATAAAATATGTCCTTCATATCCTTTCTCCTTGCCTCCTTAACATTCAAAGCCATCTTGAGTCTTGGGTCACAACTCTAGGACTTTGTGGGGGAAATTCTGAAGAAAGTCCACATTACCTTGTTTCCTGACAATTACTGTATACAGATCAGTTCTATCTAATATATGTACTCTCTAAGGTGGACACCTTCCCATTTTATAAAGAAGGAAACTGAGACTCAGGATAGAACTGGTCAATGGTAGAGTTAGAATTAATATCCAAGCCTGTCTCACTCCAAAGCCAAAGATCATTCGTTCTACTGTGTACCTTGCTGCTATACTGTCTCCATAAGATCAGAAGGGGTAGAGGGGGAGGAAGGGGGGAGAGGAAGAGGGAGAGAAGGAGGAGGAAGAGGTGGAAGAGGAGGGGGAACAGGAAGAGGAAGGGAAAAACAAGTGCTTATTTCCTCCAATCCCTACCCAGCAGCCTGGAGAGAGGAATCTGATCATACGGAGACTGTTCTCAGGATTTGCTTAGACTCCCTGTCTTAGCTTAGAGTTCCCTGCCCTCCGTCTCCAGAGATTTCCAGAGCTCTGAAGAGGCAGGATGCGGGTCTCCTGAGATGATGTGGCTTATGGTAAAACAAAACAAAACAACAACAACAACAAAACAACCGCCCAAAACACCACCTATCTGGGTATAGAGTTTCCTCCTCCAACTCAACCTCCTACCTATTTCTCACCCTGGTCTATTAACTTACTTTCCAGAATTTGATTGTGGAAACCTGAGTCTGGGTTTCCAGGGAGGGTGGGCTCACCAGTGCGGCCTCCTCCTGGTCCCTCTTGCTTCTTTTGCCAGGGTGGCAGAGGAGGGTCAGGGAGGCGGAAGTTTATGGCCTTTGCCACGTCCTGGTTTTGGTGCCCCAGCAGGGGACAGTCTGCAGCTCCTCAGGTGGGAGGTGCTTCAGAAAGGCCTGAGAGCCACCTTTCTGCCCAACCTTTCCTGCTCCAGTATCAAAGGAACTTGATTTGACTATGCAAGGCACACAAGTGACAGTCACTTAAGTCAATTGCTCACCATGTACACCTAATTATCATGCAGAACAGCAATACATTCAATTAAAGAAATTTTTTTAAAAATCTGGAATGTTTTAATTTTAACACTATATTCTGTTCACATATGCTTACTCTTCATAGTCTGTTACTCCTGTAATATGAATGCCAAAGCCTAATTGCAAAAGACATAAGACATCATGAGGCAATATATTACTCGCTCATAAGATGTATAGCAAGTAAATTATCTTAGTTTTGGTTTCTCACTACAGTTGAGATAATAATAAAAGATACTCTTAATCCATTTGGGTATTTTAAATATAAACAAGGATTTAGCCACTTGAATCTTTAAAATTTAGTAAAATCAAAGGGGGGAAAGCTAGCTAATTTTTTTCCCACTCTTAACTATAAGTTTGCTTTGGTCTAGGGTACTTTCCCCCTCACTAAAATAACTTGAACTCAGCTTCAGGTCTCGACTCTGACCTCCTAAGTTGGTATCTCCATCAACTGATGCACAAAGATACAGACAGGGATTGCGTCTGACTTGCAGCGTCACCCTATAAGATGAGGTTCCAGGAGAGCAGGGATGGCACAGAGCATGTAGTAGGCAGCTAATAAATAAATATTTGTGAATAAATTAATAAATACTTTTATACAATATTATTTCTGCCCATTGTGTTCTCCCAGATTAGTAGATTGTATTTTAAAAACAATCGCCATAGAGGCACCATTTAGAAGTATTCCACATTTCACAATATCTAGTTCTCATCAATATCATTTCCCTCCAAAGCTGACAGAGACTAGTTTTATAACAGCCAGGGACTAGTTTTCAAGGGAGTCTTACAGTGAATTTAAGTTTTTTTTTTTTTTTTTTTAAGGCTTCAGATTAACCCCTGTGAGGCAAGGGATATGAAATGGCTGTCACTGGACACTAGAAAAGAGACCCATTTAACCTGTTGGCTCTAATCCTCTGGGCAACCCACTCCAATCAGGTGGTTTTCCTTGCTGTTCTTCATATATTGTCCCTTCTGTCATGTTCCCCTATTTGCAAATCTGTTCCCCTGCGTGGAATGCACATCTCATCTCTCTCTCTCCGGTCCTCTCCGACCTTTCAGGCCACCTCTGATCTACCTCCTTTTCTCAAGTCTTCTCAGTTGACTTTAGGCCATCCTTTTCTATCCCTTTCCTGAGCTACAGCTGTAATCATCTGTTCTAAATCATATAATCTAGCATCTTAGCTCTTATAATTCTCCCTACGGCTTTTCTGTGTCTTCTGTTTCTAGCTTCTGGTCCTAGCTGACAGGTAGCATTCCCTTATTCTTCCTGTGGCGACTGGCTCATGACTGAACCCATGGTGGGCATTTTTTTTTCCAAGGGAGTTGACTCCTAACTATAGAATCTCCTAATTTCACTCCTTCTGGGAGGAATAGGTAGTGTATGCTTATTTATATCTGTCATTGTTTTCTAGCTTTTCTTTTAAAATGGGAGTTCTTTTCTAGAAATGATTTGGTCCTTGACAGAAATATTGGCTTACATAATCAAAAATGGATCCCCGTGTTAACTCGAAATTAGACATAAGCTTAATATGGAGAAAACATGGCTTATGATTTGCTTATGATTTGGTTAAAAGCAAAGGTTGTTCTGCCTCCACACAAAGATGAAAATGTCACCCATCTCAAAGCAATTGAGCCAACAATCAGGTCAGTGAATCAAATAATTTTCAAATTAATAATCAAATAATTTTCCTCTGACAAATAATTTTAATTATCATAAGCTAAAAATTTGCATTTACATAGCCCTTACTTGATATTCTGCAAATTCTTAGATTGACTTAAATTTACCTAAAAATAAATAAAATCGTGAGATCACATTTTTGTACTTTTGAGTTTAACCTCTTCCCTTTTTCATCCTTCCTTGTGGCAAATAAATAAGTGAAACCACTTGAGATCTTGAGACTCAGTAGTTCAAACAGTTTAGGGATGAATATAGTTCTGCACATAAAGTGCACCAGCCCTGCTCAGAGATCTGGGCTTTGTTTCAAGGGCCACATGGAGCCAACAAAGAATTTTAAACAAGGTATTATATGGTCAGATTGAGGACCCAGAAATATCACTCTAGCTTAAACATGGAATAAAGGTGAGAGAGGGCAAGACTAGAGACAGACAGATCAGTTAGGAAACTACTGAAGTTGTTGATGGCCCCAGCTGGGGCAGCACCAGAGGGGATGGAGAGACATCAGCAGATGGTTAAGAGGTGTAATCCACATGGCTAATTTGGTTGACAATGGAGAAAGAAGAAAGGAGAGAGCCCAAATTGACTTTCTGATTTTGGATTGAAAATCGGCACATGCTAATATTATTCAAAGATGGAATAGGAGAAGAGCCTCATTTCTTGGTGGTGGTGAGTGAGGCTGGAGGATCAGGAAATGAGTTCTCTCTGAGATAGACTGTGAGAATATTCAGGCAAAGATGATCAGAAGCAGAAGGAAACAGGGACCTGGAGCTGAGGAGAGGGCTATAGGTACTGGAGAGAGACCTATAAGTCCTCAGCACAGAGAGATGGTAATCATGTGGGTAAGATCTTCACAGTACGTTGACTGCGAAAAATAAAAATAAAGTGGCCTAGAGAAGAACCCTGGGGGATGGGGCAGGAGAAAGAAAGAAGATGAGATGAGATTTCAGAAAAGAAGGAAAAGGGTTTAGAGAAAAGAGTGGTCAACCTACAGTGTGTCAAATGCTTCAGAGAGGCCACCTTAAGAACTAAGATGTGTCCATGGGATCTAGCTACAAAGACCTCAATAGTGACATTGGTGGGACCAAGTTCAGTACATTGGAGCAGCTGGAACCAGATCACAAAGGGCTGAGGCTGAGCAGTCAGGTAACAGATGCTGAGTTACAGCTACTCTTTCTAGAAGTGAAGAGAGGAAAGAGGTAAAGCTGGGATAGGTGCTGGGGAGCATTTTTTAAAGACACAAAAGAGACTGAGGCATAAAAAATGCTGATGGGACAAAACCAATGGACAGAAAAAGCTGATAGGACAGAAAAGGATGGGATCCCGAGAGGCAGTAGAGGCAGGGCCCAGAACAAGGTAGAGGATTTGGTCTTCAACAGGGAGATCACCTCTTCCTCTTCAGAAGAAAAGAAGAAAGGATGAGGGAGTCAGATGTTGAGGCTTGAAGAAAATCCACTCATGTGCCTTGAACATGTCCTGAAGTGAGCTCTGGTATACACGAGGAGGCAACTGCATCCAAGATTTTTTTTTCTGTATTTCTCATATTTGGGGATCTATGGCCCTGACTTAGAAAAACAAGAAGTTCTTTTATTCCACACATTTAAAAAAATAAATTTAGAGTCAAAGAAGACCACAGAAAAGGTCCTATTTACATGACAGTCCTGTCAAAATCTCTTTTAATTACCTAATTGAGTTCTTTAGAAGGAAATGCATTCAGAACATGTTCTTGCAGAATGTAATACCTTTTTTTAAGAAGATTAGTGATGCACAGAAAAAGACTTTTTAAAAAAGTCATGCTTACTGTCAATTCCAGGTTTTACTGGAAGAAGTTGTGATAGTGAAACCCAACAACTAACCAGAAATGCATGTCTGCAAATTCAAATGTTATACAATGGAAGAAACGGTTTTATCTACAACTCATTAAATACACTTAAAATCAGTATTTAGATCTGATTCTGCTCATTTTTAAGGTGAAATTTTAGGTATTTAGACACAGAATTTTTTTTCAATGAGTTTGAATGCTCTACCAAATTTGTTTTGTTTGGGGCTGGATTTTCCCTTCATACAAGAGCCACTTGGGATTTAAAGATGAATTATCACAGGAAAGAAAATCTCATTTATCATACCCTTGACTTTCTTTTAAAGCGGACACACTTGTCTGTTCCCAGGCTCCACCTCCCTGAGAGCCACTTTAGCAATAGATTAGGCCTGAACTGAAGTTCCTTGAAATAAAGCAAAAGTTTTACATTTTAATTAGCTTTGGGAAGTCAAGGGCCATTTTTCTAGAAACCCAAAGAGACAAGAGTTTTGCCTCATCCTTGACCAAAAGAACCCACCTGCATCTTTTTTTCTGGAATAAAAACACAAATAAAGCAGAGCTGCTGATTGACAAAGGCCAGAGTCAGGGGTCAGTGCTTAATGTCAGCCCTCACCCAGGCTGGGGCCATATGAATCCATTGTGTGGCCTGGAGAATGTGACTCAACATTCCCCGCCTTTTGTGTGGAAGCAGAAGTGGTGGGGAGGACTTTAAAGAGTCCCATCATTGTTAGTGACTCTCAAGAAACCAAACTCAGTTTTTAGATTTATGTGAGATAGTGATGTCTCATAGTTGGCTCTCTCTAAAATTTTATTGTTAATTTAATGTGAGAATATTACTTATTAGAATGAATACCATATTTTCAAAAATCAGAAGCAAGCAGGAGTAGAAACAGAAGCATCCGTTTGTGTATACCTGTAGAGGGTGGAGGTGGGGGGTAGGCGGAGGCAACTGACCTAAACTTTGAAAGGAAACCTCGACCTGAAATGCCGTGCTGAGGGAGGCGAAATTCCAATGTCTGCAGAAGGCAGTAACTTGGAGAAATACAGGCCAATCCTCTTGCCCCCAACAGAGGCCCTGCTCGTCCTCTCTGAAGGCAAGGGTCCTTTAGCATCTTTTGTCTTTTCAAAGCCAGGAGCCTCTTCTCCCTTTATTATCGTTGACCTCATAGAGAAAACCCAAGAAGGCAGAGGTGAGAGAAAAATCTGAGGTCCTGCTCTATCTGGGGGCATCGAGATGTACAGGACTGAAGCTACCAGTCAGGATCCTGCCCAGAACTAGTACCAGTAAGGGCTCCATCTACCTTCGCTAGGCTGAGATGGAAACTCAAGCTGACCGCAGTCCCGGTGCAGGGCTGGCGGGCGCTCCAGGGCGCTGTTCATGGTGCTGAAGCCCGCGCCACGGGAGCCGAGGCAGCGACCCACCCAACAGGTGCTCGGCTGCCAGGGGCTCCAGGCTGGGATCGATGTGTGGTGACTCTGGAAACAGCTGCCGCCCACAGAGCTACAGCCAGCTCCACAGCTGGCTCCAAATTTAGCTCAATGGCTCACTTCTTTATGATTGCAAAACGGCTGGTTCGCATTTTTCTTCCCGGGGGACTTCACAGAGCCCACCTCGTGCATGCTGATTTGATTGGTCTCTTTCTCCAGCGTTCTCTCTGCTGATGCTAATTGTTGTCCATCCTCTCTCCTTTGTGCAGTATTTTACCTTTGCTGATCTTCTTGCACTTGGCACGATCCTCCCTGGCACCATCAATTGAGCCATTCTTCTTCCAAACATAACCATTCTCCTTCTAACACATATTTCTTGCTTTCTCTGCATCTCCTTCCCCCAAGCACCACAAGGAATAGGGTGGGTGAATAAACTCATTAATGACAGAACTGTTAATTGGTTTCTCTTTGGCAATGAATTAGAAGAGGCAGAGGTAAGAGTCTCAAAGGACCAGGAAAAGTTCCCTTAAGATAATTCTGGGAAGGTCATGTTTGCATGGGTGGCAATCTGGAGGGTGGAGCATGGGAGGTGGGGGCACAGAAACTAGGAACTGAGTAAAGAAGGCACCAGGACCTTGTGAGAGGTGCCATGCTGGTTGCAGTTCAAAGACTCCCAGCAGGTGGCACCCTAGTTCATGGTGCTGGTGGTAGAAGTCTTGACTCCGCTTCCATTCCACTTCAAACCTTCCTTCTGCCCCCGCAAACCCCCAGCCATGTTTGAAGGCCTGTCTTCCTCTTGATCCAAGTACTTACCAGGACTACATTCCTGCTAAAAGCACCTTGTTTGCAATTCTATTTACTGTAATGCACAGTAATGAAGGGAACATAAATAGAAAAGAAAGAGTCAGTGGAAGGATTTTTTTTTTTGGTATGATTGATGGTGCTCAGATCAAAACTGTTTAATCATCAATATCATGATTCAGCAGTTGAGAAATGTAAACAAGTTGTGCAACTGCTTTGCTTTGGTCAAAGCCCTAGAGGAGCCCAAAGGACAGGGCCAAGCCCCAGGGACAGCAGTGCCAGCAGGATGCCCCCTCCCTTCCACTAGGGCAAAGCCAGCTATGCCTACAGACTGACTGGCGTGACCTTTGGCTTTTGCAGCATGCACGCAGTTGGGCTGGGGTTAATGGCACTTTGCAGGGAGCTCCAATTGAGTAAACAAAAAATGCCTTGCCCTGTTCTAATGGAGCACATTATTCTAAGGCCTTAAGCCTTCATCCAGGCCCCTGCAGCTGCTCTGCAGGTCAGTGCTACCAATAAAGCAATTAGCCAATGAGAAAACTCTTCTTCCCCGAGGGGGACTTGCAGGTTTCGCTGCAGTTGCTGTGTTTTGCTTTGGGTTTTTAAACAGGCAATCCGAGTTGATCTGAACTTCTTACATCAGACTCCAGGATAAGGACAGTGAAATTGTATGTTTGCTGAGTGTGATATTTTAAGGGACTGGTCCCTTGTTCAACATAGCCTGGCGAGCTCACTGCTTCCTGTTCAATTAACCTGAACCATGGCTGAACTCTGCCCTTTGAACTTGCTTAGCAGATAAATACATTAGCTCACCTAAGGAATCATTAATATTTTTCAATCACATAAAACAAACATGAATGTCCAAAAACAACCCAAGAGATAGCCAATTAGGAATAGCTTGTGCACCATGTTGGAAAAAAATCACGAACGGATGTTATTTACAGAGCAAAAACAGGTCAAGGAAGAAATGAAACAAATTGTGCCAACAGTTCTAGAGACAAAGGAGACTTTCATTTTTATATCTGCAGGCAAAAGGAACACTGAACAATATTTAGCAACTCTGATTCTGTCTACCCTGCTCTACAACAAAAGTTGTACCTTGGACTAGCCTCTACCCACTTTCATCAGAGCAGGCAGCTCGAAGACCTTTCTCTTCTCCAAGTATCTTCAGTGTCCTTGCTCATATGCAGAGTTCAATGTGGCTTTTCTAGGGACAATTCTATTCCTGATTTTCTACAAATGAACCAAAAAAAAAATTATTGTAGCAGTATCATTGCTTTTTAGTGAACCAGATTAAATGAATCAAACTAATGGCTTGATTGAAATATTGTACAGTAGAAAGTAGTGTTCCTAAGAAATCTCTACACATGCACATACAAACTAATTTTCCTTTGTGGGGTGGGGGAGGAGGTGAAATAAATCTATTTTGTCTTTATCCCTGCATATCATCTTAGAAGAATGAGAATAACATCCCCAACTGGGTCATTACACATTTCAGTTTGATTTAATTTTACTTCCCACAATTCTGCCTCCTAACCCCTCTTCTCCTACCCCCTTTTCATTTTTGTTTGGTTGGGAGTGTGGGCTTAATGCTTAGCTATCCTAGATGAGAACACTTAAAGGAATATCACAAGCACGAAGGGTAAATCTATTGAACGAGGGTCTTTAACTATGTGGTTTCCTTAAAGGGAAAGGTTGGATCAATAGGATCAATATGAAAGGTTTCCCTGGCCCTGCATAAAAGGGTAAGGGCTTCTCTTTTCACTGGTTTAACTTTACTCTCTGACAAATGCAAATCAATGGATCTGTGTTTACAACAGATTCCCTAACAGACTCAACTTGGGCAAAGCCCAGAGCTTCGCCCTGGGGGTGGGGAGCCCAAGCTTGCTCCAGGGGGATGCTCTAGGGCAGAGCTTCACGCTCAAGACTCAAGACACAAGGCAGAATAGGGAGCAAGTTGGCAATGGCTACCAAGCACTGTTAAAAGAAGAGGCTTTTTGTCCATCCAGATCCTGCTGCCTATGACCTCTCGAAAGAAGGTAGCGAATTAATACACCATACATGTTCTTTAAGGATATCTATAAAATATAAACATAAATCACACATTCTCAGATTTAGTGAGCCAGTCAACCTGGCTTCCTATCAATATAGATCTTGGAGGCTGAACAGAGGAAGCTGTAGTGAAATATCTGCAATTGGAGTAGGATGAGTATTTGAGCTTTTGGGGGGCTCTTTCTGCCCTACCTTAGTGGTAACTGGCCCTTCTTAGTAACAACAAGGCAAACCGCTAAAACTGTGGCTTTTTTTCCCTTTAATTTTTACCTTTCCCTTTAAAAATGTGATGCTTTCCAGAGATTACATGACTTCAAGTCAATACCAGTTACTGAGAAATTATTTTTCTTCCTGCAGGAGAAAGTATATGTATATTTGATTACACTAGCCAAAGTCCAATGCTGATTAAATTACGTTGGAGGTGTGCTTCCAACCCAAACAAAGTCTGCTTTCTACTGAAAGAGTAATGGATCCTCAAATGGTGAGAGAGGCGCCAAGGTGGAATGAAGAGCCTCCCTGCCCTCTGGGACAATTTGTGTGGGATGATTTTTCATAATAAATGTCCACAGGTTCTAGGAATCCTGCTCCCCAAGTGAGATTATCCCTATCTGCATGGCCCGAGAGTCTTGTCTCCATGCCTTGCCCATCTGTACTGTGCCAGGATTCAGTTGTACTGGGTTGCCCAATCAACTACCTTACCTCCTTCCACCTACCTCTAAAAACCCTATGTACTTTTTAAAAATCATTGCCTTGCATGAGACTTGAAAATCAAAAAGGCTTTCCCAAAGGCATTGAGAGTGTTTAGGGGAATCGACTGGGTAAAGAGGTCTGGTGATGTCCCTCCTTGGCATGAGCCAGCCATCTGCACCTGATGGCGTAAATGATCCTATAGGATTTCTTCATAATGGATTCTACCCACCAAGAAAATTTATCCCCCTGGAGGAAGTAACCTTCCTCAGGTGGAGGGGAGGGGGGTCCCTAAAAAGATCAGGGTAAGCATAGCTCAAAGAGTCTATGCAGATGAAGTTTAGGGCCCAGGGTGCCTCCATCTTTATCCTCTTCCCTAGGGCCATTTATCTAGGCAATTATTTCTATTTATGCCCTCCTCATTTTCCTCCCTTTGGCAAGAACCCAGAAACTAAATCTCTCTGCTTCTCCTTTGAGGTTTTCATCTCTCCAGGGATCTCCCTACACAATACCATTTTTCATGAAGACAGTTTCTGCTAACTCCTGCCACCAGCAATGGTGTGGGGTCCAGTACATCTTCCTGAGAGCTCTCCAATTCATTCCTCTGGTTTTCCTTTAGTAAGGGTTAGTTGGGGTTAGGATCTCTCTTACATCAAGAGGTGAGCCTAAAATGAAGTCCTGGAAAGTTGGCCCAGGATCCTATTGCCTCTGGGCAGACTGGTTCAAGAGGAGGTTGGAGCAGTTGTGGGGCTTTGTAGGGACAGAGAGAATCTTGGGTAATCTGTTTACCCTCTACCTTGCCCTCAGCATTCATCAGGAATCCTGCTCTGTCTTGGGATTCCAAGATGCAGGTGGGAGCTGTCTAAGACTCACTTCTCTCAGAGCTTAGAAGTCCTTGTGTGACCCCCTTGAGGGGGTCAGTTGCTTTCCATAAGGAAGGAAACCCACTCTGTCAGTATCTGATCACCTGGCACTGGTTTTTAGAAGACAGTAAGACACTTTCTGACTAGGAACCATGGCAGCATTTGGAAGCTCCCTTGTTTAAGGGGAGCGGCTGCTGGGGAGATGAGAAAAAAACACCTGCTCACCCTCTGCCACATCTCACCAGCAGAACAATGCAAGATTTGTTTTTCTCTCCCTCTTTCTTTCCACTGTTCTTGGAAAAGAAAGGAAATGCTCCTTTCCTTCCAGAATGAGACCTTCTCTTGAAGAAAAAAACTTAGTTTTCTCAAAGAAGGATTTATAATTTTTTTAAAAAGACCAATTTAGTCCTCATCCCCAAACCCCACCTCAGACCCAGCTCTTTCATTCTTTATATAACATTCACCTCCGTGTGTTCCTTCTGGAAGAATAAGCTACACCTGGCAAGGAGAGGTTGGCAGGGTGGGGTGTCAGGAAGGAAGAGCTGAGTTCTTTTCCACTGTGAGTGTCTCAAAGAAATCCCTCTACCCCAGATATGCCTGTGACCCTCGCCTCAGAGCCAGGTGGGGGTTAGGGTGTTCTCCAGTCTTTTCCCCTAGCCTCCCATCAAAGTAGGTCACAAGATTCTTCCCTGGTCGATCCAATTAGCCCAAAGCAAAGCTGATTGTTCTGAGGGATGAGACCTAGGTTTTTGTTACTAAAGCTGCATTTAATGGCCCAACTAATGCATCAGTGTCAAAAGTACCATAACTGGTAAGGATGAAGGGGAACTTCGGATCACGAAGGTGTGAAGTTAGCAGGCAACTTCAGGCACGTCACTTACAAACTTAAGACATTTGTTCATATTGAGACTGAAATTTAAAATCATGGGGACTTCTCAGGAAGGTTTCGATGGGAAAACCTCGAGCTCTGTTGAACCACGTGCGGGCCACCGCCACCAAGGACAGGACAAGTGAGTCGGAAGGATTTGGGCGCCGTTTTGTGAGGATTGAGGTAGTGGGCAACGTAGAGGGCAATGAGCGCATACCATGACGGGGAAGAGGGCTGGGAGCCTCGCGAGAGGAGAAAACTGGCGAGGAAGGATCATGCGGGGCAGAGTTGCGGTCAGACTTGAGAAACTGCCCTCGGCTAGGGAAACCGAGTGGCTGGAGCGCCGGGGAACCTGGGCGCTGGCGAGCGCTCTGCTGGGAAGAGCGCTCCGTCGGACTTACTGGAAATGCGCAGGATCAGGTTCCAGATCAATGAAATCTGGGTCCACACGTTTGCGTTATTGTTGCCAGCATTAATGCTCTTTTAATCTTCTAAACATTATCAGCATCGATCTCACTCCATATACACATTTGTTTGAGAAAGTGACATAACCACACGGTGGAAAGCCTGGAATAAAAATAAAGCGGGGCCTCTCGTGTCCTGGGCGCCCGGCAGCCTGGAATACTTCTAGCGCTGGGGTTCACTCCGGTCCCTGGCGTCCCGCCTCCTCTGGCAGCTCCCGCCCACCCTACTGTGTTAGAAAGGCGGTCTCCGAGCGCCCAGGACTTGACGACGCTAGGACGATAGCAGGCTTTTCAATTATTAATCCGACCAGCTAGCAGGCGAATACATCATCTGTTCCACATTGGCGAGGGTTGCGTTTCTCATCTACCTCTGGGGTCCCAAACTAAACCGGTCAGGAGAGGTGGGGTGGGCCCGAAGTCCGAGAAAGGGGAGGTGGGGGTGGGGTGGGGGTAGGATGCGAGTGCACTAGGAAGAAGGACCCCTTTTCTTCAGAGACGTCCTGCGACCCGCTTCGTCTAAGGACATTCCCTGCGAGCAGGGGACATGCATACAAGTAACGCCGCTGGCAGGAGCAGCTGTGCACTGTCCAGTCGATGCCGCACCACGGCGGGTGGCAGGTGGTCTAGGCGACTTTTTGAGTTGGTTAAGGGCTTTCCGCCTACTGTACGATGTTAGCTCGGTCCTGGCAGTTGAGAGCTGTTGCCCGTGCGTCTGTGGGTGGCAGGGACTTCAAGCAGTCGGGGAGAGGAGGCTAACTGAAAGCGGAAACCTTAGCAGAGAACTTAATCGCCGACTCTGCGCTGTCTTCCAACATTGAAAAACCCCTCCTTGCCATAGAAAGCAGAGTTTTTCCTCCGCCGCGCGCCCGTTCAGGTCCATGCCTGTATTCTCGCAGTCACTTCTTGTTAGTGTTTGTGGTTGGTGCTGAGGCCCCTTGGGCTCAAAACTGGAAAGCGCCTCAAAACTTCGGGAATTTGTCCTTGTTGCCTCTTGCCAGGTTAATAAAAACCTCCCTACTGGGGCCTTTGTCGTCGGAACCCCAGAAGAGATCCACCTGGGCGGGGTTGCAACCACTTACTACCCTGGAGTTCATTTTTTCTGAAATCTAATGTTTGGCAATCCGAGTTTCCCTGACACCTTCCCCTTCACCTTCTAAGTGACCCCGGTACCCAGCTTGGTAAGCCAAAACACATTAGGGAGAGAGCCTGGTAACCCACGGGCGGCAGGAAGGACAGACCTGCCTTCCTAGAGACTAGAGGTGCTTGGCCCTGAGGTTGGCAGGCTTGCCTATTCAGACGTCCGGATTCTGAAGCCCCTCAACTCTTGTCTGCTAGGGCCTCTGGCAGGGCCCCAAAGGGACCCAAAATGAGAAAAAGAAAGGAAAGCCAAAAGGAGAGAGAGAGACACACATGCACACTCCGGAAAGGGGCAGGGTAGGGGCTGTGTTTTGGAGGCCCTGGGCTAGGATTCGGGCCCAGCCGCCCAGCGGAGCTGCTGGCTTGTTTAACCCCTGGGGCCAAGGGTTTGGGCCCTCAGTGCGTCCCAGCGGGGATTCCGATCGATACTCCTGGCGGAGAAGGCCTCCGCTTTTCTTCTCCATTTGCTCACGTCCCCCAGCGCTCCTGAGTACATAATACCTACTTACCAGTCCAGCTTCTGCGTCAGTCTGAAGAGACTGATCTACTGACCCCAACTGAAAAGCCTCCTATGTAATAATAACCACTCAACACACTTGTAGTTGCTGATAAAATGGCCAGATAAAAAGGCTAAAGCTCTTGTCCCCTTTCAACCCAGGGTAATAAAACAGACACACATTTGAATGCTTGAGCAAAGCCGGGTCCTCAGCGGCATTTCCCGCTTGTCGTAGGAGGCGATCAGTTTCCTGTAGAGGCAGTTTCAGCGCTCCTGTGCCCCAAAGCCCGCGCGGTGTGGGCAATGCTCTCTGAGGTTTGACTCTGAGCAGTCACCACTCAGACGACTAACGGGCCGTGTGGGGCTGAGGACCCGGAGGTGCACTCTTCCTCATCTCAGCAATACTTGGGGCCGCCGTAAAAGCAGACAGGCCCTAAATAGTGAAGGAGTGCTTTCCACTTCAGATCTACACAGTCCCATCTACATAGGCAGATAAGCTGTGTTCTTTGCGCTACAGGCGTGAGGGGGCGGCAGCGCTCCGAGAAGGGCCGGAGTAGAAAAGCTGTCATCCTGTGTTTAACTGTACCCCCATGAGCAGCTGCCAAGTTCCTTCTGACCACCAAAGCCCAGGAAGCCAGCCGACTCTGGAGTCCGCCTGAGAGAGCCTGCGGCATTGGGGGCAGGGGTGGGGGTGGGGGGCAGAAATCTAAAACAAAGAAGCACTACCACAGAATCGTCAGTAAACCTCCAGCTCATTCCTCACGTCACTTTCTTCTCATTGCTTTATCTTTGCCAGGAACCAAGCGTAAATCTTAGAAAATTGTAGGAAAGGCTGAAAGGTAAACTAAAGGACAAAAAAGTATCAAGTAGACTCCTAAGAATACTCAAGAGTATCTGGAGCCCACCATTTTAGGGGGTGACAGATTTTTTTTTTTAACCTTCTGAGATCAACACCGTGGGGGTGGTTACTGCGTGGAAATCCGAATTCCCCAACAGCTGGCTAAGGAGGAGGCTGTCAGAGCGGAAACACCCCCTCCCCAGGCCCAAGTGAACAAGATGCCTGTCACATCCCCCAGCCCAGACCGGCGTCAGGAGAGTGCACCCCATAGGCCGGGTTCAGCAACGCAAGAAACCCCCCAGGGAGCTCACAGCCCCGGAAGCGCTCTGTGCGCGCGGCTGACTCCGAATCTCGGGTCCCAATATCCACGCTATGCAAATCGAAGCCACTAAGAATTGTTCCCCCCAGCGCCCACAGATTCTGAGAGAACCTCCCTCCCACCCTTCTGGAGAAGCCGCCTATACTGGCTTGCAGTAAGGTTATTGTGCATCTTCCTCAATGGGAGATCTGGACACTTTGCCCCTTTGGGATCATGGCTCGGTCCTGGGGGTAAGAGCAGTTACCACGCGCGCGGCGCAAGGTCTGGGCGCACAAAGGCGCGCAACTGTATGCCAGTCGGAAGCCACTGCCGCGTCCTTCGCTCTCGCTCCTGCACCCGCCGCCCACACGGGAGATTTCTGTCCTCCTAGAACAATAGAGGGCTGTACCTCACGGCTTGGCCGCTAGAGGAGGCACAAAGAGCCGAGCCCGCTCCAGAACAATGTAACCGGCTCCTCGACCCGTGCTCTCCAGCGGGCCGCCAGCCCTCCCTGCTGCCCGGCTACGCTCACAATCAGCGCCCGCTTAATGCAAAGGCGGAGCTTACAATCTGCAACCAACATGTATTAACTAACCTGCATCTTAATTTATCAGCACCTCTTTCCCCGAGCTAGTATCTTCTCCCGGAGTCTCGGCATACCTCGGCAAATCCCAACAAATAGCCGGGAGCCGGGCAAGGGTTGCTGGCGAGGGAGGCGCAGCGCTCTCCCTTCCGCCTCTCTCTCGACTTCCTAAAACGGCGAATGTAACACTCCCAGCCTCCTCCTTGCACCCTCCCCTAGCTATAGGCAGTGGCACTGGAGCTCTTTTAATCAAGACAGGTCAAAAAGTCCCTGGCCAACACCAAGACAGGAGATGGACTCCAGGAGCAGTGTTGTATCCTCCTGGCTGTCAGCTCCCTTAGCGGGCAAGGCTGTGCCTCCTCCCAGTGACCAAAGAAGTTTGGCTGATGTGGTGGGTGGGAGGGAGTGCAGAGATCTTTTCCACTCTAAGAAGCAAAGCCCCTTAACTGCCTCCATACAGGGAGAGTAGGTAGCCTGGAAAACTTAAGTTTGTTGTCTAAAGAAGAGTTCAAGTGCACGAGATTTTGAATAAGTGTAGTTCGCAGTTTCTGTGAGATCTGGAAAGAGTCCTCGCAGACACCTTACCCCCCCCCCCCATCGCGCCTCCCACTGCTGGGAAAGGTGGGAAATTGAGGGCAAAGACTGGCACAGAGAGGAGGGCAAATGAAATGGGGGGAGGTAGTTAATGAAAGCTCACGGAAAAGGAAAGAGGAAGGAAGAGAGAAAAGAGAAAAACGGGAGAAGAGAGAGAAGAGAAAAAGAAACTGGAAGAAAAAAAACAGAGGAAGGAAAAAAGAGGAAATGTATAGGGGAGAGGAAGGGAGAACCAAGAAAAGTGACCAGACGCGCAGACTTGGATCCCAGGAGCAAGGGGGGAGCCTTGCTCCTGGGTGCCCCTTACCTTACCTGCCAAGCGTAAGGCGGACATGCGCTGGAACTCCGGCTCCTGCAGCCACTTCCACATCCTGCGGAAGGTCTCCCTGCCAGATTTGAGTTTACTCCATGGTTTTGGATTCCGGAGTAGGTCGGAGAGAGTCCCCTGAGACCGGCATAGCACCCTCTGTGCGAAGATCGCCTGTGGGATGCTGTAGCGCTTCAGCTCGGCGGTGATGCGCTGGGCCACCTCTTTGGTGTTTATCTCCTCCAGCTGGCCGGAGGTGGCCACCTGGGAGCCCGATGAGGACGATGGGGGCCGCTCGCGGCTGGGAGCCAGCACTGGCCCGTGGGACTGAGTGTGGCCCGGGTGGTGCAGGCCATTGAGGTGCGACATCATGGCCGCGGGAGGGGTGCCCAGGCCTCGGGACAGGTGTTGCTCACCGCGGGTCAGCATGGCAGTGTGGTGCGCGTCGAAGTTGGGGCTGAGCATTTTGTCGTGGCCAGGAGGACCGTAGTTGGGCAGACTCTGCTGCGCATTGTGGAGGCCGCCCAGCCCATTACCCAGCGGCGTGGCAGCCAGCGGGGACAGACTCTGGCTCATGCCGGGCATCTCCTTGTAAGGGCTGTAAAGGTTGTTCATGGCCGGGAGCCCGCGCTCGTCGCGCATAAGCGTGAAGCTACCGCTGACGTTGCTGGACAGACGCTGGTGGTGGTGGTGATGATGGTGGTGGGGGTGGTGGTGCGGGTGCGGGTGATGAAACTTGTCAGAGACGGTGGAAATGGGTGGCAGCGGCTGGAGCGGCGTCAGCGTGGTGTAGGTGTTACTCATGCCCATGCCGGGCGGGGACGAGTCGCAAGACATACTCATGGCGTGGTGCAGCGGGATGGAGAGCTCGGGTCGGTAGTCACCACCGTCCAGGATCGAGGCCATGCTGGTGACCATGGCCGAGCGCGACGCTGCTGCTGCTGCTGCTGCCGCGGTGCCCAGCTCTTGGTGTGCGGTTGGCGGCGGCGGAGGACCCCGCAGAGAGCCAGCAGCACCGCGGCTCGCATGGTGGGGGCTGGGGCTGGCCAGCAGCTCCTGTTCATGGCCTGGACCCCCGCCGCCGCCCCCGCCGCCCCCGCCGCCCCCGCCGCCGCTGCCGCCGCCGGCCGGCCCGTGCAAAGTGCCCAGACTTTCCATTGTCAGCTCCGGGTTCATGGCGCAGCCTTCTAGGTCTTTGGTGAGGCATCGATAGGCGGTGTAGGCAGCCTTCATTCAGTCCATCGGGGCCCGGGGGCGGCGGGGGCGGCGGGGGAGGCCGGCGGGCTGGCAAGGCGCGCGTGGCTGGGCTCGGCTGTGGGTACAGGGGCGGGCGCGGGAGTGCGTGAGTGTGTGCAGGAGAGCGTGTGTGCGGGTGTGTGTCCCGGGCTGAGGACAGGCGGGCGCGCCCGGGGTGGGGGTGGGGTGGGGGCGGACGGGACTTGCGTGCGGGAGAGGGGAGGGGGCAGGGAGGGAAGAAGGGATCACCGGGCCCCGCCGCTTGGGCCGGCGCGCTGCCTCGCCATGTCCCAGCCCGCTCCGGCGCCGACGTCTTCTGTTTGGGTGAGCGGGAGCTGTCCAGAAGGGCTCTGCCGCTCGCTGGGGCAGCCAACCTACCTTCCCGGACCCGGGGCGGGGCCGCACTCGATGGGCGCCGCAAGTAGCCATTCCTCGGACGCCTCTGCTCCGGGGGGCGGGCTTTTGACATGCAACTACCAATGAATGGGTGAGGGGCGGGGCTTCGGGTTTCATGTTTGGCTGACGGCTCGGTGCCTTTTTTCCTCCTTTGCTACTGGAATCAAACGTCAAGGAGAGGGAGGGAGGAGAAGGGCGGGGGGTGGGGATGGAGAGAGGCTGGAGTGCGAGAGAGGGAGAGAGATTATGTGAAAGATGCCGCTCTATATCCCTTTTGGGCAGCTGGGATCTGGGGAGGGGGCATTGCTTTGGTCCCCTTCGCATCACCTCAAAGCTTTTCTCGAAGCTGGGAGGAAGGGACTCCGTGCTCCTGTAAAAACAAATGTGCGTCTCCTAGCGAGTCACTTCCCGAGAGTCCCTAGCTGAGAGCCAGTAGTTTAGCCTTTTAAAATGCAGGCGCTAGTGTATTCTAATGCACGGTAAATTCCCGAGGCTGGGGCATGCATAATCTACTCGGCAAAAGGAACTCCAAGGCCCTTGCAGCTTTCAAGCTGCGGTGGGTAGACGGCCCACGGGCAGCGCGGGCAACCGTAATGTATGCAAAGTTAACACAATAACATCATTTAATTACTCCGCGAGCCCATAAATCTCCCAGTTATGAGACTTCGAAAGGGCCCTGCTAAATTGCAAAACAAAATTCGAATTCCGAGAGCTGCGGTTTCAAGAAGAGCAAGTGCTTGCTCCATCAGTGGCTTGAAAAGAAGGGGGGAGAGTGTAGAACTGGTGAGGTGGGGGTGAAGATTGTTGCCGATACTTATAGTGAGCAAACTTCTCTTGGGGACAGGGAACATGCGAACTGACCGGGGCAACAACCGCGGATCTTTCTCCTAATGCACGGTACACACAAGCACGCGCGCGCGCACACACACTCTGGAATCCCGGGAAAGGAACATCTCTGGTTATTGGGGTAGGTGACACCGAGCCTGGACTGACATCTGTATATTCAAACCTTATTTCTGAAAAGATCCTAGCCCCTGGCCGGTTCCAGACGCATCCATAGCTTTAAAAAGTGCACCTTATTCTTTCTAGAATTTCCGTTGTTTGGCAACCACTGATCGGGAGGTGGAAGTGGAGCTGGGGGAGAAAGGAGGTGGTGATTTCTGCGGCCTGCGTGGGGGTGTAGGGGTAGTTGAAGACAGCCAAAGAGGCCAACACTCGGCTTTGAAAGCCTCAAAAGTAACAGATTCTTCCAAAGCAGGTTGCGCTCTGTTTGCCTCCGAAGATTCAAGCTAGCTGAGGTTGCGCAGATGTTGCCTTTGTTTAAAGAGACAGTAATTAAGGACAGGGTGGACATAAGTTTGAGAAGCGTGACCTATTTTCTTTTGATCAGCTGTCAAAAGAAGAGCAGGGGGTCTCCTTAAGACAGCCCCCGCCAACCACTTCCAGCTGTTAGAGAAAACTTGATAAGAAAACAAGGACAGCCTGGAATACTGTATGTGTTTCTTGGTGCTACAGAAAGGTTTAATTCATTTGGAAAACAGTTCTTAGTCGCAGTGACCTTTTCTGTTGCCCTCCTCTCTCTTTTAGCTACAGAGACCCTCCCCATTTGAACACCATCCTGTCACGTGAATGTACAGTGACTTTATTCATAGATCAACTTTATTGAGCTCTGACCAATACGTTGCCAATTATTCTTTCAAATAGAATCTTCTCTGTGTTATCAAAGCCTGGGTAAGGAAGCAGTACTTGGCTTTGCCAAACATAGTTTTCTGGATTTTCACATCTTTAGTGTCACAACAGGAGACAGGTAAAATAACTCAGTTTTCTGTTTTTTTTTTTTTTTTTTTTTTTTTTACTTTCCTCTCCCCCTTTCTTCCTTCTACTGTATCTCTTTCCACTCCCTACTTTATATATGATGGCTGGACACTTGGATAATTTGAGCCAGTTAATGTTTGAAATACACACCCAGTTGAACAAAAGTTCATAAGAGTGCAACCTACTGTTGGCCTCCTGAGTAGCTGAAATGAGACAGGAGAAAAACAAGCCTGGGAAGGGGTTCATTTAATGGACCCCAGTCCTAAAGGCTAGAGGTAGTTTTTGCTCCCCTGGCTTCAGGCTCAAGGAATGGCCAATGACCCCAGAGTGGTGCTGCTTCCTCACAGAAACCGAAGTATATAAATTGCCATTTAAATTATTTTTCAAAATGATAAACTCATTTACCAGGCCACCAAGATAAATCTGCTCCTGGGAATTGCATTTCGATGTGTCTGGGAGCAGAAAGGTGAGTTGCATTTTCTCCCTGCCGTTTCCTCCCTCCCTCCCGCCCTCCCTCTCTCTCCCTCCCTGCTTCCCTCCCTCTAGCCTCTCTTCCACCATCCCTCCCCCTTTCCTCGATCAATATTGGCGATCTCAGGGAAATCATGAAATCGTATTGGCTTCTTTGTATATAATTTCATTGGGCTAGATTAAAGCAGATTTTTCACGTTTTTCTAATGGTGGTTTGAGGTTTTATGTTTCAACCCCAAACCCATTTAAAAGGAAAATGAAAGCCAGCACCCTAATTTTTTTTTACTGATTAAGATTTGGATGCTCTTTCGCCTTTCTTTCTAAAAGGAAATGTAGTTACTTTAATTTTCAAGATTATTTTAAGAATACCTACGCTAATAAGATTTAAAATATGTTTTGAGATACACTTTGTGTTTCTTTTAGATAGTCCTTTGAGAAAATAAAAAAGAAGCATTGCTTTCTAACTGCTCCTTGTTTAGGATCCATACTCTAACCATCACAAGTTCTGTAGCTCAGAATTTTGTCTTTTAATATAAAGTTATTTTCTACCCTCCTCCTCACTCCTCAGTATTTGATTCACAAATAGTCTGTATAGAAATGTGGTGTGCTAGTTCATGACTAGTAGAATTTAGACAGTTGCACCCACTGTTATATCAGGACAGGAATATCCACTTTTGAGTATACCACATTTGCAGGTCAGATTTTCTTCAAGACCAGAAACTTAAATAGAGCAAAAGAAGCATGTAAATAAAACACAGCTTTGACAACAATTGTAGGCTATTGAAATGTAAAAGAAAAAAAAAACTGAAAGTAAGGTAGCAATTGTAGGAAGAGACTGAAAATATTTATTGTAATGGTTTTTCATATGCATTTTTCACATTAAAGGTATTTGGGGGAAGGGGAGAGAGAAACATTCACTTTAAACAGAAATTCTATAAATTATTCACTAAAAAAAAAAATTTTGAAAAGACCACAAGTAAACCCAAACTGGATAAAGGGCCCACCAGCTTTGTTTTTACTAAACAACAGTAACCACAGCCCAAATCCAGAGAAGAGCAGGGCTGCTTATTTCTACCCAAGTGCTCAAAATCTCTTCATGTTTTGTGTTGGCCAGAACACATTTGTGCTCCAACTAGGTTTATCAGAGCAATACAAAAAGACATAATGGTGGGTTGATTTGGACTATTTTATTTTTGTCCTTCCCCAAACCATCTGGCGTGTGAGTGTAGGGGTATTGATCAGGATCTGTGAGCTGCAGACCCCATGCCAATCCATAGCGTTTCTGGCAATCAGCGTCGCCCATGAATTGCAGCTGTCTGTGCAGCTCCGGAACAGAAATCTTCAAAAAAAAGTCCCCCCTTTATCAAACACATCATCCGTTCAGGGGTAAGTCAATATCATTTCTTTGTCATTCTGTGAGTGAGGATTATGCAGGAGAAAGTTTTTGTTGTCTGTGTAGCTGCTGCTGCGCCCGGCTTTTTTTTTTTTTTTTTTTTTAAAGGAAGGAGAGCAATTTTCTATCCATTGAATGGTAATGGTTTTCCAGAAAGGCCTCAAGCGTTTGTATGAATCTGACAACAAATGCCGTTTCAATATTGTGGGGGAATTTTAAGAAGAGAAAGAAATTCTTATGTTGCTATACACAAATAATAGTAGTGATGATAGAGGGTTTCTTTTAATGATGGAGTATTTTCTCCCCCTTTCTTGGAGCCCCTGGTAATGAAGACCCCGCAAGTCTCTGTGATTACACGTGCAGATGGAGGGTGGGTGTTTGTGGCGGAAAAGGAGCCTTCGGAATTGTGGCTCAGTTTGATATCTCCATTAGCTTCAATTTTCTTCTGTCTGAAAGCTTGGACTGGTTGTGCATAGGGAGAAGAAAACTAAAGCCATAGCTCAGCCCCTCCACCCCACCTCCCAACTTCCTTCGACCTTTCAGCTTAGAAACTCACTGACACTTTCAGATTTCCAGCTGGATCTAGGAAAGTTAAAAAAAAAAAAAAAAGTTTCCTGGGTGCTAAAGCCAAACGGGTCCTTTTTTTCGTCTCTTTCCTCCTCCAGGTCGGTTTTGTTAAAATCCCCAACAAGAGGTTAGCAGAGCCTACAAGGGACTGACCCCCAACTTTTCGGTTGACAAAATACACTTTGTTCGGAGTTGGGGAGAGAGTTGGGATTTGCCAGTCTTGCCCTCACCCTCATCTTGCCTCTTGGGGAATAAATGAAGCTAAAGGACCCTGCGGTGGAAAGTTTCTCTGGAAGACCCCAACATCTGCATTAGAAGGTTGTATTAGTTGGGCTGCCAAAGAGCAAACCTTACAATTTCCTCTGTAGTCCGGACACGGGGAATGGGTAGGCTTGAGGGAAAGGGATGAGGAGAAGATGCTATCCCAAGGGGCGTAGGTCCCTACTCCAGGGGCCAAGGATCTGTAGGGGTAGCCACAGCGGGAATCCCGAGCCCTGCCAAGCTGAGCTATGGTAGCTTATTCACCTGCCTAGTTTTAGAGAAAGCCAAGAACTCAGTTGGCTGACCTTGATCATCCTCCTCCTCTAACTCCATAAAGGACTGCTGGAGTCTGCTCTCTCTCTCTCTCTCTCTCTCTCTCTCTCTCTCTCTCTCTCTCTCTCACACACACACACACACACACACACACACACACACACACACACACACACACACACCCCAACCCCGGGTGCCTCTGGGGCCCCGGCCCCCTCGGCCCCCTCATCGGAGTTGGAGTTGAAGAGGGTGGGTGCCCAGGCCTCTCTTTGGGACGGGCGGTAGCTGTCTCCGGGACTGACCACGGGAACTTCTGACCAAACCAGAGCACTTTCCTTCTCCGGAGTTCAGGCCCACCGCAGACTTTCCTGCCTCCACCCGCTTCGTGGCTGCTACCACTGCGGAAGCAGATGAGAGAAATAATATTCCTCTTTGGGGAAAACATAATTTTAAAAAGTGAATGGGAGGGCAGTGAGGATTGGAACTGGAGGACTTCTTTTGGGGAGCAGGGGAAGGGTATTTTTCTGAGAATAGATTTTTTTTTTCTAAGAATGTTGTCTTTTAAATAAGCAACTTGTTAACTGGAAAACGAAGACAAAATTCCTCTTACCGACTTTAAGATTTTTTGCCCATTATTTGTCCCTTTTCCCCCAAACTCCATAGCCTCGATTTTAAATTGTATAGACCTGCCACCGCATGTTCTTTTTAACATTAAAGTACAACTGAAGAGTGCTTAAAATAAAGTTTTCCTCTCCCCCAGTTGTCACCCTACAAAAGAAGAACTGGCGTGAGGTCCCTTTTGTTCAGGTCAAGTTGGGCGTGAAATCTTTTTGTTGTTCTTTCCAAAGGAAGGCAAAAGTTGCAGTTGATCGTAAAAAGGACTAATTTAACTCCCTGAAAGTAGAGCTGTTTCCAAGTTGCCCTGAGACACCTAAGCATGGGCGTTGCCTTTTAATTTATCACCCTCTAAAAACTATCATTTATTTGCTTTGGAAGTAACAATTTTTGATTGAACATTCAATATTATTTAGACATTATTACGAATACCTAGTAGCTCCCCCCTCTCAATGATAATGGGAGAATTTAAAAATCTTTGTATATTATCTCAATTAGAGGTCTAGTCACTATGGAAAACATTTTTAATTAGAGAATTTTAAAAAGGAGTTGGCCAGATTTTTAACTTGAGAAATATTACTTTCGATTAAAAAATAATATGTCTAGTTGAAAACTAACAAAACCAACCGAGGAGTTTAAAATAATTATACGAATCACATCAGTTTTTTCAAATCGCGTAGGTTTTAGATTCCTCGAGTATCAGCTCCCAGAGAAATGAAAGACCAATTGAGAACGAATAGCTATTTCAGGGTAGCACAATTAAAAGTCACAGAGCACACTGAGATTATTTTAGGAGCATTTTATTATTGAAAACCGGCTCGATGTCACTTTTAGGAATTCCGAATTGTTTTGTTTGCGAACGTGCAGAGGAAAGCAACTCTGGTGGACCGCTGGGTTCGGAGGCGGCCGTTTCGTAGCCTTGCCGGCGGAGGAGCAGGACTCGGCCCCGCGGCCTCCAAGAACCAGAGCCGGGCTGGGCTGGGCACAATTGGTTTGGCTTCCTCCAAAGATCTGGGGCTCGGGGGGGCGTCCCACCGGGTGCTGGGAGAGCCGTGCGAGCGGCTCTGCGGACTCGCGGCCGGGGAGTACCTGTTGGCCTCGAGAATGCGCGTGGGAGCGGGTCGGACCCGAGCCCGGGCCTGCGGGCGGGGCGGCGTCGAGGCCGAGGAAGCGGATGGCCGCGCAGGATCTTCGAGCGGCTCCCCAGGCCCGGCGGCCCCGGGGTCCTCGCCGAGCCGCTTCCCGGGGAGGGGGCGGTGCGGCCCCGCACCTCCAGAGGCGGAGGGAGCTGGCCAGGATTGATGTCTAAATCAATGCCGTTTCTAGGCGCTTCTCTCTGCTCCTCTCCATCTTCCTCAAAGGCAAATCGCCTCCCGAGGGTGGATTTCCTCTCCCTTCGCAAAGTCTGCGTGAGGAGGGTGTCTGCACAAAACCCTACAACCGCCCTCCCAGGCGCCTAGGTGTGTGGGTGGGATGTGGAATTTGCGCCCTCGTAGAGGACGGTGCTGGGCTGGGAGTCGGGTCCCTGCGGAGCGCCCCCCTGCTCCCCAGCCTCCTCGCACCGCACAGGGTTCTGGCTTCGTTCACGCACCGCGAATGGCGCCGGGCCTGGCCGCTCTCCCAGCCCTGGCTCAGGGCGAGGCCTGTCCCTTCCTGGCCTCCCTGCTCCCCACAGACCCCCAATCTGATGGGCTCTGGGTGGGGAGTCCCTGGTCTCCGACGCCAGGCAGGCCTGGTTGCCTCTGATTTAATTATTCACTGATGAATTAGACAGCTGCAATTGTCGTGAAAAATCAGCGGCCACTATTGATTCCAGGGCCGAGTGGGGGTGGGGAGGCCCCGGGACGCGGGGAAGGCCGGAGAGTCAGCTCTGGCCCTCGGGTGCCCTCGACCCGGCGACCTCGCGGCGCAGGCAGGCCTCCGAGCCCCAGCGCCTCCCTGAGCCCTGGCCCGCGTGGCCATGCTGGGACCCGGGGGGCGCTCGAGGGGCTGCAGGCCTGGCTCCCCTCGGGCCTGCTCTCCCACACCCGGGCAGAGGCCTGTGCCAACGAGAGCCTTGTACCGGAGGGGCTCTCTCCAATGTGGCCTGCCGGGAAAAGGCGGCCCCGGGCAGGGGCAGGGGCAGGGGCAGCCCCAGGGGGCGCCCCAGGCCTGCGCCACCCCGAGCCCGCTCCTGCGAAGCGAGGCAGTAGGGCCAGCTGGCGGCCGGCGCTTCCGGCTCCCAGCACACGCCGCCCTCCCTGTGGTCAGGGCGCGAGAGAGTTGGCGACGGAGCAACAAGTCCTAGAGTCCGGGGAGCCCCCAGTGGGTGGTCAGTTTCCTCTTCTCTGGCTCAGGACTGAGTCAGGGTTTGTCCAGTGGAGGAGAGCTATCAGTGTGTCCTCAGAACAAGGACAGGACACACTGGTATGGAGAATATAAACTAAAGACCCCGGTATAATTAGAGCTGAACAAATGAAACAAAAAAACGAGGAAGTGTTCCATGCAGTCAGTGTACTGAAAGCTTTCTTTCTTTTCTTTCTTTTTTTGTATCTAAATCAGAAATACACTGGAAGCCAATATATACATTTTATGTCCTCTTCGTTGGTCGACTTAAAGCCATATAGGTTTTCATTACAACTTGAAATTACATTGTACACTATATTTTATAGGGATCACAAATTATGCAGGAAATATATAGGCTGCACAGAGCAAAAACATCCAAGATTTAAGTACCTCAGTTTCAGTTTTTCATATTCCTTTTTCTCTCTTTTAAAAACTACTCCTAAATATTAACTTGACTTGTGAGATGAATTCTTCAGACTTTGTTTTGGAAAGACATGGGCACTGGCTTCCTGGAGATCGGATCTGAAGAATAAAAAGGGATCTCAGGGCTACATTGCCTGCTCTGCAATCCATTGGTCTGAGTCTAGGTCACTGAACACCAAGTGGACTTTCCTCTCTTGCTTACTGAGATGGTTTCATGGATTTTGTAACCCTTTTCCAGGTCTGGTTTGGGGGCTTTCTGTTCACAGAAACCAAACACGATGTACTATGTCAAATTATTTATCAACACAAATTATTAACAAGATAGTGGCATTCACAGGGTAATTCTGAAACATCAAGTTTTGAAACACCATTCATACTTGTAAATGTGGCAAGTCTGTAAAATTTCCCATTTAAGGTTTGGGAGAGGAACAAGTAAGTTATGGTTGACTTCAACTTTCAGTAAGGTAAAGGTGGGTGAAGACATGTTTAAGGATTCACAGACCAAGCAATTCTTCCTGGATAGAAAGAATCATATGATTAATATAGATTTTCATGTTTTGAAAGGACAAACATTTTGACCTCACTCACTTCTCTAGCTCTAATTCCTAAGCTTGTATTCTAAATTTCTTTTTAAAGGGTTTTCTTATTACTTAGCTGATACCACCCATCAGTGGTCGCTAACATGGCATAGCATACTTTGGGAAATGATGTTTAAGCCTAGTTTTAAATTAAAAAAAAATTTTTTTACTTGAATCTTGAATTAAGGAGAATTTATCCTTGTTAAATATTGTAATTTAACTGTAGTGTAAATGGGGCAGTAATCAAGTGCAAGAATTAGGATATGGGAGAGAGTAGAAATTATAAAATGTTGTGCAAGAATTATAATAAATAGCCAATTTACTCATTTTTTTTTTTGTTCTTGTTTAAGAAATATTTGAGTGTCCATGTACCTTTTGGAGTTTCGGGTTGCAAGCAACAGAAGCTGATTTAGATTAACTTAAGAGGAAAAGAAGTTCCATGGAAATAACTAGATTGCTCACAGAAATGATAGGAAAGGCAAGCACAGGAACAGAGCCAAGGTCGTGATGTGCAATAGAATATTTAGGAAGCCTTTGTTGACACTGCTTTCCCTGTTGGTGCTGCCAACAGCACACTATTCCTGTTTTTGTTGCATCTCTACAAGAGCTAGTTGGGTGAAGGGTGGCTTCTTCTAGCACATACTAGGAACCTAGCAACCAGGGAGTGAAAAGGGAAGCACTGCATTCCCCTTATATTGTACACTTTAGGAAGTTACTTCACGGTAGAAAAAGGTGCTTGAATAGTGGGCAGAAAAACAGCCACAATAACAAAACAAAGGGCAGAAAGGTATTATCACACAAGTGTTGGGGATAAAAAAAGTGAGCAAAGTGGAAGAAAGTTCTTGCTCACTGTTCTCATGGATTTTACATTTTAGTAAGGTGATGATGATAACCTCCTCCTCCTCCTCTTCCTCCTCCTCCTCCTCCTCCTCCTTTATGAAAGGAACAATAAAACAACAAAGATTTATTCCCATTTCAAAGCAAGGAGCTAAATTCCTCTTTGACTTTTTTTTCCTTATTCTCTTTTGATATGATTGCATGTGAGTCAAGGGAAGTTAAAGATTATTGGTTTGGGAGGCTCTGTGTCTAGTCTACCATCCTTAATCTCATGGTCAAGGGGGGACAGGGACCTTCATTCTAGCCTGGGTTTTATTATTGTCTGGATGGGTAAGGAAGAGACTCTTTCCCCTCTGGAGATAATCTACCAGGTCCCCTCCACACTTAACATCTGTTTGACATGGATCCCCTTTCATCAAAATGGGGTCTTTATAGTGATTAGGTTAATTTCCTATGGGTTCTTTAGATATCCCGAATCTGAATCCCAGTGTTTTTGAGACTTACAGCCTTAAAAAGCTGTTTCTGATGAGTAAATTTGTAATAATCAGCTTCATATTCTGAGAAGCCTTCAGGATGCTTTTTCAAAAATGAATTTTCTTTTATTTAACTCCTGATGAGTCAACATCTGTCAGTTGGTTTTTGTTTTCGGTTTCAAATTATGATATGAGTGTTTTGCTCCTATGTGTAACTAATATTGAGACCCAAAAAGGTAGGAGGAATAGAGAACAAAGAATGAGAGAAAACCAGAAATTTTCATAATGTAAATTGCCTACTGTCCAGACAACTTTCCTATTCTGAGATGATGCCCTAAAATATACTGTATAAGGTGAAGGCAGTAGTCCCTTTTTTACTTCTTAGGATCCATGATTTAAAATCAGCGAGACAGAATCACTTCAGTTATACCACTGCTTAGAATTTACTACAAATATTTCAGGAAGTATTTCTTCTGAAGAGGATTTTAAGTTGTATGTGAAAAAATATCACTTGACAGAGTGAAATCCTTATTTAAACCCTGTTCCTTCCATGTGGAACTGTAGTGGTATTTACTATATCATCAAAGTATCTTGACTGGGAAATATGTGGGAACAGTTTCAAGGGTCATGTTTAACATTAGGTTTGTTATACAATGTAAGCAAACAGCAGCAGCTCTGGATATTTTACATTCTTGGTGTTCTAAAAAAATTGGGTATCCATTAAATGATTGCATGTTAAGTGAGAATTCCTCACTTTGTAAATGAGCCCTCCATATGACCCTTTAAAAAAGCGAATAATTCCTTGACATCAATCATTTAAAGATGTAAACACCTGGAACATTGATTTTCATATGTTGGGGTTGCCTATAATAATGGGTGGTTGGGGTGGGGTGGATGGGCTGAAGCTGGTGTCTATAGGAGTTGATCCTTAGTGGGCTATGCTTTTTCCCTAGCTTATCCTCCTCTCCCCTAAGCCACTTCAAGTTCTACTTATCCTTAATATTGCATTTGTAAATGTTCTGGGTGAGAACTATAGTAGGAAATGGATTTTATTTGTGATTCTAGTATATATAAATTTGTACATTTCTAGGCTGGAGTTGTAGCTCAGTTGGTAGAGTTCTTGCCTAGCAAGGGAAGTTCCTAGGTTTGTTCTTACCACTGGAAAGGGTAGAAGCCCACTTCAGGAAAGAAATTTTTTTTATAATTTATTAACTTGAAAATGTTATTTGTCTTTTAACTCCAATTTAAATTGACAAATAAAATTTTATATATTTATAATTCACATTCTTTTGAAATATGTATACATTGTAGAATGGCTAAATGGAGCTAATTAATCTATGCGTTAGCCACACATACATGTATACGTAGGATTTTTTGTGATAAAAATGCTTAAAAATCTACTATCTGAATGATTTTCAGGTGTACAATATAGTGTTTCAACTAGAGTTCCCATGTGGTATAATAGATGTATAATAGATTAATTTATTCTTCTTGTCTAATTGAAATTTTGTATTCTTTGACCAACATCTCCCTCAACTCCCCAGATCCTTGAGAATCATCATTCTACTATCTGTGTTTATGAGTTTGATTTTTTTTTTTTACATTCCACATATTATATCATGCAGGTTTTTCTTTCTGTGCCTGGTTTATTTCTCTTACTGTCCTCCAAGTTCATCCATGTTGTTGAAAATGATCTTCCTCTTATTTTTCACATTACAGAGTAGCATCCACTGTGTAGATATGCCATGTTTTCTGAATCCATTCATCCATTGGTGGACACTGGGGTTGATTTCGTATCTGGACTATTAATAACACTGCCGTGAACATGGGAGAGCAGCTGTCTCTGACACACTGATTTCATCTCCTTTGGCTATATACTCAAGAGTGGAGTTGCTGGATCATATGGTAGTTTGGTTTTTAATTTTTTTGAGAAAGGAAAGACATATTTTTAAATGCCTTATTGTAGCCAAACTTGTGTTTGAAATTAATTACTAAAGCATAGGGCCTTGGCTGATGGTTAAGGGATGTATTTTCTGTTGTTATTTTCTTTTCTGCATTTGTTTGTTCTTGCATGGTCATTCAGTATATGTCATCTAAAACTGGACATTGCTATTTGGGTTTGTGGGGTTTTTAAAAAATATTTATTTTTAGTTTTCGGCAGACACAACATCTTTATTTGTATGTGGTGCTGAGGATCGAACCCAAGCCACATGCATGCTACTGCTTGAGCCACATCCCCCGCCCGGGTTTGTGGGGTTTTGATGGTAAACACTTGTAAGATGCCACCCTGCAGCGAAGTCTCCAGTGGCATGCTGTAAGATTATCTTGTCCAAGGCTTTTAGTAAAGATGTTTTTTGCAAGTTAGAGGGCTGTTCATCAAATTTGTAGGTGACACAGAGCTAATATATTATTCATAGATAACCTACAGAAAATGAAATCAAGATTCAAAATAAAATATGAATCTTGGAACTAAAACCAACATGATGTAACTTAATGAGGAGCAATGTAAAGTGCATTATTTAGGCTGAAACATTAAACCAAGAGTGGTTCCAGGATTGTGACAGAAATGTATGTGAAAATGAAGGGGTGGGTATTAATTGACCACAGGTTGAGTACTCCTTATCCCAAATGCTTGGAACCAAAAGTGTTTCAGATTTGGATTTGTTGGACTTTGGAATATTTGCAAATACATAGTGGGATATCTCAGAAATGAGATCCATATAAAAGTAAAATCCATCTATCTTTCACATATACCTTATACATATGGCTTGGAGGTACCTTTGTACAAAATTCTTAGTGCACCTGGGATTTGACTGTGACCTGTTGCAGTAGAGCAGTTGTGGAGTTTTCCACTTACAGCATCATGTCAGTGCTCAAAAAGCTTCAGATGTTAGATTTTCAGATTGTGGCTGCTCAACCTGTAAAAATGTAAAGTGACTCAACAGTATAATGCTGCATTAAAAAGATAATATTATTTTAGACTCCATTAAGAAAGATGTGGAATATAGTTGAAAAAGGAGGTAACAGGTTTCCTGTATTCTGGGTTGAAGATTTACCTAATTCTAGGCAATTCATTTTAATACAGACATTAGTAAATTAGAGTTGAGCCTGGGTCATCAGGATGTTCGAGAAGAAGAAACCAGGCTTTAAGTGGAAAAGCCAGAACAAAAGTTTAACCTAGAGAAGAGGCGGGTGGTGTGGTACATGACTGCCACTTCAAATATTTGCCTCTCTGTCACGTGGCAGAGGGAATAGGATAGTTGGGACCAAAGGGTAAAAGTAACAGGCTGCTTTTGATTCTGGTAATTAAAGTTCTCCCAAGAGTACAGCAGGTTGCCACACCAAGGGGTGAAGTCTTGACCCATATAGATGTAGCCAAAGCCAGGTGACTAGCTGGAAGGGTGTTGTTGGTAGGAGTCAGCTCAATTGGACAGCATGTTGAATTGAGTTCCAGGATTTGCTGAATTGCATGTTTGGGAAAAAAAAATATATTGTGAAAGGGATTTGATATGGATGATTTTAAGAGATAGATTACTATTAATATTCAAACTAAATATACATGATGGAACATTTTCTGTTCAAAGAACTAAACTATTCCTTATGAGAAGTACAAGCTTATTATTTCTTGTCTGTATTCTAAAATCCAAAAAACCCCCTCTACAAACAGTTATTTTTATTTCTTGTTAAAAAAACTTTAACAAAACTGACGTGAGACTATCTTATAATCTTTATCCCATTTATAATTAATATTCACACAATGTAGACATATTGCTATGTTTAATGAGAAGATGCTGCTCCAGGCCCTGTTGGAGGGTAGGTAATGTGTGGTTATTGCTTTTAATCCTTTCAAATATCTGAACGATTCTCACTTCTAAATCATGTATCTACAAAGAATTTGGCCAAGGGATTGTGTACTTTTAGTATTAGTTAGCCTGTAATAAGTTATTGTTTTTTCTTGTTAATTTGAATTCTGTGCCAGAAATCTAAACAATAAACAACACAGTATAACTTCCCCATGGTAGAATACTTCTCAAAAACTATGTACAAGACCCTAAAACTTTATGCAGAAAGACTTTGTTTGATAAGCCAAATATATGCTATATAACAAAGCGATGGAATGCTCTTCCCATTTCTCTATTTATTTTATAAAGAAGTTGGTGGCAAAAAACCGTCCGTGTCAAGGCTCCCCTCCCAAAACACATCCACTGTTACTTAAGGCTGGATCTGGGGACAATGTCACCGTTTTCTGGCCTAGAGAGAGGATTTAGTAGCATCAACTGATTAATCCCTTTCATTTTACAACTTTTTTCTGTAACTGTGATTCACTCAATAGACATTTTTGGAACACCTACTCCAGGCTGGCCTTGAACTAGGCAAGAGTGATACAGACATGTCATTGTGCCTTGCTGTGTTCACACATTCATTGAAGCCTCAAATGACATGTAAAATAAACAGGGAAAATGTTATTGTTCCAATTTTAAAGATGAAAAACTGAATCTTGGGGAATTTAAGGGTCTGGTTAATTTAAGTATCTTTAAGGGTTACACATTTACTAAGTGGTAGAACAGGACTTGAATCCAAGACTTAAATTCAGAATTTAGTTATGTTGTCATCATAGTAACATATACACTATTGAGAACTATGTTTTCCCCAGGGAGTGTTCTATTTTCTCATCTACCCCTCTCACAGATGCTTATTTTTACTTGGTATTCAGAATTTGTACCCACATTTTGTGATTACAGAATGCATTGTGAAATGAGATTTTTTTGAGGGGGGCGTGGAGGGGGAGACTTCACTTGAAAGCCAAAAGTCCAAATCCTCCTTTTTCCCATATTCTGGTAGCTGGGACTCAGAACTGCTTATCTCAGACAATAACATATTCCGTTTTGAAGGTCAGATACCCAAGAGACCTGAGAGTGGGGACGGCTTGGAATCCATGCTGGTGACGGGGTACATTCTGTGGCCAGCAGTGGCAGCTCATATCTGGTCTGCTGCTTTGTCTGTGGCTCCTTTTGCTTAAACTGCATTGATTTCAGACCCTTTCCTGACAGGTTCTCACCTTTTCAGTCTATTCTGTGAGCAAGCTGTATTCCTGTCAGTAAATTTCTTTGTCTGTGAACATTAGTCTGTTTCTGTTGTTTTCCACCAAGAACTCTTCATAGGAGAGATTCATTTTATAATTGAAATATTAGTCAGATTGGTGAAAAATGGTCATGTTTTCAGGAGAGGGCTGATAGGATTTGCTAATGGATTAAATATGGAATGTGAGAGAAAGAGTCAACAATGGATTCAGAATATTTTATCTTGAATAATTCGAAAGAATAAAGCTACCATCAATTCCAGTTCTACAAGCCACCCTAAGAGACCCCACACCCACTTTTATTATCTCCATTGGCTCTGGCTTCTCACAGCACAATGACTGGGTCTTGAGAAGAAGGGTTCCCTGAGGGATGTGCTTGAGTGAGCCTTCCAAGAGATCCAGGAAAAAGCTTTATGGCCTTGTAAAACCTAGCACCAGAAGTAAGAGTGTCACTCCTATCATATTCTGTGTCTAGAATCATCCACAGGCTAATCCAGACTCAGGGAGGAAGGCATGCTGAATCATCAAAGAACTTGGGAACAGGTTTCAAAACAATCACACCATTTACTAGAGAACCCTAGGAAAGGTAGGGCAGATGGGAAGAAAAACAATTTAGGAGATAGGCAAGGTCAAATGTTTGTGTGTGTTAAATACAGGTGACTACTAGTCATCCAAGGGGAGATCCTGGGGAGGCGGTTGGATCTAAGTCAGAAGTTGAGGTGAGAAGTTGGGTCTAAAGGTGTAAAGGGTATAGGTGGTATGCAAGGCCACAGGAGTCCTCGACAGGGATGTAGATGAGGATAAGGTAAGGCGCGACTGGAAACAGGAGAAGTATCAAGGGAGGCTGAGAGGGAAAAGCCAGTGACCAGTGTGCCAAGCATGTCTGAGCACAGTGGGTAGGGACACAATGGCAGGAGACAGTGATGCAAAGAGGAGGTCAGAGTCTGCTCAACCAAGGAATCAGAGTCATCACCAATTTTCTGGAAAAATAGGTTGTTCTTATTTGGAAGTAGCTTCAATTGTCATGATGAAATTTAACATCCAACAGGTGCTAAATAGAGAGCCCACTATTTTCCTACTTCCTTTAGGTCCAGGAAAGAATGAGAAACATGGAAAGATTGCAAATGGCACAGAGAGTTTTAGTCTTAGAGGAAATTTTGCTTGACTTCTAAATGATGACTCCTTTACTTGACTTCTAAATGATGGAATTTCTTAAGGTTGATTTTAGAATCTCTCCTATTTTAACTCTCTATTCTTTTCCCTCTACACCAGGAGATCTTGCATAAATTTCAGTACCATTTGTTTTCCAGTGACACTGATATTTTTATATACAGTGCAGTTATTTTCTTTGTTCCAGACACATGTTTTTAACTAATCACGTGATATTATCTAAGGATCTAAAATTCAACAGGTCAAAAACTCATAATTTCTACTTCTTAAGATTGCTCTTGCAGTCTTCTCTATCGAAGTGATTGGGGATGCTCCTTCCAGAACATTTTATTAAATAAATTTTTAATTTTGGGGTTATTTTAGATTTACATGTATTTTCAAGAAATAATGCATAGAGATTCCTTGTGAATTTTTTTTACCCAATTTCCTTCTTGCAAAACTAACTGTATTATTATGATCAGGTTATTGACACTAATACAATCCAAATACAGAACAGTTTCATCATAAAAAGGATCTCTTGTGTGGCACTTCAATAGTCAAACTCACTTCCCTCACATCTTCATCCTTTCTTGATTTTCTGTTATTTTGTCATCTCAAAAATATTACATAAGTGCAACCATATAGTTTGTGACCCTTTGAGGTTGACTTTCTACCCAGTTTAATTCTCTGTAGATCTACCTCGACTGTTACATACATAAATAATAATTTCCTTTTCATTGCTGAGTAGCAGTCAATGGTAGTGATGTATCACAGTTTGTCTAACCATTCAGCCTTTGAAGATTATTTCCAATTTTGGGCTGTTATGAATAAAGTTGCTATAACATTCATGTACAGGTTTTTGTGTGAACACAAATCTACATTTCTCTGTTAGGAATGCCCAGTAGTAAGGTTCTTGGGTTGCATATGTCTTTTTTTTTTTTTTTGCCTAGGTATAGAAATCAGGGGTGCTTTACCACTGAGCCACATCCCCAGACCATTTTATTTTTTATTTTGAGACAGGGTCTCTTTAAGTTGCTGAGGCTGGCTTTGAACTTGTAATTCTCCTGCTTCAGCTTCCCAAGCCACTAGGATGATAGGTGTGAGTCAATGTGCCCAACTGCTTGTGTTATTTTTTAAGAAACTGCAAACTTTTTAACAAAATGACTACCATTTTACTTTCTCACCAGTAATGCATGAATAATTTGGTTTCTCTATGTATTTTCCAGCTTATGTGTTGTTGATAATTTTATTTTAACCATTTTGGTAAGTGTTATAGTAATGCCATATTTTAGTTTCAATTAGATTTCCCTAGCCTAATGGTGTTGTACATCATTTCACGAGTTTACTTGCCATCTGTATATATACTTCAATAAAATGGCTATTCATTTTTGCCTGTTTTCTAGTTGGATTTTTTTAAGCTTTTAATAGTTTTTTTATCATCAAATTTTGAGGGTTTTTTTTTTGTTCTGATAGCAGTCCTTTGCCAGATAGGCAGCTGCAAGTACCTAGTCTGTAGCTTGTCTACTCACCTTTTTAATAGACCTTTCAAAAAATATTAATTTTCACAAAGTCCAATTTATATAATTTTCCTTTTATGGATCATGGTTTGAGTTTTAAGGCTAAGAATACTATGTTTAGCCTTGGGTCCTGAACATGTTCTCACTTTTTCCCCCTATGGTTTTATAGCTTTATATTTAACTTATAAGTCTGTGATACATGCTGTTTTTACATTAGGCATGAGGTTTATATCAAGGTTCTTTATATTTTATTTTGCTTATAGATGTCCAATTGGTTCAGCTCCATTCATTAAAAAGGCTCTTTTTGAATTGTGTTCGCACCTTTGTAAAAATTAGTTGGGCATATATACATGGGTTCTCTGTTCTCTTCCATTAATCTTTGTGTCTAACTTTCCAATGTCACACAGTCTAGATTGCTATAGCTGTACAAATCTTAAATCAGGCAGACTGATTCCTTCCACTTTATTCTTCCATTTAAAAATTGTTTTTAACTATTTCAGTTTCCATGTAAGTATTATGATAATCATATCTATATCTACAAAAATTCATGCTGGGATTGATAGGTAATATATTGAACCTGTATATCAGTTTGGGAAGAATTCACAACTTCACTATGTGAAGTCTTCTACTCCCTGAACATGATATGTCCATCTAATTATATCTTCTTTAACTTGTTTCATTACCATTGTATAGTTTTCAGTGTGTAAGTCCTGTATTACATTTTCCCTAAGAATTTTACTTTGGGGGTGATAAAGATTATATATTTAAAATTTTGACATGCACATATTCATTTATGTATATAGAAATACCATTGATTTTTATTTGTTTATCTAGTCTTCTGTAACTTTGCTGAACCAATTTAACAGCTCTTTTTTTTGTAGCTTTATTGGGATTTTATATGTAGACAATGATGTCATTTAAAAATAAGGACAGTTTTATTTCTTCCTTTCTGATCTGTAAAACATTTGTGTTTTTTTTTTTTGCCTTATTTTCCTTACTGTGTTGGATAAGATTGATGAGAGTGGGCATCCTTGCCTTGTTTCTAGTCTTAGGGAAACATATTCAGTCTTTCAGCACTTAATATAGTGTAGCTGTAAGGTTTTTGTGGATGCTTTTTATTAAGTTGAGGAAGTCATTCCTACTTCTATTTTTGTAAGAGTTTTATGAATGGGTGTTGAATTTTGTCAAATACTTTTATGCATTGATTGATATGACTGTGTAATTTTTCTTCTTTAGCCTATTAATATGATAGATTACATTGATTGATTTTCTAATATTGAACTAGCTTTGCATCCCTAGAATAAAACCCATTTGGTCATGGTGTGTAATTCTTTTTTGTGTACTGCTGAATTCTATTTGCTAATATTTTGTTAAAGATTTTTGCATCTACATTTATGGGGGATATTGGTTTATAGTTTTCTTTTTTAATATTGTCTTTGTCTGGTTTTATTAGCAGAATGATACTAGCTTTATAAAATAAATTAAAAAGTGTTCCCTCATTCTTAGAAGTTGTACAGAATTGGTGTTAGTTCATCAACCCACACTTGTTAGGATGGCTCTTATAAAAATGGCAAGAGAGAACAAGTTCTGGAGAGGATATGGAGAAAGTGATATGCTTAAGTACTGTTGGAAATGTAAATTCATACAGATATTATGGAAAACAGTATGGAGTGCTCTCGAAAATTAAACACAGAATGATCAGATAATATAGCAATTCCACCTCTGGGTATATATTCAGAGGAAATGAAATTAGTATGTTAAAGAGGCATCTGTAGTCCCATGTTCATTGCAGCATTATTAGTAATATCCAAGATATAGAACCTCCTTATTGCCTACCAATGGATGAATGGATTTTAAAATATATATATACACATACATTCATACATACATACACACACATTGGAATATAATTAAGCCTTATAAATTGAAGAGATACTATAATTTACAACAATGAAAATGAATCTGGAGTATGTTATATTAAGCGAAATAAGCCAAGCACAGAAAGACAAATACCATATGATCTTACTTACATATGGAATCTGAAGGAGTCAAATTGTCAAACTCATAGAAACAGAGAGTAAAATACTAATTATAAGGGGTTGGGGGAAGGCAAGGATATGGAGTAGACATGTTGGTCAAAGGATACAAAATTCGAGTTAGAAGGAATAAGTTTAGGTGAGCTATTGTACAACACGAACATGTCGACTATAATTAATAATGATGTGTTATGTATGTTAAAATTGCTGAGAGTCAATTTTACTTTGTTCTTGCCACAGAAGAATTCGATAAGTATATAAGCAATAGATGAGCTCATTAGATTGATCTAACTATTCTTTAATGAATGCATATTTCAAAATATCATGTGGTGTACCTACATGCAAACAAGTTTTTGTCAATTAAAAATAAATAAAAATTGAGAGAAATAATTGGTGCTAATTTTTCTTTGAATAGGTATGATTCTTTAGTGAAACCTTTGGATCTAAAGATTACTTTTTGGAAAGATTTTAAGTTGAAAATTTAATTTCCCTAATAGTTATTGCAGTAATCAATTTATCTCATATTGTATGCTAGTTCATGCTTTTTGAGGTACATGTTATTCCTTATTATTCTTTTGGTATCTGCAGGGCATGAAGCAATGCCCCCCCATTTCATTCCTGATATTTGTAATTTGTGTCTTCTTTTGTTTTCTCTTTGAGTCTTGTCAATTTTTTGACTGTTTTCAAAGAACTAGCTTTTTTTTTTCTCATTGATTTTCTCTATTGCTGTTCTGTTCTCAATTTCTTTGAGTTCTTTTCTTTATTTCCTCCCATGTATTTTGTTCTTCTCTTTCCCAGTTCTTCAGGTAGGAGTTTTATTTGAAACTTCTTTTTTCTAATATAAGCATTTGGTGTTATAAATTTTTGGTTCTGCACTGATTTAGCTGCATCCTACGTATTTTGAGTTGTTGGGTTTTTATTTTAATTCAATTGTGTGTATTTTTAAATTGCCTTTGAGAATTACTGGTGGATTATTTAAAAGTATTGTTTAGTTTCAAGTGTTTAGAGATTTCCTGTTATCTTTCTGTTGTTGATTTCTAGTTTGGTTCCATTGTGGACAAAGAACACATTCTATGATTTCAATTGTTTTAAATGTGTTGAGGTTCTATTTGTGGCTTAAAATATGCTTGATGTTAGTTTATGTTCCATGGAGGATTGGAAGGAGTATATCCTGATGTTGGGTGATGTGTTCTATAAATGCTGATGGATCTTGTTGGCTGATGCCATTATTCAGCATGAGTATATTCTTGCTGAGTTTATCTAGTTGTTTTATGAAGAAAGGGATAGTGAAGTATCCAAGCGTAATTGTGGGTTTGTCTATCTTTTCAGTTCTATTTTTGCTTACCATATTTTGCAGCTCTATATTTGGTGAAAACTGACTGAGGATTGTTATATCTTTTTGTTGAAACAATCTTATCATTATGTAAAGTCCCTTACCCTCATGATTTGCTTTGCTCTGAAGTTTACTTTACCTGTTATTGATATAGCCACACCTGTTTTATTTGATCAACATTTATGTGTTTTATTATTTTACTTTCAACTTATTTGTCATTATATCTGAATGTAGTTTCTTGTGGACAGCATATAGTTGAGTCATGGTTTTAAATTCAGTTTGTCAATCTCTGTCTTTTAGTTGGTACATTTAGACAATTTATATTTAATGTAATTGATTATATACTAGGGCTTATTTTTTCTTTGCTTATTCTTTCTGTTTTTCCCCCTGCATTTCTGCTTTCCTTTGACAATTTATTAAAATTCTGTTTTTATTTATCTCTAATGTTTTTGAGTTTGTATAGCATTTGTAGTGGTTGTCCTAACATACACATAACTGATCACAGCCTGCTAATGTTGGCACTTTACCAGCTCAAGTGAAATGTAAAAACCTTCCTTCCCTTCATATACTTATACCTTTTCCCATTTTAACATATTTGTTTTCAATACTTTCTTTATATTAACACCACATCAGATAGTATTACAATTTTTTTTTAATTTGTAGGTGGATACACATATCTTTATTTTAATTTGATGTGGTGCTGAGGATCCAACCCAGTACCTCACGCATGCTAGGCGAGCACTCTACCACTGAGCCACAACCTCAGCCCCACAATTTTTACTTCAACTATCAAATATAAATTCACAAATTCAAGAACAGAAGGAAAATGTGTATTTACTTCAATTTTTGCTTTTTTCATATTCTCCCTTCCTGGATTTTCAAGATTGCAGTGCTTCTTACATAATTTTCTTTCTACTTAGAGGATCCTGTAACCATTCTTTGAGGATAGGCCTGCTGGCAAAAGAATTGTCTTAAGTTCTATTTATCTGAGAAAGAGGCAATGGTATGGCATCTTTAAGGTGTTGGGAGTATTGGAGAGGCAGATCTAGAATTTTATGCCCAGTGGAAAAAATGTCCTTCAAACATGAAGGCAAAATAAAGGCATTTCTAGGTAAAGAAAATTGAGAGATTTTATTATCAACACACTTTGGAAGTTCTTCAGGCAGAAGGAAAATGATCACATATGAAAACAGAAATGCAAGAAGAAGAAGATTGGAAAGAGTATGTGGATAAATATAAATGAACAGGTGGGTACACAAAACAATGATGTGGTGCATAAAAAACACAGGATTAAAACGCATGCTAAAATAAAATATAGGAAGTGGGTATCTTGAGTTGACATGTTCTATATTTACAGCATTTCTTGGGAAGTATAAATGCACTAATTAATTTTAGATTGTGTGACAGATCAATAAAATTTATTTCAAAAGTATCGACTTATGTGATTTTCTGAGCTGGAAAGTCTGAAATCTGTAGGGAAGAGAAACAGGCTGAAAATTCACAGTCTGGGGCTGATATTTTGGTCTTGATGCAGAATTTTGTCTGCGGGGAAACTTTGGTTTTGTCCTTTGGCCCTTGGGCCCTAGTGCTGACTAGGGACTCATCCACTTTGTTGAGGTAATCTGTCTCTACGTCTTTTTTTTTTTTTTTCCCAAGGCCTCTCACATGCTAGGCAAGTGCTATACTATTGAGCTCTGTCCCTAACCTTTCATTTAATTCTCTTTCATTTAAAGTCAAATTTAAATCTCTTTCATTTAAAGTCAAATAATTGTAAATGTTAACTACATTCACAAAGTAACCTTTTGTTTTTGTGCTTGAATGTAAAAAAGTACGATTTATTTAAGTGAGAAGAAACAAAACTCTCACGGGGTGAGGGGGGTTCCGATAGGAGTAACCCTAAAAAATACCTTTATAACAACACCTAGAGGAGTGTTTGAAAGAATTACTGGGTACTGTAGCTTAGCCAAGTGGACTCATAAATCTAACTATCACAGATTCTTGTAATGTTGTCTGTATTTATTACTTAGGACAGTCACTGAAAAAAATATCGAAAAATTTATAATTACCAGACTAATATTAGGAGAAAACTGAACATTTTTTTTATTATCAATTGTTTAAAATAAGGCATGAAGAGAGAAAAAAGAAAAAGCAGATGGAAAACTAGTAAGCAAATAGTAAAAATGGGCAAGAGAAGTAAAATCAGTAATGATATTAGATGTAAATGGTCTGAATACTTTAGCTAAAAGCCATTTGTAAGACTGGATAAAAAATTACCCTATCATATTGCTACTTACAAGAGACACAAATTCAACATAAAGACACAGGAAAACTGAAAAATAAAGAATGGCAAAAACATATAATTAATATTCAGCAAACTAGAGTTGATGGAAGAAATAGAACAGGTAAGGAGCATTTTAGGAAGAGAAAAGAATTGGTATAGTAGGAACATAAAACAATTACAAGTTAATATGCTTCTAATAAAATGGGCTTAAATTACAAAGTAAAAGTTGACCAAAATTAAAGGAAAAATATATGAATACACATTTATAGTGGGAACTTTTAAGATGTCTTTGTTAGTAATTGGATAATGATTGACAAAAAAAAATGTATCAGAAAGATTGTGGAAGATCTAAACTGCATGAGAAACAAACTTGACTTTGTTCCTATGCGTGGAACCCGACAACCAACAATAATGACAATGTATCTTATTTTCAAGTGCATGTGGAACATTTATAAAAATTGACTATATGCTGGGACCTAAGTCAAGTCTAACAGGTTTCAGATTTTTAATCATTCAGAGCATTTTCTCTGATCACGAGAGATTCAAGACTGAAAATAACTATGAAAAAATAGGGAATTCTTCAAAAATTTGGAATTAAGCAACATGCTTTTAAATAACTCTTGGATCAATTAATAAATCACACAAATATTTTGAATGCTAATAGAAACACGGTTTATCAAATCTTGGGGATTTTTATGCTTAGAAATGAATTTGGAGATTTTAAATGCAAATCTTATAGAAGAAATGTTGAAAATAAGTGCTCTAAGTATCTACCTCAAGTTATTAGCTCAATTTAAGGACAATAAGTAAAATCATAAAGATAAAAGAAGTCAATGAAATAGGATTAAAATTAGGCCTTCAGGATAGTTGCTGTTCCTAAATATACTATTTTTGAGCAAGTTTACATTTATTATTTGATCGGAGAAAAGTGGACAAGTTAGAAAACTTCAGCTTGGAAATGAGCATGTTTGAATTCCTCCTTATCTACAGAGACAGAGGTGGAGAAAAAGAGGGAAGAATCCTTCTCCAGGTTTGAACACTCTCCTGCAGACTTTGGCTGTGATATGATCCTTCTACTGCAGATTTTGTAGTAATAAATACATCTATATATGGCTTTACAGTGTTCACATATTACCACATGCTGCATGTTGTTCAGGTAACACCACCACTGATTGAGGTGTAGAGGGTGATGTTATTATTCCTGGTTTATCTGAAGAAACTGGAGCCTCCAGGTCTCTGAGTCCCATAAACTCTTGCAGCTAGTAGGTGACAAAGCAGGAGTCTAACCTATTCCAGCTCCTGGTGCTGGCTCGGAGCTTCCTACCTCACAGCCTTAGCCACCTTTTTAACTATGGTGCCCATCAATAGGAGAATGAATGAAGAAAATGTGGTGTATATACACAATGGAGTTCTACTCAGCCATAAAGAAGAATAAAATTCTCATGCTAAGTAAATCAAGCCAGACTCAGAAAATCAGCATTTTCTCTCATGTGTGGAAGCTAGAGAAAAAGAATAAATTTAAAAAGAGGATCTCATGAAAAGAAAGGAGAGCAGTAAAGTAGAAGTAGGGATCCAAGGTGGAGGGAGAAGGGGAGGCAAAGGTGAAGAACTGGGGAATAAAAGCCACCAATTATGTCATCTGCATGTATGAATGTAGCATGATGTGTTCCAATTTTATATATAACTATAATGCACCAATTAAAAAATAAATAAGCCAAAAAATGAGAAATTATACCCCAATTGATTCAAATGTATGAATTGCCAAGATCATTGTAATGTCATGTGTAGCTAATAAACAAACAAACAAACAAACAAAAAACCAAATAAGCCGGGCACAATGGCACACGCTGTAGTCCCAGTGGCTCAGGAGGCTGAGGCAGGAGGATAGCAAATTCAAAGCCAGCCTCAGCAAAAATTGAGGCACTAAGCAACTCAGTGAGACCCTGTCTCTAAATAAAATACAGGGATGGAGGGGATGTGGCTCAGTGGTTGAGTGCCCCTGGGTTCAATCCTCAGTACCAAAAAATGACAGAACTAATGATTTTGCAGCCAGCAAATTTTGGTGGTGACTGGATTTCTAGGTGGCCAAATGTTGACTGAAGCAATGCCGTGATTAAACCCTTACTGTGTGCTATGGTATGCTAATGACTTTATGTGATTGATCTCATTTAATATTTACAATGACCTTGTGAGATAGGAAATGAAATTAACTCCATTTCACAGAAGGGGAAACTAAGGACGAGGCTTAGTAATCCAATCATATTGCCAATAAGATGTGACGCTGAAATCTGAACGGAGCTCTGCCTGACTGTGCCCTTCATCACCACTCTGCAGCCAGTCTATCACAAGTTCAGTCATTGGCAGCACAGGCGTTAGATGTGAAGTTTATGAGGAAGCTTGGGTAAAAGGAAAAGGCAAGAGCGGATGCCTGGGACAGTAGCACGGTGGGCACTTGGACACTGAGTCCCCTCAAACAAGTGAAGTGCTGCTCCTTAGTCTGAAAGCTTCTCACAGGCCCCTGTGCATTCACAAGCCGGGGTCATTCACACACTGGAGCAAACACCATCGAAAAGGATTGCAGAATTTGCTTGACATAAAGGTGATCATTTACCTGATAAGAAATGCTAGATTTATGAACACTTTGCTCAAAAATGACTCTTTTCCTGACTTACCACATTCTCTGAAATTTCCAGCCCTTCTTATTTTTTTTTTTAAGCAGCCAGTGAGGACCTTGTGAAAAAAAAAAAAAAAAAGAACCATTCTGAAAAGACACATAGTCAACCTTCAGGCCTTGAGACCTAACGTTTAACCACATGGTTCCAGCACAGGGCAACAACAAAGGGAACTGAACCCAGCAAGGACATGTTCTCAGGTGCTGTTCAAAAGTCAGCTTGAGACTGGCTGCTGTGATTTATGGGGATGGATGGTCAATGTATGATCGAACTGTGCAGATTTTCTAGGGCATTGTCAAGGTCAATCATTGGTGGGAAGAAACATAATATAATGGTAAGAATGAATGAATGACATTGTATCTCCAGTATATCTCCTCTGTAAAATGAAGACCTGTCCCTCCAAAAACAAAAATGCCACTCAGTGTCACAGGTAATTATTATATAATTATTGCAACTTTCCCCATGGTAAGTGGCTGCTCATGCCTTGGGCTTAGTCCTGTGGAGAGAACCCAGGCTGAACACAGTTCCTCATCTGACCTCTGCCGTGATTGTTTATGTGGGGGAAATTCTAAGTTTCACAAATGGGATGGGCTCTGGAAATTAATATGTATCAGGAAGGCATTAGTAGGAAGTAAGATCTCAGGTAACTCTGGAAAAGGATGTGGTTTGGCTGATGCGGAGACTGGGGATAATAAGAAAATGTGGCATTTATACACCATGGAGTATTACGCAGCACTAAAAAATGACAAAATCATAGAATTTGCAGGGAAATGGATGGCACTAGAGCAGATTATGCTTAGTGAAGCTAGCCAATCCCTAAAAAACAAATACCAAATGTCTTCTTTGATATAATGAGAGCAACTAAGAACAGAGCAGGGAGGAAGAGCAGGAAGAAAAGATTAACATTAAACAGATACATGAGGTGGGATGGAAAGGGAGAGAAAAGGGAAATTGCATGGTAATGGAGGGAGACCCTCATTGTTATACAAAATTACATATAAGAGGTTGTGAGGGGAATGGGAAAATAAACAAGGAGAGATATGAATTACAGTGGATGGGGTAGAGAGAGAAGATGGGAGGGGAGGGAGGGGGGATGGTAGAGGATAGGAAAGGTAGCAGAATACAACAGTTACTAATAGGGCATTATGTAAAAATGTGGATGTGTAACCGATATGATTCTGCAATCTGTATTTGGGGTAAAATTGGGAGTTCATAACCAACTTGAATCTAATGTATGAAATATGATGTGTCAAGAGCTTTATAATGTTTTGAACAACCAATAAAAAAAATTAAAAAAAAAAGAAATAAAATACACTCAAAAATCTCTCTGTAAAAAAAAAAAAAAGAAAAAAAAGAAAAGGAGATGTAGGATAAAAAAAAAAGTTACCTTCTTCACAGGAAGGGAATACAGGTTTTAGGTCTTTTTTGAAGATGAGATTAAATGAGATGGATTAGACTGATAGAGTTTTTCCAAACCATCCTTATGTAGAGACACACTGACATTTGTTTGAGTGTCTTTTGAATTTCCATCAGTGCATTTCCTCATAATACATATGCCAACATTGAAGTGGGTCAGTGACACACAAACCTAGATTCATGGGATAACATTAAGGACAGAGACGGACAGTGTTTCTAACCATGCAGCTATTTGGCTATATTCAGGTCCCACTTAACTATATTACCTGGATTTAAGATAATCCTTAGAGGATTTTTATTCCATTAAAAAGTTTAAGCACAGGATAGGTATAATCCTTGGTTCTTTTTTAAATATAATATACAGGGAGATGGGTGAACACACACCAGCACCCTGAACTACCCAGTGGTCGGAGTGCATTTGCACTTAGAGGAATGCATTTGAAATCACTGGGTGATGTTTCTTGTGGTTTGGGGTAATATAGCTCCCCCATTCCTTTTTCAGTATGATGCAAAACAAAAGCAAAAACAATCCTTCTTTGACAGAGCGTTACACAAACATTTGCATGTTTTGGTAGAGAGTACCGAGACGTGGGGTGGCTCACTGATGCCTGCTTTACAAGTCAGGAAAAAGCTGTGTAGCTTCTGCCAATTGGCAAGTTCTGTACTAGGTCCTTCAAGGTTAAATGAAATGGGAAAGAAAGACCCTGATCCTACTAAGGAGACAAGGTTAAATCTCTGAAAAAAATAGAATATTACATTTCAAATATATTGGGCTGTAACCATAATAACATGGTTTTGGGGCACAAAAAGTAGTTTTTCCAGTATCTTCGTGTTTGATACTACCCATATGTGAATGTTTACTATGTGCCAAGGTCCTATGCTCTCACTTAGTCATTCTAAGAATCCCCATGAAGTAGGGACTGTCATCTTTACAGAGAAGAGTCACGAAAATTCTGAAGATAGTCAGAACAAGTTTTTAAATAGGTTAGGAAACCGTCTCATGGAGGTTGGGTCATAACTTCAATAGGGTCATTTGCCCTTAATGACCTGTTCTTCTTAACCCTTTCTCATAAGCCACTCTACAATGATGATAACACCACATGAAATTTCTTTTTTTTTAAATTATTTTTTAGGTTTTTTTTAGGGGGACACAATATCTTTATTTTATTTTTATATGGTGCTGAGGATCACACCTAGTGCCTCATACATGCTAAGTGATCACTTCACCACTGAGCCACAACCCCAGCCCCTACCACATGAAATTTCTGACATTAAAAAAGAGGCAGACTGCTTTACAAACATTTTATTTAATACCTCGCGTAGCCTTATTAATTCAGCACGAGGCTTATAGGGTTTGCCTACCTAGATTTTGAGAGGATAGGTAGATTTGATTAAATGGAGAACTTCAAAAGGTAGATCCAAGACTATTCCAGCACAGCCTGCTTAGGTCATATGCTGATGTGTGTGTGAGTCCACAGATCAAAATTATGTCCTGGGAAGTAGACCTGGAGATGGAGTTTCACAAGGAAAGTTCTTTGTGGGTCTTTTCAGGAGATAATCTGCAAGGTTGAGGGGAAGGAAGGAGGGGGCAGAGGGAAAAATGACTCTGTATTCCTGTGTCAATGAATTCTACAATTCTACAGAGAGCTCTGGAGTGGGGGTGGCTCTTCAGAATGCTTCATATATAATTAGGGTTAGGGTTAGGGTTAGGGTAGGGACCGGACTTTCTATCCCTTCAAAAGGTCATTGGTCATGGGCTGTTCCCTAGGAGGGGCTATTATCCCAGATGAAGCAATGCCCAACAGCTGAGGGTAACTCCCAGAGAATAGCTCAGCTGTGGGTCACTAGCATCTGGCATCTTGACAGCTGGGGGTGGAGTGTCAGTCCTGATGAGGGGATTTGGGTGTGACACTGGGTGTGCACACTGTGGTCCGTATCTGTCACTCAAATCCAGTTACTGCTTATCAGGAATTTACCCTTCCGGGGAACATCTATTGGATTTTTGTTGGTCTTGTTTCTTGGGAACTTACGAGTGACGGTTTGGTAGGAATGCTACAGCTCTTGATGCTAAAATTGATCTCAAGTTTATGTAGTTGACCTCAGGCCTCATTACTGCCCTTCTTTACCACTCATTCTAGATCCCCTTTACACTATTCGGGTCTAGACTAACCTGCTGGTGATAACTAACCCCCTAAGCCTGGGTTACTGGGTCTGTCTCTGGCCGTGGCTGCTCTATCTGTCCCTTTGCCTTTAAATGCTGAGCGTGGGAGCATCAGGAGACTCCCTGACTGGAGCCCCTGATCAGAAAGCACATCTTTCTACTTCTGTTTCTTGGCAGAGCCTGTGGACCAGGGTCAATTACCTGTGTCAAGATGGTTTATTTCTCTGCTTGCCTGCTGGGGTCCTGGCACGAGGATCCCAAAGTTATTGGTAGAAGCAGTAGCTTAAAGTTCAAGGGACTCCTTACTGTGCATGCAGGTAGAAGTCTTTCTCCTTTGGGAATTAGGATCTTTAGACCCACAGAGCCTGAGCTTGTGTGGACAGTAAGCAGAGATATCCTCAATCTTCTGTCTTGTGGGCTGGGGATATAGCTCAGTTGGTAGAGTGCTTACCTCACATGCACAGGGCCCTGGGTTCAATCCCCAGCAACACACACGCATACACACACACACGCATACACATGCACACACATACACACGCACACGCATACACACACATACACACACACACAAATTCTGTCTTGTGTTTGAGGTCCCACCATCTAGCCTTTGTTCTGCTTGATGTCCTACCTGCCCTCTAGACTCTGTCCTCACTCCTGCTCCTTTGTGTGCCCTTTCCTGTGTTTGGATCGCCCTCTTGACTTATCTGAATTGTCCATATTGTCTCCTCCATTCAGCTTTCAGGGATGGATCTGGTCCTCTGAATCCTTTCTTCCCTTCTTCTTTCTGCTTTGTATCCAACAGGCCCACAGTAAGCACAGGATGGATCTCTGCTTACTTCATTTGTGTATTTCTCCTTTTGCTGTATTTAGTTTAGGTTTCAAGAGAGCAGCCATCACAGTGCTAAAGAAAAGCACTGGCTAAATACCCATTTGTTGAATAATTATCATTTGTTTATTTGAGCCTTTCAACAAATAATTGGGGAAGTCTATATGTGTAGAGGACCCTGAGTGTGACTTTGGAGATACCACATTACTTGCCCTGGGCCTCAGTGTCATCATATATAAATAGTGTTGGGTTTGATCACTAAGGTCCCTTCCAGCAAGAAAAGTATATGATTCTAAGAAGCATGAGGCACAGTGCTGTCACCCAGATCTTTGAATGACTGGTGACTTCGTCTCTGTCACATATGACCAGCTTTTAATTTTAGTTGGTGATATGTGCAAGGAAGAATTGGCTTCCTCCCTTCCTTCTTTCTTTTCTTTATGTATTTACTGTCTGTCTCCCCTCACAAAACATGGGAGGTCCAGGGGCTCACAGCTCATGTTTTATTCACAGTTGTATCTCCAGTACTTATAAGAATACCTGGCACATGGTTAGATGTTCTGCAAATATTTGTCCCATGGATGAATGAGGTCAATTCAACCAGGAAAATCCCATTATAATTAGATCTTTAGTTAGTCTAGACTCCTTACCATCAGAAGAGTGCTTGTAGTTCATCCCATGGTCCACCTGGAGCTGCACCTAAGTTGGCCACAGCACCTCCAGCTGCTTAGCCATTGTGTTTGCCCAGTTCCTTGTGCCTTCGTGTTAGCATGGTGGCTTCTTAAAGCCTAACTTCAGGAACCCCATATGACAATGGCTCCAGCCTTGTGGAAAGGATTTAAATGTCAGTATAAGTGTTCTTTGAATCAATCTTCTCTCCCCTTCTAAGTAGGTCTGCAATAGTCATTTTGTGAACCTGTGGATGCCTGTTCGTCTCCCATGGCTGGTTCACTGTGATGTCTGGTTTGTGTGGTCTCCCAGGATATTGGTTGCTCATTTGTATAGTGGTTTGTTCCATCTCACTGCCTCATTATTTCCAAAGAAAAATAACATTCACCATTGAGTATGGCTGCAGATCTTGCTCTGCTGACTCTCTGGAGATAAAACAGCCCTGCAGATGAATGCTCACTTGAGGCCCAGGGCTAGTGGAATTTAGTATTGAAATTGAGTGCTCTGGGTAGGTGGTTTTCTGGCAGGGCTAGGACTTCTAGGATTGAAAGAAGAGTCAATCTTAATCAAATTGCAGGGCTAGGGCAAGGGGAGGGTGAGAAGATTGTTGAGTATGTGGCAGGGACTGTGTTGTGCAAAATTATCTCACTTAATCCCTTGCAAAACAAGGAGGAAACTGGTGCCCATTGGTTGAAATGCATTAGCAGTGAACAGGCTGACCTAGTGGCCAAACAGACCTGGCTGACCAAAATCTAGGGCTTTTCTCACAATACCATGTAGTGCCCAGAGCAGGGCCTGTAAATCATAAACAGTGTTCATTGAGTGAGTGAGTGAGTGAGTGAGTATCAGTCAAGTTTGTTTTACTTCTGTGCTGTTTCCATTTCGATGCCCCATTCCTCCACTCCAGAACTGTTAGCTACCCTCTCCCAACTTGACTATGGTGCTCCCCATGGTTTTGCCATGTTCTCTCCTCTCTAATCCACCTCTTATTCAAATGCTCAGCTCTCCACCCATTCAGATCTTCTGGTCTTGCTCCTAATTTTTTCCCCCAGGATCCTGTCTTTGCTAGGAAGTTAGTAAAATAATGTGTGTCCTAGTGTTTATATGGCTAGTGTTTGGTAAGTGTATTTACCAAAGTCCTTCTAGAAGAATTGTTTTTTAACCCAAAGGTATATCTCTCGTAGTTGTTGTTTAAGGGGCAATTGCAATTAAGAAGAGGAGATAGACTTCAGGTGGGAAGAAATTAGAATGTATTTTGGATCATCCCAGGTCCTCTGCTGCTTATTCTAATTATGTTGATCAAGGCTGGCTTGAGAGCGAAACCTAGGAGCAACCCGTATCTACTGAACAGGGAATTTGCAAATATTCCAGCTGCAAGGAATTGTTAAGTTTCGGGTGCTGAAGAACAAAAAAAACAATCCCTTTTCTGGACTTCTTTCCTTAATAAATAGATTTAATGACTAGAACGGGGATTCGGTTTTCCTAGCCCTTTAAGAACAAGTCACTCTATGTATAATGATGCACTCTATCATATGAACCTCTCATCAGAAGCAGGGAGGTGTTCATGAACTTCGAAGCCTTGGGACCCCAGACCAGCTCATCAGTGTCTCTCACTTTGCCTCTGCCTCCCAGTCTTTCAGTGGTACCTGTTCCCCAGGTGGAGAAGGGGAACTAGTCCAAGGCTAGCCACATGCTGTTTCTTCCCAGTGCAAGATGGCTCCACTAGTTCCTGGGATATCATCTTGAAAATTTCACTGCCTTCCATTTGGTTGCTTTCAGGCTAGTCTGGTTGGAAAATTCTCTTCTTCCTGGTGAGGTCTACCCTCTGGTTTCTGTTTGGTCCTCAGGAAGATAGACTCAGTCTTATGCTTCGATTACTCATCCTGCAGAGGGTTAATAATGCACAGAGCTCTGGTCCCTGGAAGCAAAGCTCAGAAGGAAGTCTAGAGTTAGTCCCCCAAACAGACCTTGCTAGCTGATGGCCTTCAAGTCCTCAAATACACAAAGGTGTGTTGACTGTGACTGAAGTCCAGCTATGTCTGCCCCTGGGTCTCGGCATCTTCATTTGGAATTTCTGGATCTGTGTTCAGGAACTCGAAGCACCATTGGAAAAAAATCTGTGTGTGTGCATGTGTACATGGGCACGCGTGATGGGGTGGGGTAGGGTGTTAGGAGGGAGGAGTGCTAGAGCTCTACATTTTTCTGTAACATGCAAAGAAGGAAGACAAGCCTGAGAATTTGGCAGAGTCCTCACGTAAAGTTGCTGCACACATCATTGCCATCATCACTAGATTTGATTAATCATTGAAGATGGAGTCCTACTTCAAACGCTCTTTCTTTGGACATAGCATCATTCATGTGTTCGGTTGGTATTTACAGACTGTCCACTGTGCGGATCATCCTACTGCTGTTCCTACATAGAATGCATAATCTAAACTACCTGTGAGTTTGAGAGCCACTAGAAGAAAACAGTGAAGGATATCAACAAAATAACAATAATTGTATCTACTACGGAGTGAGTGCTCCCTCATTAGCTAGATAAGGTGTGACTTACAGGACGCCCCCTCACCGCCATTTACCTAAACATCTTTGCAAAGTAGATATTACCAGAGATTCTGGGACCAGGCTGTGCCCAGCTGGGACTGCGGTACTGACTGCATAGCCTTTGATCTCTCCATGAAGCTACTCTGCATCCCCATGGGAACAGGGACAGAAATCAGAGGGCTGCACCAGCAACACTGTGGGTCCAGTCCCGGCAGCCTCACTGAGCATGCAAAGATCTAGTGGGGTAAGCTGAGTTTAGGCTGGCATCCTGGCAGAGGTGTCTCTTTGTTAGATAGTACAAGAGTGGAAAATTCAAATTTGTGGGGAAATGGACGTGGCCTTGACTAAGCAAATCTTCTCTCAGAGATTAAACAAAACAAACAAATAGAAAAGCTAGCTCCTTCCTCTCCTCTCCCCTTTTTATCATTCAAGAAGGAACAAAATCTAACTTAAAGGAAGTGGGAGTCCTCTGCATCTGGGTCTCTTTTTGCCTCTGCAGAGGGAAGAAAGCCAGTCTGACTACCGAGCTTCTTCCCCCTCCTCTCCTGCACTTTGTGGTTTTCATTTAACGAATGTTAATGAGACAGCATTGTAATCACCGGATTTTATAAATATCTCATCCGCAAATTGGACCACAAAACCCAAATGAGCCAGCTGAGCATCTATATTCCATGAGCTAGTGTTTCCCCCACAGTCTTAAACCAGAGGATGTAAAAACGTGTTCTTGCTTTGAAGCCGCTTGGGCCCATGGGTGTTGGATGCTGAAGACAACTGCTGTTCGCCTGGCCCCAACTCAAGTGGCTTGCTGGGTCTGAGCCTTTCACACAGTCCTGGGTGATGTAAGGGATTTAGGCTTGATCAATTATACCCTTTTCAAGTTAACGCTAGAAAAATGAGAAATTGATTTTTTTTGACGAAACAATATTTTAGAAATTCAGGATATAAAAATGGGATTTGACCTCTCTTATCAAGTCAGCTATCATCATGATGATTACAGTCTACAATTATGCCATATTTTGTATGTCACGGCCTAACGCGATCAGCTTGTCAGATTTGTTCTGGCAGAGGATGCTCTGTCCTCTGGATGATAAAGCATCCAGCTGTGACTGCTCTGTGGGGCGAGGGGAGAAGCAGGAGGATCCATCTTGTTTAGCAAATCTGCTAGAATGAGCGTCCTCAGACACGGGGCATCAGATTCTAATGATCCTGCTAATCTCTGCAGTGATGGGCAAAAGCCACATATTGAATACTTTTTCTGGAATTTTGGATTTTTAGCTGGTATTTCATATGTTACTCAATGTGCTCTTATTATGATAGCCAAATTATAACCAAATAATATAATTTCACAATAAATGAAGAGGTGACATATACTGCAGACAGTCTTATCAGCTTAACTGATGGATTAAATAGAATTTTGAAGGCTGGACTGGGCCTTTCTCATTTCTTTATCCTTAGCACCTGGCATATGGCCTGGTCCATAGAATAGGCTTAATTTGTGTTTTTAGAATATTTGTAAATAATTTTTCAGCCATGGAAATATCTAAAAAATATTTCTGAGTGTTTTCGATTGCAGTTCACAATATGAAAGAAATCCCTATTCTTCAAAATTTTCCGTTAAAAAAAAATGTTGTTCACTTTGGATAAGAGATGGCAAGGTGATTGGTTAACCTGAACACCTGAGTGACCTGGTTAAAAACATTCCTGGCAAATGAAACAAACAAAAAATATTATAATGAAAGAAGAACGTGAGAAATTGAGTTAAAAACCACGTCACAATGACTCCAGCAGCATCCACTTCTCTTCAGATGTGGGAACCTGAATGACCATAACTTTAACTTTCTTATTACCATTCATTCCCAGATGCTTAGCCATTTTTCTCAATGTCATTTCTTTAATTACTGATTTAAAATGTCATTAGAATCATATACTGAATTCTTGGACCTGCCCTCAGAATTTTTGTTCAAGAACAGAATACATTGATTTTTCCTGTCTACTCACTCACTAGAAATACATCTTTAATTATAGTCACTTTTTGTATGTTTTAATATCGGCCAAGGCTGGTCATTCATTACTGATCGTTTTTCAATAATTTGGGGGTTGTTTTCTCATAGTTATTCTTTAGGCTGAACTTAAACCATCATTTTGTCAAGTTCAGTTGTTCTATGCTTTGCTCTCTGCTTTCTAGTACCAAAATCTGGTTGGAATTTTGATTGGAATAAGGTTGCATTTATGTATTAAATTTGTGGGAAAATGGAGTAATTGTCGATGCCACGTCTCTCATTTTGATGTTGTACTTCCCACAGATGCCACGGAGACAACACAACAGAGAGAAAAACCAGTGGGCCATGTATCAGATGTGGGGAGCCTAGCACCTTCCCAGGTGTGACTACATGCTTATTTGTGCTGTGGTTCTCTCTTCTCGGTTGTTGAAAGCTATATCTTAAAAATAGGGGGACTTATTATTTATGATTTTTAAAATATTTTTAAAAATCTGTCTCTGTTTGTTAGGAACTCTAGGATTTTGTTTCAGACAAAAATGACATTATAACTCATTACTATATAGAGCACGTCTCAATCTGTTTAGGGAATAGGAAGTTGTGAGCGATGATGGCTTTGACTTAAAAAAGAAGACTCAGAAAGGCTGCAAAGAAATTCATCAGATGCAACAGCTGAAAAGTGGAAGCCATCAACCCAAAGGTCCATTGATAGATGAATGGATGAACAGAACGTGGTCTAAAAAGGAAGGAAATTCTAATTCAAGTTACAGCATGGATGAATCTTGAGAACCTTATTCATAGTGAAATAAATGAGTCACAAAAGGACTAATGCTATACGATTGCACTTACATGAGTAGTCAACTGCTCAGAAATTAGAGCGGTGGATTTTTAGGAGGTGGGTCTTTAGGGGAGTTTTAATGTATGCAGTTTCTGTTTGGGAAGATGAAGAAGTTCTGGAGATGAGTGGGGATGGTAACTTCACAACAGTGTCAATGTACTTAATGCCACTGAACTGTACACCTAAAAATTATTAAAATATTTCATTTTGTGTTTTTTTTTTTTTTGTGTGTGTGTATACATAATCTCCACTAAAACTAAGAAGCTAAGAACAGAAAGTAACCTGAAGGAAATATACTCCAGAAAGTGCTGAGTTTTCCTGAGTTGGAAGAATAAGGCAGCAGCAGAGAGAATATGCCAAAGGTAGAGATAAGAAGCCGATTGTGTTACTATAACAAAATGCTTGAGACTTAATACTTTATAAAGAAAAGAAACTTATTTAGCTCACAGTTCTAGAAGTCAAAGAGCATGGCATTGGTGTTTGCTTGGCTTCTTGTGAAGGTAACAGGTTACTCCATGCATGGTGGAAAGATGGAAAGGAAACAGGCACATGTGAGAGATCATATGGTGAGAGAGTGAGGAACGGGGGAGAGAGAGGCAGAGAGAGGGAGAGTGAGCAAGCAAGCATGCACAGGGTAGAAGTTAAACCCACATTATTATAAACCATTCTTATGGCAGTTAACCTCCTTTCATGGGAACTACCCAATCCCTTCACAAGGGTAGAACCCCCATGACCTAAGTACCTACCACCTTGTTACACTGTTACTTTGGGAATTAAATTTCAACATGAATTTTGGCATGAACATGCAATTTATAAATCATAACAACACAACTAAAATAATGAATGCGTGGATTACTTCCAAAAGTGTATGCCCCCTCCTCAGCTCGTCCCTATCCACCCTCCCATTCCCAGGCAGCCAATGATTCTGCTTCCTCTCACTATAGATGAGTTGGTATTTTAAAGAATTTTGTAATCATGTAGGATGCACTCAGATTTGACTTCTTCCACTTAGCAGGATTTTTTTGAGATTCCTATATATTGTTGAGTATATCCATAGTCCATTCCTTTTTACTGTTGAGCAGGATTTCTTTATATGGCTATACCACAGTTTTTAAAATTGATTCATTTGTTGATAGGTATTCTGATCATTTCCAGTTTTGAGTTGCAACAAACAAACCTGCTATTAACATTTGTGTCCAAGCATTTGTATAGACATATGCCTTATTTTCTTGGACAAATACCAAGGAATGGAATGGCCAAATCATAGATCAGATACATAATTCACCTTTTTAAGAAACTGCCAAACTGTTTTCCAAAGTGCTCGTACAATTTTACATTCCTACCAGCAGTATATGAGAGCACTATTTTCTCCATGTCTTTACCAATAGTGGGTAGAATCAGTCTTTTTAATTTTAGCCATTTAATGAATATATAGTGGCATTCCATTGTGATATAATTTGCACCTCCCTAATGGCTAATGATGTTGAGCATCTTTTTATGTGCTTAATCACTATCTGTATGTCTTTTTGAATCAAGTGTCTGTTCACATCTATTATCCTCACTGAAGTTTTAATGGCCACGTGCATGTAGTCCTGCATCACCAGTTAGGACCTCAAGGATCCCCAGTTACTGATTAAGTCGGCATCTACCCATACCGCCTTCTGACGGGCTTCGTGGAGTGCTTGGAGCTAGCCCCTCCATTAGTTTGTTAGGGCCGCTATAACACAGTACCACAAACGGAGTAATTTAAACAACAGAAATTTATTGTCTCTTAGCTCTGGAATCTAGAAGTCTGAGATAAGGGAGACTTCAGTGTTTGTTCCTTCAAGGGCCGTGAGAAAGGAGCTGTTCTGCGCTCCTCCGCTAGCTTCTGCTGGTTTGCCTACAATCTCTGGCATGCCTTGGTTTGTAGAAGCGCCAACCTATTCTCTGCCATCTTTACATAGTGTTCTCTTTGTGTTTGGGTTTATTTCCTAATTTCCCCTTTGTATGAAGACACCAGTCATATTGGAGAAGGGGCCTGCGCTACTTTCCTATGAAATTATATGTGCAATGACTTTATTCCCATTCTGAGGTACTTGGGGGAGAAATTCAACCCACATATATGCACAAGTTTGGGAGCAGCGAAGCTAATAGAAAACCTTCCCAAGGCACATGATGCTTCCCCAAGTGCAAGGCTGTGGCCCTGAAGGCTGGAGCACGGGGCACATGACCTGAGAGAAGTCCATTGGAGGATCCTACTGAAAACTGGGGCAGAGAGGAGAATATTTAGAGGCATACTGGTCTTCATCAGGTTAGAGGAAGTACCTGCTAAATAGAGGGAATGGGCAGGAAAAATCCCTCTGGACACTTCAGACCTTCACAGAGTGCCCTGAAGGCTGAGGACAGCGGGGCATGGCAGGTAGAGATGTTTTAATATAGATAAAGCCAAGGAAAGGACTGGAGAGCAAAGAGAACTTCTCAGCACCCCCAAATCTGATAGCAGAGCTGTAAAGCAGAGAGAGAGAGAGAGAGAGAGAGAGAGAGAGATGTCTTCAGTGATTTTGAGAACTGGTGGCTAGGCTTTCAAACATAGAGATCTTCAGAATTTTGCAAGGACTCAGCTCCCAGGTCTTGCTGAACCAAACATCCGGAACCTGTCTACAAAACACCTGAAGCTAGTTAATGAACTGAATCTAACTAAATCTACAGGAAAGCCCAGACTCAGCTCAATTTGGTTTTCTAGGCCATAGCTTGAAAGAGTGTACTCTTTCCTGGGTAGATATTTACTCCAATTGCTACTTTTAAAAAATATATCATAAGGAAATATCACAAGATAAGTGAAGAAGCAAGATGATATTATCCATGGTGAAAAGTGAGAACTGTAATGAATTAGGTCCAGAATCAAAGTTAGAATTGTCAAACATGGACTTCAAAATAATTATGGCCAATATGTTAAAGGAACTAGTGAAAAAGGTGGACAACATGTGTAAAAACATGGGGAACTTCAGCAGAGAGATGAAAAGTAGGACAAAGAAACAAATGTAAATGCTAGAAAAAAACTATAATATCAAAAATTAGTTCGATTGACATGTTTAACTGCCTATGGATATGGCAGAGGAAAGAGTATGAATTTGGAGCTTTCACTTTATCTCTCTTCAGAGGTGAAGAAGGATATATTTCAATGGTAAAAGGGTCAATTCATCAAGAAGACTGAATATTGCTAAATGTGCATCCACCTAAGAAGACTATGTTAAATTGACCTTCCAAAGGGAGAAATAGACTAACCTACAGCCAAATTGGTGATTTTGTAACCTCTCAACAGTTGACAAAACAGTAGAGAGAGAGGAAAAAAAAACAGTAATGAAGAATTGAGTAAAGCTGTGTTCTCTGAGTTTCCTGGATCTGTCTGTGGCTTGGTGTCATTAATTTTGGAAAGTTCTATGCCATTATAACTTTCTTGCACCATTTCCTTTTTCTTCTGGCATCCTGACTCTGCATATGCTGCATCTTTTGATATCCTGTGTGTGTGTGCATGTGTGTGTGTGTTTCACTACCTTGGAAAGATTCCATTGACCTGCTCCAAGTTCATTGATTCTTTCTTTGGCTGTGTCTAGTCTACTGATGAACCTATCAAAGGCATTCTTCATTCTGCTACAGTGCTTTTGATTTGTAACATGTCCTTTTCAAAAATAATTAATCAGGCTGGGGGTGTACGTCAGTGACAGAGCATTGCCCTAGCATGTGTGGCGGCTCTGGGTTCTCTCCCCAGCACAGGAAAACAAAAACAAAAACAAAAACAAAAACAAAACCCACCACCAACAACAGCAATATAAATCAAATTAATTTTTTTTAAAATCAATGAATAAAAGTTGTATGTATTTATCATGCACAATATGCTCTTTTGAAACAGGTATAAATTGTGGAATGGCTAATTAATGCTAATTAAAATATGCATTACCTCCCATATTTTTTTGTGGTAAAAACACTTAAAATCTACTTTCTTAGTGATTTTTAAGAATACGTTGCTGTATAATCAACTATGTTATATGCTGGGTCTCTTGAACTTATTCCTACTGTCTAACTGAAATGTTATGTCCTCTGGCCAACATTTCCACAACCCCACGTCCAGCCCCTGGTAACCACCATTCTCCTCTAGCCTTTCCTTTTGATTCTCTCAGTTTCTATCTATCTCCATTACCCACTTCTCCTGGCATATTTTCTTTAGTATAATCATCATCACTAGAATTCCCTGCCTGGACACCAACATCTGTGTCTTATCTGAGCCTCGTTCTGATGACGGCTTCTCTCTTCCGACCTTTCCTCTTTCATCTCGCTTTGTCTTGTAGACTTTTCTGGAAGTCAGGCAGGTTGTGCTGAGGTCTGTAGGCCCTAATGTGGGGATTTATGTTAATGAGCCTGGGACTTGGGCTGTGTTCAACATTTGCTGCAGTTACAGTGCCTGAGGCTTCAGCTTTTCATGGTGTCCTGTCTCTGTGTCCTTCTGACTTTGGGCTTCCCTAAGTCCACTCCTCACAGCCCTTTCAGCTGTAGGCCCTGTTTTCATGCTGGTGGCATCCTGGTGGGGTGACAAGGCCTAGAACTTTCTAACCTTAACCTCAGTCACCCGTGGGCCTGTGTCTCAGGGATATGACCTTCACAAATGCTTCTTCAGTGGGATTTCTTTTCTTCTCTGGCAGCAGGAACCTTACTCTATTTTTATTTTTTATTTTTGGTAGTCCCTACTTGTGTCAATCGTATTATTCCCTCTTAGGTGAGACAGAAAAGCTGCAGGGAGCTAAAATGAGAGGAATCCCCTCCCTTCAGCTGATGTAAGACCCTGGCAAAGTCTTTCCCCTGGAGAGGGGGCCTGTGTGCAGGCAGCCTCTGATTGGGTGTATTTTACAACCATCACCCTCCGTCTCCTTCCAGACCCACAAGCTGTATGATTTCTTATGATATCAATGAACGGAGTCAGTCTACAGCCCAGGTGACTAGCTGGGGAGAGGGAAGTTGATGCCATCTCCTTCGTGAGCTAACATCTGTCATTCATTGTCTAGGTTTAGTTTCCTCTTATTAAAAGAAGTGGCTGGGTAAGATGGTCAAAAAATAGGATGATCATAATGACATAGTGTTCAAATAATGAAGTCCTAGTGATAATTAGGCTAGGACAAGAGTCATGAAGTGTTCCTGTCTTGGGCAAGTAGAGATGAACAGTCCTATCAAAAGGGTCTCTATAACATCCAGCATCATACCAGGTGGCAGGGGTGGTATGGGTGGTGGTCTGGATCTGGGATTGGATTGTCAGGTGATCTCACAGGTCTGTCTTCTGATGCGCCGTGGGACTCAGTTAGCTCAGCTGTTTGAAAGGCAGCGAGAGGGATTTTAGAAAGGCCTGCAGCTTTCCCGTCAAGGCCCTGCTACCTTCCACACTTGGAGAACAGGAAAGACTTTCCAATAGGAAGGCATTGACATTTCTAGGTTAAAAACGATTGTTGAGATGAAGTTAATTTCTCAATAGGATGAAAAATGACTCCTGCTTTCTCCTGCTCTGATAATATGAAAATAACGAGTTTCCTTTACAGGGGTCACCCCTGTTTTCCCCATCTTTGGAGGCAACTGATGATTCTGTATTTGCAAAAGTAAAGGAGATTATAAGCTATTAAAGTCATCTCTGTGCTGCCAAATGATTTGATTGGACTGACGAGGATGTCCTAAGTGACTAGGTTCCAGCTGTTCTGAAATGTTAGAACATCAAGTTGATGGAATCCAACTTAGTAAAATAGACATATGACTAGAATTCAAGTCCTAGAAAACATTCAATGAATAATATGCATTTGTATATAAAGACCATAGAAAGTAGAAACAACTTAAGAGTATTTAAGAGGCTACTGGAAAATACTTCAAAAAGTTGTAAACCTCCCTAGGGTCATGGTCATGGTGGGATGGGGACTGGATTTAAATGAAGAAGCAGGTACCCTGCTCAGAATTAGGGGAACAGAGACTCTTATAAATATAGCACATTTATTTATAAATAAATCCACCTCTTAGATAATCAGCCAGGGCAGCTTTCTAATTTTTGTGTTTCTAAATAGGATCTCTTTGTCTCCAAACATGCCCCCAGGAGATCTATCATGGGATAATAATCATGAGGGGCAAATCTGGCCCCAGGTCTGTCCTGGGAAAGCTGGGTTGCCTGTGGGTTAAGGGCATGGACTTTGTCAGCATGACCTTGAGATATTAGTAATCGCCTCACCACCGATGATAAGGTAGATAAACTGTGTTTAAATCTTGTAGCATAATCCCAGCTACACAGTTCCATAAATTCCACTACTAAAAAATTAGTCCCCGGTTTGCACAGTGCTTCTATAGTCCTTAATCTTCTCTGTGCTGTTGAAGCTCTTTGGCAGTCTGATGAAGCCTGTAAACTATCTCTCAAAACTTTAAAAATGCAATTATGTTGAATATAACTATCAAAACATTAAAAATCAAATTTTGATGTATTCTTTGTGCTTCTTCAGTGCATTAAAGAAGATCTAGTGGTGGTTTTAATATCTACATAAATAGTGATGCATATATTATACTTAAAGATCTCTTTGGCAGTTTAATGTGGTATGAAAATATCTGGGGTTTCTTTTGGTGGCCAAGTCACAGACATCGCTAGTGTCATTGTGGTTTGCTGTTTACTTTCACCATTAAAGAAAATTTGTCCATTTATTTAGGAATGAGTCAAAATAAAGATATAATTTTTTTCCCATCCAGATTCCTGAGCTGCTTGTATTCTTTCTAGGGTGATCAGCTGTCGCAGTTTGCCTGGGAATAGGATTTTCCCAGGAATCAGGACTTTTAGCCAATAGTTGGTCACAAGTGATATCCAGGCTAAGCCCCCTTGATCTGGAAGCTCTGTAGTCAGATATAAATTAGACCAGAAGGAATTAGAATTAGCTCCAATTACCAACTTATCAAGTGATATAGTTCTTTGAAATCCACTTTGCTTTATTTTTTTTTCCCTTGTGGTCTTCAGTGTTCAGTGGACCTCACTGTGTTTCTGTTGTTTTTGTTGGAATGCTGACCAGTTAATTACTAATTATAGCACAACAGCGGTTATTTCAAATCTAAGCCGCTTCTGCCTTTTGATCAGGAACCAGGGAGTCAGAGGGATCTGAACTCTGAGTACAGCACAGGGTAGACCTAGACATACCTGGCAGGACAGTGCAGCTAGAGGTGGAGGAAAAGATGCTCCCAGCAAGGCAGGGAGGTGAAGGCACACACTGTTTCTGATGCCTCTGTGCTTTTTTTTTTTTTTATTTTTCTCATCAGAAAATGGGGCAGGAGCAATAGTTGAGGAACTCAGATTCCAGCTTTCCCTCTGTCACTTACAAGCTGTGTGAATTAGAAGTCAGGTCTCTCCTCTGACCTTTTTGAAATTAGTTACACTATTAATATTCTCTGGTTTTCAATCTGAGATGTACAGATTTTTAGCGCCCATTCACCTACCGAGCATCATTCCTTGGCATCTTGTTTCTAGAGGAAAGGAAACACACTGGGATTGCTTTGACTGAAACATTTCCCTCTCAGTCCCCGATTTGAACTGGGTGTCAAGGTGTCTGTTACTTGTCTTGGAGCTGCAGGTTCCTGCTTGGCAGACTTCTCACCAGGAGCACTGTGGATATTGATGGTGCACCATTGTCCTGGAACACATCCCCAACCCAGATGATCCTCTTTGGATGGGCTGGCTCAGTCGTTCCCAGGGACTTGGCTTAAGCTTGGTGGGTACCACTGCGAGCCTGGGATTGTGGCTTGTGCATCTCAGTGGTGATCTCTAGTTACAAAGTAATGTGAGGTTTGGAGTTGTAATGAATTAATTTATATAAGGACAGAGAAGAGGGCACCAAGATGGGAGCTGAATGGGGGGTAACTTTGGGGTCAATATGTGAGGATGTCCAGTGCAGGCAGAGGAAAACAAATGAATGGACTTCCCCCAAATGATGGTGGGATCACATCTTGAGAGCCTCGTAGAAAAATGGCAGTCCATTTAGGGTGCTATAACAAAATAACCTAGACTAGGTAGCTTATAAACAACAAAAATTTCTCACAATTCTGAAAGTTGGGAAGTCTAAGATCAAGGTGTTGTCAGACATGGTGTCTGGTGAGGGCCCTCCTCCTGCTTCATAGATGGTGCATTTTAGCCATGTCCTCTTGTGATGGAAAGGAGGAAGGCAGCTCTCTGGGGTGCTCTGATGAGGACACTAATGCCATTCATGAAGATTCTGCTTTTATAGCCTAATCTCCTCCCAAAGGTCCTACCTCCTAATACCATTGCTTTGGAGATTAGGGTTCAATATACAAATTTCGGGGAGACACAGACACTTGGGCCTTAGCAGACCATTTAAAGGGACTGTCAGAGAGTCAACCTTACCAACAAATAGGGACAGTCGAGGTTTTCAGCAATAAGGAACATGGGGAATGACAAAGATTAATGAGAATGATAGAGTTCTCATCAGTCTCTTCTTTAGATAGTATCCAGATCAAATTGCCCCTCCTCCTTCCATACCTAAGACTCACTGAACTTCCATCTTCCACAATCCCCCTTTCCCACAGTGTTTGCTGGATATGTCATGTAGAAAATCTCCTCTCTTAGTTAGAACTGGATTGGAGTGAGAACAGATAAGCCACATAGTGCTTCCTGGCATAAGATCAATTCCTGGTGTAGACATCCAGAGCAGGTGGGTGTATGATGTGGTTGATATGTGTCTGGGTTACCCTTGGCTACCTGCATGGAAAACCAGGCAGGCCCTTTCTCATAAAGACCTTCACATCACTCCTAGGAACGAGCCTCCAACCTTTCATTCTGGTTTTGAACAACTTTCCCATACATGGCCCATGCTGGGGGACATGGTGCTTCCAATAGGAGGCAGCAAGACCTATGGTTATTGTAGTTTCTGATTTCCTATTGAACTCTCACTTTTCTCTCTTTTAAGTCACTCAACCATCCTCCTTTACTATCTTCTACACGTTGTTAAAGATGGTTTCAATGTGTCCCATGTCTGAGAAAAATATCTCAGACTAAATTTCCACTTTCATTCCCAATAGACTCTGCTTGCTGATTAGGTCACAAGGTTTCTGGAAGCTAAATCAGACATATTAGTGTTTGTGACTAAAGTTGTTTAGATCTATATCTATATATCTGTGATAACTGCTGCAAAGATGAGAATGAGTTTTAAATTGATCTTCAAGGTGTTGAACAATGGGGTCCATGGAAACACTTTAGACATTTCTTCTGAACTTATCATTTCATGTCATAGGTTGGTCAACCTTCATATTTTCTCTATTTTTGCTTTTTCTTTCGATGTGGTGCATGCACCCCAGCTAGAAAACTCACTTACACAAGATCAATATCCCTGGCACTGAACATCTCCTTGGTGTGGGAAATGAGTTCTTATGTATCAGGAATGTGTTTAGAATTTGTTGATTTCGGAGGGGAATGTTTGATTTGCTTCTAAATCTGTTGTTAGAAGAACATCCATTTCCTATCCACAGACCAATGGAGAGTTTTATAAAATCTAATTAATTTGAGGACCTAACTCCCATCACCCAATAATGCTGTTGGGCTTTTGTAGAATGGATTTGTCACTTTAGAAGAAGAATGATTACACTTGGGGTGCATCTGAGTCTGTGCATTATTGAATGGTGTTTGTGGACTCTCCTCTGTGGGCCCTTGAGTTTCTTTGTGTCTGGATACTGATGTAAATGAATGTAGGAGGATAAATTGTGGCCCTCCAAAGCATGTCCCCCCTAAAAGCCCAGGAAGTGATCTTATTTATAATAAGGATCTCTGTGCAGAGTGATGACAGTAGGCAGCTTGAGATGATGGACTTGGGTGGCCTGTAAGTTCAGTGGTGAGTCCTAACAAGAAGAGAAGACAGTGGTGGAGATCGGAGTTTTGCACCTACAAGTCAAGGAATGCTAAGGGTTCTGGCAGCTATCAGAAGGAGAGAAGCACCAGACAGATTTTCTCAAAGCCTCCAGAATAAGTCAGCCTTGCTGATACCTTGATTTCAGACGTCTGGCCTCCAGAACTATGAGAGTAAATTTCTGTTGTTTTAAACCATCAAGTCTGTGGCAATTAATTATGACCACTGTAAGAAACTGATATGATGAAGGTCAAATGAGAAGTATTTTTCCATACTAGTAAGGAGCTTGTTACCTAAAGCAGGTAGCTGTGTCAAACTGTGGCCTCATGGGCTAAATCTGGCTGCTGCCTGTTTTTATCAATAAAGTTTTATTGGAACACACTGTGCTTACTCATTTTTGTATGGCTGCTTTTGTGCTACAACAGGGGAATTGAGTGTTTGTGGCAGAAACTGTAAAACCCACAGAGATGAGTATATTTGCTAATTTTTTTTTTTTTTTTTTGGTGAAACACAGATTTACCTAAGAAAGGGACAATGGTAGAGAATTTTTTGGCGATTGCTTTGGCCACCCTTTACAATATTTACCTTGACAATCTATATGTTAGTATTTTGAATTTGCTTAAAGTTACATCTTTTCTGTAGAAGTAGAGATATTGATTAAAAGGGGTTTGACAAAAACAGCAGATCCATAGGATTTGTGTAGCCTCAGGGTAGATTGTTTGGTTCAACCTCCTTATTTTGACTTCCTGGACTTAATGTGAATTGGAAGCATTATTAGGTTGGCAGGATTGAGTAAGCAATAAACATACTCTTAGAATAAAGAAAAGAGCTATCTATCATGGTATTGAAGGCCCGTCTCTGAGATGGTCCTGGGTGCCTCTTATTTGATTAGTAATGAGAGTGTGATTGGATGGGCTTTCTCGGGTGCATGAGGTTCTCCTGGTTCCTAAATGAGATGTGGTAGCTGAATTTAAGTAGCATGCAACAATAGCTTATTTGTTTACTTTAGTATATAAAAAAGTGTTATTTCTCTGTTGAACAAGTCATCCTCAATGATGATGCATGTTTTTCTCTGAATTTTTACAAGTTTGCTAGGGAAATAAAGATTTAGGAATTTGATCATTGAACTTCTATATGAACATCTTTATTTGGCTTTGAAAAGTGGCTACTCTGAACACTATACATATACTCAGAATGTCACAGGTAAATAGGGGCTTGGAGATTCTGTGAATCCAGGGTTCATTTTCGGGTGAAGAAATTGAGGCTTAGGGAGAGGAAGTGATTTTTATTACAAAAATTAATTGAAAATACACTTCAAATAACTTATCCAAGGAAATAATTGGACATTTAATTACAAAAATAACAATTAAAAATCGCAAATAACCTAAATTTGAGAAAAAAAGAACTAAATTGGAAAAGATAATGGATAATTAGTTAAATAAGCTATGGTACATTTATATTCATTCTGTGAATTTATCATAGAATATTTAATGACATGAAAAGATGCTCTTGATATATTCTTCAGGAGAAGAAGCAGAAAATACAACAGAATATCTGGAGCAGAGAAAACACACTCAGGTAAACAGGTGAAAGGTTTAAGTGGTTTTTTAAGTTTTTTTTTGCTTATCTCTGTTAATATGATCTCAATAACTTTTTTGTAATAATAAGTAAAATAAAGTAATAAATGACAAAGGAAATAAAATGAGCAAAATGTCTTTTTAAATTATTTAGAATTGAGGATTATTAGATGACATAAAAATAACCTTCTTGCCTTTTTCTTCCTGTAAAAATTGGTAAAGTACAATTGTTGCTCATTAGGAGAGGACATTTGTACAAATCACTCTCTCTCCCTGGCTTAGTTTCTTCATCTGGAAAGGAAGGTTGAACTCCTTCTCTAAGCTCCTGATCACCCAGGACACTCTGCATGGTATACACAGTGTTGAGAGTAACCTCTTCCTTGAGCTAATTCACTTAACAGGAATCGCATATCTTGGATGGGGGCTACCTTTGGGATTGAGCCTGGTTTTCAGCTACCTCTGGCCCCTGGGGTCTTGTGGAAGCCCTGTGGAATAGGTGTTCACACTCTTGCTTAAACCGAAGCAGAAAGCCATGCTTCTTTACTGATCTGGGAACTCTGGGGTCATGTTGGCCTTTTTATGAAGGGGGTTTCTCTTTTTTAATCCTCTTTGTCTTGATCAAGCAGTGGTAATACATTTTCTTAGGAAAAGAATTCTATTTTAAAATTTAATTTGTACTAATCAGCCCCAGGCAGAAAGCCTGCAATAAACTTGGCGTCAATTTTATGTCTTGCTGAAGTTTGTTTTAGAACAGTGTGCCAGCCCCACTTTCTCTCTCTCTGACATGGGGGTGGGGGCTAGAGAGGAATATTCAGTCTGACAGATACTTTTCAGAAAATGTAACCCCTGCATACTTCATTTGGCCTCTAAAATTTTAATTTGTACTAGAATTTAATGGTGCACCCCCCTTTCCTTCTCTGTTCTTCCCCTATATCACCAACACCTCAAGCTGTCCAGGATCAAAGGTATTATCTTGTAATGTGTTCAACCGTTTCCTCAATAAGACTTTATTTCTCCAGCAGAGGCATTATGATTTTGTTAGTTTTGAATCCTGTTCCTGTCTGCCTGGTGTTAAACATAGTGATTGACAAGAGTGCTAGATCCGAAACACAGCAATCCTCTCAGATGCAACCATGCCTCCTGAGGGAAGGGTCCTTTCAATCTGTATTTTTTCTTTTTTTACCCTACTTGGGTTTGTCCTTTCAATGTAAATTGTAGTCAGCCAGGGATACAAACTGGATGTGTTATGGTGCACTCATATGCTGGGATATTGTTGATGTTGGAGCATGGATATTGAGAAAATTAATTCCTATAATGGTTCATTTGTTCATTCAATCAACAAATGTTTGTTGAGTATCGTTCATGCTTATTGACTATTGAATGTGGTTAGAGAAGATCCAGGACTTTTGGTGTCTGTGTTGTTGGTACAAAATGGGGAGAGAGAGAAGGAAAAAGTTGAAGTGATGTATAGATTACATCCATCCATCCTATAAATAGTGATTGCAAGTCTATGAAACACTTCACATCCAGGGACTACAGGCAAAACATGACTGAGAAGGGCCTAGTTACCTGCTTTGTATAAGATGGAGTTTGTAACACAGTGGAAACACAGACAATGACTTAATAACATCGTTTCTAGTGATGAGAGACACTGTACAGATGTGCAGCTTTTCATCTCTGTGATAAAAAATACCTGATAAGAACAAGATAGAGGAGGAAAATTTTATTTTGGCCCACGAGGTCAATTTCATCACTTTGGGCCCAAGGTGAGGCAAAACATCATGGCAGAATGGTTTGGTGGAGGAGGGTTACTCACCTCAAGGCGGCCAGGAAGCAGGGAGAGAAAGGGGAAGGAGCTGCAGGAAAAATGCACCCTTCCAGGGCACACCTCAGTGACCCAGCCCTCCAGCCGTGCCCCACCTGCCTACAGTTACCCCACAGATAGCTCTCACAGTCTCATCATGTCACCTCTGAATATCCCTCCATTAACACAGGAGCTTTTGGGGGCATCTAATTTCCATACCATAATAGCAAATGAGAACAATCAAACATTTGAGAAAGGGGACAGAGGCTGTGTGGCAGCCAGGAAAGGCTCTATGAGGAGATGACCTAACAAGAGACTCAGGAGGGGGCAGCTGCTCGTTTGGCTCCTCAGCAACTCTATGTGCAGCATGGATCAAGTCCCTCAGTTTCTCTCCCTCACAGAACTCTTGGTTCAATAAAATGATGTTTAATCATAACAGTGAAGAGTAATGTATCATTATTGATAATGTGAAGCCCTTTTGCATTTAAAGACCAATGGATAAAGTTTGCATGGGGCACTTTTGGTATTTGCATCTGGTTCCTGGCTGCAGACAACTAAGCTCAGGCCCTGTGTGGAGTCCCACAAACCTCTGGGAGAAGCCCTCACAACACTGAGAATGAGAAAACAAGTTCTTCACTGTATGAAGCGTGAGGGTGTTAGTGGGTGCAGGCAGGGAGCCGGTGGGGTATCCTCCAAGTGGAACAGAGTCAACCAGCAGTGTTTTCCAATGCACAATAAAAGTTTATTTAAAAACAATGCATTCAGTACTGTGTTTGGCACATGAGGCAACGGGGCAGGCACATTCACACTTAGATACATTTGGAGAGCTGTCAAAGCAAACCATTGCATTTTCTTCACAGACTACAGTCACAATGTACACGCAGTTACCTCTATGAAAGATGATCGTCCGTATTCACCAGGAAGGCAGAAGATATTTACATAGTCCTCAGTCCAGCAGTGCTGGCTTCTTTCAGGTCTCTGTGGCCCTCACCAGATGGCAGCTGTTTCCAAGGGCAGGAGAGGCTGCCTCTCCCAAAGCAGGTGAGTATGACTTGTAGGGGCCACGGCTTCTTCCAAACAGCAAGATAAATGGTGCAGTTGGGAAGGAGCAAAGCCTTCCTTCTAAGTCTCTCAGCATAAAATTGCATTTTCCAAAACAAATGCATCCAGTGTGTGGGGGAGGGCGCCAAGGTAATAGCAATATGAGGCATTTCTGTTTCCTGATACATGCTTCTTCAATTCTTTAATTTACATTCGGTGTTCTCCTGCCTTTTCCCTTTTGGTTTCATCATTACTCTGTAAAGAGCTTTGTTCGTCATTCTGCACTGACATATCATTTCCTTAAGATGATGCTAAAGTAAAATGCTGAAACCAAAGTAGGTTAAGTGAGAGAAAACATCACAAACATTCTTTTGTCTTGACTTCTGGTTTATGCTTCCACAATCGATTGTCAGCTTCCCACCCAAGGAATAAAAGTGGCATGGTGTGGTGTAAAACCACCAACTGGGGGGCCCACACTGGAATTCCAGGTGGACAGACAAGTCACTCTGACCTTCTGAACCTCACCTCTGCATGGAGGATGAGGATCTGCCATCTAGACCTGAGATGATGTCTAGCTCTGTCGGGTTCCACTGCAGACTTAGGTTACTATCCCATATAACTAAATGATCCTGCATTGTGATGTGTCAGAGTGTTGTCCTGTGTGCTATTTTCAGTGCTAATTGCTGATGCTTGCTGACTGCATCTCAGTCTGTCATAAACCCCTCCCAGGGCTCTTGGCTGTAAGGCTGCTTTTCTGCACGGTGTGGGTCCAGATCTGGATCTTGCAACGTGGTTAAACAGCATTACTAGCATGGAGTGCAGTTATTCTAAGTCTTGCAAAATGGTCTAAGGGAAACCTCCCCTCCTTTTTGCAAGTGAGCGAATGATTTTATTTCACTTCTATACTTATTGTCCAAACTCATTGTCTCCCATGGTCTACCAATTTTTCTTTTCTACCTTCTTATCCAAAAAGTGGCTAGTTCCACAAGACTGGATTTTCTGTAAATTTATTCATAATATAATGGGGCCTACCTGTCAAGTCTCATGTGCATGTAGCTGAGGACTTATCTCTTTGGTGTCAGGAAAAGAACCAGAAGATGAAGGTGTATTTTGTGGTTAGTTACATACAATTTGTTGAGAACACAGAAAAACACCAGAACATACACCTGACTCATTTAAAATAAACCTAGGTTGCTGAATATAGAGAAACAAGCTCATTTCCATGATTGTTAAGAACAGAAAACCTTTTAAAAATAATATGGCAAATGTTTAATTTGAGTTTCAAACATTGACAATGTGGAAACCCCTTACAGAACTTGTAGGATATTTTACTGCAACAAGAAAGTAGATTTGGTCCTTCATGATCTAATTTTGATTCATTACATGAATAAAAAACCTGTGGCCATTCACTGTGTTGAAAAATTAAGTGCATATTTTTTTCCAGCATTGCCCTCCAAAGGGCTTAATTAAGACCACCTCAGAATCACTTCTACCAGAAAAGCTGTCCATTTTCAAAGCTTCTCTGTGGATGACCAGTGTATCTGATTTCCAAATCCTCAGCAGGGAGTATGTGCACAACTATTGGTAAGGAAGGACAGTCTCTGTGCTGCCCAGGGCCAGAGGACTGCTATGGTTATGTGTTTGTTTTTTTTCATAATCCAGCTTTGCTAAGGGCAAAGCATCACATGACCCCTTCCTCTACAAAGTTTGCCCACTCACCCACTGAGTTGCCAGAGGTGTTTTGAATCAGTGGTGTTTCTTGACCATTGGCGGCTGTTTGAAGGGTAAATAGAGTCCCACTGTGTATACATGCAAGCTACAGGCATGGTGCTCAGTGGAGTGTCCCCTGTTGGGGTACAGACCTTGAACCACAGAGCCTTTGCAGGTATGCGTGACCAGGTGAGCTGAATGAGTGTCTTGTTCTTTCTTGGCTCCTTTCATTTCCTGTTTTTTTGAATACCTGTGAATTTTGTGCTGTGTCAGGAGGAGGATGAGCAAGTGAACATAGAAAAATACAGAGTTGGGAAAACAGGTAATGGACTGTAGGATTAAAAAGCAAATAAACAGAAGATCAGTCAAATGTGGTTTCAACTGGCGGTTAAATTACAGAATGTTTACCTGGAGGAATACTCTCTGAAATTAGAAAAGTGTGGCTGATAATCTTGAGTGCTGAGGAGTCTGTTGAGGGGATCCAAATAGCAAGTGGCTAGGAAAATTTTTGAATGACTTAGGGATTCAGCCTAAAGGACACAACATGCTCTTTTACAAAAAATTAGTGACCCTGGCCTAGGTGAAAATGCTTCCCTCCAAAGCCACTGCCAGCCTCTTCTGTTGGGTACTCACTGACTTGGAAATTGTTCAGGCAGTGCTGTGCTGGAGCCTGCTCATGTTATGCTGAAGCCAGCTCTTACTGGCTCTTGAAAACGTTTTTGCAGTTTGAGCTGGTTGACATTAAGTTAGTAGCCGAAAATCGGCTATGCTGAAAATATTTACACCGCAGAAACTGGTAAATGCGTGTTCTCCAGAGCCAGTTGTTTAACATGTGGCAGCACATCAAAGGGCTAAAACTGTTTCTGAATCACACAGAAGGGAAATCAGAGGAGCCCTTTAGTACCTCCGATGACAGAGGCTTTGCATGTGCACATCGATAGAAAGAAGCCTGGCTAAAACTTCATTAGAACTGTGGCACCTTCTCCAACAAAGGCTGGAACAAGGCAGCTAGAATAAATGACCCTCTTTCTTACACTGGTTTGGTCTTAGAATTTTAGCCCCTTGAATTTCTTTTTGGATTGGTTTCATCGCTGGAAGACCTTTGCATTTTGGGCAGTACTTGGAGTTTGAGAAATCAGACCCTTCAAGAAAGATTTTAGGCCCTGTGAATTGACTCTCAAATTGAATCTGATTGAATTATGTAAATTCCCTGTTTCTCAGTCTGTTCATTTGTAAAGATGAATCACCTGAGATCTGCCCCTTAGTTTGAAATATGGAGTGGAATATAAAGAGCCAGCCTTGGGGTAAAGTATATTAAAGCAATGCTCCCCACTTGGTCCTCAGGTTTCCATCCATTCTGACTAGAATGAGCAATTATCATTTGCTTATGGATCAGTGAATGGTCAATTTAGCTGGAAGAGTTGACTGGTTGAGTCCTGTGTCTACATGGCCATGTATTGTGGCAACTCTAAGGAACATCTGATACTAACTGTATGAGGACTGATGAGGATTCAGCTACCGTGGTTGGCATGCTATATTTGACTGTGCTTTATATTACTGGTTTCCAAACACAGGCCACATCAGAATCATCTGGGAACCTTTGTAAGCTGGGCTTATTCTAAGATATGAGCCAAAGGTTTGGGGTGAGAAATTAAGAGTGGTATTTTCAAGAGTTCCTTATTTCATACAGCTTTGCTTGCTGATGGGTCAGTGGTATAAACCAGGTTCTTACTTCAGAACTCTACCATAAACTTAGAGTCAGTTATTCTGCAACAGGTCTTTGACTATTTTTCTACTGTAATCAACACCAAGAAAATGAGCTTTGTTGAGGATAAAAATGTCTATTCAAACACATATATCTTCAATAGTCATCACAGTAAAAATAAATTTTCAGAAATACTGACATGATACAATAACGACATTCTAAAACAATAATGACATTCCCATTTCAACTGTTACATCTGCGTGGCAAAGCAGCCTAAGTGTGAGAGGCATAGTCACTTTGGTCCTTGATATCAATTCATCTGTGGCCTTGATTAATTGGACCACAGAGTCTAGACAGGTCACTCAGCAAGCCAAAGTGCCCTAGATCTCTAGCACCTGTGGTGTTCCCTCTGGGCTCTTCAGCCACATGGACACAGTCCCAATTCCCTTTGAAAACAAAAGGTCAGTTGTACATGTTGTGGAAGAAGCAGAAGCTAAACAGAAACTTTTGCCTGGTACATGCAAGTAATTACAAGAAAAAAGGACCTAAGAATCCAGAATTACCCAGAAAATTGCTCATTCTATCATTCTGAAGAAATGAAGATTCACCAAAATTGTTATTGTTGGTACAACTTCTTAGCATATTGAACTAAATATAATAATTCAAAGTCTGATGTTGAAATTACTTATAATAAGGAAAGCATTTCTGAGCTCAAGAGATCCCTGCTGCAAAGTAGACAGAAAGAAAAATGGGCAGCCATTCTCAGCCTTTGGCTTCTAAACTATGCATACCTGTTACTAAAACAAGGTTTTATTAAGATGAACTGAGTATTGAATAGGATTTCCATTATCAACTGTGAACTATCAAAAACTGAATTGTGATTTACCAAACAGTGATCACCAAGGGGTTCTTCTTTCGTTTCAGGGGAGAAAGTGGGTGGTTACCAGTGAACAAATGTATCCTTTATTTCTCTGCATTGAGAAATAATTTTCTTTTTTTTCCCTTTACAACCCTTCCAACTTACTTTTTGTGCCCTAAAGATTCCAGACCAAAATCATGGTCCCTTTGAGTCTATCTTCATTTGATCCTGGTAAGTCCAAGATGAGATAAATTTCTCCAAATTATGCAATCTTGGGCTGTCACTTAGCCTTTCTGTATCTCCATTTTCTCATTTGAAAAGTTGAGAATTAGGACTGGGGAAGCTTATATGCGCTTATCTTTCCAGTGTCCTAGTACTCTGCAGTCTGATCCCCGATTCTGCTGACCTCAGGGCAACAGTGCACTGCTGTCTGAGAGTGTCTAATATTTAGTGTCTTGCTTAAAATTAAAGAAATGTTCTTCCATTCCTTGACTTCCCCACCAAATTAGGTTTGTCTGGGGACTCACATTCATGTCTAACTGGTGACCTATGCACAAGGAGACTGGTCCTTTGAATGTCCTTGCTGTAGCTCCACAGTCAGGTGCCTGACATCAGGGTCAGACAGATGGCACAGTGGTCACAGTAAGCACTGCTAGGCACACAGCACTTTCCCAATGATCAAGGGCACAACAATGGAGGAACCACAGAAGTTAATCATCAAATATGGGAAAGAAACTCTGGATGTGGGAGAAATTCTTGACATTACCTTTAACCCTGTCTCCTGGGATCTACATGTCTGTACACTGGGGGTCTAGCATCAAGCAAGCTGCCAAATGTTAGTTGTTTTTCTTTCATCTTCTGCAACTTAATTGATTATTTGTGTTGGTGTCATGGACAGAATTGGGAGCCTTATGGTGATATTTATTCCCGTAGGTGAACGTGGGCTCTGCTCTAAATATTCTATAAAGGGGAACGTTGCTGACAAAAGAATGTCCTTACCCTAGAACCAACAAAATGAGGTCAATGCAAAAGCCAAGGGGTGTGGACCTATAGTGAGTCAAGTAAGAGGCCCCTGTGGTAAATCTTCCCAACTCAGTGCACTTGACTCTGCAAGCCTGGGAGCTATGGGAAAGCCAGCAAACTCTGGTTACTGACAGCTGCCTTTCTAATCAGGACACACAGAAGCCACCATGTCTTTTGGTTTAGATGGTGGCTATATAGGTTAATCTTTGAAACAATCTTTAAAAACAAAGAGATCTTGTACGATTCACTAGAGGCTGCTTTTCTCAGTGTTGGAACTGCAGGTCAAGGGCATAACCAACAATACAACAATAGTAAAGGCTACTATATGTTGAGCACTTACTATGCACTGAAAATTGGGATAAATGCTTTACCCACATATTGCATCTAATTTTTTTGAATAGGAGGGGAATGTGAACTACAAATGAAAAAATTTATCAAGTCTGAGTATTGTGGTTAACCAAACAGGACGGCTTAGAATTTTCTTCACCAGATTTGTCTTAATAAAGGGGAATGTGGTCTTTAGGTATCACCTTCAAGAAATCCTGTCTAGAATTAGGGATGACCTCTAAGTCCTTCTGGTTCTGGAGATAAGTCCATTTCCCCCACTATTTTGAGTTCCTGTTAAATACAGCTGAAATGATGGTGGGGGAAGGAGAAGGTCCTGTCACTCCTAAGATGGAAAAAGCATTCAGTGAGATTAAACAACAACAACAAACCTCTCAGAACTTAAAAAACAAACAAAGCTTTAAATTGAGATGAAATAAAATTTAAATAGTCTGCCTTGGAACAATGAACTGTTTTTAGGGATCCTGGGTTTTTTTTGTTCCTTCAATCTGCATGGTTCAAAATGTCTATGTATTTATATTTAGTAAAAACTAATAGGTACATTGGGATTGAAACTCCAGAGTCAGAACCTGGCGCGAGGAATATGGGCATTAAATCACTCAGCTGTAACCAACTGAACTAAGTGCTCAGGAACAGCCAACTACGCATTTCTGTCAGTTATCAATCTCTCCGTGATTCTAACCCAGCGCAGCCTGAGAACAGCAGGATTGTCTTCTTTAAAGTGACAGGGAACATACCACTGAACTTCAGAATGTTTTAAATATCTTCCCTCATAGTTTCTTCATATATGGAATTGTTTTAGTTTCCTGTTTCAAAACTTCTATTCCTACTTCTTCCCATTTATGTAGATGACGGCCATACATGATAAGTCATGTCACAGTAGGTACCGTGTTTGAACCTGAATGTTTTTCTTTCACTTTCTTTCTTTAACCTCTGGATCTATCCAGCTGCTCTGAATAGCTCCCTGAAGCTTTAGGACCACGCAGAACATGAACATAAGGATCATGTCTTTCCTTATTGTATTTGGCTTAATTTTAGGCATGATCTTACTTTCCCAAAGAGGGGCAGTGAACTGACAACTGAATACAGCAATTATTTTTCATGGTATTTGTGATATTGCAAGCAATCTAGATGAGATTTCTGGAAAAGAATAAACTCTCCCACTCAAACATATAACAAATGTGCTTGACTGGCATTTGGAAAGAAACTTATTAAAATTTAACATCAACTTGGCCAGACTTTGGGCTGAACTGGAAGAACAAAGTGCTGCTCAGTAAGAAGTCAGGGGTGGGGGTGATACAATTTCTACTCCTAAGGCTGAAATAATGAAAAGGAGAATGGCCAACTAATTCCTCCATGGCAAGCCTACATAATCTCAAATTCCAAGGACTATTTAGTACTAAGACTTGCCACTGCACAATGGCTTTCTCTTTTGAAATACTTAACTTATAGGCATATAGATCTGATTTCAGGGGAACTAGGGAATATTCAGTGTCTACAAGTGTCTCAAAACAAACAAACAGCAGGACCCTGAAATGCTCTCACCTTACCATTATCCACAGGGGGTGGCCTGGCTGACCTTCAGCCTTCCTCTCTAGCCCTGCTGGTTCTCAAAGTCTCCAGATGTACAACATGGTCACCCCAGCATAGTGTAGACAGGACAACATAGCAACATCTAAACAGTCTTTTTCTTCCTTCAGTGTCCCAGGCTCTTCAACTGACTCAATTGCCTCTGTAGGCTGAGAAGATGGTTTGGGACTATGGGAAACACCAGGCCTAGGCTGCAATGCCCTTGCAGATGTGGCAACATTGTTATTATCTGCCATAATCACATCCATGTCAAGAGATGCAATGCCACCCACGCCATAGGCTTTCTTTGTGATAGTGAAAGATGACCTGCATTATATGCCACTCACCCCAGAGAGACCACCCTGCTGCAGAAGGACCATATGGATGAGTGAGGACTTCATTAGATGCATTTCTTATAAAAATAGTCATGAGGGGATTCATCATGATTTTTCTCGGTTTGTCATGAAACATCAAAGTTACCCAGAACCTTGAACACATCAAGTACAGATGCAACACACACAAGCAAAGCTAATTCAATAGGATTCCTAGCAAATTATTAAACTCCGTGGTTGTGGGGCAGGGGAATGGTTTCAGGGAGAGGGAGAGACATGACAGGGGGTGGGGGAGCAACAGGGAGAGAGGGGGAGGGGAAGGGAGCCAGAGAGGGAGATATGCAAACCAATTTTTTGTTTCCATTTTGAAGAGTCTGATCCCACCAGCAAAACAGATTCTGCCCCAATTGGCCTGAGGCCTCTGATTACAAGGACTGTATCTGAGCAGAGCTGCAGAAACTATAGCTCTAGTCCTCATCAACAAGGGAGGCAGTTTATTATTAAAATACAAACATGAAAATACTTCAAACCATTCTGTTAGCAGCATACTTCCAAATGCAACATTCCCTTTATCAACTGAGCTTAAATTATGTGGCTTCAATGCATCTGTCCTGCCAAGTCTGCTAAGACCATTCAAAGAGCAATGCAAAAGGGGGAGCAGACATCTTTCCTTTTAAGTGGCAGACCGAGCCTTGTAAGTCTCTGGGGTTCTACTCTGAAGACTATTCAATTTGATTTGGGGCACTTTTTAAACAGCCGTTTGGCACTTTCCATTCCGAGTTCTTAGGCACAGTGTGACAGAGTCAGCTTGGTGAGCCCTTCCCCATGCATTCGATATAGCAGCTGAAACTCAGCAGGCAGCTGGTGGGACTCCTGCCACTTGGTGGTAAATTTGGTTCCTTTTTTGTCATAGTAATGGTACGGAAGATCTTCCCTTGTGTTGGGGTCAAATCCAAAAGGCCAAAATCCATACAAGTGGATCTCTTCACATATGGCTGACGCAAGGGTGTACATAAGAATACCTGTGCTCAATCGTTTGGGCGACAAGTGTTTGTTTTTCCAGTACCTGCAGAACAATAAGTACACAGTGGATTCAGAGGCCAGTGTCAAGGCTTCAATCTGGTGGGTCAGTCGTACTGGGCTGGGAGATGGATTTGTTTAGACAGTTTAAGTTACATGGATAAATCCACCTCCCAACCCAGTCACCCTGGCCTTCCCCCTTCCAATTGAAATTTAAAATTCACTAAAATTAAACATGAGGGGAGCCAAAGGATGAGTTTATAAAGAGATAGTCTGGCAGAAGACGTGGCTTCTAGTTCTCCATTTTGGAAGTGATTGTGACTTTAGGTAAATAGTTCTTGCCCTTTATATTTCAGTTGGTTCATCTTTGAACCTGAGAGTTGGGCTCTATTATCTCTGAACGTACATCCTGGTAAATAGGGATTGCCCAAGTCTATGCCTGTTATAGTTGTTGTAATTATTAATAGGACCCCCTTTCTCTCCAAGGAAAAGTTCTGGTTTGGACTATTAATTATGGAATCACCCTACCTTTCAGAGATGCACCCTTTTATTAGATGTATCAGCTTATTAGATTCCTCTTTCAATGAGAGGTTAACTAGAGATCTTAAATTTGGAAGACTTTAGGGGCTATAGGATGAGAATAATCTGTTACAGAATGAAAATCCTTAAGATTCCCTGGTTACCAGATTTTTCCAGAACCCACTCTAATTTGTAGTAATATTTGGTGCTCTGTTGGGACACTTTGGCTTCTTATATAGGGGGAATCAGCATTAGGCAATTTGCTCAGATGATTTAAAAGGAAAAAAAATCCAACAATTAATCTTGCTTTCTAACATACCCTGGATTAGTGGCTCTCAATTCCAACTGCATATTTGAATCATCTGGAGAATTACTACAAAACCCCAACTGCCTGGTCCCTTCCTCCCTTTCCACCAGAAAAAAAAAATTGTATTAGATGCTCTTGGGGTAGAACCCAGGTAACAGTATTTTTAAAAGCTCTTCAAGTAATTCTTATGTACAACCAGTACTGAAAACCACCAGGTTAGAGGAAAGTACAGCTGCTCTGGCCAGTTCATCAAATCATAAGAGATAACAAGGAGCTCATAAAATATTTTTCACAGGTTTTTATATTCCAATATCAAATTACAAAGGCAGATAATACAATTTGTGATTTATTTAGGTGGTTTGCTGGCCTTGGACATCTACAAAAATATCTAAACTATCTAAACATCAAACAAAAGGGGCAATTTTGAGCCAACTACACCTTCTTTAAAAATCATTTGCTTTGTGTACTTTAGCCAGTGGTAAATTCTTGATTCCTGGTGTTTTCCATGACTTCTCAGTAAGCTTCCCACCAAGAGGGGAAAAGGGAACAGAGGAGGGAGACTGATGAAACACCAATCTCTCCATTTGACACTGGGCTACCAGCTGGAGGGTAGACGGAATTTTTTAACTAGAATGATTCATTCATTGATTAAGAAAGATAAGAGTTTTCCATAAAGTACTAAAACAACTAAGGATGACTCCCACCCCCAAGAGGTTACAGTACTGATTTGCCATCTGGTGGGGTATGAGTTAAATGCAATAAAATATACACACCTGTTGACATGCTGCATTATATTTCCAGGCCAAGCCAATTGGACCTTTAACTGACCTCTGTGTTCAACAAAAAAGTCAACTAACGTTCTGGTAACAGTTGCTGAAGTGTGGAAGAAAAACGCAGGGATCCAAAGAATGGCCCCATCAAGCTTTTTTAAGCTGAGGAAAAAGTTGTTACGGTCCTGTATGGTCAAAAGATTGTTGTAATATTTTTCCAGGATGCTGGGGTTGAAGGTGGTAAGGTTGGTTTTCCTTCCAACATCTCTCTGGAAAGCCTCCGTAGGGGCGAAATTGCAACGAAAAACAAAATCTGATTTATCTATTTCTTGTCCACACTGGCTCCCTGTCAGGATCCCACTATTTCCAACCACAGCACAAATATTATAATGCTTATTCAGAATGGGTGACACATCTGGAAGCAGTGACCGGAAGTTATTGCTAATAGAGAAAACATATTTATGGCTGGAATAATCATAGTGCATCAGTTGTCCGATCCGAACACTATTCTTGGTCAAAGAAAAATTTTTTATTACATCGACATGCTGCAGAATTTCTTGCCTAAAATAAAAAGAAATTTATTAAATGCATTCCATTCAAAAGAACCGAGTTTCCATCTTATGTCTTATGCTGCCATTTCATTCAGACAAGAATCTCAAGTACATTGAATTCAAGGGTTACACATTCATAATTGTGGTCTTTGAAGGGAGGGCTGCTTCAGAATATATAGGAATGTTGCAATCTTTCAGTCAGGTTTGGAATGTAATCCTTTGAGGTTTGTAAATGCAACTTGCAGTTTTAGCTGCAAGTTCTTGGTTTTCTGATCTACTTGAGGAATGTTATTTGACCAGGAAGGAGGCATATGCCAAACTGTGTCAGAAAATACAGGGAGACAATTTACACAGGCCCCAAAGAGCTTACTTTAGTGCACAAACATTGGTGACTTAAGAGTTTGTAACTAGGGACTACTTGTTTGCTATTGGATTGCAATGTTTAAGAATATCAAATATCACTGGTGTCCAAATAAAAGCCAAAGAGATATGAGTCAGTACAACACTATCTATTATTAAAATATGAAAATGGGAGTAGCAATGGATGTAGTTGAATATTTAATAGAAATGAGATGATAATCTCATTGAGACCCCTTGAATAATGAAACAGGATATTTTCCTGCTTGATTATGTAAAAACAGAATTTAGTGGGATATATCAAATCCTTAGAAACAGAGTCTAATGTAACACTGAAAATATGTGTATATTTGAAGAATAAGGAGCATAAGACAGGAGTGAGACATAAAATGAACTTCAGGTTGTTTTCCTATTAATCTTTAAGTAAACTTGTTTCCTTTTAAATGCAAACTCATTAAAATATTTAAGAGACCACTAATGCCTTACTTTGCTGCTAGATTTTCCAGTACTAAGAAATCACACTGAAAATCCAGTCTTTTTGCTTAAAAATATCAGGAATGAAATGAGATGTTTTGAAACTTGCTTGGACTTTTATTTTTAAAAAACTACTTCATTATTCAAAGTATAGAGCAACATCAACTGACATCTCCAATCCAAAACTTCCAAAGTGATCAGTACTGTTTTACTGATTATAAAGCTGATATAAAGGCAAGGAAAGTTTAAAATGATACTGGTAAAAATTAAAGGTTACCTAATAAGTGGATTGAAAGGAGGGAAGTTTTGAAAAAGAAATGCCCTTCTGATTGGTCATTAGGGTCACATGACCTAGTGGGTTAGGAATGTTTTTATTGAGTAATATATGTGTTTTGGGAAAAGGTATATAATGTGTTCTATCCTTGAAAATTTTGGGGGTTATTTATAAAATGAATATTAGATTAAAACCCCAAAAGTTTTTAAAAAGCACCCCAAAAGTTTTACAAAATCACTTAAGGGGTTTTAATATTACTCAAATTTCCTGAACTAATTTTTGATTAAACATAAATATTTAAAAATATGTAACAATAGTCATGATTATATGTCAATTTTTTTGAATAAACATTTTCCTGACACCATGGATATTTACTGGATATGTTTTAATTTTGCCAGATTACACATTTTTAAAAAGAGCAGTAACTAAAAATGGTATCATCAAAACAACTCCCTAAACAGACTAGTCTGTAAAAATAAGAATTCACACCCTTCATGAATACACTAGATGGCTCACATTGCATCCAGCAGCATGATAATCCCACCAAAAGGAAGAAGCAATGACTTATGTGAGTTTCTAAGAGAAGACCAGAATCCCTGAGGAGAATAAGTAAATTTGAGTAAATCTCATTCCCTCATCCCATGTAAAATAACAACAAAAAACTTTTTCATATATAAAACGAGACTGCAACAATTAATAAGAATGATCTTAGACAGCTTTATAGTAAGTTAAAAGCTGTAAAATCTTAGTGAAAACAACTAGGCAAAATCACAACAATCCTAAATACCTGCATATATTTGGGCCCACCTCTTCATCAGGAATTTGATGGAGATGGATCATGCTATTTCCCGTGTGTCTCAATGAAATAATACAATTTTACTTTATTTTTCATTTTTTCCCCCAAATGAGGGAATGAAAATGCACTGGGCAGTCTTGAAATTAACTACGGGGGTTTCTTCTTCATTTTTTAAATGGCTGTCTAGCTTTGGTAATCCTAGCCAGACTTGTTAACTGCAAGTCATGGTGTTCTTTCAAGCCCAGGTGAGGGAGGATATTGGAAATATCTATTTTTTCCCCATTCGAATTGGTCATTCTGGTATTTCCTATTTAGAGAGGGCACTACACTCACTTAGAGGGTTACCAATAATGATTGTGCAGTTAGGCCAGGAAGACAGGGCAAATACACTGGGGGTGAGGGAGAGGGTGGAAGGCAGGTTTTTCTTGTTTGGGATTTGGATTTGTTTTTGTTTTGTTCTTGGAGCTTCGGAATTCAAAAGCACCTTTTAGATTGGTTCTTCCTCTCCTACCTTTGATGTAAAAACGCTGTCCGATTAAAGGTCCACTTAGAAGGTTTCTCTTGGAGTTCCTGGGTGAGAGAATTCGTAATGGGCACAAAGGACGGGTCTAGAAACTTCAGCGCAAACTGTGACCTGGAGAGGAGCATGAGTACAGACAAACGTGCTGGCCTCAGCTCGGGAAGCCGAAGTAGCCATTAAAGTCCAGCCAGCCGGGGCCGGGGGCAGCTGGCGCGCGCAGCGCATCCTTCTCACCCCAGAGCCCCTCTCATTTGTTCCACCCTCTGCTACTAGACACACCGGGTAGAAGGAAGGAAAACTAGGGAAACCCCTCTCCATTGTCCATCCCTCCGGGTGCGGGAGAGACCATAAAATGGCCGTCACGCAGTGAGCAGGGGCGGGAGCCGGGAGCAGGGCTGCAGCCGGCAGCGTGGCCAGGAGCAGGGAGTCAGCACCGCGGACAGCGGCCGCGCCGCTGCCAGTGCGACCCGCGACGCCCCCGCGGCCCGAAGGAATTGATTTTTGGAGAAAGGGCAGAGGAACTGGAGACTCGGGGGAAGAGTGCGGGAGGGGCTCCTGCCTTAACCTCTTCCTTCCCGAGCCTGTGTCTGATTTCACTGCCCACCCTTGACTGGGGACCCCCGGAGGCCGCCGCCAGCTCTGCTCCTGTGCCCAGGCGGGGCTTCTCTAGGCTCGCACCTCTGGCCCGGCTCGGACCACAGGTTGCAGCAGCCCGTCAGGAGGCCCGGCACAGGTAGGGGCGGGGGCTCTCCGAGAATCGTGGGGAGCCGCGCCTGGCGGCGACTTCGACCCAGGCGAGGGTAGGCGGCCCTTGGGAGGCCAGTTTCCCACAGGGGCGGGAGAATTGCAGAAATCGCTGAGCGAGGAGGGCGGCAGTGAGGGGAAAGGGCCGAGGGAGAAAGCCCTAGGGGCTTCAACAGAACAGACCCGCGCATCCTTTGATGGGGAGGAGGGAGGAGAGGAGGCGAGTGCGAGGAGAGTCGGCGCCTGCGCCATTAAATCGCCCGCACCGCCGGGAGCCCAGCCCGCGGAGTCTGCGGACCGCGAGCGGGGAGGGCGCTCACCTCGCGCCTGTCCATCTCGTGGATCACTCCCCCCACCGCCCCCCGGATGCTGCCTCCCTCCACCATCTTTCTCCTTAACACCCCACCCCCCATTTTTGAAATGGGGGAAGGGATGCCGAGGAAGAATACAAGAAATGCAATAATATCGATCAGGATTACGAGTTTTAGGGGCTTTGGGTTTAAAAAATAAAAGGGAGAAGGAAGAGAATCCGAGAGGGGAGTGGAGGACCACTCAGTTTGCTTGCCCAAAGTGTCTCAGATAAGCCCCAACACCCGTCTCTGACCTTACCCCGACACACCGTAAACTAGACACATAGCCCAGGGCGCTCAGGTAGAGGCCCGCACTCACCGGAATCCCGCGTGGAACATGTACATTCGGGGCGCCCCTGGGCTGGCGTACTTGGGAGTGGTGAAGATGTTCTCCTTTTTCAGGGACACGTAGCTGATGAGCGATAAAATCAGGAGGGCGACGCTGAGCATGACCAGCCCCAGCACACTGGCGACCCGGGCCATTTTGCAATTTCTCATCCCGTGCAGGGCTGGGATCAGGGAAACCAGGGAAATCGGTCCATTGAGCGGCCAGCAGCTCGCTGGCGTGTCAGTGAGTGTGTGTGTATGTGTGTGTGTGCGTGCGTGCGCGTGTATGTGTGTGTGTGTGCTCGGGCGCGTGTGAGCTTGTGTGGCGGGGGAGGGGGAACCCGGGCAGCCGAGCAGCGGAACGCCGGGGGTGGGGGCGGGCGTGAGTCGCTGGAGTAGCGGGACCCCCAGGGCCAGAGCCAGCGGGGCCCAAGCTGAGCAGGAAGATGGAGGGGCTGCGCGGCGGCGTGGCGATGAAGCGCGCCGCGCTGTGCGTCTCTGGCCGCCGGCTCAGGCTCCCCCGCGCGTTTCCAGCGAGGCTGCCATCTCCACCGCCGCCTGCAAGATAAATGTGATTGGAATAATGTTACAGTTCGATCTAAGCACAGGATTTAATTAATGAACTCTAATCTCCCAAATAACGGGGGGGGGGGGCGGGGTGCAGGAGAGGGAGGGAAGAAGGGGAGGTGGTGGAGGGAGGGATGTGAGGCTAGAAGGCTTCAGCCCACGCCTATGGCCTCCCTGGCTGAGGGTATCCATGAGGAGGTAGTGGTAAGGAGACAGACACCCAAAGTTAGTGTAATGGACCATTCATTACTTTATAAAATATATCATGGAACAAGGGGGTAAATAACTGAATTTGCTGTTCGGAGGATAAACACCAGCTGGTTGCTTTCCAGAAATGCAGGAAGAGTGTTTTTTAGGATGACAAATGTTTAAAAGCTTTTCTTACCACCCCCAGCCCCATTGACCAGCACCTGCCAAGGCACCTCAGTCAGGAAGTCCCAACAGCAGCTGGGCTGGTCTGCTTTGGTAGCAGTTAAAACCCTGAAATTTTCTAGAATGTCTCCTTGATGATCCCCTTTCTATGCCCACCACATAGCTTATCTCTAAAAGGTGGATACTGCGTAGCAAGTTGTGAGGTGAGTGGTGAGTGTAGTGGAGGCCTGGCTCCCTCTCTTCTGTCCCATGCACCCAGAAGGTGAACAAGCTTGCCTGAGTTGACCAGATCTGGAGCATTAGCCCTGATTGAAGGATCCATTGCACCCCTTTCATACCCACCCCTATGATCAGTCTCCTGGCTTTGCTGGGTGGTCTGAGTTGCCCAGAAGCTGAGGACATTATAAATGCACAAGATCTCTTTTTCAGGATCCCAAGAAACAGGTTAAAGAGGCTACCTCTGAGGGTGGTAGGAAAACTCACTTACAATTTGTATTGCTTGACCTTAAATTTATTTTAGCATATTAATTCATATGTTATCTTTTTAATATTCATTGAAAATACAGATTAATCCATTTTTAGTCACATTGGGTGCTGAGGAGAAGCTCACATCATGTATTTTAGCTCTGCCCCTTGCAACTAGTATGGCTTCTTCCACCCTATTTACCCTTGGTTGGTCCTCAAATTTTCATCAATAAGCACTAATGAAAGAAGCTGGAGGTGAGAAGTTGGCCTTCAAGAGCCTTTTCCCATTAAACAAGAAGAGATATTTTCAAGGGAGTTAGGATTTCTTTCTCTCCTGAAAGTCTTGCCTTATGGATTTGGGTGGACTTACGTTACGTCAGGGGACTGTAAATTCTCCAAAAGGGTAATCTCCTAGATTGTAAGCTCCTGCAGAGCAGGGACCATGTCTTCTTGGCCAGTACTGACTCATATAGAGGGCATGTTTCCTACATGTTTGAGGACCAGATGAGCTTCCTTGTGAAGCATATCTCTGCTTGGTTGTAGACAGTGAGTGGCAAGTAGACTGCTTCTATTTCCAGTGACAAAGGGGGTCACTTAATACCCATTAAAGATATTTATGTCAAAATAAAAATGTGGGTCAGGAGGACACAGATAATCTTCTTTTCCCTGTGGGGCTTTTTCATTATTTAAAACATTTTTGAAAAGTGCATGCCTCAATATGATGAGTACTTGAGTGGAATTTTTAAAGTAACTACCATGTTTTTTGTTAGAAGATCACATGAGTATAAATGTCCAAAGGAGTAAGATCGTATAAGAGTTATCTAAGAATTAAAAATGTTGGAGGAAAAAAAAGGTCAAGGTAACATGCCACGGGGATTCAGCCAAGGTAGTGGCTCTACTTTCAGGCTCTGGAGCTAGGCAGACCTTACCTACATGCTGCCTCTGGCATCTATGAGCTACCTGACCTTGGGTGAGCTATCAACTTCTCTGTTTTTGGCTTCTCATTTATAGAACCAGGATAAAAAAATCTCAGAATTTGGAGTGAGATTAAATACCCTGGCCTGTGACCCCATAAATGCCCTTCTATAAAACATACCAAGGAAAAACATACTTGGGTAAAGTATTTTCCTACAAAGAATGGTGAAGATCAAGATCAAGATCAGTTTCCTCTAAAAAACAGTGTTCTGGGCTTCCCTGGGACCTAAAATATGAATTTGCTGTACCTAGATTTTAAAAAATTGATATGCTACTTCTACTTAGCACACCTCTGTGCACCTTTTAAAGGAAGTTCTAGTAGGATGATTCCTATATTGCATATGGTTCATTGAAGGTCACATGATATAAAGGAACCAAATTAGCCAGAAAATAAACAGGCAGGCAGGAATTCTTATTACATGTACCAGGCTTATCTGTGATTGCTCAGTAATTACCAGGGGGATAATCCTGATGGTGGTACTTCAAAGAGTAACTGGAGCTGCTGGATAAGGGGTTTTCCAGACCCGGGATTAAAGCTATTTAATAAACTAAAAAATAATTAGGATCTTTTTACAAAATACCACTTATCAAATTTTACTAGCATCAGCCCTGTGTGTAAGTATAGGAGGGGAAAAAAAAAAACCAGCAATGAAAATTCCCTTGGCTTTAATATTTTCTAGAGGATTTGTTATTTTGGACACAGTATTAACTTTCCCTTGCCCACCCCTATGAGTGCCCACTTTTTGCAACATGCTCTGTTATTCTGTGTCCCTTCACCAACCCATACCTACCAAGAACAATTTCCAGGTACATTGGGGGCGGAAGGCCAGGAAAGTTGGTGTCTTTTATTAGAAACAACATTGTGTGTTCTTTTATTCATTCGTCTCTATTTTCTTTCATAAATCCACTAAATAAAATGTGCTGATTATCAAAAACTACAGTACGCATACTGGGGGGTTATAAAGTCAACTTTGACCTCATGATCTTGTGGGGGAGAAGAATATAAACAACAGAAGACTGATGAAAGAACTAAACAATGACCTCTGTCAGCACAAGATCAGTGGAATTCTTCAGGGGGCAACATTTGGGTTAGGTCTTAAAGCATAAACAGGACTTATTAGATAGAGGATTTTAGAAAAGGGTAGCCCAGGTAGAGACAGAGAAGGTTTGCTGAACAGCAGGAAGTTTGTGATGAATGCCCCAAAGAAGAGCAGAGAAAGGGAGTTGGGGTCAGACTGAGAAAGGCCTGTCGGACAGGAAGACATCCAGTGGTGGAGATGGCCAGTGTGTTGGTCAGCTTTGTATTCGTGTGTTCAAAACATCTGATAAGATTAACTTAGAGGAGGGAAAGTTTACTTTGTCTTATGGTTTCAGAGATTTAGACCATGATCACTGAATTCATCACTTTGTGTTCAAGGTGGGACAGAACATCATGGTGGAAGGGCATGGTAGAGAGAAGCTGCTTGACTCATGGTGGCAGGAAGCAGAGAGAGAGAACAGAAGGGGCCACAGGGAAGATGCACTCTTCTAGGGCATGTCCCCAGTGACCCACACCCTCCAGCCACATCCCACCTGCCTACAGTTACCACCCACCTAGTCCACTTAAACTAGGATGGACTGATCAGGTTCCAGCTCTCATAATCTAATCATTTCACCTCCTGCATTAACACAGGAGCTTGTGGGAGACACTTCATATCTAAACCATAATAGCTGGTATCTTTAGCAATACTGCTCAGGACTGTCCAAAGTTTGTAGAGAGCAATGAGTTCATGATGTGCCCTGAGTAGGAGAAGCAGCAGGAGTCACCCATGTGGATGTCAGAAGTCAGCTGTTGTGTCCATTAGCCCTCCAGCCTGATCACATGCATGCCTCAATTTATCAATGAATTTTCCATTATGGCACACTCCTGAATAAGGCATCAGGGAACTTTCAGGAGGGTAAGTAACCCTGGCCAGACAATATGGGGCTTGTAGAATAGAGAGGGCAGGGAGAGTCTATCAGGAAGCCGCTTTTTGGAACTCCGTGTTCCTGGAGGTCTTTCTGCATATTATTGACTTAATATCTGTTTCTAATAAGTCTAGCCATGGCCACTAAGAAAGAATCTTGGGGTCCTCTGGTTTTCCAATTCCTATTTCCCTACCAAAGGTAAGTACTTTATGAGTTCAGTGGTAAGAAAAGTCACTATGGCCAGAGGAATTGCCACCAAAGCTCTCAGAGGCTAGAAAGATGCTTGAAGTTTCCAGAGATGGAGACAATCAGAGAGGACAGGGCAGGCAGGGCAGCATGACTTCTAGCAGGATGACAGTGCGCAGGCAGAAGAGGGAAGGCTTGGTGGGGTCAAGGAGCAGATATACTTCCTTGGAGTAAAGTGAAAGGAGCCCAGGCACCCAGGCACCCAGAGCACGCTTGTGCCAGCACTCTTCTACACTATGTGGTGGTCCTGTTAGGAAGGCATGATATTTTTGCTTTACAGTTGAAGAAACTGATGTTGAAAGAGATTAGGGATTTGCTCAAGGTAAAGTCCCTCTAGCTCTAAAGCCACCTTCCACTCGCCCACACTGCTTGTGAGTGAGTCCTGGGATGGTGGCTGGACATAGAAGCAGGCCTGGGGAAGAGTAGAAGCACCAGCCTTTGCAGTGGGAGCCAGTTATTTCTGCTACTACTGGTGATGCTAACAATGCTGATGCCATCTAGCATTTGTTTTTCACTTGCTGTGTTTGTGTATTGTCCTAGGCAATTTCCATAACTGGTCTCATTCGATCTCTGTTTTGTGCCTTTGAAGACATATGGAGGGTCCCTGACTTAATGTTGGTTTGACCTACAGATTTTCAATTTGATCTGGTATTAAAACAATAGATATTCTATAGAATCCATACTTCAAATTTTGATTTTTGATCATGTCTCTGGCTAGCAACACCTGGTAAGACCCTCTCTGCTGAGAAGCAACAAACTGCATCTCCAGCCAATTAAGAGTGAACAACTGAGAAATCATGATGTACAGTGTTATCACTGTTTTGGGGTACAGATATTCAATATTCAATACTTTGTTCTAAAATGAGTTTTGTGTTAGATGACTTTACCCAGGTGTAGAATAATGGAAGTATTCTGAGCATGTTTAATATAGACTGAGCTAAATAAAGATGTTCAGTGGGTTGGGTGTATTATACTTTTCAGATGCATTTTTAACCTATGATTAATTTAATTTACAATGTGTTTATTGAAATGTAACTCTCTTTCTAAGTGAGGGAGCATCTGTAATGACTACTACCATTTCAAGAATAAAGAATCTGAGGCTCAGAGAGGTTAACTAACTTGCTAGAGTCACACAACTGGTGTGTTCCAAAGGAGAGATTGTCTTCACCATGTTTCACTGGTATTCCAGGGACCAGAAGAAGATGATCTTTAACTTTCTCCCATAGTCATTGTGTCTCAGGGATCCTAAGGAAAGGAGTGCACACCAGTTAGAGTGGAGGGGTAGGGGCAACCAAGGAAAGACCAGAGTGGTACCTCTGGTAAGCCTGGCTTGCTGTGAGGCCGAAGGAAGGTTGGGTAGGGCTGGAGCCCGGGAAGGGAGGGTGAGGACAGCTGGAAACAGCATTTTGTTTTCATTGCATCCTTTCAATGCCAGCAAAGCACCCAGAACAGAGGGTGCTCAGCATGAAAAGAAGGCTGGGAATCTCTCTGCTTTACAGTGACTCTGAAGTTCAGACCAGAGAAAAAGAAGTCTGGTCTCTAGAACCGATTACAGAGAAAGAACATCTGCTCCACTGGGATGCATGAGCTGCCTTGCCTGCTGAAGAGGTCATGGTTAATTAAATTAAGTAATTAGATTAAGTGAGGTTGATATTAATACACGCACATATATAAAACATAGGAGGGATGCACTGTGAACAGGAAAACTCCCCCCACCCTCTCTCAGCATCTCAGTTACCCTCCCTAGGGGCAGCACTCTTGCTGTCCAGAGATGCTCAATGCATCCTGTACCAGGCATATAAGTATGTATTTGCTTTATACATGTGGATGCTGGGACCAGTTTGAAATGATATTTACTTCAAGGATTTTGTCTGCATCTCTCCAAAAGACATTTTGCATAGCATTTTAACATTTCAGATGTTTGCAACGATTACATTTTCTAGAAGCTGAGGAATTACTCACTTTGCGCCTCCAGATGAATGCTTCTCTTAAAGCTCAGTGAAGTGTCTCTATGTGAAAGGAATACAAGAACTTCAAATAGTCTTTTTTTTCTTCATTGAATAAATAAAATATATTTGGAAAGCTGTTTTAAAGCTTCAAGGTTTTTGCACTCCAGTCCCTAGGAAATGGTTTGGAAGGAGCTATTATGTTCAATTGTGTTAATCTCCCAGGCCCTTGCATAGAGTTTCGACTTTTCAAATGTTTGCAGCGATTACTTCTTCTAGAAGCTAAGGTATTATACTTGGAGAAGCTACTTGAAAAATAATCTTACAGTTAACTTTTAAGCTATTCTTATGTCTATTGTGTCTCTTTATTGCACTGACTGCAGGTATAGAAAATCACCCACAGTTAGAGCAGCCAAATAGCATTACCTAGGTCCCATTGCGGGGGGTGGGGGTGGGGGGGTGTATTTTTAGCTCTCATCTTGAGTTTTTGGGCAGTTCTTGTACCTTATGCTCTGAAACTATAATTGTCAACAGCATATCTTTGAAAGTAGGAGAAAGGAACCACTGTTTTGTTTGTATATTATTATAACACATAAAATGGTAAAATTTTCATGTAATTTTGAAAAATGCACTGCCACTTGCTGATTTATTGATGAATACTGTTTCCATAGAGGAAATGATAGGAATTGTTGAAGGATGAACTGCCAAACAGCCTCTTCCCTGGGCTCTGGACCCCTGTCACAATTATAAGTACATACCTGTGGCTGAGATTTTTTTGTCTTTTGTTCATAGGGGATTCATAGAGGTTAGAAGTCACTGGACTTCCTAATATTGAAAAAAAATCATTTTCAATAAGAGCAAAAAAAAGAGCTATATGCTGTTTTATTTGTTCACCTGCACATTCCATCTCCAATCATGCTCACAGAAATGCTGTCTGATAACATTTTTTATTCCTTTCTTTAAATCTGGGAAAAAGATACCCAGGGAGGTTAAATAACTTGGCCATAGTCACGGTAGCTTTTTGAAAGGTAGAATTTATACATAGGACTGAAGGATCATAAAGTTATTTCTTTTTCACCAAACCTAGTGACATCCCATGTCAGAAGGTTAGGCTCTGTATACTGGGGCATGGAAGATGCTTCTTCAAAGAGCATTGTTCTCATTAAGCAAAGAGACAGGGATGCCACACTGATGTTAGCCCTGTACCCCTTTCCCTGCATACACAAGGAAGCTTAAACACAAGGAGAGTGGTTCCTCCATGGATGAGAATATCATTGTAAACTTGTGAAGAATCCTGTGTAGCTTTGTTTCAAAATCCTTTTCTGTTCTGTGGTTTTACATGCAAAAGGGTCTAAATCCTGGTGCAGGTGGTATAGGATGAGGCATGGCTGATTTTTGGGTATCTGTGCCTTGGCTTTGAGTAGGGCAGTTTTTCAACTGGTGGAAGTGGTTGGGTGGAGAGTAGTGAAGGAGGTGTGGGCAGATCAAGAATGTCATTAGCACCTTCTCTCTGATAGTAACCAGAGTAGAGCAAATGCCCCCAGGGCAGGCTCCACAGGGGAGAAGTAACTGATCCTCCCCAGGATATCTCTGATGCTCACGCTAGTTACCTGACACCTGACTTAACTCCTAGTTAGGAGTTTATCCACGTTTTAATTTTTGTTCTGAATTCAAGCTGATAATTAGAAAAAAAAAAAAAGACACTCAGCCATGAAGTCTACTATTTCCTTGATGAAAATTGTATTTCCTGTGTTTTTACCTACAGGAAATATCAAACCAAAAGTGAGTAAAAGCATGTTGTAATACTACTCTTTACATCTATGGTCATCTATGATTAAAGAAAGCCTCTCTGTTGGAACTTAGCAACTACAAACAGGTACTATTGCTCATCTGGGGAAGGGTAATTGAGAGGAGTGTTGTCATTTCTTGGAGAGACCTTGTATGACATGTCTTATGCAGGTGGGCATATCTGGGTACCCAAGTAGACCTCAGGGGGGTCACTGGATTGTACTGGTGGTTTTGGCTCAGATCTTGGACAATCCTTCCCCATCTGCCTAGAGAAGGAGGCTATTCTGATTTGTAGTACTACCTGTTCTCACAGATGTCTCTCAAGCTGTCCTGGCTCACTCTAGCTCTATAACCACACCATGGACAGCTAAATGGGGGACCTTATAATATTAAAATTGCCTTTTAACCTTTACAGTGGCATCTTTCTACTCTTTTTATATTTTGCTCCATGGCTGTTAGTAATTTTAAGCAGGATTTGCAAGACTCTGGCAATTGCATCTACTATAGATCTGGCGCAAGGCTGGCTGTGAAAAAGTAAGAGTTGCAAACAGTATTAGACCTTTAGATAGTAGCTGTGAGCACTTATCAAAGGATGCTGTCTTTGTGAGCTCAGTGTGGAAAGGGATGCTGGTTCCACGTGTAGGTCTTTACAGTTGATAATCACTATCTTTAGGGCCATCTTTTTTGGGGGGAAAAACATTTTATATTTTCTTACATTTTTTATAGCACTTCAGTCTTTTTTCAAAGTACTCTCACATCTATTATCCCATCTTGACCTCCCAAGGAAACTGTGAGTTGGGCATAGCAAGTATTTTTATCCTGATTTCACAGATAAGACACAAAGAGGTTAAATCACACAGTAAGGCAGAAGGAGACCGAGGCTAAACATCCCACATCTGATGTTAACGCTGCTAGTCTTTCTATGGAAACACACACCTCTCTTTTTATTCTCTTCCACTAGCTTCTACTGTTACCACTCTACTGAAATTGCTACCTTTAAAAAAATTTGTCTAACTTCCTTTTATTAGTTTATTTTGAATGACAAATAAAAATTGTATGTTGTTATCATGTACAGCATATCTTGAAGTCTGCAGACATTGTAGGATGGCTAAATGGGGCTAATGAATGGATGCTGTGATCACTGTCTTTAAAACTATGTTTCTCAACTCTACTTGCACAGTAGGTTTATCTAAGCCACTTAATTCATCATATCTATGGTCAAGTTCAACCTCAGACCAATGGAGTCAGGATCTTGGGGGTAGCTGTCATGCATCTGTGTGTTTTAATGATCTTCAAGGAATTCTAATGCACAGTGAGGATCAAAAACCATTGCTAGGGGCTGGGGTTGTGGCTCCGTGGTGAGGCGTTTGCCTGGCATGTGTGAGGCGCTGGGTTCGATCCTCAGCACCACATATAAAGAAATAAAATAAAAGTCCATTGACAACTAAAAATATATTTAAAAAAAAACATTGCTAGAAACTTACTAATGGTAACACTCATGTCAAATTAAATGACTTTTTTCCCCCTACAAACCTGGGACCATTTGACACTAATTTCTTCTTTAAACTCACTACTGTGTGGGTGTCTATTAAATGACACCCTTTGGATTCCCTGTTCTCTGATGCTGTCTTCCCTTTCATATTCTTGCTTACCACCTTTGTTTTGTTTTCCTGACTCAGCTTTCCTCTTTTCACTAGGTCACACAGAATGCAGGGAATTAGTGGAGAATTGTGCAAAGGAGTTGGGCATTGGAATGTAAGCTGTGGGAGAACAGGGCCTGTATTCCAATCATTGCTGCAGCTTCAGGATCTAGCACAGTGCCAGAGGCATGCTCAATAACTGCATACTCCTGAGCTGCATTTCAGTCTCCTTGTCTAATACCATCTCTGGTTATGCCACCATCTTCTCAAACCCAACCTGTTCAAAACTGAGCACATCCCCTTCCCTCCTCCTACAAAGTAACTCTTAAATATTCTTGTCCACCTCTCTGCTTCCAATAGCTTCATTCTTTTAGGTTTTTGGATCAGTTTTGACTCTTCCTTTCCATTCTCCTTCCCTGCATCTCCACTTAGCTGACCCTTCCCTGTCCCTGATCTCTGGGGAAGCAGTGCTAGGTTATGCCCTGGGCACTGGCTGGGTTCAGTAAGCCCACCCATCCATTGGCCAATTGTCTGCATGGTGACCTGGGAGAAAGGCTCCCAGTTTTCTCTAGAACATGATGGGAGGACACAGAGCATGTTGACTGGAAGGAGTGCAAAAATGTCCTTGTGAGTCAACTCACTTTGGCAGTACATGGCTTTCTAGATTCAGTTCCAGGTCCTATGAATCATTTAGAGAAGCTTAATTTTTCCTAGGTTCCTGACATGAGACTGTCCTGGTGACTCCCACCCATAATCAATTATATGAATATTAGTATAAATATTTCTTCCTATGAAAATAATATTTTTTCCAATTGTCTATTTCTTTCTTTTTGTACCATCTAATCAATTTCTTAACCACCAGATCTGAACCAATTAATAACTTCTTAGCAGATATATTTGATTATTATTAGCTCTTTCAACACATCCCTTTTGCCATCCCTTCTGCCTGGATTTTATAACTCTAGTTTGACCACCTGGAAAGCTTGGTTTGCCTTTTTGGAAATATTTCTTTTTTAAAAAAATGAGCTTAGGAAAGAAGAATGGTTCAGAGATAAGTTAACAGAATGGCTCAGGAGTGAGCTCACCTGGACTTGAATCCCTGGACCACTAAACTATCACGATGATGGTGAAGTAGGAAAAACGACTTTGTTCACTTTATTATTTCCTTTATTATTGACATCGCCAAGCAAACACCTTCCTGTTCTTCATTTCTACTCTCCAACAGTTCGGCACTTCTCTGTGGTCATCGATTGTATATTCTCCCATTATTTTGCATCTTAGACCGAAGCAATCTTTTGCATACTAAATTTCACAACTGGACCATTACATTCAAATTTGGCTGATCCACAGGCTTTGCATCTTTTCCTGGTTCCTCACAACAAAGACTCCTGATTGGCTCTGGGGCAGGCGCTGCTATCGGACTCCCCAAGAGGCATCTCTTGAAGAGCAATTCTTGATGAGTCCAACCCCAAGATGGCCATGTTCTCCCCACATCCCACTCTAGAGGGCAACATGAGCCCCTTCCGGCCAGTGAGACATGAAAGGAAGTGTCTGGAAGGATTTCTGAGAAGATGTCCTCAGTTTTAAAATAAGACCTGAGGAAGACCAACAATGCTTCTTATTTACCTGGAAATTGTCGTGCTTGCTGTGAGGTCTGGAATGGTGGCATTTTGTGACCACGAGAGAGAGAGATAAAAGAGGACAAAGCTAACACCAGTCCTGCCTGTCTGATGCCATCTCCTGGCTGTACCATCATCTTCTCAAACCCAAACTGTTCACAATTGATCACATCACTTTTCTTCCTCCTACAAAACAGCTCTAGTAAATGTTTCCCACCCACTCTTCCAATAGCCTCACCTCTCATAGTAAGTCCTGGAGGATGTCATGAATCATTGAACTAACTAATCCCGAAAAAACTCATTCTTACTGTTTAATCTAGTTAAGTCTGGGTTTAATTTGGCTAAAGCCATCCTGACATAGTGTCCAGGAACATAATTTAAGTTCTGATATTTATTTTTTCTAGAACCTGGTCCCTGGTCTGATTGATAGCCTGGAACTTCTTACTGAGAGACTTTTCCAATAGTAATAACAGAGCATAGGCACTCATTCCCTCACCACCCTGATCTGCTTCTCTGCCCCTGATCCTACTCAAGCTCAATAGGTTGAAAGGTCTCCAGTCTATCAAGAGAGGGAGAGGAAAATGGGAATCCCTGTCAAGGGAGCAGGACCAGCAGGGTGGAGGGCAAAGGAAGGAATAAGAGAATTCTGTGAGCATCACTGAGGCCTCTGGAAGCCAAGCCCATGCAGAAGCACGAGGGAGTTCAGTGCTCTGGTTCCTACAGACCTTCTCAACAGCCTGAAGGTAAGTGCCACCTTCCTGTCATGTCAGGGCAGAAACTGAGGCTCAAGGAGGCTAAGTAATGTGGTTTGTGCCATAAAGCATGAGGTTAGGGTTTCTTCTTGTGAGTCTCAGGTGTTTGAGATCCATGATAAGCTCATGTGATGTGTGTGAGCATTTTTCTGGGAGGGGTTTGTGATTCCTTGGAAAGTTTAAGGCTCACATAAGTAAATGATGGAGCTGAGGTTCAACCTCCTTCCATCTTACTCCTGAAGCCCAGTTTCTTGCTTCTACCTGTGTGGCTGCTGAGGGTTTAAGGGTCAGATCTCCTTCCCAATATAGCATTTTCTCTTATTATGGTGTTTCCTTCTGCTTAATCTATTTGTACTTCCCGTATCTTTTGTTGAGTGGGTACAAAATGTAATGACAGGGTTGTGGGTTAAATTTTGTCCTTCACAAAATGAAACGTTCATGTCCTAACCTCCAGTACATATAAATGCAACTCTGTTTGAAAATTAGGTCTTTTGCAGATGTAATGAAGTTAGGATGAGGTCATGTAGAATTAAGGAATCCAATGACTGGTGTCCTTATAAAAATTTGGACACAGAAACACAGAGGAAAGGAGGCCATGTGATGACAGAGACAGAGATTGGAGTCATGTGGCTACAAGCCAAAGAACACCAAGAACTGCCAGCCACCAGCAGAAGCCAGAAGAGAGGCCCAGAACAAGCGTTCTCTGACTCCAGAGGAAACTAACCCTGTCAGTTCTCTGATTTTCCATTTCTAGCTTCCAAAATTGTGAGAGAACACATTTCTCTTGTTTCAAGTCACCAGTTTGTGGTAATTTGTCATGGTAGTCTTAGAAAATGAATACACATAGTGCCACAGAGTAGAAAACTCTAAATAAGACAACAAATTCAGAGCTTTGCATCTGAAGCAGACATGGCCTTTAGACTCATCGGAAGAATGCTATGAGGTGTTGGTTTCTCCTTCTACGGACCCGCAAACTGGAACCTGAAAGCCACATAACTCACATACATTGCTCAGCTGCTAACTGGCAGAGCCAAAGGCAAACCCTTATAGGTCTGCACCTGTTGTCCATATTCCACAACAGCCCAAAGATGGGACAAAGACAGGGAGGGGGTAATGGTTGGCAGTGAGAGAAAAGATGGAAGGAAAGGAAATGGAGAGGGGTTGAGGAGAATGTGAGAATAAGACCCATGGGAGGAGATAAAGGAAAAGAGGAGGGAGAGAATTGGGGAGGGAATCTAAGATAGTAAGGCAGCTCCTGGGGCCGCTGGGTCCTGTCTTGACTCCTTAGAGGCCAGCTCTTCCCCACCCCCAATCCCCTTGCTGCTCTCTCTGTCCATCCTTTGGCCATGAAGTTGGTGTTCCATCTACCCCAGCTTTCCTCTCCTTCTTCCCTCTCTCCCTCTCTTTTTCTTTTTCTTCTTGTTGATCATGACTAAAGAGAAGTGCCTGGATGCACATGACAGGTGCAGTTCCCCTGGAGAGTGCACACCTGTGCATGGCTGTCTTCTCTACATTTCCATCTGCAGTAGGCGGGTGAACTCATCAGTTATGGGAGTGGTTTGGATGCTGTGAATGTCAGTCTACAGATGGGAGGGCTAGGAAGCCATGGTCCATCTTTGCATGAGCTCTTTTATATTTTAAATTCTTTATTTCTTCTAATTAGTTTTACATAACAGTATAATGCACTTTGACACATCATACATAGATGGAGTATAATTTCTCATTCTTCTGGTTGTACATGATGTGGAATCCCAAGGGTCGTATAGTTGTATATGTAGATAGGGTAATAATGTCTGCTTCATTCTACTGACCTTCCTACCCTCTCCCTCTCCCCTCCCTTCACTTCTCTCTACCTAATCTAAAATAACTCTATTCTTCCCTAGAGCCCTCTCCCCCATTGTGAATTAGCATCAGTATATCAGAGAAAACTTTCAGCCTTTGGATGCATGGATTTTTTTTTTCTTGATTGGACTATTGTGCTTACTCTTAGAGCAAACTGTTTGTAGAACCATATTTATTCTGCCCTCCTCTTCCCCTGTGGGAGGTCTAAATTCCAGAGAGCAGCCAGCCAGGTATTCTCTACTGTGATTCCAGGGGCTTCTGAGTCTGACTTCCAACCCTTATCTTAGCTGTAGACTCAGCTGTTTCCAGCCTGCCAGACCCTGTCAGCTAAGTGACGTGAAGCATCAACTTTGCTTCTTTTCCCTGGACCTTTGCTTAAAACTTCATGTTCCCAGTTTATTTCTCCAAACCATCTTTGAGCTCACCTGATTCCTATCCCTTCAGCCAATAAATACTTAATGGGACCATATTATGTGCCCAAGTAGTGCTCTGTGCCCTGGGGATCTAGTGATGAATGGTACAGACAGGGCCCAACTCTCCTGGTGCTAATATTGTTCAAGTGACAGTGATGAGTAAACAAGGTCATTTCATGGGGAGCCACTTGTCACGTAGTAAATGTCAGAGGAGATGTGATAGTGAAAATTCAGGGAAAGCCTCTCTGAGGACACAAGAGCACAGGGTCAGCCAGGTACTTCCAGGAAGAGGGAAGAATTGCGAGATCCCAGGGGTGGGTCTTAGCTTGGTACGTTGGAGGTACAGAAAGGTTGGTGGTTGGAGTATAGTGAGGGATGGCCATTATTCTAGATTTGGACTTTATTCTAGTTGCAGTGGGAGCCCTTGTATGATCTTAAGTAGCAGAGCAGCAGGTTTAGAGTCACAGTTTTGGAAGCCACTGTGTGAAGAATTGTTTTTGGCTGGGCACGGGAGAGATTGATGGCTGATGAGAGGAAGGCAAGAAAAGAATCAGGGAGAATGGTTAGAAGCCCACTATAATGGATAAGAAGTTTTTGATTGAACAAGGTGAAAAAGTCTATGCCCTCATGGGGCTTGAAGTATTGTTTTGGTTGGGGGGCTAGGTGAATAAACTGGAGATTCTGAGAAAGTGTGTGTTCTAATAGGAAAGCTTACAACCCAGTACATTACTGGTTTCCATTACACCTCCTGGTGCAGTGGGGAGAGCAGTTCATAAGGACATTGACTTGGCAAGTGGTCCAGGGCTCAGCCATTGAAAACCATCTAGTGGGAAGGAAAGATCCTTGCTTCACTGAGCATGTGCAGACATTTACCTTCCATCAATGCAATCAAGATGCCCAGAGTGGCTCTGGAAGACCATAATCACCCTGCTAGGGAAGGGGTAGAGGTTTGAACTGAGGTCTGTGTTGCTAAAGACCAGGTTCTTCCCACACCCCATGTCTTGACCGCCTTTTGTCTCCTTTCTCTGAGCTTTCATGATGCTTCTTGTCTATATATTACTTTGTTGGCATGACCTACATTGTCCTCATACTTCATTTGGCTTTTGATATACATATGCCTTGACTATCAAGGGAGATATTTAATCCTTTGCAGTAAAGTGTTGCTTTTTACTTTTAATAACCTATGTGGCACTGGTACACCTTAACTGCTTAATAGGTATTATTCAGTATCTATCATTAATTCCTACACTCAACTCAGAGATGAGAGTCTAGTTTCCTTTTCTAGCAAGAAAAGATAACTCAGTCTGAATCTTGGGATGATACAGTTGAAACAACCAAACTGGGCATTTGAAGAGAGTTTAATAAAGATGTTGGGGTTCATGAAGCCTGTAAGGAATGATAAAGTACTGGGGGGCTAACAAGGGGTAGCTATTACTTGTCACATGAAGAGCAGAAGAACCTAGAGAGAATATACCATAAAGATGACAAACCGTGGAAGGTGTGGCCTTCAGTAGAGGATGGCAAAGAAACACTATTCTGAGCCTTTGATCTCCAGCTGGGGTTTTGCATTGGCTTGACCCAAATTAAAATCAGGTGGTAAGGAACTCCCTTGAAGAAGTCCAGACCCAGACCCACATCCTGGGGCACAAAGCAAAGTGGATGGGAGCGGAGAGTGGCTTTGGAGTGCAAACATAAGAGAGATGTCACAGGAATCTCGCCTCTTCCAATATTTCTTCCTTTTGGAGGTTAGACTCAGGAATTACAGGGACTGTGTTTCATTAGAATCAGAGTCAAGTCATCAGCGTGCCCATCATCATCATCATCATCATCATCATCATCATTTTCATCTTCATTCTTATTTACACAAAAGGAATCCACATAGTTCAACATAATTGGATGCATCTTGGCAGAGCCAGGATCACATCCCAAGCTTTTGGGCTCTGATTCAGTATTTTTGCACCAGCAATCCCTGACATCTCCCTAGCCACACCTGTTCCTTGCCATATGGGTGACTCATTTTCATCTTCATAAGTTAACCCACCTTCATGATGGGTAGCTCACCACAGAGGACCCCTGCCCAGAATCCCCGAGCATGCACACCCTGCAGCTGGTGATTATTTCGTATTTGTACCACCTGCGCCACCATTCTAAAGCCTCTGGGAATGGGAGCCCAAGAGCCACACCCAGTCCTGATGAAATTCTGAGTGGGGAGACTGTAACTAACAACCAAGAATCACCTGATCCAAATGGTCTCTCCTTTCAGCAGGACACAGTGTTCTGTTGCCATGTCTGCTGCCAGCAAAGGCTCTTCTCAGGGCATGTGCAAGATGTTCTTGGCAGGCAAAGGCCCCAAGAGCTGTGAGATGAAGGAACTGTTTTCCAGGGGTTCATTTCGGGAACCATAAAGTGGAGAGAACCTGGGACTCCAGCCAACCCTGAGATGTTAGAATAGTGGCAATTCTTGAAGATCAAGAGAATTTAGGAAAAGTAATAAAAAATGAGCTAATATTTATTGTGTGTTTATTACATCAGGCACTATTCCAAGGGCATTATGTATTATCTGATTGAATCCTTGCAGCAGTTTATAGGGGAGGTGGAGGTATTGCTCTGACAATATACCTATTTTCCAGGTCTAGTTGCTCCTCTGCTCCACTCACTGCAGATGACCCTGTCACACCTGCTCCCTCCTCAGGCTGCTCTACCTCCTTCCTTATTCTTGCTCTCACCTGGCAACTCCACTGAGAAACAGAAGAAACCAGAATGGAACTTTTGCAGCTGCCCACCCTTCTACCACCTTGAGTGAGAGTCCCTCAACTCGACACAGTCTGCCTGCTCTTCTCTGACCCTGGGTGACAGCCAGTCCTGCACTTGTGTAGCAGACCCACCTGCTCCTGCCCAGTCTAGGGTGTTGCTCAGGCCATTCTCTCCCTTCATCATCACATTCCCAACAGCCTACTGATATTCTTTGATTTTCCCCATCTTAAGAAAAATTCCTCTCTTGACTTTATATATTCCTTCAGCTACCACTCTTCTTTCTGTCCCCTGTACAGCAAAACTCCTCAAGATGGTTGTCTGTTCTTGATGCTTCCAGTTCTCCCCTGGATGACCCTATAGAGGCGCTTGTCCATGCTACTCCACAGAACACACTCCTGCCAAGATTTGCAGTGACTTCCATGTTGGCCAAGATTGGACTCGGTGAGTTGGTCCATTGGAGGTCCAGCTTCAATCCTAAGTTTACTAGGCTTTTAGCATCATTTGTCCCCAGCGGTCCTTTCCTGCTTGTACCATATTTGTCCGGCATTCAGGGACATCAGACATCTATGGGTTTCCTCCTTTCTCACGGGCCTTTCCTTCTCAGAATGATTTTCTAGATTCTCCTTATCCCTCTCCCACCTGTCAATCTTAGAGAGTCCCAGAATTCACAGTATTATTTTACATCTACACTCATTCCCTAGAAGAACTTAACCAGTTCCAGTGGTCGGAACTATCTATACATGCTGAATATTTCCAAATTTTTATTTTCACCTGGTAACTCATGTATTCCTGACTAAAAATTTTTTTTCTCCACAACGGTTTTTCTCCATCTGACAAAATATATTTTACTTCCTTTTTAATTTTCTCACAATCAAACAAAAACTTCATGAGGTCACATTTAAAAAAAAAAACCTGTCTCATGGAGCACTTCAAACATATAATAAATACCTTGCGTCCACCATCATACTATAATAATAAATTCCTTGCTAATCTTGTATTTTTGATACCACCACTGTGAATTAGTTTGTGGCAAATTACAGTTATCTTATCATTTAATCTGTTAATACCTTGATATGTATCTGTAAAAGATACGGATACTTTAAATACAACCATAGTAATTCATTAAAATCATCCAATATGTAATCAGTATTCATATTTCTCTTATAGTTTCATAAACACATTTTTATTCTGGTAAAACATAGGTAACATGAAATTTCTCATTTTGCCCATGTTTCTGCGTGCAGACTAGGAGCATTATTGCCCCTGTATAATTTACATTGTTGTGCCCCCATCACAACTATCTGTCTCTAGAACGTTTTCTTTTTCCTTTCCAATTTGAAACTCTGTATTCATGAAATGCACAAATGATTTTTATTTTTTCAATAAGTGATCTTTTAAACACATAAATGAATTTTAAAAAATGTTCTGTTTGTATCAGAACACGTGAGATTCACAGATTCATAGGCTGCATTTGATTGCTTTCTTTTTTGTATTCCTAGGTTTCCCCTTCCTTTTTGTAACTTAATATTGAAGTCATTGGGTGGTTTGTCCTGCTTCTCCCTGGGTACATCTCCTTGATGTCATTGAGCACATCTCTGTATTTCCTGAAAACTAGTAGTTGGATCTTAAGCCTTCTTCAGGTTTGGTTTGGTTCTTGTTGTTTTCCAGGAGCATGACACAGGTGGTACTGTGTTGGGAATCTTCTGGCATCTGGTTCTACCTCATTCTGTGATGTGAGCAGCCATTGATGCTCATATCCCAGATCTCTTGGCTCATCCCAGGGTTGCAAGATGGTGACAGTGTATCATTTCTTTCTCATTTATTATGTGAAACATTCCTATCAAGTGAAGCATCCTTGCATGAGTTAGTAAGTTACTTTGAGATACAGTTCATTCATGAAAGACGGGTTTTCAGAATAATGCATCTAGCATACTTAAAATGTGACTATTAAAAATATATCATGGAATTTTACAAATTTGGTGAAATTTATAACATAAGATATATAAAAACACACCATGGAATTTTAAAACTGTGATGGGTTAATTAATTTACTATTAATAATATTTTTGATTCTCTTCTTTGGCTGGTGCAGGGGAGATTCTCGTTGGCTCTTGAGAGCCAACAATATCTCACAACAAGATGTTCCAGGCCCATCTAGTGCATATTCTGGCAAGACCTGGAATCTTTACCTGTTTTGTTCATTGCTGTATTCTTGGCATTGTTCTATGTGTCAGATTAGTGCCTGGTACATAGTAGGTGCAAAACAAAACCTGAATGAATTCATGCATCTCCATAGTATAGATGAGGAAAAAGAGGCAGAGGCATAGGGCCATAGGGCTTGCCAGTCATATGGCAGGTGTTGGAACCGGGGCATCTGCTTTCAGACTTTGTGTTTTTCACCATAACTTAAGTGACCACTCACTGGGCCAGGACGAAGATACAAATTGGCCAAGAAGGAGTGGTGCATCATGAGTGATCAAGCCAGAGAAGGTCCTGAGGGTGGAAAAGCCACTGGGGGGTGGCCTCATTCTTGCAGCATCCCTGAAGCACCATTCTGGATGGGAAACCCATATTTACTGTGCACCCAATAAATCATTTGCAATTAACAACAGCCCTCAGAAAAGGTAACCATGATTTGTGGGAAGTGGAGTCTTGCCCTGGGTCTACAGCCAGTCAGTGGAAGCACCAACACAGAGTCTAGTTCTGCCTGATTCCAAGGGAATGTATGCTTTTCCTATGGTTTCAAGGTAACTTTGGGACAGGACACTTATTAGGGCAGTCTCTTAGGGCTTAAATCACCTTAAATGTGAAGACACCTAGCCCCTGTGCTGGGAGATTAATTTTCCCATCTCCCGTGTGGCAATGTTCTGCCTAACCCTCAGAGCTCAGCTCAAGCACCACCCTTGTCCATTTCTCCTGCCTTATTTCCATGGCCCATTGTTCCTCTTCCCACAGAGCTGCCTTGGGTCTGAATTGCGTGCATACACTCCTGAGCAGAAGATCAAGTTCTCTGGAAAGCAGATACCATGCCTCCCATGGTGCCCAACACAGTACCAGGGCACAGCTATCACTCATGTGCCCTGAATTGTTGTAGAAGGCATGGGCTGGGCACTTTGAATTTGAAGGTGAGGGTTAATCTTCTCATCTCCTCTTCCCACCTCAGACACATTCATCTAGGTAACAAAGACACTCCTGCTATGTAGGAAGTTGGCACATCTAAGATGAATGGTTGAACGGGGCTGGCACCTCCAGCCACATTTAAGGAATAACAGGATAACAGATGAGGGGGCTACTTGGGGCCGTGGCCTCCAAAGTGGATTGTACCTGATGACTGGCTGAGCAGGGGAAGAAAACGTCAGACCTTCCATTTCTCTTTAATTTTGAACTCATCCTTTGACAATGCTTATTTTGGGGTATGTTTTATACTGTACTAATAGACACAGTTGAATACAATTTAAATGCATATATGTTGGGAATGCATGTAAGGTTTTTATTAATAGAGGTGAGTGATCATAATGTATGCATGTATCAAAACATCACTGTATCCAATAAGTGTGCACAATTATTACATATCAGTTAAAAATAAAATAAAACTTAAAAAATCTTTGAAGACCACTGATTTCTAAAAATTTCTGTCCAACATCCTCAATGGATTCTTATGGAAAATTTCAGGCTGCCATTACCCAGGCAGAGGGGCAAGGAAACAGTTATTCTAAGGCACCCATGATTTCAGCAGGTGTTTTTGTTGATTTTTGCAAGATCTGCCAATTGTTGGCCTATTCTACAGGCCCAAATGGCTAGGATTGCTCCTATCTGGAGAGCCGAATGAACTCTCAGTTGGGTGAGGACCAATAGTGGATAGGAGGCACCAACCTTTCCCCACTGGAGCTGAAGGCCTTGGTGTCCTCTGGGGACAATCCATATGGACAGGTTGCCTGGCAATCCTGTCCTTCACCCCCAGCTCCTCTGGCTGCCCTCTATTCTGTATGTCATTCATTTTTTTTTTTTGCTCTGCTCAACCCTCTTCCTTGCCACACACTGCCCTTCTGCTCTGTAGTCACCCCCATGTACTCTTTGGCCAACACGCCTAGGTATAAATGTTGTGGAAAGGGGTTTAGCCAGGATGGCCTGATCCCATTCTGTCCCTCAGGGCACTGAACCTGGAAGGGTGGCATCACTCATCTCCTCACTGGTGGTAGGAAGTGGTGTCCCAAAGGCCCGAGTTCCACAACAGGGAGTCCTCCTCTGCAACAAAGGTGGGGGGTTGAACTAGAGAAGTAGCTAACGCTGCTGTCCCTGGGCGGATGAGTATAAATTCTAGGAGTGACAACTGGACTGGGGACTAGAAGCAGAGGAGGAGTCCTGAGGGACTCCCTGTTTCTCTAACTGTCTGCATGTACCCTCCAATCGGCTTGTGGGGGGTATTTACAATCATAAGATGAATGTGGTGCATCTTCCTAGGATATCAGTTTTATTTGAAGAATAGGGGAAAATTTTTACACTAACATAAATTCAGAAATATTATGGAATTAGCTATAAAAAGCACATGCATCTTAAAGGTGGAAAACTGTTTTTTTTTTGTTGTTGTTGTTGTTGTTTGTTGTTTTTATTTTAGATCTTTGACTATCACCTTCTTCCCAGACACCAGGGATTTGTGTTCTGTGCTTGTGGGAAGCCCATACCAGAACACCGTGTGTGGGTCTGTTAAGCATGAAGGGCCACAGATCAAAGATACAGGTCATTTCTGGCCCCACTGAGCAGGTAAGAAAAGCTGACTTGGCCTACAGCACAGGACCCCAGGCCAGAGCAAGTCCTGGGTGTCACCGTCAGTCTTCACTGGGGAAATCCGATCCCACCTAGGCGTGTGGTGTCAGCTTCACCTCTCTCAGCAACCAGTCCTTGCCTTACAGTGTCACTTGCCCTAGGAGCTGGGACTAGGAGAAGTTTCCAAGGTCTCAGGGCCAAAGCATATTTGGGGGATACAGGGATCTTTTTGGATTGAATCAAAACCACTTATTGGGGGTCTGAGAAGAGAGATATCTGCCCATGTGGTGTTAAATTACTGAAAATCTGACCAGGGAGGAACTGCACAAAGCCTCATCTAAATCAGTGGTTACACGTGAGGATCCTGGAACCCCGGGAAGTAATTAATTGGCTGGCCTGGTTAGTGACGGAGACAGATTAAAAATAACATGTTGATTTTTTAATCCAAGGCTGTTTGTTCCCTCCAGATGCTTTTTATTAGAGAAGAACTGAATGATCCATCTGTTCCAACAAGGCTAGGCCTTGACACATGGTCAGAATTTCCTAGGACAGCTTTTCCTAAGGGTATGTCTTAGTGACCTTAGTAACTCATACAACAAGGTGTACACAGGGATCTCTTCCTTTCTTTCTTTCCTTTTTTTTAAATGTGCTGGGGATTGAATCTAGGGCCTTGCATATGATAGGCAAGCACCAACGTATCTCCAGCCATGCACAAGGATCTTTAAAACAGCATTAGGGAAAATAACAAATGCAGGGACAAACCAAAAGACAGATTAATTTATTTGTTGTGGACCAATCACCAAGGTAATATATCATTTAATGTATATCATTAAAAATCTTCTTTGGAATCATATATGTTAGTCAGTTTTATGTTGCTGTGGTACAATTCCTGAGACTATCAAGTTAAAAAGAGGAAAGGTTTATTTTGGCTCATGGTTTCAGAGCTTTGAGTTCATGGTTGCTTGGCTCTGTGGTCTTACGGCTGCTAGTGAGGCAGACTATCATGGCCAAGGGCACAAAAAAGGGAGGAAGCTGTGCAGCTTATGACAAAAAGGGAGACAGAAAGGAGCCCTAATATTCCCTTCAAGGGCACACACATAATTTTTTTTATGTATTTAAAATGCTGCTTTTTTGCTCTGATCATTTAGCAGGATATATAGTTTTTGTTCTATTTTCCCTCAGCACTTTGAAGCTATTGTTTGATTGTCTTCTGGCATTGATGCTGCTAATAAAAAGATTGAGGTCAGTTCAATATGCATGTCTTTTTTTTTTTTTTTTTTTTTTTTTTTTGGTGCTGGGGATTGAACCCAGGGCCTTGTGCATGCAAGGCAAATGAACATGTCTTTTTTGGTGGCAATCTTTTCTCTGTCTCTCTCATAGCTATTATGATTTTATCTATAATATTCTGCAGTGTCACTACACTATGCCTAAGTGTGGATTTTATCTTTGTTTTTCTATTTGGTACTTAGTGTACACTTTAAATCTGAGGACTCATCATATCTCATTTATTTTTATCCATTTCCTCTTTCAATATTGCCTTGCCATCAGTTCCTCCTATCGTCTAGAAGTCTGATTCGATTTATGGTCAGGTTTTTCAACTATATTCTGTTTCTTAACAGTAAGTTTCTTCTTAAATTGAGACAAAATGAATATAGAGGGGAATGCATAGACCTTATATGTAAAATTTAATAAATGTACGTACCTGTGTATCCACAATCCCAACCAACATTTCCATCATCATGAACATTCCCTTCTGCCTTCATCCAGTTCATTACCACTTCTCAGAGACAGCTGTTGTGATTTTTTTGATCACAGATGAATTTTCCTGTTCTTATGCTTCCTATAAATGGAATTATGTAGATTATAGCTTTTGTGTCTGAAATCTTTGACTCAAAACTGTTTTTGAGATTCAGCCATGTTATTGCATGTACAATAGCAGCTCATTCCCTTTTTAAAAAATGAATAATATTTCATAGCAAAAAAATATCAGAATTTGTTCAACATATTTTTCTGAATCATCTGGGGAGGGGCGAAGGAGTCTCTTTTATTGACTGCTCCCCCCCCCCCCATATACTGGACACTGATGACTATAGTATAGAGGCTCTGAATTCTGTTATCCTCCTCTGATTAATTCTAGCATGGATTTAAGTCGTGGCTGATCACTTTGGACATGTGGAGGTCTGGTTTTTGCCTGTGGTCAGGGGGAGACATTTCACCAGCAGGGAGCCCACAGGCTTCAGGGGTCAGCCTGGCTCCACAGGATTTTGGGTGCCTTTATCCTCCTAGGGACCATGTTTTCAGCTGCAGAGCACATCCTTCTGGAGTGCAGTGCTTCAACTCTGCTTCTGCCGTTTTCTATTCCTGATCTGGAGGATATTTGCCTTTTCTGTGTCTTTTTAAATTTTCTTCCATATATTGCACTTTTTTTTTTTTATCATCACTGTGTTTGCATGTGGAGGGAAGGATGCAAAGCACGAGTTGACAGCACCGCCATAGCAAAAAACCTTTCTGTGGCTCATAAAGCCAAGAAATAAGTCACTGAAACCACTTCTGTGTCACTCCTCTCTCTCAGTTCTACACTCCTCACCCCTTTTCAGTACCCACTGTTCCCTCTCACCCAGTTCTCCTGCGTCTTCCCACTTAACTCCAATCCTTTAGTGGGGGAAGAATCTGAACACATGATTCACACCTACTCAAACTCTGGGAGAGTCGATGGACAGAAAAATACCTCCTCCAATGTCCATGTCTTAATCCCTAGAACCTGTGACTTTGTGGCCTTATATGCAAAAAAAAAGGATGACTTTGCAGGTAGGATTAATTTAAAGATTTTGAGACAGAGAGATTATCCTCGGTTACTTGAGGGTTCAATGGGTCCAATGCAATCACAAGGGTCCTCATAAGAGGGTCCACAGGAGAGAAGTGATACGAGGCAAAGGAAACAGAAAAGGTGATGTAGTATGAGTGGGAGTGGTGTGTGTGTGTGTGTGTGTGTGCGTGCTGGGGGTGGGGGTTGGAAGTTGCTATGCTGCTGAATTGCAAAATGGAGGACGAAGGTGGCCAAGGAATGCAGGCAGCCTTTAGAAGCTAGAAAAAGCAAGGAAACAAATTCTTTCCCAGAACCGTCAGAAAGAACTCAGCCCTTTTGATCCATTTAGACTTCTGACCTCTAGAACTCTGAATCAGTCCTTATTGCCTTAAGCTACAAGTTTATGTTCATTTGTTACAGCAGCAATAAGAAATGAGTACAGGGACTGAAGTTCAACCTCTCCAGAAATGCTGGAAGGGTAAGATGGGGCCAAAGGAGAAGAGCATTACTTAACTCAAGTGAATGACTGCAGCAGGGCGGTTTCCGCCACCTCACCTCCAAGGCCTGCTCCAGGAGTGTTTCTGTGCCACATGTCTGGACCTCCCTCATCAGCACCATTGCTTTGGATCAGCCTTTATTTCTCCAGAAGGTTCTTTTATCAACGTTAGTGGGCTGGGAGGACACTAGGATGGGAGCAGGTATTAGTTTTAGAGTTGGAACAGACACACTGCAGGGAGCAGGGTGTGAAATTCACAAGGTTCTCAGCTGACAGGCAGAGGCCTTGTGGGGCCTTGGGCATCTGGTTGCAGGGAGAGGCCAGGATGGTGGAGGAAGGCATCCAGGTCCATGGCTGGCCCCATGAGTTCTTGCCCTTCCGTCCTACAGGCCAGCGAGGTCATGGGCAGCTCCTCTAACACATGGTGTGGAGGAACAAGCTGCAGGAAGAAACAAAGGTGATTCTGCTTCACATTCTTCAGAGTAGCAATATGTCAGCAGCCCCCAGAGAGGCCGAAAGTAAATGAATCAGTGCTAGAAAGTGAAGGATACCATCCGCACTGAATGGTGAAAAGGACTCCCGAACAGTATCTTCATTGATTTTTTCTGTAATTGACACAGCATCTTGGTTTGCCTTCGGGCTTCAGCAGGAGAAAACGGGGAGCCATGTACACAGAGCTTCCTAGTGTTGGAATTTAATAAAAATCTCTCCTGAATGAGCTCCCTTTTCTTTTCCTTTATCACTCCTCTTTCTCTCCCTCTTCTTTCTGCTTCCTTCCTATCTTCCTAACTTCCCTTCCTTCTCCCAGTCTCTCTCCCTCTCCCTCTGTGCACACGCACACAGGCACACACACACACACACACACACCCCATACACTTATTTCCCTTTGTTCAGTACAAGAACTTAACCCAACAGGTACTACATGGTCAGAAACCTGTTTTTGCTGGCCATGACATTGAAGACTTTAGGAAAGAAAAAAATAACATATTCCCTCTTTCATAGTGGATTAAATCGCATTCAGCAGAAGCTCAGGATATATTACTTGTAGTTCCATATCTGAGAACAGGCCTCTGGAGTAGGGTACTGAGAAGGCCTGGGCTGGCCCGGGGGCTCCCAGGGGCTCACTGTCCAGGAGACAGGGGGCTGGGAGATCACCACCTCACCTGCAGGGCAGCTCCACGAGGCCACAGTGGCAGAGCCTGGTCCCTACCACATTGCCAGTTATGGGTTTCACAGACCTGGGAAGCAGAGGTCAGCCTGATAATTTTCAAAAGTCCCCTGAAATGAGTCCCTGTGTAGGGCAAGTCTGATAGCAGAGGTGGAGGTTATTCTCAGCTTGAAGCTGACTTGATAAGGCCTGAGAAAAAAGGGAGGGAACTCCTAAATCAGAGGGAAGTGGTATCTGCGGATTTATCAGTAGCCGCTGGGCCGTGCCCAAGGGAAGTCTGGTGCTGGGAGACACAGATTTCTGATAATCCCTCCTTGTACCAAACAGGCTTGCCTAGTGTACTCAGAGGAATGGAGAGCATTCCCGCAAGGAAGGTGCTCCACCAGACCAAAGCTAGTCTTGGAACAGAGGAGGTTCAAAATAAAAAGGATCCCGGTACCCTTCCCTTTCTAGCACTGATTCATTTAATTTGTCTTTGCTGTTTGTCCTAGAGTTGCCTCCAAGTTGGCATTTGGGAACCGTAGTCACTCATTCAACAAGTCCTTATGAAGGTCCTACTATGTACCAGGCTCTGTGCTTTCTGCTGTGAGTATAACGGTCGGCAACAAATCAGGTGGCACGTCTTCCTAAGTGAAGGAGATGGACTTTGATCCGAGACTTTGACAAATAAGTGGAAAACAACAGTGTGGTAGGTGCCATGGAGAAGAGACGTAAAGGGGCAAGGGCAAAAAACCCAGAGGCCATCTTGTTTAAGGAGGTCAGGGATTATTGCCCTGCAAAGGAGTGAGCGGGCCTGGGGAGCTGAAGTCTGCAGGGAAAGCACAAATGGATAGGGGAGAATCAAGGTGATCCAGAGGCACCTCGGCAGGGAGGTTTCAAGGAATGCAAGAAGCCACACATGGTTGGCTAGGACCAGAATTGGAGAGTCAGACTTTGTCATAGAATTTGTTCTTTATCTCAAAAGCATTTGTTTTTAGCAGCTTTAATGTGTGTGTGTGTGTGTGTGTGTGTGTGTGTGTGTGTGAGAGAGAGAGAGAGAGAGAGAGAGAGAGAGAGAGGTGTCTTGGCTGGACTAGTGTTGAGGTGGAGAGAAGTGAGTGGATGGAGTCTCTCTCTCTCTCCCTCTCTCTCTCTCTCTCTCTATATATATATATATATATATATAGATATAGATATATTTTAGAGAGAGAGAGGGAGAGAGAGAGAGACTCTCTCTCTCTCTCTCTCTCTCTCTATATATATATATATATATATATATATAGATATAGATATATTTTAGAGAGAGAGAGGGAGAGAGAGAGAGAATTTAATATTTATTTTTTCGTTTTTGGCGGACACAACATCTTTGTTTGTATGTGGTGCTGATGTTCGAACCCAGGCCGCACGCATGCCAGGCGAGCGCACTACCTACCACTTGAGCCACATCCCCAGCCCCCATGTATATTTTTAAGGGAAAATAATCGGTTTGGTGATGGGTTCAAGAGAAAGGTGGATGTTGGGAAAGCATTAGGAATGACTCCCAGCTGTTGGTTTGAGCAACCATGGAATGGATCATGGTGCCATTTGATGAAGAGGAGAGCCATGGAAAAACAGCAGATTCAGGACGAGGGTGGATTTGGTGTCGGGCACATTGGGGTGGAGATTTGGGGTTCACTTTCATATGCTCCTAAGCACTTGCTCTCTGGGGAGTCCTCCAGGTGCTTGCTGGGTATGGGAGACCTGCCCTTCCACAGAGGCCAGCCCTCCCTATCCTGACCTCCTGCCCAGGCGAGGCTTCTGAGAAGTATGTGTAGCCCCATAGTTATCAGTCCCATGGGGAAGGGATCTGAGCCACCAGCCAAAGAAGGTGGCAGCGACTCTAAAGCACCACACAGACCCATCTCTCAGGGACCTGTAGATTAGCAGCGATGCCTGAGCCCTTCATGATTGCAAGGCCCTTTCCCAACCAGAGCACCATACATTGTGGGTGGGATCATTCTTTGTTGTGGGAGAGCATCCTGTGCATTGTAGGATGTTTAGCAGACCTTGCTTCTATCCACCAGTTGTAGCAATCAGAAGTATCTCCAGACATTGTCAAATGTGCCTTACAGGGCAAAATTGCTACTGATTGAAAACTGCTGCCATACACAATTCCATTTGACCCCAACATATCTAGGTAGGCACAGCAAATATTATCATCCTCACGGTTAGATGAGAACACTGAAGCTCAGAAAGGTTAAGTGCTTGCCCAAGATCACACAGCTAGAAACTTGTAGAACTGAGATCAGAGCCTAATCTTTTGACCTTTAGCAGGGCCCCCTTCCATTTTATCATACTGCTTTGTAGTTAATAATGCATCAATAATGATGCATTTCTTTGCCCTGCGGGAAACTGTGAGAGGAAGATATTTTGGCACCTGGAGACTTCTGCCCAGGTGGCCCCAAGTCCGTCTCCAAGTGAGATTAGTGCCACCAAAAACCTCAGTGCCAATGGCATAAACCAATATGTCTAGATACTTGCTTGTGTGGTCATGGTTTGAGGATCCAATATTACATTCGAGATTTAAGATTCTAATGAAGAAAGAGGACTAACATTTATTGTGGATTCGTTGATTCATCACAACTCTGTTGTATTGTGGAGGTGGGCACCCCAATTGCCATTTTATGGACAAGTAAACTGAGGGACCTTACTGTTAGAAAGTGACCCTGCTGGGGTGGGAGCTGGGGTTGGTGTGAAGGTACATTCACATTCTTTGAATGAAACCTTGCTGATTCCTCAGTGGGTGATGGGCTGGACAGATGGCCTTGAAGGGCCCTTCTTATGCTCCTATGTAATGATCTGAATTATGAAATCACTGTTAGGGAAAAATTGGCACTGAGCATGATCCTAATGTGCTTGCTCTGTTGCATGATGTTATTTTCCTTGAATACCAAGACTGGGCTCTGAGGATGTGCAGAATACTAATGCTCATTTTTGCCTGGTCTATGGAAAAAAAAATCAAACTCCAAATAAAGCAATAAAACGATTCTCATGGAGTGCTCTTAATGAGGAAAAATTGGTCTGTTCCTTTTTCCTTTCTAGCAGTCTGCTTTGGACTTGGGAGGGAGATAAGTTTAACCACAGAAGAATTCTAAGCAAAAAGATTTAGAGGTGCCTCACGAAACCCAGAAGGAGGTTGGAAACTGGCAAACCTTTCAGGCGGGGGAAGTTTCCCAGCCTCCTGGGGCGTCCCTTCCCCTAGGGCTCCAGGCCCTTCCTGCTTTCCTAAGCGTGAGGCCCTCCCCCAATATGTGCAGAGTGCTCTGAATCAGAGTACTGCCACCCTGCCGCACGTTAGAATTGCAGGGAGGAAACTTTAAAAAAATATACAGAGATAGGTCCTTATCCAAGACCAATTAATTCAGAGCCTTTGGCATTGCGTGATAATTTTAGTCTCACCAGGTCTGAGGACCACGGCCCTGGCCATTGCTCTCTGTCCTGGCTCCCATTTTTGGGGGGACTTGCTAGAGAGTAATCAGTTGCTATGAGAAGCTGGGTTAAGCTAAGGCCTTAGAGGTTGTAATAGTTTAGTGGGTGAGTGTTTGAGGTGAGTGTTTGCATATTTATAGCACTCTTGGTCCATTCCAACCTGCTCCTTGCCTTCTAAACTTCAAGGAATGAAGGACCACTCCCAGTCTTTGCCTCAACCAGACTCACTTGCAACATATTAGGAACTCCTCACCATCTGTGAGGTGGGGTGTCTAGGGGAGTCATGCCCCCACAAGTGGCTCCCCAAAGGGCCACCATCAGCCCCTTCTGGTATGGCCCCTCTGAGGAAGAGCCGTGGACCTCTACGGGCTCCAACCAGACCTAGACAACACACCATCTGGCCTGTGGCTACTCAGCACATCAGCTTATAAAATGATATTCTTTTTACATTTAAAAGAGACAGAGAGAGAGAGAGAGAGAGAGAGAGAGAGAGAGAGAGAGAGAGAAAGAAGGAAGGAAGGAAGGAAGGAGGGAAGGAAGGAAGAAAAAAGAAGGAAAGAAAGAAACCTGGAGGTCTGAGATGATGGAGGACCTTGTTTAGCTGCTGAGGATGGGGCAGATCTCACTTAGATTACTCAAAACAACCTCTGCCTCTTCCTTTCCTATATAACAAAGACCCTGTATCAGAATAAGTTTCATTCTGTTCTTAGTTTGCTAAAAATTTCTTTTTTAAAAAATCACGAATGGATATTGGATTTGATCAGCTCCTTTCCCTGTATCTACTGAGTATCTACTGTTATAGGATATGGTTCTCTTTTCTTCTGTTAAGGTGGTGAATGATCTTGACTTTTTTTTTTTCCTAATCTGAAACCAAGCTTGCATTCGTTGATTCTACTCAACTTGCTTATGAAATGATATTGTTTTTACATTATAAAAAAGAAAGAATGGAAAGATCTGGAGGTCCGAGGTTAGGAGGTTAACCAGACCACACAACTCACTGGAGGCAGAGTGGGGACTTAAGCAGACTCTATTGACTCCAAAGTCCCTGTTTGTGCCTTCGTGGGACTTTGGGGAAAGACTAGTTTAGGAGGTAGACAGGAGGAGGGACTAATGAAGGCACCCAGGACCAGCCTTCAGAGAGGTAGGGGAGAGCTTGGCATTAGGAATGATGATGAGGAGGTCACACTGGGAGGGGGTGGTTGGGGATGTATCAAGGAGAGAGGAGAGCTGGGAGGAGGGAGCGCTGGGTTCATCCACTGAGTTCATCTAGAGCCATCTTAAGGGTGCAGTGGGGGCTGGAAGCTGCCTGAAGGGAGGAGGGATCAGAAAAACATGTCTGTTTTTTAAGGTAGTTGGTGGCAAAAGAAAAGGGAGACAGCGCTGGTGTGCTGGGGTCAAGCACAAGAGTGGAGGACAGAGAGACGGAGTGAATGATGAGGCTTCCACATTCTTCCCAGGCCAGGAGTCCACTTGTTTTCTATCCTTTGACTTCTCTGTGCCTCAGTTTCCGTATCTGTGAAATGGAGATAATAATAAGCGCTGCTTCCGAGGGCTGTGGTCAGTGGAGAGGGCTGTGGAATGTAGTAGATGCCACAAGGGCTGGTATCATCATCACCAACCACACACATTCTTCTGTCGGCACAATCTCTGTCCCCCTCCAACAAGCAGGCCACGTGCTCCTAGGTGCATGGCGTGGGATCATGGGGGGGACTCGGTGTGGCACCACCCCCCAGCCTGGGTGGGTGGTCTGGAAGAGCTGCAGGGTGTTGGAAGTTAAGGCAGCTCCCCTGCTCTCCCTCTGGCTTGGGTTTTTGGTTATTTCTCCTCAGTATCTAATAGCCATATTATTTTTTTCACAAAAATCTATACTTGGTCCTCACAGCATATGGTGCAATGACAAAACTCTGTGTATCAGAGTGCGGGGGAAGTCTCCTCTCCACGTTTTTTCATGAAAAAATTATGTTTCGACTGAAGGCATCAGCACCCCTCCCTTGTCTGGCTGCCGGTTCCTGTGTCTGTCCCTGAGTGTGGGGCTGAGAGAAATCAGCACTAGGTTCCAGACAGCCCGCCCTTGTTCCACCAGCAAGCTGCTGTGTGATCTCAGGCAAGAGGCTTTGACTCTCTGGGTCTAGGTGTCTTCCTGTGAGGGTGGAGGGCCTCCACCTGCATCTGTCCATAAGCAGTTGTTGGGCAAGGTGGATGCTGTCAGTCATGGAAAGGGAACAGCTGAGAAACGGCAGGGCAGGCTTTTAGGGGATCACAGAAGACCAGCTGCATCCTGTTGCAGTCAGCTTTTACACTGTGGGAACCAAGACGTGACAAGAACAATTTTAGAAGAGGAAAAATGAGTATTGAACAGGTATAGGCCAGCCCATGTGCACGGTGAACAAGAGCTGTCCTGTACCCCTGTTCTATACCCATTTTTAAAAATTCTGTTCATATGGAGAATTATCTGGACTTTTTTTTCTTCTGATCTGAAACCAAACTTGCATTCCTTGAATCTACTCAACCTGCCTACAAAATGATACTGTTTTTACTTTGAGAAAAGAAAAAAAGACCTGGAGGTTTATCAGGTTAACAAGGTCCTGGTATTTTTAACCAGGACCACACCATAACTAGAGGTGGGGTGGGGACTTCAACATGCTGTATGGACTTCAGAGTCTGTGTTGATGCCTTCTTGGGACTTTTGGGGAAGGCTAGTTTAGGAGGTGGACAGGAGGAGGGACTAGTGAAGGACCCAGGACCACCCTTCAGAGAGGTAGGGGAGAGCTTGGCGTCAGAAGACTTTAGACCACGGATCTGTTGATAGGGACCCAAGGGGAGGAGCATATCATGGAGGAAGAGTGTGTCAGAGGAAAGCAGTTCAGGACATGGAGGGAAAGAGAGGGAGAAAAGAAAGAGAGCTCCACTCACCAGGACAAAATATAAACCCCAAAGGCAATCCCCAGGGACCCACCTCCTCCAGCCACACCCTGCCTGCCTTCAGTGACCACCCAGTTAATCTCTATCGGGGATTAACATGTTGATTAGGTTAAGACTCTCATAACCCAATTATTTCACCTCTAAACTTTCTTGCATTGTCACACATGAGCTTTTGGGGGACACTTCATACCCAAATCATAATAACCCCCAACAGGGACATCAGGATTTGTACTGGATTTATTTTGTTTCACAGCCAAGGGCTGCAATAAGGCATGTTACTCAAAGTCTTCTCCATTTCAGTGTAAATACGCATCTGATGCTCCCCCGAGAGGAGGGCATCCACCAGGGCCTCGAGGGAAGGTGGGCAGAATGGAGAGGGTAGCAGACCACTAGGAGGAGAGATGGAAGCAAAGGACTTTCTCACCCACCCACAGGTGGCCCACTCAGGGGAAGGCGTCACACCCGACATGCCAGACGAACCGTTATTCTATCTTTCATGGCCATGCTGAGTAATGGACTTGACATCTAGACAGAATTGGGTTTGAGGTCCCGGAAACACTTACTGGCTGGGTAACCTTGTGTAGCTTATTGAATGTTGCCTCAGTTTTCACATCCTCAGTGTTCCCCACCAACAGCCGAGGTTGGGTGACATTCCCCATGAAGGGGGCAGTCCTGTCCCCCCACAGCATCCTGTGTGTTAATGCTATTACAGTTCTCAATTTTCAAACCAGGAAACTGAAATTTAGGTAGGTTCCGTGACTATGGTAAGTTCCACGTCTGTTATGTGTCAGAGCCGGGATGCCACTCAGGCAGATGGCTGCAGTCTGTGCTTGCAGCTCTAGTGCCTTGCTGCCTCGCTAAAGTCTCATGTCCTCCTACACTGCCACCCACTCCCCCTCCCATGTTGTAGTCATTCACCACAGAATCACCCCAGAATCACCCCCTGGTTCCCCGAAGACTTGACTTCTCCATCACTGTTACTCTTTCCCAAAATATTCCTTCCAGTTCTTAGTAAATGGTCCCTTCTCACCTTACCTGTTCTTTGACTTCCCCTTTCCAACTCACCTCCCTATTGGATCATTCCAATCACCATATATAGAGGCTAGAAGTTCTTACATCCTTAATAAAATGAAAAACTTTGTTGTTCATCTCTATTTATTGCTTCATCTTTTTCTCCCCTTTGCAGCAAAAACTGCAATGTGATCTGCACTTGCAGCCCAATTGCCTTTCTTCCGTTCTTTCTTGAATCCACTATAATAGGGCTTTTGCCTCCAAAATCCAAAGGCTTTGCTCTTGTCGAGGTGACTGATAACTTTCGTGTTGTGAAAACCAATGATTAATTCTCAGTCTTGATTTTGTTTTGCCACGGTACCTATGTTTTACTCAGCTTCTTCATCTTTCCTCTCGCACATTTTGTTGATTTGGCATCTTGAGCACTAGGTACGCTCTTTCGGCTTCCATCTCACTTCACTGACTATACATACTTCCTCAGTATCCTTTGCCATTCTCCACAGCTCCCCAGTTTCCAAACATGGGCATTCCCCAAGGTTCAGTCAGTCCTTGGACCTCTACTCTTTTCTATTCTTCTCTAGCTCCCTTGACGATCTTATCACGGCTTTAAACATCATCTATATGCTGGTTTCTCATAAATTTATATTTCTAGCCTGGTTCTTGTTCTTGAACTCCACATTTGTATAGCCAGTAGCTACCTGCATAGCTCTGCCTCCATCTTACAACCAAACTCCTGATCATCACCTTCCAACTTGCTCCTCTCATCCCCCTGGAGGTTGCATCCGTTCAGGTACCAAGGTCAAAACCTTCAGATCAACTGTGATTTTCTCCATGATTCACACTCCATGCCCAATTCGTCAGCAAATCCTGGTGGCTCTACTCTGCATAGCAGCTACAGTGGCCCTTTCCAAATGCAAATCAGATTGTGTTACTTCTCTTCTCAAATCCTTTTAATGGATTTCTAAGTGTAAAAAGCCAAAATGTTTCAAAAATATTCAAGGCTCACCATGGTTTGCACTCACTTCCTATTATGCATCGGACTTAATCTCTCTCTCTCTCTCTCTCTCTCTTTCTTTCTCTCTCTCTCTCTCTCTTTAAAAACTTTTCTACTTCTTCACTTCTCTCTAGCCCAAACTTGAAAAGAACTTGCTTACTTGCCTGGAATGCTTTTCCCTCAGAAAAGGGCTTGCCTTCAAACCTCCATTTTAGTGAGGACTTCCATTATGGCTCTAGCTATGATTGCTAACTTGCTTTTTTCCTCTATAGAACCCATCATCATTTGATGTTCTATATATTTTGTTCATCTATTTTATTTTCTCTCTTTCCTACTAGGGTGTACTCCATGAAGAGAGCAATTCTTACAGATTTGTTCACTGCTGATCTCCAGCACCTACAACAATGCCTGACATACAGTAGTTATTCAAAAATAATCTGTTGAACAAATGAAGAATCTCCAAAATGGAGGTTCTTGAGTTTTTGACTTGTTTAATTCAGTAATATAATGTTACTGTCACATACACTTAATAAATAGTAACCATTATGACTGTTCTTTATGTATTTGGATATTAATCCCTCACAGATAGATGATTGAGTAGTAATTATTATTAATCTCCATCTTAGATGAATAAATCAACCATAATGGTAATCATGCCCTGTACTCATTATAAGTTTACATTTATGAAGAGTTAGGTTAAAAGTTAGTTATGTCATTAGTGCTAAAAATTACATTTGGAGAGGAATTTAGAGGACTTGGAGGTATGAAATGACAAGACCTAAAATATCTATTAAAGCTTAAGAAAACTTTGATGAGAAGTGAAATCAAAATTACTCATGCTTAAATTATAAATACATGACAGTGGTGGCAGGGATTTGAAATAAGATTTGTCAGAAGCCAAGCTGTGTTCCCTAACTTTGCTCTCCTCTCTGTTGGAGCATGATACTCAATTGCTCCTTACCTCTGCTCAATATGGATAAATGGATTTAAATGCCAGATAAGGGGAATAGGAAAAGTTATTTGATTGGCTCAAGGAGTTGTTTTTTTTTTTACAGATTATAACTTGATTTCTGAAACTATGAAACATAAATATTCATATGGTCTAATACTGTTGAAGGTGGTAGTGGTAAATGAGAACCAAATGCCTTCTCTTGGGTATTTTAGCTCTAACATGATGGTTGCATCCACATGTATTTGTGAGGACTGATTGATAAGAAAAAATTTAAGCAATCAGCCTATAGATGTGAGCCTGTCAGTGATTTGGGTCAGCATACACTGTGGTGCATATGGCTAATGCCTGACTTCATTAGGTTACTACCTGCCATTCATTTCACTGATCATTTATGGAAACTTCTGAGTTGGCCTTCTGGGTAGAAGGAGAAAGCCAAGGCAAGCCAAGATCTTGATCATCCTCCGTGTCTTACGGTGCCAGTCCATAGCTATCTGGAGACAGCAAAGGGGCCTGGGCCAAAGGCGGAGCTTGCTGAGCATCCCCTTCCCCTGGTTATCTGGCAAGACATGGGGGAACTACATATAGCTGCAGCCCTGAAACCTACAGTGGAGGTAGTGCAGGGTAACTAACTTGGGTACCTTAGAGGTGTGGTGTGTAGAAAATGATCAAATGCAACCCAGATCAAGAGCTAATGCCAGCTTCCTGGAAGCAAGTTTTCATTCGAGGACATATTCATTCTGATTCTCATTTGAATTCCAAAAACAACCAGGGAAAGCCTTGTCCTAATATTGCTTGTGTTGTCCCTTGACAGTTTTAAGGCCAGGAGCCATATATTACATTACTCATCTAGCAGGATGCCCAGGATGCAGTGGATTCTTAAGAAACTTGCAAAAAGTGAATAAATCATTCAGAACTGTGTCATGAGGGAGCTAAAGAAAGTGGGTGCTTCTGGTGCTCATTTAAAAGGTATTATTGGGATGCAGAGGTAGCATCTCTATGAAGTGGGTTTTGGGGAAGGGTAGTTAAAGACCTGAAGGTATTTTTAAAAGCCCGGTTAGCCAGAGCCTGTTTGTGTGCTGGGGTGTGAAACTCTATGAATGTATTATCAGCAGGGCCTTAGATGGGTTTGTGTGATTTGCTTTGGGCAGAAACAGGCTCCTTCTTTACAGATTCCCTGGGGATAGAGAGACCAAAAAGACCACCTGCTACTCTAATGGTTCACCCACCCCACGATTAATGAGGGAGATGTTTTTGGTCTTTAAAGGAACAGTGTTAGTGAAATGTCTAAAACAGTAGCCACATGTGGCTCTTGGCACTGAAAACGTAGCTAGTTCAAATTCAGATGTGCTTTGAGTATAAAATAACCACCAAACATTGAACACTTGGTACAACAGAACATATTATATACCCAATTATTAATTTTTATGTTAGTTACATGTTGAAATGATAATGCTTTTGGACATATTGGACAAAATAAGAACATTTCAAAAAATAATATAATTACCATTCTTAAAGAGTTAAGTGGCTACCATGAAATTTAAAATGCCATATGTGGCTCACATTGTATTTCTACTGGACAGTGCGCTCTAAAAGATACCTTGTTTGGGGATCCATTCCTAGAAAGCTTGTATTTCATTTAGGTCTGGAAGCAGTTATAAGCTCTGAACAGACAAAGAAGAGAATTGGATCTGGCATGGAAAAAATGCAAGTACCTTTTTTAGCAAAAAAAAAAAAAAGGTTGACCAGTTGGCCATAAATCCACCTCTAGGCTTCTCTATATTTGATCTTATTTTTTTGAGGGCTCAGGTGTCAGTTCCACACTGTTATTTCAATGTGTTGAAAACAAAAATACCATAAAGATTATGAACATCTATGGAGAACTTGCCATGTGGGCTTTGTTAATTGCTTTATATACATTATTGCATTAATGAAGTAGGCATCTGACTCTCCTCACTTTACAAATAAGCAGAATAGACAGATGGCATGCAAAAGGATAACTCAGGAAGAAGTCACTGCAGGTGGGGGGTGAGGGACAAGAAACAGACACAGGTGTTACTCTAGTAACAGGTGAACACTCAGCCAATGCCCTGGTTGGGGGTGCAGGAGGGATGGGTGTATCCTCTGAAGAGAGGCCTGGCATAGTGCCTCTGGGTAGCTTGTGCTCATTAAACACTGCTGATTCCCCACCTGGCCTCCTCCCTCCCTTCTTGCTTCAATCCTGCCCACTTCCTTGTTTCCATCTCCTCTTCCCAGGATGACTTCTCCATTTATGTAATGGACAAAGAGTAGTCATTAGTGCCAAATGGACTTGGGTATGAAACTAGTTATACCATAGGAAGAACTAAGGACCACCTCACAGGGTTGTATTGGGGTTTAATGTTGATGCAATGAATCTTTAGACCAAGAGAAGGTAAATAGTAAATATAGTAATTGCTAGTGTTTACTTTTTCCATGTAGCTCACGTCTGTGGCTGTTTTCTAGATCTCAGTCACAGGAGATTGATACCAAGGGAGCTAGGAATAAAAAGGGAGCCATTTGCATGTTGGGGTTCATGCTGACCTACCCCAGGTCAAATTCATTCCTTATTGTGTCTGTACGCACCTTGGGATCTGAAAAGAGATAGTCTCCTTTGGTCTATAAAAAAGATTTCCCTTAAGTCATCTCTAAAAATATTTGGAGGACTTATTTGCCTTTGAAATCTGTGTGTAATTAACAAGCTTGCCCTCTGGAAGCTGGTGATCTACTTTGCGTGCGCTTGCAGCAAGCAAAAAAGCAAAAGTCACCTCACCAGCATAGATTTCCAATCTGACCTTCCTCCATTCTCTATTGTTAGGATCCTGTGACCAGCATGTTCCACAGGGAAGCTGACTGAGGACACTTTCTTCCATTAGACCTGGAAGGGAACATGCTGGGGCAGACCCAGCCCAGAGCTGGCAGACTCAGGTTTCGGTTCCAGCTCAGGCACTCAGGGTGAGCTGGCTTTGGGAAGTCTTATTTTTCCCTGGATCTCAGTATCCCCATCTAACTAGAGAGTTAAGTCAAGGGTCTCAGCTCTGGAGACCTCAATGGGAACTCTGGAAGGCTAGGGCTGTACCCTCTTATTTATAACTGGGTCCCCAGTGTCTTGTACAATATCTGGCATATAGTAAGTACTTGATAAATCCTTGTTCAATAAATGATTTATTCATAGCTGTTTCAGCTGTGACCATCTGCATGATAGAGGCTGCTGATCCTAAACCATCTCTTGGGAGAGATGAGTGATAAAGGGACCAACAGACATATAGAGTTTCACTAGGAAAGCTGATGTTCTTGAAGGTTAGACATTTTTCCATCTTTCTCCTTCCTGTGCCACGTAGAGACTTGGCCTGACCCCACACCTGGGGTAAAGCAAGAAAGAGAGGGATCCTAGTAAAACTGCTTAACTCAGGCCAAAACCTGGGAGTATATTGAAAAAACACCGAATAGAACATACATATTTAGCAGCTTGTTTGTTTCGTAAAAAAATTATCTTATTTGGATTCAAGAGATGGATCCCAGTCAATGCTTAGCTAATTGCTTTGGTTTGTACATATGGAACATTCTATTTAAATGATTGACATGGGCAGAGATTGTTTGCTTGGTAGACCTGAGAGAGAGATTTCTTTCCCAGAAGCTCCAAGACCCCTCTCATGTGTGTATCTCACCGGGTGGGCAAGAGCAGCTGAGGGGACCTTGCAGACTTCATTTGTGAAGTCCACTGACTCTAACCCTTTCATCAAGCCAATGTCTGCAAACCATTCCCATGGCATGGGTAGGTGGTGAACCCATGAAATCCCCTGCTTTAAGAGGAATTGTCTCCACAGGAGCATTTGGTCCAGGGAGCTGCTCAGCACTTGAAAAGCAATAAATAGTAACCAATAACCAAGCATTGAAGGCATATTATATCCTGAGTGAAAGAAAGAAGATGTTGTACTTGGAATTGTGATCTCTCTGTCTTGTACTTTTTTTTTTTTTTGGTACCGGGGATTGAACCCAGGGGGTGCTTAACCACTGAGCCATATCCACTACCCTTTTTATTTTGAGACAGGGTCTCATTGAGTTGCTTATGGCTTCACTAATTTGCTGAGGCTGATTTCAAACTTACGATCCTCCTGTCTCAGCCTCCTCAGCTGCTGGGAGGCATGCACCAGGGCATCTGGCTTCTTGTACATTTGGGATAAAAAATGGATAGCAGGTAGGGTGCTGTTATCAGAAGCTTTAAACAGACAGGTATAACTGGACCACTGGGAGTGATGAGATGATGCCTTGGCCTGAGAAAGAGCCACAGGCTGGGGCCTGAAGCTTAAAGGTTTCAGTCCACCTGTCCCTTGAGGGCTCCTTCCTGCTCCCTCACTCTTACTTCTTTCTCTTTGCACATGTGCGTGCGCACGTGCACACACACACACACACAAACACACACATACTTGCACGCACATACACATTCTTATTGCAGAGCTGTAGATGCACAGAGCATCACAGAGAAATCACACAAATTGGAGAAACATCATTGTATTAGGATGATTTTCATCCTAACCCTTGTCTGATTTTACCTTCAATTTACCATCCTTGTCACATTTAATCCTTTCTATTTTCTGAACCGCTTCACTCCAAGAGCCCAAGAGGGATTGCTTTTCTCTTTCCTCATGTCCCCAACTCCTAGGGTGAGCTCTGGTTGGTGCAAGGACAGAGGTGGCTGCCCCAGCTGCTGGGATGTCAGCTGCTGCTGGCTGCAAGTGCCCAGCATGCTGGTGGACAATTGTCATTTTGCCTAAGGCAGCTGAAAGGGCTGACGGAGAGAACACCTCAGGGGAGGCTGTGGCCTCTGCAGAGGTCTTCTTTACAGGTCTCTTGTTCTGATTAAAACTAAGTCCCTGCATGGAGCATTGGCTCTTAAAGGGGGAAAAAAAGCTAGAGCTGTGTGATTTTCCATTTAGTTATAATTCTGTAACTAGATTTGCAGAAATGACTAAATCGGCTAGAGGGAGGCAGGTGGGTTTGTGGGGCTGAAACGGGCTGGGCATCTGGGGACTGCACTGGTGGCTGGGCGGGCTTTCACACTAGCAGCCTGGGTGGCACTGAGCAGACCTGTCTCCTCTCTGTCCTCATTATTAAGTGAGAAGGATGGTCCAGATCATGCCACACCCCCCTGAGAAAAGGACTGTGAACACAGGGCTCCAGGATCAATCTAGTTGGCAGCACTGCCCTCTCTAGCAACAGTCAGCACTTAAAGAGCACTTGGTTTTGATCTCATAACATGTTAGCTTATTTAAGCCTTGCAGGCAGTCATAGGAAGCACATACTATTGTTTTTCTTGTTTTATAGATGAGAAAAGGAGAGATGAAGTGAGGTGCCCAGTGTCACTCAGCAAAGCTAGAATTCAAGGCCAGGCAATGCTGCTCAGAGTCTGAACTTGCTCACTGTCCCACTCTGTGTACATGGTGCTAATGAGGCAGGGCTCTGAGATTTTTGCAGCCAACAAACCAGTCTAATTTTGTTTGACCCAGCAATTTCCAAGCTGTGATGACCCAGGAACCCTCAGAAAGCAGCAGAGTGTGATGACTCAAAACACAGAGTCTCAGCAGACATGGCTAGGCTTATTCTCTTCCCTCCACTTAGAATCACTCTGATCTTGGGCAGGAGCTCAACCTCTTTAAACATCAGTTTTCTCAGCTACAAAATGGGGGTGATGATAGTAGGGTTGCTAGGAGAATTTAAAAAAATACAACGCTTGAAAAACTCTTTGTAGTGCTTGGCATTTTGTATGCATGACAGCTTTTGCTACATATAGTAAATAAGGGATGGCATCCATACATAATGCCACGATGAAGATGTCAGCTTTTAAATATGCACACGGAGAGAAAGAGATAATATTATATTAAATATAAAAATAAGAAATATCTTTATCTTATGTATTAAAAAGAGATACTACCTTTAAATTACATAAAGATACAAAGCTATATAAAACATGCATATATATATATATATATATATATATATATATATATATATATACACACACACACACACACACACAGAGCCTATTATGAGTCTATAGAGCGAATATTCCCGAAACACACAGTGGGAAGTATCAATCTAACAATGTTTAAGGCCCTTTTCTTTTCCACTGCCCCTAGTTTGCTTCCTATTCTTGAACTCTAAAATTGCTAGGCTCTTATGAAGGCCTATGTGGGCTTCCTGTGTAGAAAGAACTCACCCTCACGGGATGTTATAGCAGGGAAGGGCCTCAGAGATCATGGTGTCAAACTCACTTGCTTTATAGAAAGCTGAGGCCTGAGGATCTCCAAGTAGGAGAAAGTCAAGGTGAGACCCTTCACACATGGCAGGATGTAAGGCTGCAGAGAGAAAACTTGTTGTTATGGTTTAGAGAGGGGGTAGCCCCAGAAGCTCATATGTAAGACAGTGTAGAAAGTTTAGAAGTGAAATAATTAGTTGAAGTACTTTAATGAGTGCATTAAAGCACAGACACGGATTAACTGGGCAATAATTGTAGGCAGGTGGGGAGTGCCTGGAGGAGGGGTCACTGGGGGTGTGCCTTTGGGGTTTAGATTTTGGCTCTTTTGAGCAGCTTGCTCTCTCTCTCTCTCTCTCTCTCTCTGATTCCTGCTTGCCATAACCTGAGTTGCTTTCCTACTCAATGATTTTCTGCCTTAAAGTTTTGTTTCATCTAGGGCCCAGAGCTATGGAGTCGACCATCTATGGACTGAGACTTCTGAAACTATGAGCCCCTAATTAACTTTTTATCCTTTATGTTTTCCTTCTCAGGCATTTTGGTCACAGTGATTTAAAAAAAAAAAGCTGGCTAAAACACTTACAATTTTCTGAATTATAAACATGGGAAACTCAATCCAGGCAGAGGCCTGCCCTGGGGAGGGCCAACAACATGTCTAGAGCCACTGTCCAGTCATCATTGAAAAACAACACAAACTCATGAATTCATAGAGTTACAGGATTCATAGAGTTATAGGATAGCACCTCATCACTGCTCTTGCCTTGGGGTATAGGAGGATGAGTCTGCAGAGGTAATATCCACAGGCAGCTCCCACAGCCTCAGGGAGGGAGCTCTGGGCTTTCCTGAAAAGCTGCTCAGCCAATTCCCACAGGGTAGCTAAGGATGCTCTAGGAGCCTTTGTTCCAACTGGGCTCCTCTTAATGTCTTGGGTTTGCAGGGACAGTGGGAAGATGCTCCAAGATGCTCTATGTTGAAAGAAGGGGTTGCAAATTCCTTGACCACTGTGACCAAGCTTGGAACCGGGAGAGGTTGGGACCTGTTGGAGGCACGTGATGGTTGTCATTGTGGTAGTAGGGGAATCCCAGGCCCTCACTGAAGTCATTCAAGTCCCCAAACCCAGTAGTGCTGATTAGTTAAAGCTGGCCTCTGCCTGATTTAGCTTCCCAGGCTTATAACTCTAATCATGAATTCTTAGACTTTCTGTTGGAGGCTCAGCCCCCAGCCCGACTGCCATATGAACTAGAAATAAGCCTACCATGTTAAGTCCCTGGCATTTGAGTGCTTTATTTTCAGAGATAGCATTCCTCTTATACACATTCATATTTCCTCAACCAGTAATATTCTCTGTCCCTGATTCCGGCTCACGTCTTCCTGTCTGAAGTCTTCCTGACCTCACTGACCTCAGGGTCCCCCTTTGTCTGCATTTCTGTAGCTCGTATTGTCATACTCCGGCAGTTCCCACTTGGATACGTAAGGGCTTGCAGTGCTAATTGAAGAGGACGGAGACCCAGTTCCACACTCATTCTGCATCTCCCAAAATGCCTAGCGTCAAGCCCAGCAAACAGTAGGCACTCAATCAATACTTGTTGATCGATTTGAGAGAGGCTGGAATGATCCATATCAAACTCCAGGCATCATCCGGGAGCTCACTGATTAAGCGGATGAATCTTGCAACCTTTCTCTAAGGCCACCACTCAGTCTGTGCTGGGGGGAGCCCCCAGAGCCCAGAGCCTCTAGGCTCAGGAGCCCCTCAGCTGGCCAGTTCCCCGCTGGCTTCCCAGGATGGCAGGCACTCCAGGCCACTCTCAAATGGCCAGGGCATCCATCAAGTGACTTGCCGACTGAAGGTTCTTCTTTGTTCTCTCTGCTCTTCCTGCTTAAAAAAAAAAAGCAAACAAACCCCAAGAATATCCTCAAAATGAAAAGCCAAAATCAATTAGAGACCCTTCTGTCTAGGGCTCTGATTATGTCCTCAGTCTATCTAGGGAAGAGTAGAATAGTGTTATCTTTCAATTACTAGTCCAGTGTTAAAAAAATATATATTTATGTTGTAAACTTTTCTAGAAATGTCATGACAAGGGCCTTGGAAGTCCAGTCCTGGGCCTAAGGGTCTGGAATGTCAGTATCAGTACACTTGAACTTGGTATTCCGATTCCAGCAACTCTTTCCCTAATGCTGCTGCAGCTGACATGTTGGTGAATAATTTAGCTACAGCATTATAGTGATCAAAAAATATCTTAGGGATGTGGCATTTAGTTTTTATTAATTTATTTTAGTTTTTCATTAATCTTTGTACTATGATAATGTTTGTTCAATGAAAACAATTAAAGAATATGGATAAGCAAATCAGAAAATAATATCATTTGAATTTCCATGGATCAAATGTAATTCAGTGTGCATATTTTCATGTATATCTTGCCAAATTTTTCCAGTGTCAACATATGCATGTACATATACACTCTACATATGCTATTTGTCAGTTGGTTTGCTTAATATTTTTCTATGTTAAAATAAAAACAGGGTCATTTTCAATAACTTTATATTATTCCATTTTATAGAAATGTGCCATTGTTCAGAAAACTATTGTTATCTAGTGTTGGATATTTAAGGATTTTTGTTTGTTTTATTTTTCTGTTATAAATTCTCCAGTGGAGTATATAACTTTCGCATGCACACATGATTATTTCTTAAAGATAGAGTCATAGACGAATGAGAAGTCATACTCCATTTATGTATGATGTGCCAAAATGCATTATACTGTCATGTATAACTAATTAGAACAAATAAAAAAGATATTAAAAGAAAAAAAAGATAAAGAGTTATAGACGTGTAATTACTAGACCAAAGAGAACATAGATTTTAAAGTTCTATGACACCCATGGCTGGAAATGCATTTACTGTCCCACTAACATTCAGATAGTTTTAACTTTACTCAGTCAAATTGGCTTATGTGCGTGGATACAAACATCCACAGCTGGAATGAGATGGGGAGAAAGAATTTAGATAGTTAATGAATTTCTAAAGCTGTTTGTCTTAATCCAATCTGTTCCCATTGAAATTCTGCTGCTCTTAAAACAGACTTGTGGGTTTAGATCTGGTTTTTAAGGCTGTCAAACATCTTAATTTGTACACTTACATGATTATAAAGAAGATGGGTTTGTTTTCAGCATAATCCAAGTGGGCAAAAGCAGAGTGTTCTGGAGAGGTGTGTGTGTGTGCACATACATTGATCCTGTAGTTTGTAGCCCCCTGAGCCACGGCCTGGTGGTTTCAACAAGAAAAAGAAGAAATCTGCTTTTGAGATGCTCAGGGGAAAGAAAGGCAAGGTAAAGCGTGGGCCATTTATCTTGCCAGGATGAGTGTTAGAGCAGGGAAGAGTTGCCTTAGGAAAACTGGCTTTCAGTGTGTGCAGATGTATTAAAATTCTTTTACTTAATATGTCAAAAAAAATCTCTTTTCATAGTAAAAAATAGAAACGGTTAATATCCTCTTTTCATCCCTCCCTGCTGTGCTCCGTTTTCTTGTCTGCCTTCCGACTCCCACACTGCCAGCTTGCTGTCAAGATGGTGAGGGGATCACTCAGCATCTGCAGTGGGTACAGACACTGCTGTGGACACTGCCCTGTGGACTAGACTTTCATATGGCTGAAGGTCACATGTCCTGAATTGCTTGACCCACAAGGAAGGAGAGGGGTTGGCTTATTCATGAATCCCTGGGCAGGACTGCTTTGGAAGCTGGGCACCAGCTGTCCTGTAGAGAGAAGCTGGTGGGGGCCGTTCCTGGTTAACCCTCTCCTGGACGGGGCGGTGAGTCCTCCACATCATGGGTGTGAGACTGTGCCATTCGAGGAGAGGAAAGCTGGATCAGATCAAGAGCCTTGCCTCTGCCTGTGCTTTGGAAGGTAACTTTGTCCAAATCTTTGAATTTCTCTGAACCTCAGAGTCTAAATGGGTCAAATGGTGACGGCAGGGCACCCCTGACTGTGACACATCTTGCCTGAAATCACATGTAGAAGCCTTTCCCATGATCCCTTCCATGGCCCGACTACCCTGGAGGATCACATTTACATGGTTGTTGTTCTCAGCTGGACTATTGTTCCAGTAAGGGCAATGATGGTGGAAGTGTTAATGGGAGCCTCCAAGTTTTGAAGACTTAACTTACCAGAAGTATATTTATCAAAATAGGCACCTCCATGTAGGGATTCAGAGACCCTGGCTCCTCTTTCTTCAGCTCTGTCATCCCTGGATTCTTGGAGTCACATACATCTGGCCAAAAAACATGGAGGTGTCTGTGTGGAGAAAGGCCTCCTGCTTCTTAACCATCTTGGTTTCGGAATGACTTTGTTGCTCATTGGGGAGAACGGTCTAATGACCCTACCCAGATTCAAAGCAGGCAGAGGACTGGAGTCTGGTTGGGCCACTGCACTTGGGATAAGTGTATATGATGAAAGGAGAACCAGTAAACTTGGGTGGACGGTTTACTGTCTCTTCCACAGCTAAGGTTTCTCAGCGTCCTACACAGTTCTTGCTGTAGATGTTCAGTCTAGAAGACTAGCATCTGATGTGTCTTAGCCACTCAGAGAAAGAAAACAATTGACATCATGCCTGTGATTGTGCCTACATATCCAAGGCACTGGGTGTGCATCTAGGACGGAGCCTATAAACTACAGACCAAGGGCCAAACCCTGTCCATGGTCTGTTTTTGTAAATGAAATTTTCCTGGAGCACAATCATGCCCATCTATTCACATATTTCCTGTGGCTGCTTTCTTACTACCATGGCAGAGCTGGGTACTTATCACAGACATCACGAAACCTAAAATATTGGCTCTCTGGCCCTCTTCAGAAGAGTTTGCCTAGCCCTGCTCTCTCTGGTGAGAGAGCATGAATGGGAAAACTGATCTACTCCCTCTTTGTCAATCTTTGTTCCTCACTCTCTGCAAACGTCTTGTGGTCAATGTGATCATCAGTCTGGTATTTGAACATCCATCTCAGCAATGTAACATAGTAGTGCAAGTCAACTACTTCATGAATGCATGGACCAGGTATACAGTATGGTTATATAATGAATTTCTTAAAATATTTTTTGTTGTTGTTGATAGACCTTTATTTACTTTTAGTTATTTACATGTGATGCTGAGAATTGAACCCAGTGCCTCACACATGCCAGGCAGGTGTGCTACCTCTGAGCCCCAGCCCCAGCCCCTACACAAGGAATTTATCAACTTTCTTTAGAACCTGTTATTCCTCACAAGATGTGAGTTCCCCAAAGGCACACTGAATTAATGCATACATGCATATGACAACCCTTTGAAAAGCTAAAGGATCCTATGAACCACAGTCCCACTATGACTTTCCTTTCAAATGTGTTATATTTCAAGAAACAGATACCTACTATCTGAACCCAAAGAGAACAACCTCTCAACCCCAATGTGCTCATTAGAAGTTTGTCCTGCTGGCTTTGTGATTGATCAGTTCTTTCTCATCATGAGTATTTCCTTGTCACAAATAGAATAGAATAACTTTTTTTTTCCTTCAAGATGGGAGGAAGCACTACAGACTTTCTACTAGCAAATGGTGAAAAACAGTTTGCTCTCTAAATAACAAATTCTGAAATTAGAGGACGATGTGCACATCTGCCTTGGACTGAGTGGACAGGCCACTGTGGTTGAAGGGTGTGTCCACACAGGTCTCAAGGATCTGGTAGGAACGAAGGCTTTATTTGGATTTGGGGGACTTTCCTTGTTGAACCTCTGAAGTATACTGACTCTCACTTCTTTTTAAATCTCTCTCTTTCTCGTAGTTAGAGCTTTACAGTTAAACATAGTAGTTGGGTTCATCCTGAAAAACTCATACATGTATGGAATTTTATTTCAGTTCATGATCCACACCTTTTCCCTCCCCATTTTATCTCCCCTCTTCCTTTCCCTCCCCTGTTCTCTACTAGACTTCCTTTCACTTGTCTACTTATTTATATTTGATTGGTACTTTTTATTTATACATGAGGGTGAAATTCCCTGTGGTATATTTATACATGCACATAACATGACTTTTTAAGAATTCATCACTGGGGTTTTAACAAACCTCATTGAGCACACCCTGATGTGGCTCACAGTTGGGAGGTTGGATACTTATTTTTATTGTAAGAATATTGCTTTTAATCAAAATATTTCTTGTAATTCTTTTTTTTTCAACTTATGTTTAGAAACTGGGAACATTTTAAAAAATATTTTTGATTTTGGATTTGGGAGTGGACTCTCTTTTCTTTTTCATTTCCAGAAGATCTTTTTTTAAATAAAATTTTTACTGAAATATAGCACACAACTTTCATTCAGTGCTGGTGGTAGTACAAAATGGTACACCATTTTGTTTGGCAGCTTCTTCCAAAACTAAACATGTTCATATAAGATGTAGCATTTCTTGGTATTTATTCAAATGAATTGAAAATATAACTATCCCAAAACCTGCACACACAAAGGCTTATAGCAGTTTTATTCATAATTACCACAGCTCTGAAGCAACAAAGAAATCCCTCACTGGGTAACCTGATAAACTATGGAATATCCAGAATAGGATATTTTTCAGCACTAACATGGAATGGGCAATCAAGCTACAAAAAAATCAGGGGACCCTGAAATGCATGTTAGTAAGTGAAAGAAGCCAATCTAAAAGTCTACATACTGTATGATTCCAACTACACGTTCTGGAAAGAGTTAAATGGTTTTCAGAGGTTAGCAGGGAGGGAAGGATGAATCAGTGAATCACAGAGGATTTTCAGGCCAGTGAAACTATTCTGTATGATTATCATGGTGACACACATCATTATACATTTGACAAAACATATAGAATGTATAACACCAAGAGTGAATCTAAACTATGACCTTTGAGGAGTTATAATTATATGTCAGTGCAGGTTCATCAATTTTTAATAAGTATACCATTCTGGTGGGATGTTGATACTGGGAGAGGCTGGGGGAGGGGTAGAGGGTATGCAGGAACTCTCTGTACTTCTGCTCAATGTAGCTGTGAATCTAAAACAAACAAAAGCCTCTTTAAAAATAAAGTTTATTTTTAAAAAATTTAACATACATACAAAAGGTGAACAAATTGTGAGTGTACAGGTTGACATATTTTCACAAATTCAACACACCTAATAGAACCAGGATCCAGATCAAGAAAAAAAAATCAACCATGTCCTTAAAAGACAGAGAATACTCATTTTGAGTCATTGACAACTGTTTTTTGGAGTCTCACTATGTTGTCTAGGCTAAACTTGAACTCCTGTTCTCAAGTGATCCTCCTGCCTCAGCCTCCTGAGTGGCTGAGACAATAGGTGTGCACCACTGCTCCTGTCTTATTGACAATTGTGTAAAAAATAAAAAAGACTATGTTGACTTCTAACAGCATTTTTGGTTTTTCCTGCTTTTTGAAATTTGTGTACATGGAATCATGCAGCACGTCCACTTTTGTTTCTGGTTTCTTGTGCACAACAGTAGAGTTGTGAGATCCATCTATATCGTTGCTTCTTGTTGAGCTTGTTCATCCTGTTTGCTAAATGGCTTTCCATTGTGTAACATAGAGCTTTTAAACCAACTGTGAAGACACTTCCCATGGGGACCTCTGGATGTGGTTTAAGCAACAGAACATCTAGTTCCTTGAGGTGAAGCAAAATTTTCATTGAGAAATAGAAACTCTTCCATCTTTGTTTAAAAGTCAGTCAAATTTATCTCAAGTCACATCCCATGTTATGTGGCTTTTGGATGCTGCTAAGAATTTATTCTGTCCCCATGACAAACTGGCTCTGCTGCTGTCAGGATGGACCCTCATGAGCAGATGTGACCTCACCCAGCACTGGGGAGAATTCTGCCAACGCCAGTTCTTCAGCAGAGCATGCAGCCGTCCTACTAAGTGGACTGATTTTTGCCACCTCTTTTAATTCATTTTACCTCTCTCTGCCTCACTGTTTCTATCTGAAAATGGGGACATTTATATTCTTCATCTTGTTGAGAAACTCTGAAAAAAGTAAATTCAGGGTGACAAGAGACTTCTGAGAGATTCTTAAGAAAAAGATAGGCAAATGTTATTTTTGCAGTTAGAAGAGTAAAAACTGTTATTTAAAGGGCAGCAGATGCTCTTGAAGACCCTCAAAGCTTGTCGTTTCTACACTGTTGTATAATTACCCAATGTGCTGGATGCTTCCCACAGCAACCTGATCACACACACCTTCCTATCCCATATCCTGTACTCAGATCCTTTTTCAAGAAAGTGTGGTTTGGGAACAGGGAAACAGAACAGGTAAGGGAGCAGTTAGTAGCTGTGATGCCAGGAAGCACCTGTAGATTATTTGTATTAAATTCCAACTCCTTTCATTCAAAAATACCAATCTTTTCATTTTTATGAAGCATTTCCTGAAGGCTAGAATGTCTGAACAAAGTGGTCTAGAGTAGAAGGGACATGTGAAGGAATTTCTGTTCCATGTTGTTGACCTCTCACTTAATTCCAAATGTGAGGAAAAGATGAATCCCTCCAACCATAAGTGTTGGGTGACACTGGTTGTCTTCTATGACAGAAGCCCATGTCCACTTGGCCCTCCTGGGCTCCTAAATGCCAACGGCTTCCTCCTGCAAGTCTCTGTTGGAAGGCTTTGTTTGCCACTGGAGTGAACTGCTCAAGAGCACCCCCAAACCGAGCTGAATGGGAATTGGTGGTTTAGCACCCAGTTTCTGCACACTTTGAGTAGGACAATTCTGAAGTCTATTTTACGTACCATCTCTGACATTCTCAAAGGCCCCAGGCACACACTGGCATGAATACACCTTACTGATCTCCTCATCTTCCTTTGCTTAATTCTCCACTTTCTTACTGATGGTTCCTCAGAACACCTCCGAAATAAATGACATGAACAAAATCCTTGTCTCAGGAACTGCTTCTAGAGGAACCCAAATTCACACAGCTGTTTTTTATTTCTTAGTTGTTTTTTTTTTTTGAGTGATTTAATTGGTTTTGCTAAACTAACCATTGAATATGGACACATGCATAAGGAATAAGACAGGAAAAAGAAGGAAAAAGTTGAAAAGTTTTTCTAGTGTCAAAATTTCCAGCCTTAAAGCTTTCATTGGAAGAAACCTGTCAAAAAAATATCTAGGACAGAAAAAAATTGCAGAATCAGACATCCCTAAGTTTTTATGAAGCACAGCTGTGTTAACAATATAGTTGAGGACATCACAAACACTACTGCTCTGTGGAGGAATTTGGGCTGTCCCTAGAAATAAAATAGTCAATCACAGAATTTTTTAAAAACCACAGGTAATCCTGGGGTACAGAAGGACTAAGACTCACTGCTCTATTTGTTAAAGTCCATGACATTAAAATGGCATCATGATGTCAGTTGATTTTTGTCCATCTCTTTGAGCCACACATTGTGCCTTCTTTTGTGCATGCTATCTCATCAAATTCTGGCATCTACTTGTGAAGCAAGATTTTGTTTTGTTATCTGCATTTTGACAATGGTGGGCCTGCACTGAGAGAAGTTAAGGAATTTGCCTGAGACTTCAGTTCCTTGCTTTTTAACTGACACTCAAGCTGAAATCTAGCCTTCCCTCTTTTTCAGAAATCATGTGTTTGCATGTTTTCTTGCTTAGCCAATTTACCAAAGGAATGGCTTTGGTTTTATTGGTTAATTTGTAGTTTCTTTTAAAAATATTTTTTATGTCATTTTCCTCTACTTTACTTGGATTATTTTATTATTTTGCACCTCCTTATTTGAAAGTTGAGTTTATTTAATTTCAATCTGTCTTTTCTGCTAATAAGTTTGTTATTGCTAGTCATTGGCTTCTGAATACCATTTGGCTGCATCTCATAAGTTTTATTATCTATTTTGTTATTGAGTTATAAGTTGTCTGTAATTCACTTGTACTTATTCACAGCTTGGTTTGGAAATTATTTGAAAATGTTTTTTGAAAGTTTCAGGTGTACATATTTTTATGGTAATCATTTTGTTGTAGGTTTTCAACTGTATCATATTCTGATCAGTGAATATACCCCATCTAATAACAACTTTTACATTTTGGTCTATTGTTAGAATAAAGGAAGTTCTAGAAGTTCCATCCTAATGGAAGGGAATGTTGCACCTTTATTGGCTCCAGAGCTTTTAATTAAAATAGAAAATACCTCAATTATCCATGGTAAAGAATAGAAGGTGGTTGAGGGGATTATGAGAAAACTAAAACCCTTTCTCCCTACCCCTACGTTTGCCACTGATATAAAACATTAAAAATAATCTTTATGTCCCTTCCCTACAATTCATTTCCTGTCATTATTTATTTCTGGTTTTAATTTGAATTAGTTTTTTTATTTGATTGACTATTCTTCTAGTATAGTTCCTCCCTTTGCTGGCTTTCACTTTTACTTTTCATTTCTTTTTCATGGAATATTTCATTGAGTATGTTTTGTAGTGCAGGCTTTCCAGTTGTGAATTATTTTAACTTGTGTTGATCATGGAAGATTTTATAATATTATCAATTCTGAAGCTTAATTTTTCTGGGTATAGTATTCTTGGCTGGCATCCATTTTCTTTCAGAGCTTAATATACATTATTCAAGATCTCCTAGCTTTGAGTGTCTGGGCTGAGAAATCAGCTGAGATCTGGATTGGTTTATCTATAAATGTGACCTATCATTTTTCTCTAATAGCCTTTAAACTTCTATCCTTATTCTGCCTATTAGGCACTTCCACAAAAATGTGACTTGGTGTGGGCCTATTGTAATTTTGTATATTTAAGGACCTGTAAGCCTTCTGTGTTTAATTTTCTACTTAATTCTTTATTTGGGAAATTTTATGATATTATTTCATTGAAAAGTTTGTGTATTCCTTTGGCTTCTATCTCCAAGCCTTCATCTATCCCAATAAATGTTAAATTTGATCTTTTCAGTTTATCTCATTGTCTGGAAAGTTCTGTTCATGCTCTCTTAACATCTTTTCTCCATGTCTAACTTTATTTTCAAAGATTATATATTTTGTCTTCATTGCTTGAAACTCTGTCTTCCAAGTGGTCTAGTCTGTTGGTGATGATTTCCGTTGAATTTTAAATTTGGTTTATTTATTCCTTCATTTTGAGGATTTATGCTTGATTTTTTTCAGAATCTCTCTTTATTGAATTGATTTTTTACTTTCTGTATTTTTCTCTCTGATGTCACTCCTTAAATCATTCTTTACCTTGTGGTCTTTACCTGTGTACATTCTAAACTCCTTCTCTGATATTTCTTCCATTCATGGTGTTGATAGATTCTATTATTGAAGTATCTTGATTTATTTGGGGTGATTTTTTCCATTGCTTTTTCATGTTGTTTGTGTGTCTACCCATCTAACATAAAAACAATAAGTCTGCAAAAGAGTTTACAATTTCAAATGGTGGACATGGAGAGAATAGAAGTGACATAGAATGTGATGGTTATGAGGGAGAAGAAGAGAAGAAGAAGTAAAAAATTAAAGGAAGAGTGAAAGAGAGAACTATACAGTTTGGCTGTTAGCAAAAGCAAAAGGAAACAGAGAAAGAGAATCAAGGAGACAGATAAGTGAGAGAAAATATATATGAGAAGTAAAAAATTAAAAAATAAAAATAAAAGAAAACTGAAATATACTAATCCAACATCCTGGTCCTCAAAAAAACTGATCCATGAAAAAATAACTGGCTTCAAAAACACTAGAAATGAGAAAAAAAACAAATATGAATGTGCATAAAGACCCATGAAACATTAAAATCACAATTAAACAGAGAAAAGAAAAAAATGGGGGGAGGAGATCTCAATGAAAAATTAAAGAGTTTTTTTCCATTGGAGTTCAAAATATTCTTAGCTTCTCTTTCACCAGTTAGGTGGGGTTATCTAGAGTGTGATGTTTTCTCCACCCTCAGAGTGGGGTGGCTAGGGTGAGAGAGGTAATCCTGCAGGTGGAACTCCTGGAAGCTGGGTTAGGCTTAGGTAGGCTCCAGACTCTTTGCTGAATGCTAATTGGTCTGGAGATTTTAAATCAGTGCATTTCCAGGGCCCAGCAATCGCCAGTCCATACTGGAAGATTGCATCCCAGTGATCTCCCCTGGGTTCCACTTGTGTGGTAGAGGACCCAATTCTTAGTCCACTATGTCACTTGCAGACCCCATGTTTCCTGGTATTTTGTTCAGACTCCAAACTCAATCTCTCCTGTCCCCACCCTTTTAAATTCCTAGCCAGATGCTAAGAATTTGATATCTAAACTCTCTCTGCTGGTCCTGCAAGCAGCCAGATTGGAGGGCAAGGGTGAGAGCCTGGTGGGTTTCCACGACCAGCAGTGCCCTGTATAAACCTCTCTCCATGTTTGAGTTTCTCCTCATCCCTTAGGCACCCTCTATGTCATGCAGTGTGTGTTTTCCAGGCCTTTGTTTTGAGCCAAACTTGGGTTTGACAGGAATCACTCCCTCAGCTGCCAGACTCCACACTGCAGCTGCAAAATGGTTCCTTTCTCTGTCTCCCGCAGGCAGCCAAGAGAGAGACGGTGGCTTCTTTCCTGCAGAAGGATATTGTGCAGTATGCCTTTCAGTTTAGTCAGGCAGAGTCTTTGATAACTAAACTCTCCATAACCAGACACTCTGCTGGCCTCCTAAAAATGTGGGTTCCTTTAATTCCCTTATCCCTCCATTTTGATCATAGAGGGTCTACTCTGGCTGGTGCCTCTGGAAGCAGCTGTGGCATTGGGGATCACTTCCTTATTTTATTATATATCAACTCTTGAGTCCCTGATCTGCTTTGAATGTCTTGTATTAAATTCCAGTAAAATTTCCCCTCACCCCATTTTTTTTGTTCACCCACCTTGCTGAGAAGCTGCTTGTCTGCTTTCTTGGTTTCACACCACAGAGCAGCCAGGAAAGTGACCTCTTCCACCATCTTAAACCACCCCCCTTCTCCACAATTTGTATTACTTAGCTTGGTGACTTGGTCAAAATAAATATTCAGTATATGTTGAATTTATATGTTCAGTATATGTTGAATAGTCACGCCGTCAAAAAAATCATTACTGTGTACTGATATAGAATCAGTAGCAGTGAGAGCAAAAAGAATTAGAGATGAAATCAGGGTGATCAGGTATAACCAAGGGTCAAGAGGGAGGAAATTAAGGTTGGACAAGGCTCTGAAGGATGTATAGGATGAGGGACAATTGAAATGGAGGGGCAGGGAGTGTCCAACACAGGGAAAAGCACCATCAATATTTTGGTGGTAAGAGTGAGCAAATCATGTTCATTTGCATGAGGATAAATATGTAACAAGTGGAGTTTCATGGCAGTAAAGAATTCATGCTGTAGAGTAAGGGGAAATCAAGGGATTGAGCAGGACAGGGTCAGCATGTTTTTAAGTTTAGAGCAGGGACTGCAGCCTGATATGGAAAGTGCAAGTCACTGTTGGTGAGGCTTTATGTGTTAGAGTCTGTAAACAAGTCTGGATGGCGCCTGGCATTTTGCCAGAGGGAGTGGTTTGTGAGGTAACGCACCAGGGAGCCATTAAGTGTGGAGATTCCTTATTGGTTGACTGATGTATCTAGTTTATGCTAATTAAGATAAGCTGTGTGGAATGTATAAATATCCCTCCGGTCCTACAATAAAGGGCTCCCCCTCCTGCTGTATCAATGTACACAAGTTGCTCGTCGCCCCCCCCCCCATTTTGCTGCAGCCGGACTGCGGCATTTATGAGTGCGTCAAGGAGGATGATCCATCAGTGATGGGCAAGATGATGGGAGAGACTGGAATGGTAAGGAAGGTGATGATATAAGTTTAGGGGATCTTTTGAGGAAAAGACCAATGGCACTTGGAGTCTAGCGGAGTATGTGAGCTGAGAATAGGGAGGAGTCACAGACGACCCGTGGGTATCCAGTTTGGCAGGCTGGGAGAGAAAAATGACAGTCAAGATGCAGGAAAATAGGTCTGAAGGGAAGACCATGGTTTGGTTCTAAATATGTTGAGGTTGAGAATATCTAAGAGGAAAAGTGTGGAAGTCTCATAAAGAAGACAGTGGTAGAAATTATGTAGAGAAGTAAAAACAAACAAACAAACAAAACAGGAAGAAAGGATTTCAAGGAAGTGCGTGTGTGTGAGTGAGGATAGAAGGATTTTCAACTGTGTCAAACGCTGTGCAGAAATGTGACCACGGCAGTTATACATAGCTCTTAAGATGTGACCTTAAGGAATTCAGTTTCCGTTAGTGTGATGGAGATAGACAGCGAGGCTGATGAGGTTGTGAAGATTTGGGGGAGAACAGACAGCCAAGCAGAGGAGGGAATGGGCCTAAAGGGCACCAAACGTTCCTTTGTCACCCATCCCATCCCCTAATCTATCTGAAAGCTTTAGACAAAGATCTTAGAATTGGAAGCGCCCTTGGAGTGTAGGGTGCTGTGAGAGGCAGAAGTGAAGACTGCCAGAGTGCCACAGGCCCCAAGATGGCACTTGAGGACATTGAGATGGGGTCACTAGGTTGCTGAGAGGTGAGAGAGGGCCACAGGCCTTGGAGAAGTTGGGATTGGGGGGAGAGGTAAAGGCCCAGGAATCTTCCCGACTATTGAAAAATAGGTCTTGGCAGGAGCAGAGGTGACAAAGGGACCATGAAGGGGAGAATGTTGGGAGCAAGGCTGCAGAGGGTTGGTGGCTGACAAAAGCTGGTGGGCTCAGGGCCATCTCACCTTTGAAGAAGTTGGGGTAAGAGGGTGAGGCACCTCTTGTGCTAGCAAGGCGTGTGGCTTGGGGGTCTTCATGGGGGTTACAAGGACCCACTCGTGCCTCAATAATTTCCATTCATAGGAATTTCTTTCTTGGAGGGTCCTGTTGGCTCATTATGGCTGGGGCAAGAAAAAGCTTCTAATTTTTGTGACCCCTGAAGTTCAAGCTCTCTTCTTTCAGGTCAAATTCAGCACAGACATGAGACTTCTTCATTAGCTGTGCCTCAGCCCTGAGAGGAAACCTCAAAGGACTTCATATTTAGAGCTCAGGAATCACAGGGCTCTTCCCAGAAGGGATAAGTTGTTAACATCAAGCCTCCGGGTGGGACTGGGGTTTTGAAGAAAAGTATAGTGTTCTTGCTTTTTTTTAAAAAAATTTTTTTTAGTTGTCTCTGGACCTTTATTTTATTTGTTTATATGTGGTGCTGAGACCTGTACCCAGTGCCTCACACATGCTAGGCAAGCGCTCTACCACTGAGCCACAACCCCAGTCTCAAAAAGGAGGTTTGTGAGGCTTTCTGTCAAGCCACAAGGACACACTCAGGCCTGTCTGTTATACATGTTGATTCTTGTTGCTGACAAAAGCTGACTGACCTGAGACGGGGATGTCTCTGATTTATATCTAGCAGGTGAGGTGCATTTAGTAAGCCACTCACCCTCTCTGGCCCCAGTTTTCCTCACCTGTAGATGAGGGCTGTGTAGTGGTCTGGGAAAGTAACCTATCAGTGATTTCCAGGTTAAAATTCTCTGAGTCACGGAAGAAGCCAGTGTCACCAGGACAGGAGGATAAGCAAGCAGCCTATCTGTTTTGTGGAAGCATGCCAGCCTACCTTGGGTGACACAGATTGCATGAGATAAAGTACACATAGGTGTGTGGGGGGGGCGTGTGCATGTTAACAAGGATGCCGTCTATAACCACATCTGCACTGCTTCCGTTTCTATGGTGGGATCATTCTAAAAATGAGAGAGAAACATCCCCAGATTCATGTCCCTTCATCTACCACCTTTGTTCTTTCTTGCTCTTTGTATACAAATTTCTGCTATCCTCAGTGGCAAATCAAAAATTCCCCAGTCCTGCCTACCTTAAAATAGATGGTGCCAAAGGATACACTGTGAGTCCTCTTGCAAGAGACCAAAAACACATGATTTAGGAGACTGAAAGAATCGGTCTTCAGAGATTTCATGGCACAAGGGCCACTTAGACACTGGGAATCTTCATGAGGGGGGATCTGTCCACCATAACCTATGGAAGTAAGCCCCTGTGCTTCTCAGGGGAGGCTTTGAGAGCATCATTATGCAGTTTATTCATTGAACACAACAGCTGGGCAGATGTCGATGCCAAAGCAATATCTTTGTATTTTACTTTTACTTTTTTATGGAGAATTTTCCTGCCGGAAAATTCCTTACATGTGCCACCCAGCTTGTGTGTACACATAGGTGTAGAGAGGGGAGGTGTGTGCACGTTAACAAGGATGCTCTCTATAACCACATCTGCACTGCTTCCGTTTCTATGGTGGGATCATTCTAAAAATGAGAGAGGAACATCCCCAGATTCATGTCCCTTCATCTACCACCTTTGTTCTTTCTTGCTCTTTGTATACAAAGTTCTTGAAAGCCTTGTTTGTATTTCCTGCTTCTAGTTCTTTATCCCCTGCTTTTGCCTACTCCTGGCTTCCTCTTCCTCACACAGAATCATCTCACCAGAGTCTCCATGCATCTGGGTCCATAGCATCTTTCCTTCTCCTCTTGCTTTACTTCTCAGCAACACTGAACACAACTGACCTGAACAGAATCACATCTTCCCAACATAATAGGCTGTTGTGTTCTTCTTTGTCTTTGTCTTGGCCTTCCTCCTCTATTCCCTTGAGGATTCATTCTTCTTTATCCGGTCAGACTCTCATTCCTCTCAGATTGTTTCACTTATATCCGGGTTTTGCTAGCTGCCAATAACACCTAGAATTAAACCATAGCCATACCCTGCATGCTCACTTCTTGGAGTCAGAAGGGCTTTCCATTTCTAGTGCTAGTTTCCTACAAAGGCCATGTCATATATATTCTTTATAAAATTAAATGATCTCTCCTTTCTATTCAGGCTAACAGAATTTATATGTTTTTTTTTTAAATCAAGGTAATCCAATGTATAATGGTAGGAAAAAAGCCAGGCCCCACTCTGAAGAAGACCATACTCTAGTTGGATAAGGCAGAACACACAAATACAAAAGAAATGCATTCCAAGGCAGCTGGCAAAGGAGTATGCATAGGAGGAGAAGGCATGAGAGATATTGTGTCCAAAATAAATTAAATGAAGGGTTGGAGCCCTTCCACTTGCACACAGATACCTATTAGTCAGAGAAAGAACTTGCATTCTGTAGTATCCTATCAGAAATTAACGTCATCCACAGCTCTCTTCAAAATAACACACGAGCAGTCCATCTAAAAGCTATTTAACAGAACCATTCAATAATTACATGTGAGGTTTGAAGATGCCCACTTTGAAACTGCCCCTTTTAATCACACACTGGAAGAAGCAAGATGTAGGAAAAATTACCCTTGCCTCAAATTAATTAGGATTCTCTCTGGTTGAATGCTTTGTCAATGAAAGAAGGAAAAATAATTAATGCCACATAAAAGATGATGATGGAAGAAGGTGATTCATAAATGCAATGACTGCTTAAACCATTTGACACTCAGAAACCACCTGAGGCTGTTTGGGGGGACTCTGGTCATTGTGGGAAGAGGATTCACTGGGGAAGGGGATTCTTTTCATTTCTGAGTTGGTGACTATGATAGAAGAAGCAAATGGCAGTAACAGATTTGAACTTGTCCAAGTGTTGATGTTGAGAAAGAAGACTGGCCCAGGACAAACTTGAATTAGTGGGAGCTTCTTACAACTGTATCTTCCTGGGCTACCCCTCTACCATGTCCTGTTTTTAAATATGCTGTTAACCACCAGGGGGGCCTCATCCCATTATGGAATCTTATTCATTTTGCCAGCGGCCTTCTTCTCTCCCTTATTGTCCAAGGTACCATCCTCTCAAGTCTTCCTCACCCCTAGTTTTCTGAGTTACACTACTTCTAGGTAAACTGGTTTTTATTTGATCAGAAACCTAGTATTGATAAAAAGCAGACCAAGGTGTGGACAACAGGGAGAAGGTCCAGGTTCCTGACAGACATGCACCCTGTGGTCACCGCACATCCAATGCTTGGAGGAGGAGGGTTGGCCTTGGAGTGTAACACTAGTGGTTCAAGTCCCACCGCCTTCAATCACTAAAAAAGGAGACTTGTCCTAGAAGAAGGGTCAACATTTGGAGAAGAAGATTCTTTCTAAGCTACTCATAAGGGAAGGAAAATTATGTGCTTCTTCTCCCTGATTAACTTCCATTGGAGAAGGCAGATAGCAAATCCATCTATTGCAATCTACTGGAGAAAGAAAACATGCAAATAGCCAGAGTACTAGACAGGATGGAGGAAGTGGTGAGACCTGGCCTTAGAACTATAGAGGGAGGAGCAATTGGTGCAGATAGGTGGTCACTGACAATTCCAGAAAAAGGAGACATTTGACCTGGCCTTGAAGGATGAGGCAGGTGAAGGGTGGAACAGATGGGAAATGTTTACTTGCATATTTGGACAAGAAAAGCTGATCTACACTGACAGCGTAACATGGAATAGCATAGAGATAACTGGAGACAGATCTGGGAGAGAGTCTCCTGGTGACTGCATTGGTGACTGATGGGACTGGAGAAACGCAGAAGGCAGGGCTTGGGAGGGGTGTCTTGAACAGAAGTAAGCTCCTCCAAGCAGGACCTTGTCTATTTGTGCATAGCATCTAGAACATAGAGGGTATTCAATCAATATTTGCTAAATGTAGGGATGATTGTTGGGGAAAGGAGTTGTAAGGTTTTATTCATGTTTTGGAATGGTGACTCTGTGGGTGTTAAGGGGTACAAGAATAGTAGTGAGGTCTCCAGGATGATGGACATTTTCTGTTAGTTGCCCAGAATGCTTTTCTCACTGGGGCACAGAGCTCCTTCTCTTTGAGCAGAATCTGTTCTCATCCCTCTGATCTTGTATGAAGAGCAGAATTTGGAGTAGACTCCAGCTAAGCCAATGAGAACATTTTCTGGGACTTTGCTGCCAGAGCTATGCAAACTCCTATTTCTAGAGGGATTATTCAGCATGGCGGATATGAGTTGGGAGCTACCAGTGGTCATTTTTCATAACATAGCAGGTAGAAAGAGGCAGGCAGTGTTGTGCTGAGCTGAGAGTTGGAACAATTGAGCCTTAACAACATTGTTTGGTGGCCCTAAAACCACTTTGTGCCTGAAACCACTACAAGTCACCATTTTGCAAGTCAAAAAATATCTTTTTTAGCCTAAGTCACTTGGAGGTAGAGCTTTGTCCCAGGTAACCATGGAAGTTCTGATGAGTACATTAATTAAGAGCCTATTTCAAAAGTCTTGATGACTAAAATAATCTGATAGTAAGATAAAAAGACTTTGACCTCTGATGGAGAGACACTTTACTTGATATTTAACCAAGGAACTTTACTTTAACTAAAAGTCATAGAAAACTTAAGAGTCTTTTCATTCACATTACATATGCTATATATTTTCATTTTGCACCGTAAACGTAGTGCAGAACCTCAGCGTATGTGTGGTCTGATGAGATGGAAAGGCTTATCTCTGGGGATGGTCATTGTCATTCCTGCCACTCCTTAACATGTCCCTCACTTATTTCCATCCCCAGTCTCCTTTAGCTTTTAGCTTCTAAAATCTCAGGTTTTGAGGGAGCCATATGCCTCTCCCTTGTTCATCTAGACAAGGAGGTGGAAGCTTCTGGATTAGAGGAGGGGAGAAGGGATTGATGAGAAAGAAGACAGGAAGATAGTTTCAGGGCAGGGAGCCTGGTCCTTCCTTCTTGGAACTCCTTGGAAAATTTGGAAATCTGAGGGTTGAGAGGACACCTGTGGCTCATCCAGAATGAAGCCCAGGGATCCAGCCAGGCTCATTAGACAAGTCCTTGAAACCAGCAGGTGGGCAGTGCTAACACGGCAATGACACGGATGAGATGTGTGCAGATGAGAAAACAAGATTAGTCCATGGGTTCCCTGTGGGAGGAGGAGTGCTGGCTGGGCAGCGAGAAAGCCAGAGTAGATCACGTGTGATGGTCACTTAAGGGCCAAAGATGGGGATGGGTCACACCTGGGAGTCACTCATTCACTATTCAGACCTCAGCAACCTTGCACAAACCTCACTTCTCCATCCCCTGGAGCCTAGGAAGGCACAAGGAAGGATGGGAAATCTGAATGCAGCAGAGTTTTAAACCTGAAATGGTTGAGATAGCACTGAATCTGACAGCGCTTTCTGGAACTAATAAGATCCCCTTTCTGGCCGCCAGGCTGAAGGAGTTTTTATTGTTGTTTTTAAAAATATTTTTCAATGTAGATGGACACAATATCGCTATTATATTTATTTATTTTTCTGTGGTGCTGAGGATGGAACCTAGTGCCTCACACATGCTAGGTAAGCACTCAGTCACTGAACCATAACCCGAGCCCTGCAATGGAGTTTTGAGAGAGAAATTAAATCCTCGTAGAAAAAACAGTAGTTCTTTACCCTTGAGTTTGTGACTTAGGAAGCTTGTACCCTACATAGACTTTTGGTTGTAATCTTTAGTGCCAAGGTAAAATCTTTAGATAGAGTAAAAGGGGACGAGGGGTGACTAGCAACAGAGTTCACCAAGATTCCCCTTCTGTTATTTTTTAAAAAAATTATTTATTTATTTTAATTCGGTATATATGACAGCAGAATGCATTTTGATTCACTGTACACAATTGCAGCAATTTTTCATTTCTCTGATTGTACCCGATGTAGCATCACACCATATGTGCAGGCATACATATACCTAGGGTAATAATGTCCATCAGATTCCACCATCTTTCCTGCTCGCATTCCCCTTTGGTTTTTGTGGACTGCAACCAGGCTCAGCCTGTGTGCCATCTTTCTAGGAGGCTCTTAAAACTGCCCATCTCTGATGTTAAAATGTAGGTTTACCAGGATTGACTAATTTGTGTAAAGAAAACCATTCAAGTTCTTCACTCCAGGGTTCTCAACCTTCACATGCTATAAAATTACCTGATGGAGGCTGGGAATGTAGCCCAGTAGTAGAGCATTTGCCTAGCATTGCCTGAGACCCAGGGTTCAATTCCCAACAAAGCAAGAAAAAAAAAAATTACCTGGTTGTGGGAGGGCCTGATGTTTGATAAAATAAGAACTCCCAGGGCTGGCCCCTGGATTTCGATTTTGATATAAACCATGCTTCAAGAAAGTGTACACTCTTCAAGAAAGTGTTAAGAATATTGTGTACCACTTGGATTTCCTGAAAGACTTGAAGAAAGGCAAAGAAGTCATTCGAATTCTGTCCTGCAGACTAGTTCGCAAGGCAAACCAAAGTTTTTAAGGTGGTGGTGGATGGGTGGGGGCCGTCATGTGAAAGGTAGTTCCTCGAGAAAGTTGACAGCAAGTAGACGAAAAAACGTGCCTGGAATAGACATGACATCTTAATGATTGGTACCGAGGAGCGGTAATGCCAGACACAGAGAGCTTACATAAAACTGTAGCTCTTTTTCTTTTATTAAAGAAAGAAAGCCCAGGAGTGCGATACCAGAATGAGAACTAATTCAGGAAGCTTGCTGGTATGATATTGTCAGTCACACCAGTGATGTGGATAAAAGCTTTTAGCACATGAATAATTTCAGTGAAAGGCCTTTATCGCTTTTTATTTGCTGGGCATTTACAGGAGAATAAACATGCTGGTATATATTATATATGGAGTGAAAGTCAGCAGCAAAGACCCTCGGACCCAGTTACCAGAACAGACAGGGTTGCTTAGCAACCAGGCAACTGGAGAATTCTCTCTCCCTTTCTTTCTTTTGTTTTTAGATTGCGGTAACCTTTGATCAATTTTGGCTGCACAACAAAAGCCTTTGGATATTTTGAGAGAAGGGTACCTGCTAATTTGTAGTAGCAAGGATGCGGATCGTGACACCAATTTTTCTCTCTGATTTCATGTTAAACAGCAAAAGAGTCTAAAATTCCTTTTGAAAGTCTTTTTGCTGGTGGGCTATGAAACAGAAGTTACATGATAATTGCTTTAAATTACTCTAAAAGATGCTTGCTGTCTGTCAAGTCTGCTTAATTTTTCTGTTCATTGGCCAGCTTTGGAAGCCTTATTCTCAGTTCTATATTTGGTTTCCAAGAAGCATCGGCATCCCCAGATCCTAAATCCTCAGGGGAGTTTACGTGGACATTCCTTTAGGAAGCATCATGGGATTAGGGAATGCCAAACTGGAAAGGGGTTTATATACCATCTCCTCTGATTCCTTCCTCCTTTATGGTCTCGATTCAAATTCTTACAAGGCAATTTGGCAACATCCTCAGGACCAGCTACCTACCAAGAAAACTCACCATTTCTTCTTCTTCCCCTCAGGGAGCTTTCAAGCTGTGAGGACTAAGGAAAGGTTGAACAGATGATCAAGTCTGTTCCGATTCCTATCCCCAAAGTGGAAGGAAACTATCTGACATGTGCCCATAACACAGTTGGATAGAGCTCCCACTAACAGCTTGAATTCCAGAGGTGGAGTTTATTTCAATGAAATGAACTTTCCTCAATCAATCAGTCAAGGACTCCTAAGAGGCTAGTGGTGCCTAGTTTTCCTTAGTTTGAAAGAGATAAATGCAGGAGATGGTGACTGGTGGAGATGTGGTGGGGGCAGCAGATGCCAGGAAATGTTGGGACCCTGCATTTCTGAGCTCTGTTTTTTCCTCTATGGGGCCCAGATGGCTGGAGACGATGTGAACAGTGACATTTCTTTCCCCTTTAAAAAGATAAGATGGTGACTAATTTTGTAGCACAGAAGGTTTGGAGTATATGTTCCCTGAAAGAGCAATGGCTAATTTTGTGTCCTTTCCAAGGCTCAGTTTAACTGAGAAGTATGATTTCCATGAGGCAAATTCCCAGTCTGGGTAGATTATACACGTGAAAGGGATGCCTTGGTATTATTCTCCCCATCGTGTCTAAATGTCCACGCATGGTACCATCCCCTGATGTTGAAAGGCAAGTCATCTTCCAAATCAGCCTGTCGAATGTTGGTTGAGAATACAGCAGGGGTTGGAGGAGGAAGCTTTGGTCCTCGCTCCAGTTTCCTGCAGTTGAGTCCACATCCAGGTCAGTGGTCAGCTCACTTACATCACGAGCACACAGAAGCTCCTTGTACTTTTCTGAAAAAAAAAGGATGAATGATGCTCCCTACCTGGCAGATCCCCAAATTAGAGCCTGTCCTTGTTAGGTTGGTGTTTAGCACCTGTCACCTTCCTCCTGTCCTCAGTTACTGCCAGCTGAGCAATTGCCTGGGTGGGGAAGCCCTTTGAACTTCAACTGTTTTTGTGTTTGCAGCTGACATGGAACCTGCCTTGTAGTTCTCCACCTGCTTTTGCATTCCATAAAACCTCTTCGAACCCTATGCACCTCATTTGAGAACCTGGAGAATCCCAGGGAGGCCAGTCAGAAACTCAGGGGCCTAGGAACAAAGAATTCACTGTTCTGTTCTTTGTGGCTGCCACTAACTCCCAGGTGAGCTGATTCCTTAGTCCATGAGTAGGTTAACATTAATGAAATAGAATTTTGATGATCACTCCTTCCATTTTAGGAAGGATTTGGAATTATTTAGAATTCCTAAAATGCTTTCTTCATTCCCTTACTGCAGAAGGGCTGGAAGTTAGAAATAAATAGGTCAGTGGAACAGTTGAGCTGTTCAAGGCCCACAAACTCCAAGCAGCCCCAGAGGGACATGGTTTTGAGTGGTTAGGTTAAACATTTTTACAGCAGAGATTCTGCCATTCTAAGGCCTGAAAATGTAGAGATGAACCTAACCTAGTTACCGACAAGAACTGCTCCTAATACAGTCTTCTTACCCGGTTGATACTAGAGCTGGTCAGTTCAGTGTGAAAACAATTTAATTTAGCAAATAATACCAACAAAATTGGTATTTCTGTGGTGTAGGGGCAAATCAGAGGCCTAGCTGACTCAATTCTTTGCTCCCCCCCCCCAGGTGAGTTAGGAACATGTCAGAGCCCCGTAAGCCTATGTATCTTTATCTTAAATTAACAACTGTACACTCAGGAAAGAAGTCCAATAATCGGTGTAGCAGAAAATGGGGGAAATGATCTACCAAGAAAACAGCAAAGATGTGCATTTTTAGGAGTTCATAAACTTGGAAATCTCTGTTTAAAAAAAAATCTTTGAATTGAGTGTGTCACTAAAACTGTAATTTGAGCTCCATCAGGTGTTGGAAATAACATTATCTTAAAAACCTTCATGGAATTAACCATTTATGTAGCATTTGCCCTCCTTTAATGTATTTGTTGGTTTTTGGTTATCACCATTGATGCAAATTTACCGTTTGAGCAGTTGACATTAAACTAAAATGTCAACTCCAAAAGCCCAGTTTGATTTATAACAATTACCATTCTCAGGTCCTACCTTCTAATACCATCACATTGGGAGTTAGGATTTCAACATATGCATTTTGGGGGGACATAATCATTCAAACCACTGGGTAAGAGTGACTAACGAGAGCACGGTTGTCTCTCAGTTCATAAAAATCTATATTCATTTATTAAGCACCTGTTTTCATCCTAAGTTCTGTAGTCAGCTCACCTGAGATTGATTCCTTCATCAGCTAGGGTCACTAAACCTCTCTATGCCTCAGTTTTTCTATCTGTAAAATGGAATAATGAACCCACCTTATAGTGTTGCTAACAGGATCCAATGACAGAATATGGGTATAAGATTTAGAATAGTGCCTAGAACATCATAAGTGCTCAATATTTGCATTAACATTATATATGCACCACTAGATCTTATTTAGGAATGTGGTTAGTATATTTCAGTATTCACTGGGGAAGAAATGGAGAAGGACTTGACTTCCCTTAACATGACGACTCTGCTCACAGGTCTAGTTATTTTCCTTGGTGAAAAAAATAGTTACACTACCTCTTTCTGGGTCAGGTGATAGATTACAAAGCCCCACAGTGTATAGATCACTTCTTCTAAAACTAGTAGTGGAGACAGTAGAACCTGATTGCAATGCCTTGGGAGTTTATTGAGGCCATCTCTGAACTTCCTTTCAGGCCAGCCTGGCCTCAGTGTGGTGCTCCCATAACTCCAGGAGCTGAAGTGGCTGTTAGGAGTGCTGACACTTTCATCCCGAATCTTCTTGTGCCTGCTGAAAGTCAGCTTCAGTGCTCACATGAAAGAATCACAGTGTAAGGGGTGGGGGCTTCCGAGGGGGGATAAAAAGATCCAGGTGATTAATGGCATACAGAAGGTAATTTAATTTCTGGGACAACTGTTGTTTCACCATTCAATTCCCCTCAACACTTGCTGTGTTCAAACCTTTCCAAGCCACTAAGTCTTCACTGGGCTTTGAAAAATCCAGTCTGTGGCTATTAAATCTTGACTAATTGGGGACATATGGAATTTAGGAAGCCTTGGTTTGGGGTCTGTGCTCACTCTTCAGTCCTCCAGGTGGAAATGTGGTGACTCTCTGAGCCCCAGCCTTGTCATTTGTAAAACTGGGATAGTGACAAAAGTGATTGTGTGGCATAAACGTGCTTGACACATGGTAAATATTATGCAAATGTTTGTTATTATATTCACTAAAATTTTTATTTAAAGGGGACTATCTAGTTGACCAAAGATTTTAATAAGATACGGTAATTTTATAAAGATTAAAAATAGTACTGCTGTATAATTCAGCAATTACCCTATTGGATATCTTACCAAAGAAGATGAAATTAGTCTGTCAAAGAGAATAGTATTTCACTGTGCGTGTGTGTACACACACACGCACAGTGAAATATTATTCAGCCTTGTAAAAAGGAAATCTGTCATTTGCCACAGTGTGGATAATTCTGGAGAATCAGGGAAATAAGCCAGACATAGGAAAACAAATATCATATGGTCTCACTCATATGTAGAATTTTAAAAGTGTTGAACTCATGGAAGCAAAGAATAGGATGGGATCCTTACGGGCTGGAGAGTGGGTGGGCAGAATTGGCAAAGATGTTGGTCAAAAGATATAAAATTTCAGTGTGATGGGAGAAACAAGTTCAAGAGATCTATTGTACAGCTGGTGACTGCAGCTGATATCAATGTATCATATACTTAAAACTTGCTAAGAGAGTAGATTTTAAGTGCTTCTCACCTAAAACAAATAAGTATGTGAAAAAAAAATGTATACAGTTAGCCAAATGTTCTAATTAGGTGGGTTCTGGTTAATTGAGATTCCTCTATAAATAGGAAAATCTTGAAAAATGTCTTTGTTTGCTAGGCTCTGTGGTGCATGCCTATAATCCCAGCAGCTCTGGAGGCTGAGGCAGGAGGATTGCAAGTTCAAAGCCAGCCTCAGCAAAAGCAAGATGCTAAGCAAATCCGTGAGACCCTGTCTCAAAATAAAATACAAAATGGGGCTGGGGATGTGGTTCAGTGGTCAAGTGCCCCTGAGTTCAATCCCTGGTATTCCCCTTCCCCCAAATGTCTTTGTTCAGGAGACAGAACATTGAATTTGAAGTATCAGGCATTTTTAAGTTTTTAGCTGGGTGATGTACTTTTTCCAGGAGTGTGTTATCTATGAAAATACACCATTAAGTACCAACTGATCAGGAAGATAAGGTCTTCTCTTGTCTGCAGCTATCATTTTGATGCTCCAAGGCTCTGGTGCCAGAGCAGGCTGCACCCAGAGTGGGGAATTCTCTCCTTTTGCTGAGTTCTATAAAGCACAGACAACTCTTGTGCCATGACAATGGGTCCCCAATGATTGTTTCATTTGCTGCAGCTCCCCACAAATCAGCCAAAGGTTGGGGACCCCTAGGAATGAGATATTTGATCTCAGTAGGAAAAGCTAACAAACTCAAGAACGGGCATTAAAGTTCATCACTAGGGACAAGCCACGAGCAGCTCAGGAAGCATCACTTCCTGGGTTCTGGAGTCTCCATGTTTTCTAGTGCCCACAGCCACCATGGTTACCTTCTGAGTTCATTAACAGCTATGGGGGCCAGGGGAGCACACAAAAAGGCCAACAATCAATGCATGCTTATTTATGCAATACCCTTGTTTTTGTTGTGGCCATTGTGCTGTATAATATATTCTAGTCTGCTCATAATTATACCAATGTCATTCTTCATCTGTTTAGTTGTTAAGAAATAAAATTTTAATTAAAAATTGAAACTATCTAAAAGGAACCTAATGTAGAGCAAATTCTCAAGGGAAATAAGGTTGATCAGGGCGTTCATGGATTTTCAACTCTAGTGAAGATTGTAATAAATTAAAAAGGGGGAGATTTAGAGTTTCCTGTGTTTGTCTTCTGCTTTATGTCAAGGAGAGTCAAAGTATATTGGTGTCCCTGTGAGAGTCACAGCTTTGTGACTAAATGTACTGTAGAATTCTGAATCTTCTACTATCATAAGGCAGGGGAATTTTAAGACAGGATAGAGCGCGTAAATAATTCTTTGATGAGTATACATGTTAATGGTTAATTCTAACTACCAAGCATTTTCCTTGTTTCATTGCTTCATTTCTCTTCAAAGAGGTAAAGAAGGAATCCATGTAGGAAACAGAATCTTGACTAATTAGTAAGGCCTGGCCTTCCACTCGACCATAAACTCATTTATCAGATACGTTCCTATTTTAGTCAGTTACTTTAAAAAGCAAATACTCTCTATCAGACGTGTCTGTGTTTTAACCAATTACTTTATTGCATTTTTATTACAAGTCAAAGGTTAGGCAAAGTCAGTGCCTGCTGTCTACCTAGTCCTTAGTCATAGCAAACACTGCTGATCAAGGAAGTTCAGAACTAGGCTTCTTATTGTCCAAACTGTCATTAGTGCTTAAGCAATTATTATAAATTTCTTTTATATGTCAACCATTACATTGAAAGTCTTCCCAAGTTCAAGAGCATGGCAGTGGGAAGTCACCTTCACCTTGAATTCTTCTGATAATCCTGAAATGATTATTTTTCAACCCTAAGTGGATGTGTATAAAATGGTCTTTTGTAAGATAAAGGTTATGGAACTACCTTATCATAAATAGAGGTTGATAGAAAAATAAGTATTAATTACACAGCATGTTTATTTGGCCCCAAATTTCCAGTTTACATTTGAATTCAAATTTTGAAAGTCATTTATCTATTTGGCTATTTGTCTTGGACCAGACTTTTGCTCATTCCAACATCTACACATACAGTGTATTTCACTATCAAAAATCCTCTGGAAGGGTCAGGAGATGGAAAGGGAAGGGGAGACAAATTAAATGAACAGAGATAATTTAAAGGTTTAGAGTGAGGTAGATACAGGGGTGAGTGTTGGCAGTTGGGTCTGGGCTAAGCTGACAGCAGGTGGCTTGATGGGGTGTTATTTCAGGTTGGGGGCAGGAGGCAGTCTTCTGGCCTATGATCAGGGAGAGCTATAGGTCTCAGGTCTCGGGGCATCTGTTTTCATTCCCCTGAGATGTGCCTACTCCAGTACTGGGTTAGTCTGTGGAATGCTTGTATGTCTAGGAGGAGAAGCTTTGGCAGCCCTCTGCAGTTTGTTTGGCTCCTTGTAAGTCAGTCCAGCAACTGGCTTTATCCACATGAAATCTAGATGTTTGGACATTCTATGGGAACAGCTTCATCACCAGAGCTGAGCGCAATTCTGAAAAGTCTTGCATCCGTCCTTCTTTGCTCCCTTCCCTCCACCTTGTTACTATGTCCACACAGACATTCCCGATCTCATGGATTGGCCATCTGGAAGGGCAGGTGACTTTGCCTCTCACCAGGCTGCCTGGTGGAATTAGAAAACTGAGAGTTTCTTGCAGTCCCATGATTTAATGCTTTTTTACTGCCCAAAAGGACAAGTCTAGGAAGTAAATACCTACCTCCTCACCATGAAGTATGATTCATTAATTGAAGACTGGCCAGAACAAAATGGGACTGAGGAATGAGCTGGGTCATGTCGCATTTCTGGACTGAGCCATTTGAGCAGGAGCCCTGGGCCATCCCAACCTCCATATAGAGTCGTGCTCTTCTCTGGCCCTTGCTCTCTGGTGAGGCTATGAGCCCACATCTACCACACTGTGTTTGAGTGTTTGCTTTCTCACTAGACTGAATTCTTTGAGGTGGCACAGTGTCTTGCTCTTCCTTGTATCTCCAATGCCTCAAGTGTTCCTGGCACCTGGTGGCTCTACATATTAGTCTGCAAGGGCTGCCATTACAACATATCAGAGACTGGGAGGCTTAAACAGCAGACACTTATTCACTCACAGTGCTGGAGGCAAGAAACCCAAGATCAAGGTGCCAGCAGGGTTAGGGTCTTCTGAGGCCGCTCTCCTTGGCTCGTGGATGGCCTTCTCCTCCCTGCACCTTAACATCATCTCCCCTCTGTATGTTTAGTCCTGATCTCCTCTTCTTTTAAGGAGCTGGTCATATTATAGTAAGGCCCACCCTAGTGACCTCATTTTACTTTAATTACCATTTAAAACCCTGTCTCTAGCCCAAATGTATAAATTTTTGAGAACACAGTTCATTCCATAATATCCATCAGTAAATGTTTTGCCAAGGACTCAAAGAGTGAACTAGTAAGAGAAGTTTATGACAATGCCTTTTTTTAAAAAAAATAAACAAATCCCCTCCTTCCTTATCATTTCCAGACATATATAAAGAGGCAAGGACTTTTTAGGACTATAGATAAACAGGAGGGCATATTTGAAAATAAATTCAAGGCTATTGACGATCAAACCTGTGATTGAAAGCAGTCCTCGACAGGTCTGGTGGCTGCACGAACTGCATTTGGGCTTCTCACCCTCCTGGGTTCTTGAGCTCACTGGGAGCTTCAGCAGCGGCCCTTTGAGCAGTGGGGACATTCCAGGGAGAGAGAGGTTTTTGCTTTGTCACTTCTTCCATGTAATTTTCTACTTCCCATTTATAAGAGGTGCAGGCAGTTGAATGTGTTTCTGTTCAACTTCTGTATTATGGGGGGCGGGGGCGAGTCAGAAAACTAGAATTATGGTATAGACCTCAAGCCCCAGGTGATCTGTGAAGCTGGAGCGCTTGGAACTGCCCATGGTCCTCCTAAACTACCAGTCTCCAGGTTTCCAAGAATATTTCTCATCTTAACAAAGTCACTGTCACCATCGCCTTGGTCTTACTCTGAATTTTAGAATAGGTGGCATTTTCCAAATCTTATATTTGTGTCTACACTTGGATAGGGGGAAGGGGCTTTTACCAACTCCAAGAAATAAGAGAATTATTATTTCCTTCTATATATGGTGAGGTAAATAAATAGATGACATGATAAATAAGTATAGCTTCACTGATTTGAATGTTTTCTTTCCTATTTTCTAAATTCCAGAACACCTTGTCCAGATGTGGCTCTCCTGGGTCTTTCCTCTGTTTACCTTGTATTACCTGCTGCCCTGCTGAATTCCTTGAAACCAGAGTCCATCAGTTTCATCTCTGTAGAAGTCTCTGTGCCTGCACATAAAAGGTGTTCAGTTATTGCTAGATGAATGAACTGATATACAACACACATAATACTGTTTATCGAATAATTACTTTCTGCCGACCAACTTGACATAGTTTATCTCATTTCATTCTGCACTTTTTGCAGTAGGAATCCTTTACATCAACTTTTAACAGATCAGAAAGCTGAGGATTTTCAAGGTTAGATGATTTGCCTGATGATGTAGAGCTGGTAAGGAATAAAACCAGGATTTGAACCCAAGTAGCCTGACTGTCCCAGCCACTAACTGTGCTTCATTATTGCCCTACATGAAATGTAGATGCAAGGAATTAGGTACAAGCCAGACTAGATGCCAGGTCTTCTTCCTCTTGAGCCAGTGCATAGAGACCCAGTGCAACCAATAAGCAGTCTTTAAAATAACCCACTGTGCAATGCTTTTCATTTTCACAATAGCTCACATGTCCCTCCACCTAGTCTCGGTTTGGCTCACTCTAGTTATTTCTAATGCAAGTTTGCCTGCTTTAGGACACACTCAAGCATATCCATACACATACTCCCACAGTTCAGTCCTGAGAGCTCATGGCCAAGCTTAAAAATGGATCTTGACATTTCTAAGTTCCAACCCTTTCCCTTCTATCCCCATCAACTCCAATTAGCCAGCACAAGAATTCAGAACATTCAACTTGTGTCTTTTTGCAAGGACACAGGGACATTCTCCAATGTTACTTTAGAGGACTTGATCCACAAGGCAGTCAGTGAAAGAAATAAAATATCATTTTCCCTCTGAAATTAGAAGGAAAAAAACCCCCTCTCATTTCAGTAGGCAATTCATTGTCAGAATGTAGTATTAGTAATAAAATTCTCAAAGCATATTTCAGAAACTGCAGTTGTAAGAAGTAGTAAGTAACATCACCATCTTCTCCTTCCTTGAACAGCAAGCACTGATTAGCCCTGGGAGGGGGCTTCTGCCCACTTATCTGGCCCTGTGAAATCCTGCCCTTGGGTGTGTTTCTGCAGCTCAGACTGCTGGGAGCCAGGTGTGTGTGCTTTTGCAGGCTGAATTTGGCTGTAAATTATGTTTTGTTTTCTGTCAGCTGCCTGACAGCTAAAATCATATTTGCTGTCAGAGGTGACAGGGGCCACAATGGTGATGTATTAAAGTGTTGTAGCGTCACTGGGGAGCCAGCTGGGCGGGTTTCTCTTGCACATCTGCTGTCACCTGTGCATGGCCTGAGCTGGTGTGCCCAGGGTGCCTGTGGCTCCGTCCAGACCTGGATAGTCAACTCATACTTTGCAAGAGGGCACCATAAATGAGATTGAGCCCCATGTGAGAATGGCCAGCTTCTTCCCAGGTCTCTTAATAAGCTGAAGATGTTGGCTCAATTCTTACCCCTTAATTGCATTGTGTGACAAAATGCAAAATCCATCACCGTAATTACTTTGAAGTACTGGATTCCAAAGCATTTGAATATATTCAGATGCATATTTAAACTCATAGACAACAAGCTTAATTTCCCCCAACTGACTGATTATTTCTTGCCATTATCTCTGCTCCCAATGCTGCCCCCTCCCTCCCGTGGCCTCCCACCATGTCTGTTTTCTCATTTTTAGAGACTAAAGTGTTTTCTTGACTGGTGATATGCACAGCTTTGTGATATCACCATTCACTAGACAGAAACATGATGCCCTCTGGCCCTGCCTCAGCCCTTAGAAGATGTTTTCTGTGCAGTCTTTCCTATGCATCTATTTAAATTTCTCTTTTTCCTTTTCCTGGATCCCTACCAGATTCATAGGAGCACCTTTGTAGGATTGGAGCTGGCTTACAAAACATTGTTGTTGGAAACTCATCACTTAATCAGTGTCAGCTGCCACTCAGAGCCTTCACTTGGGCTTGCTATTGGGCTGTGCTCTTGATCTCCATCTTCACACCACACAGGGCATAGGTGGGAGAAACAGAGTGTGAACTGAGGCCTGGCTGGCCTCCAAAGCCCACCCTGTCTCCTCTCTGCTGTAGACCCATAGCTCACAAGCCAAGAGCTCTGATGGTCTTCATTTTGTACAGTGGGTATGTTGGGGGCATTTGGCCATCCATCTCACAGCCCCGACACTAAGAAAGGTCTCATGTTTGGAGTTTGATGATCTATGGTTGCTCAGTCTTGACATTTTTAATTATCTTGTCTTTGAGTTTCTATTTTGTAAGTGAAGTCCAATGGGGCAATGGTGCATTTGTTGGAGACTTGGAGCCTTGGTCCAATGTAGAGCTACCACCTATGGCCTCCCTACTTCCCATGGACAGGTTTTCAGCTGCTTATTTCCCAGTCCCCTGGCATGACATGTCCTACCCAGCCTCCCAGACTCTCTCCCTCTGTCCTTCTTTAACCATTTCCACCCTTCAGTTGAGTTTAGATGGGGAGGTCCACATCCTGCTATTGCCTCTGACAGGGCCTGAGTGTGAGCACAGAAGAATGGAGGTCAGGTGCCTGTCCTTCAACATCCGAGGTTTGTAGAGCCATCCCCATTCTGGCTGGTGGGACCACAGTGCATTTCACTGGTAGTTCAGTTGGGGATACTTTCTCAACCCAAATCAGACACTGAGCATGTCCAGGTGCAGACACTGCAATCTTTTAGGGGTTGCCCATCTGCAGTGGTTTGGGAGGCAGGCCTATGGAAAGAGGAGTTCAATTTTCCTATCTCTGGCTAGGGCACTGCATTTTCATCTTGCCCTGGGTCTAGCTGATGATGAGGCAGATTCTGTTTAAGTATTAGGTTCATGGGAACAAAATTATTAGGAAATAGAACAATACACCTTGAGAGTGATTTGGGAACACAGGGTGAGGACTTTCCAATGCCTCTGCCCCACCCAGCTGAATCCCTTTTGAGACACAGTAGAATCCCTATTTTCTATTTGGAAAAAGACACAAAAGTAGAAAAAGCAACTTTTCCTTACAAGCATCAAAAAGCAGAGAAGTGAAGCAATTACAGTTAACAAATGGGAAAAGGGAGAGGTATTAAGCTTCAATTTCAAGACACAGAATTGCCCTTTTGATTTTTTTGGTTTCTGCATGAAAAGCCCAAAGAGGTCAACATATGTCAGTTTCTGGCCCAGCACAGAGTGACCCTGAAATAGTTACAGGTGTGATTGCTCCTGTGCCCCAGTTCAAGGTTGAGCACACCCTTAAGTGAGGACACCACATCTTGTTGGTGTCCTTCATCTCCATCTGCTTGACTCCAGAGCTGGAAGGAACATACACATCCCAACTTTCATTTTGCTTAGAAAAATATGAGGTCCAGGGAGATGTCCCTTCCTTACCACTAAGACCAAAGATCTCATGGCTCTTTACTTGAATAATGCAAGCAACAATGAATATTTAATAATGTTCTAGGTACAAAAAAATCCCTGTGTATCTGTTAGCTCGTTGGATCCTCATAACCCCGCTGTGAGGTTGGTATTTCAGGGGATTCTCATTAAAAGCACATTTAACTTGTACCAATCAAACTGTGTACCAGTTTATCAGAGAATTCTATAACAGAATACCACAAACGAGTGGCTTCAGTAGCAGAAAGTTATTGTCTCACAGTTTGGGAGACTGAGAGTTCAGTATAAAGGTGTCAGTAAGCTTGGTTCCTTCCGAAGGCCATGTGGGAGAATATGACCTACCCACTAGCTTCAGGTTCCTTAGCTTATAGAGTGCCCTCTTCTTCCTGTCTTAATGAGGCTCTCCCTCTGTATGTGTCTCTGTGTCCAAATTTCCCCCTTTTTATGAGGATCCTAGTCATATTGGATTAGGACCCATGTAGTGACCTCATTTTAACTTGGTTGCCTCTGGAAAGACCCTATCTCCAAATAATGTCATGCTCTGAGGTACTGGGGGTTAGAGCGTCAACATATCTTTTTCAGAGAAGGACACAGTTCCACCCATCACAAAGTGCATGCATTCAGAAAGAGAGAGAGATTAAGTAGTGAGGGTTATCTCATGCCTTCTATTGAAAGACATCCTGCACGGAGGAAAGGGAGATGAGCATAAACTTCCTTTTCTCCACCATTGGATTCCATTCCCATTAGATTTCCAAATCTAATAGCATCTCACCATAAGGAGTGTAATTATAATACTTAGCCTGGACCTTGAAGTCAGGACAGCCACTTTCTCTCTTGATGGATAGAAGAGGCTCCGATCTATGTGACAGGAGATGCTGTGTTGATCACTGTGAACAGGAAGACTGTTGCTGAACTGTGACTGATTCAAGGCATTTTCCAAAGTACCTCTGACTTTCTTTAAGCACTGGCTTTAGAACCCAACCCTGATAAAATTGCAAACACTACTGTGTTATCTCCATCATAGAAAAAGTGACCCCTGAAACTCATAGGAAGAATTTCTTTCCTGAAGGTCTCCATAGCTGGTACATGGCAAAGCTGGACTCTAGTCATTGAGTCTAGGTTTAGACTCCAAAATCTGTGCCCTATTGCCCATAATTTGCCACAGGGTCAAGAGGAAATTCAGTGTCACATCCCACTCCAACCTCTAGGACTGAGATCTTGGAGTTGGCGGGCGGGGGGGGGGGGGTGCTGGAGTGGGATTTTGAGGAATCCATTTCCCTCCCAAGAAGGGAGAATATTTGTTCCTTTATTCAAACTCACTTTGTCTCCATAGATTAGCTGTCTTGTGGCCCCACCTGGGACTGGTTCCTGTATTTATCCTACTCTTTGGGTTTTAAAATCACCTGAAAAGGCAGAGAGGGCCACCCTGTTCCAGAGGTCACGTTTGAGAAGGGCTTTGGGGAGCAGTATTTTCTTCACAGATCATTTCTAGGAAGAAGTTCCTATGAGACCCCCAAATTTAAATCTTTGGCTAATATTTGAGCAGGTATCAAGGAAAGAAAGCCATTTGACCAAGAATTTGCCTTGAAGTTAAGGTGGAGAGGAAAGAGGGAGGGGAGAAGTTACCCCAGAAGAACCAAACCCAGAACAGGCATCGGGAAGAGTTAAGGAAAAAGGTTGAAGGTGGACACTTTAGGATTTATGAGATGGGGAGGTTTTGGATGCTGATTTCAAGGTCAAGTTCATTTTCTTGATCAATACATAGTGTTTTCTAAGGAACAGAAATAAGAGAAAATGTTAATGCAATTTCTAGCTTTCTCTTCCTTGTTTCCTTTTTTTTTTTTTTAGGTTCATGAAGTGTTGGGAGGTATGAACATCCAAGCAGTGGCTCCAAATTTATACAAATGATTCACTGAACCCTTCACTCAACCCTCTTGCACACGCTGACCCTGCCGAGGTCCACAGTGTGCACCCTGCATTTGCCATTCCTTTTCAACATATGTGCTTGAAATTCAAAGGCAACAGAACTGGCGGGGGATTGATTTCTTACCTTTTGAAAACCAGAAGAGACTGGGGAGTGTCTGATTGAGGGGGCTGGGCAAGAATCAAGCAGGCTGGACCTCGCCAGCAGCGAACACCAGCCACAGAGGACTGCCCCTCTCTTCGGGACAGCCCAGCATCAGTCCATTTGCAAGGAGGGATGCTGAGGGATGCTCCTCTGCCACATTCCCCTTCTTCCTCCTGAAGGATGGGCAATTGGCCAGAAAGCACCAGGGAGGCAGCAGGACAAAGCTTTGAGTTTAATATCAGAGTGAACTGAGTCCAAATCCAGACCCCACCACTGAAGAGTTTGATGTCTGGCAAGTGTTTAACCTTGCTCAGACTCAGTTTTTTTCACTGTGAAAGGAGACAGATAATAATACCTTCCTCTTAGAGGGGTTGAGAATAAAATAAAATGATGCATACAGAATTCTTGAACATTGCAAGGATTCAGTAAATGGTGTTCGCTGAGGCCCTGGGGATGATGATGGCCTCTGTGAAACCAAGGGGGATAGTGCTCATGCCTGGGCTCTGCAGATGACCCTAAGCAAGCAGATGGGAGGTCCCTGGCTGGGCTAGGGGGATGCAGGAGGCTGGGACATCTCAGTACCAACCTTGCTGTCATCAGTCCCTGATTGGGTTGGGATGTCCTGCCACTTGGAAGCAGCATTTTAGACTCAGAAAATGCATAGAATATGAAGAAAACAGCAGTGTCAGCCCTTGTTGGTCTTGAAGATCATTAGCCAAGGTCACCTCAGAAGCCCTGCTGAAGTGAGGTAGAAATGTGCCTCTCAGACTGGTAGAAGTGCACACCACCTCTCCCTTAGGGCCATGGCAACAGTGACAACAAGGGCAACTTGTCTTTATGGAGGGAGACCAGGGATTCTGACACATTGTCCCCCAAGGACCATCCCTGGGGGCGTAGGAATCAGGTCATTTGGAAAGTCCTAGAGCAAGATGTTGAGTGGTACTCATCTGTGACATCAGAATCAGTAAGAAGGACCCACCAATGATGACAAAGTTTCCAAAGAGAGTTGGAAATGAGTGTCAGGATGCCTCACTAAATGTCCCACTAAGAGATGAGCAAATGACTCTGCTGCCACCCCACCCCACCCCATCCCAGAGCCCTGTCCTCACAGCTCCCCTGCCTTAGTTAGCATGAGGAAATGGTTGAGCTGAAAATCAGGGAAGAAAGAAGAACCAGTAGGCATTTGGGGACTCTTGGTTCGTGGAGACTATTGTGATTCCCTTCTCCCCACAGTGGTTAGGAAAGGGACAGAGATTTGACAGAATCCCTCATGGAGACTGTGGCCATCTGTGGAAAGGGAAGCCTTTCTGGTTTGCTTGCTGATGAAGCTCATGCGGCAGACCCATCGATCCTATCCCTGTGTGTGACTGAGGGGCTGGGAGAACAGAAGAGACTTGGAGAGAGATGTCAGGAAGGCAGAGAGGAAGAGCAGCACCCTGGTCTCCCATGCTTTGGTGGCAAGGCTGCAGGAGTTGCCTGTGGGCTCACAGACATGATGGGAGGTAGCTGAGTTTGAGTTGTTTAAACCTGCCCAGAGGCGGGAACTGGATGGGGCGAGTGCGCAGGGCAGGGACCATTTCTTTCATCCCAGAATCCCCTCAACAATCAGAGGCCTGTCACATGGGATATGAGTGGCATCTTAGTGTCAGTTAGTGCTTTTCCCTGCCCCAGGCAGCAGAGAAGGGAGTGACTTGTGACACCAAGGAAAAGGGTAGACCCAGGGCTGAAGGAATGAGGATTCATGGTGCCCTCCATTTCACAAGGAAAAAAGAGTGTTAAACTGGATATTATATTGAAGCTGCATCTGGAATAAATTGGATTAAAATAACTGAAACTACCCTGGGCCTAAAACCTATAAGGGAGTGATTGAAGGGGTTGGGTGGGGCTGGCCGAAGAGGTTGGGCTGGGATATAGTTCAGCTGATGTTATGGGTTGAATTGCACCCAAAATTTATAAGCTAACATCCAGTACCTCAGAATGTGACCTTATTTGAAAATAGGGTTGTTGCAGATATTAATTAGTTAAAATGAGGTTATATGGGAGTAGGTGGACCCTAATCCAAAGTGAGTATTTGAACTATGCTATCCTAAGTTAAGGAGCTATCAGAAGCTAGGAGAGAGGCCTGGTACCTTCAGGGAGAGGAGAGACCTGTTGATACCTTGGTTTCAGATTTCTGGCCTCAGAAATGTGGGCCAATAGAGGTCTGTTGTTCTTTTTTAAATATTTATTTATTTATTTATGTATCTTTAGTTTTAGGTGGATACATTAGTTTGTTTTTATGTGGTGCCGAGGATTGAACCCAGTGCCTCATGCATGCTAGGTGAGCGCTCTACCACTGAGCCATCACCCCAGCCCCGAGTTCTGTTGTTCTAAGTCACCCAGTGTTGTGCTTTGTTAAGGGAGCCAAGAAACACACACAGCCAATTCCACGGGGAGCTCCGGGACTGGCATGCCCTTCAGGATGGTCCCAGGTTCATGGGCAGGGCCTTTGAACCTCCCCGTTGATCTGTCATTGGGTATGGGCTGCCCTTCCCATCGGAAGGCCATACACTGGCACGAGGCAGCTCTCTCTGGCTCAGGGGTGTTCCTGAAGATGTGCTAACTATGAGCCACCAGCAGCCAACACTCCCTGCCAGAGACAGGATGAGAGAAGTGAAGCACTCACTCCAGGTGCAAAATTCCAGGGGGTGCCAAGCCTCAGCAATCAAGATAAATAGCATTTTGATGCAAAATTACAAAAAAAATTAATGCAACCAATCATGATAAACAGACATCTCTCAACATTTTACAGAAACTGAATAGGTAATACTATTATTTATATTTGCCATAGATCGCAGTGTGGTTTGGCAAGGCACTTCTCCCTGCTACTGGAGAAAGGGGACATCTGAGTGGCACACCAGAGCACCCACTATACCCAGGAAGAAGGCAAGCCAAATCTGGGACCTAAATAGTCAGACTCCACAGCCTAGATGCTTGTCCACTGCCCTCTACTGCCTGGAAGCATCCAGAGATAGCAGTTCCAGGGAAAGGACTGATGGAAGGAACAGAGGATAGCACCCAGGACAGTGCCTTGGCGTGCAGAATCACATCTATGCATTGTTCTGTGACATGTACACGTCAACAGGGCTGCCAAGAGCCGGGAGCAATATCATAGTGTTCAATGTCTGTGCCTATGGGCACATGGACCCTTCTGGACTTAGCTACCCAGCAGGTTACTGTGTCACCACTGATACAGTCAAACTGAGGCCATGATGTTCAAGGACAAGGATATTTGTTTGTCCCTCTCTTTCCATCAATTGGGCCTTTTGAGTGATGCAGGGCTCCTTCCTGGATGTGTTTCCAGCTGCTCTAATGACAAATCTGGTAGATTTTATGTCCCCAGTGCTGGTTCTCTGAACTCGAGGCAGATAGGCTCCAGGCTGGAATGGATGGATGAGTGGTCTCTTTACATTGACCTCTACCCTTCATCCCAAAGATGGCCTCCCCAAGGCCACCTGAGTAATTCCCTCCTCTTCTTCCAGGCCTTGATTTCCACTCCTCCCCCATCCACTGACAGAACCTAAACCAGGAGACAACCTTCCTTTGCTGAACTGTCATAAATTTCCCTCTCAGCAGATTTCAGGCCGCTGGCCTTGGCTCCGTTGTCTCTGTAAATGCGGATCCCCACCCATGACAGATGGCCCCACGCTCTGGACAGACGTTTTACCTAACTGGAAGCACCCCCACAAACTATTTAACAATATCGTTTTGCAGCCAACTCCTTTGGATGGCACTGTCCCTGGGTTGATTGTTTCTAATCAATAAGAATCGTCAGTGAGCCGCAGGAGCTCCTGGACTTCCGGGGAATGACAGAGAACGGGTCTTGGCTGCGAGCTGCGAGAGCCCCTGGCCTTCTGAATAAACATCACGTCAAAGGTTATTCTCTGATCTTCCCGTCAGGCCTAAATTTAGCAAAATTAGGATATGGATTTTCCTTTATTCTCTGCGACCACAAATGTAATGTCAGGTTTTGGGATTTTTTTTATTGTTGTTGTTGTTCCCAGAGAGCTCTCCATCCCACCTCTATTCCGTGTCAAGGTTGTCAGAAGCATAATTTATTCATACTTTTGACCTCTGGGGAGGACAATATACAAAGGGTCATGGAGCGTTATTGGATGTCAGGATGAAAATTCACTGCTGCAGCTTCCTCTCCCACGTTACATTTAATCAGGACTGCACCACCGTGGCTGAGGCGAGCTACCATAATTACCCCTGGAGGGCCACCCCTCCTGATTAGTAATTATGCAATATTTATGCATTTCCCAACGTCCTTAACATGGAAGACAGACAGAGCCTGCTTGTTTTCTCTGTGAGAAAGAGATGTGCATGATTTCTGTCCCTCTGCTTGGGTCTCCACAGTGAGGTCTGGGAGCTACATGAGACCAGGATGGGGGCAACGGTGTCATGGAGCATCCTGCTGTGGGCTGGACCATCTCCTTTGGGTGGTCCCCTTGCACGGCCACACAGGCCTGGCTTATTCTTGAAGGGCTCACAGCATAGCTCCTTTACCCAGGATGTCAAAGCCCAGACAACCCTTGAAGTGTAATGATTTTCTTAGAATTGTGTGGAAAGGCCTGGGGGTTGGGGGTGGGGAGCAGAAGAACAATTAATCAATGCTAAATAATAATAGTTATTCTCTGATTCTGACTCCTGGATGGAATAAATCCCTTATTCCTGGCTTGCAACAGATACAGCCCAGATGTGCACAGCAGAGCCTCAAGGCTCATTAGAACTCTTGACACGTGGCATCTTGCATGTCTTCCAGAGGGTTCTCTTTTCCCAGTTATTTAAATGACTTGGAAATAGCTTTAATGAACCCCACTGTGTTTTGTCCCCATTTCCTTTGATTGTATTTTGTCCCATTCCCCTTGTGGCAGCTTGGGTACAAGGTCTTGATCCATTCAGGCAGGGGGTGAGAGTCAGTCTCAGGCATCTACTGAGCCTGTGTTTGTGAGCTGGCCCACCACCTTCCTGCTGTATATCCTCAGTCTCATACATAACCTGGTGTTTTCTTATTTTACTTTTACTACCATTACTTCAGACAAACACGTTTTTGAAAATTCTGTAGGTCCCACAGTGCTTAGCATGGTGTCTTTCAAAGAATATGTGTGCAGTAAATATTAGGGGAGGAAATGAGTGAGGATTTTGTGAAACTCAGTGTCTTCAAGAGACTTAGCTACCATTGAGAATTTTAAAAGAGGTACCAGGGATGTCCGGGATGAGGATATCAGAGGATTGGGAAGAATCACTTAGTAAACATTGATTGAAGGTGTCTTTGGGTACACAGTGGTCTGCTTCTCTTCCCCTTACAGCACATCAGTCCTGGAAGCTTCTTTGAAGAACTCTTGGGGATTTTATTCATGTGCTCTGGTGTTATGGTTTTAATTGTGTCCCTTCAAAAAATATATTGAGGTCCTAAGCCCCAGTATTCCAGAATATGACTTATTTGGAAATAGGGCTGCTGCAGATGACATTAGTTAAGATGAGGTCACCCTGGAGTAGGATGGGCCCTAAATAGAACATAACTGGTGTCCTTGGGAAAAGAAGGAGAATGCCATGTAATGACTGAGGCAGAGATTGGAGAGATCAGCTACAAGCCAAGGATAGAGGGCTTCCACCAGAGGCTGGAAGAGGCAAGGAACAGTCGAGTCAGCGTCTCTGATCTACTAGGTCCTGCCCACACCTTGATTTTTTGACTTTCAACCTTAAAATAGAGAGTATACTTCTATGGTTTTAAGCCACCCATGTTGTGGCACTTCGTTATTGTAGCCCGAGGAAACTAATGGCTGGTTTGAGACGGTGTGGTGACAATACTTGCAGGGACTCCACCTGCTGGTCCATGAGGATTCTTTGGGCTGTAGGATGTCTGTGAGGTCACATAGGAGGTAAAAATCCAGTTGGGATCACTGAAGGAATCAGTGTCCCCAGAAGAAGGCATTTTAAGTGGTGCTCCCCACATTCTGCAGCCATGTGGAGCAGCAGACTTGGAGCTAGGGACAAAACTCCTGGCCCCAGTTGCACTTCTTACCTGGGTCAAGTCACAGGGAGAGGCTACCTTGGGATCTTTTCTTCACTTGTGAAGTCCCACTGGATGGAGAGCTTCAAAGGCCAGGATCTTACCTCCTCCCACGTGCCCCAAGTGTTCAACGTGTGTTAGGTGTTTATTGCACAAAGCCCCCCAGGACATCAGCCATGCCTGCTGCACTCACTACTGAAGGCCCAGTGTCTGGCATGTACTTGGTGCTTAGTAAGGTTTACTGAGTGAATGATTAAGAAACTAATAAACAAGGCCACGTATAGAGCTGGTGGAATAAGACGGGACCCTGGGTCTGTCCCCTGAATGATACCTGATGCTCATTTGGGGCTGGGATGCATGCTGGACCATGGTGTATTGGCCATCCTCTACTGATCCTATCCTTCTCATCTCAGATGGATGGAGGAAGCAATTCTAAGGGACAACTGTTGAGCAGTGACCTTAGAGCTCCAAGGCCTCCATTGTCCATCTGCTGAGTCGTGGGGGGAGCTGGGTCCAGGCAGGGGTCCAAAGGCGGTGGTGTGGACAAGTTCCTTCAGCATGGAATTTGCTGGATTTGATTTTCCCAGATGGCTGCAGCCTGGAGAAGGTCTGAGCAAGCCCAAAGAGCTGAGTTAAAAATGACCAACTGAATAAAGTCGGTATCTTGACTCAGATCAGAAAATCCTCAACAGAGACCAATGACTAACACCAACAGGCTGCCCCTTCAGACAGCCCTTCCACTCTCACTCCTGTCTGTCCTTTTTAGAGCAAAACAGATCAAACATCTTCATGTTTCCATCCCGTGGCCCTGTGCTCACTTGTAAATATGTTTCGATCAAATTTGGGCAGGTTTGCCTCATTAGGTTTTTCTGTTCATCCTTGTCAAGATTTCCCACTTGACCACTGTGGCATTATTTCCTTGGTCGGCCATCTCAGGGGAGAAGGGGGCAGTGACAGGAGGCCTGGGCTGAGAAAAGGAAGGTTTAACAAGGTGTTGCTGCACCACCAGCCCTCAGCCTCCTGCAGCCCCCGCCCCCTCCAAACAGAACATTGAATTTAATGAGGATGTCAGATTGCAAGTCCTGCTGATCTGTGCCCCTCTCCCTCCCCACCGCTCCCTGCTCCTGAGCCCTGCCCCTCTGGGGAAGTAGAGATGGAAGGCTCCCTTCCTTGGATTGAACCTGAACAGCAAACCAGCTCCTGGGAGGTGGGTTCCCTCTGAACAGAGCTGTTGGCTCCCTCTTCTTCTGAAGGAAAATTTATGGCTCCAATTTCTACAATTTACATCTTTCATTGAATATTCCAGCCTTCCCTCCCCAAGGCTTCCAGTGCTGCTCATGTCAGAAGGGACTACTTATTTCCCCAATGCTTTTTGCATTATTAGTTTCATTTATTATTTTTATGTTTTCTTTTGGGTCCATGTACATATCATTTCTCTGAGATCCCTTGAGCACCTGACAGTGGGCTGGGAGCCATTATCTCAGCGCAGAAGAGCTCAGGTACTGTCACGAGTTCTCCAAAGGAACAGTTTCTACTAGGTGCCTTCAAAATTAGGCCCCATTAACCCCTCATTAACTGGCCCAGAAATGCCCAGGCAGAGTTGTCAAGCCATCTACTCCATTCTTTTCTGTTCTGGATGGTGGAGGGCTTATTGGGGCAAAAATATAAAGTTTTAACTTCTCAGACAGCTGAAATGCCTATTTTCAGGCCCAATTACTTTTGGAGTTTTCAGGGTCTGAGAAGAATGATGAAGTATAAAAACTCCAGGGTTGTTTTAAAGCAGAAAGGCAAACTGATTTTACTTTGTCTTTGAACATTTTGGTATTTCCATGAAATAAAGATGGAATAACAACAGAACAGCCATGTCTCCTATAACAGCTGCTGGACCCTCACAAAGGGGCTGAGTTTTAAGGTCACATTTGATGGCAATGGTCATTACTCGATGCCCCATGTCCGTTTCAAAACCAGCACAGTCCTTGAACAAAATTATCTTTCTAGACTAATATTTAGCAGCCATTTTTTTTAAAAAAATTGACACAGGGTCTCCTTCTGAGTAGCTGAGATTACAGGGGTGCACCACCATGCTTGGCTAGCAGATAAATTTTGAGATAACAAGACTGTAATTAAATTCTCACTCCACTCCTAAGCAGAAAGGTTTTTGTTTTTGTGTAAGAGGTTTGCTTAGCACACATGTTCTGGTAAATCAGGCTGGAAAACTGCTTTGAGGCTTGGAAAGACCCAGAAGTGTTTCTGTTAGTAGCTGCTGGACTCTCATGAGCTGGGAAGTCCTCTCTTTCCTCACATGTCTATTCTCTGCCTTACCCTGGGTCTTGTTTCAGGAGGAGGTGCATGACGTTTGCTGCATCTATATCTCCAGGGCCTCTCTCTCCACTTATGAAAGTGTCAGCAAGAGAGGCACAAAAACATTATTGTGAGGGGACTGGGCCCTCCTGGATTGGCCTGATTGGCTCCGTTGCTAACTCTCCTATTGCCTGACCAACTCACCAAGTCCTCCTCTGAGTGGGCTCCTTGGAAGGCCACATGTGAAAGACACAGCATTAAATGGCAGCCCCCTTTCCAGCCAGAAGGCTGAGTCTTTCTCATAACCACCCCTTCGTGGACAAAGCCCTGTGTAGCACACGACTCAAAAGGCTGCAGGTTCCAAGGAGCCCTGAAGGATTTTGAAAATTCTCATGTGAACAAATGCACTTTTGAAGACATGTTGAAAGGGAAGTTCGTATATACACCTGCACCCTCAGAGCACTTCCTCAACCATTATCTCATTTTTATGTCCAAAAAAAAAAAAAATAGTGATTTTTCTGTTTCACATAGGATCTTTTCAGAAAGCACTCTGTAACTATTTTTTTCTATTTCCAAGCATAAAAATAAACAATAATTTGCCTAGAATGAGCACTGAAAATCCGATCAAATTTAGATCAGATACATTGACAAAAAAGAAATGATAAAAATTGGGCCAACACATGGTGTGTTCATTTCTCAGAGATAACCGTAAATTAAGAAAAATAAAAAATGAGGAAGGTAGAGTTTTAAAAATACATATAATTTTAGAAAAAAAATACCATGTATGGCTTTTTAACCTCCTTGGGAATGGACTCCAGTTGCTGTTGAGGTTTAGTGACATAGTTAGATGGCTGTTACCCGACCCCAAATGCATAGTCTCTGGAACATACTTACAGTCTCTGATACTATTACCACTCAGTCAACTGTGGGGTCCCTCAGTCATTTTTTCAATTAAAAAAGGCCTGATGCTCTATTAACCTTTTGTCTGATCCTCCATCCTTCACTGAGTGATTGCCCAGAGATGACAAACTGGGAATTAAAAAAGGCATATATTACTCTAAGCCACCTCCAAGTTCTCTGTCATTAGAAAGATGAAGTATCATTTTTTCATTTAAAAATATGAGACAGTTTGTCATACTCACAACCTTCTGGGCCTGTCTGCAATCTCTTTGTTACAGGAGATGGGAAGTAAAACTCCCACCACTCAAATCCCTGGGCAGGCCAGGAAGCTCACCTGTCCCCTCCCAAGGAAGAGTTTTGTCCTCAGGAGCAAAGCTGCCGGCCATTGACTTTTTTATTTTTTTTTCCCAACACCTCCATCATCTACCTCCAAACTTCATGAACTTCTCTCAGGTCTCTACTGCATTCCAAAACAATCATTTTGCTTCTTATTCTGTGCCTTCCATCTTCTCCCGGGCTTGGTTCCAATGATATTAACCATATTCTTTTTTTTTTAATATTCTACTGCAAAATTTTTTATTGATTCTAATTTCTTATATATGACATCAGAATGCCATTTAATTCATTATTACACAAATAGAGCACCATTTTTTATGTCTCTGGTTGTACACAAAGGAGAGTCACACCATTCGTGTTTTCATACATGTACTTAGGGTAATGATGTCCATCTCATTCCACGGACATCATTTCCTACCCCCATGTCTCCTCCCTTCCCCTCCCTCCCCTTTACTCTATCTAGAGTTCATCTATTCCTCCCACCCCCACCCCCATTATGAATCAGCATCCTTATATCAGAGAAGATGCCGCTGTCCGGCTGCAGCAAAATAACCGGGGGGTGACGAATAACTTGTGTACGTTGATACAGCAGGAGTGGGAGCCCTTTATTGCAGGACAGGAGCAGTATTTATACATTCCACACAGCTTATCTAATTAGCATAAACTAGATACATCAGTCAACCAATCAGGAATCTCCACACTTAATGGCTCGCTTTTGTTACTTCTCAAACCACTCCCTCTGGCATTTTGCCAGGCACCATCCAGACTTGTTTATGAACTCTAACATTCCCCTGGCAAAATGCCAGGTGTTATTTTGACTTGTTTACAGACTCTAACAAGAAGACATTTAGCATTTGTTTTTTGGGGATTGGCTAACTTCACTTAGCATTCTATTCTCCAACTCCTTCCATTTACGTGCCAATGCCATGATTTTATTCCCTTTTAATGCTGAGTAATATTCCATTGTGTATATATGTCACATTTTCTTTATCCATTCATCTACTGAAGGGTATCTAGGTTGGATCCACAATTTAGCTATTGTGAATTGTTCTGCTATAAACATTGATGAGGCTGTGTCCCTGTAGTATGCTGTTTTTAAGTCCTTTGGGTATAAATCAAGGAGTGGGATATCTGGGTCAAATGGTGGTTCCATTTCCAGTTTTCCAAAGAATCTCCATACTGTTTTCCAGTTTGGTTGTACCAATTTGCTGTCCCATCAGCAATGTATGAATGTGCCCTTTTCCCTACATCCTTGCCAACACTTATTGTTGTTTGTATTCTTAATAGCTGCCATTCTGACTGGAGATGAAATCTTAGAGAAGTTTTGATTTGCATTTGTCTAATTGCTAGAGATGTTGAACACTTTTTCATATATTGGTTGATTGAGTGAATATAATCTTCTGAGAATTATCTGTTCATTTCCTTGGCCCATTTATTGATTGGGTTATTTGTTGTTGTTGTTTTGTGTGTGTGTGTGTGTGTGTTAATATTTTTGAGTTCTTTATATATCCTAGAGATTAGTGCTGTATCTGATGTGCATGTGGTAAAAATTTGCTCCAAAATATAGACTCTCTATTCACTTCACTGTTTCTTTTGCTGAGAAGAAGCTTTTGAGTTTGAATTAATCCCATTTATTGATTCTCGATTTTAATTCTTGTTCTATAGGAGTCTTATTAAGGAAGTGGGGCATAATCTGACATGATGGAGATTTGGGACTACTTTTTCTTCTATTAGGTGCAGGGTCTCTGATGTTAACTGTCTTCTTGCTCCTGTATCTTCCAATATCTCCTCTACTAGTTTGTTCCCTTCAATTAAAATTTTTCCCTATTAACAATAATGAGAACAGTAACACTCTTTAATCTCCCACCCAGTGGTGTGCTGGCGTTAACTCACCAGCATACAAAATCTGACTGGTATAACTTCAGGAAATTTGCAAGACAGTTGATATCACATTGATAACTTGAAATCTGCCATGGTAGGAGTATTTACCTTGTGAACATCAACACCATGCCACAAATAAGGACTTCATTTTTGTTTCTGGAGAGTGAGTTGTTAAAATTCACCAGCATACCCACTGCTCCCACTCCCACATTTCCAACCTATCTCTTTTTCCCTTTAAAAACAAAGTTCTTCAACGAGTGGCTGTGCTTTCCTACTCCCTCCACAAAAGCATCTACTTGTCTCCAATAGTAATGGAGACTTTATCTCCACTCCCACTACCAAGGTCAGCGATGCCCTCAGTCCATTTGAACTCTGCAGCATTTGTACCACTGACCTCTCTCCTTCTTCATACTCATGTCTCCCTTGGCTGCTGTCCTCCTTTCTTTCTGGTCCCCTCTGTCATTTCTTCTGGGTCCTGAGGTTCTGTACTTAACCTCTTCTCCTAGACTTACCAATCTCATCTGCTCCGTGGTGCCAACCCTCCCACCCCCACCCCAGACTCCACAGCGCTCTTGAGTGACATGCCTCATCTCTTAACCCATTGGATTTCAGTGCCGTCAGGCTAAGTGGCTCTGTGCACACGTGAGGATGCTTGTGGTGTCTCTCCACTTTCCTGCCTCAGGCCTTTTTCTGAAGCTGTGGAAGGCCCAGCTTAAGGGTAGGAAGTATGGAGGAGCTAATACTTCATGGGTGCAATCCTTAGCTAACGGGAGGCTTGAGCCAGTGGATAAACATTCTACCTTCTTATTCTTTTAGGGAATAATTCTCAACTGCTGTATACTTAGTTCCCTAGAGAATCTTCAGTGAGACTGAGCTCCATTTTCCCATCTCAATGAGCAACTAGAAACATACCCCTTACTGGCTTTTCTTCTTTCCTATCTCTCTCCCCTTTTCTTCACTCTACTTTCCGGCATCCCCTGCCAACTAACTACAGTGCCCATGTCTTGTGTCTCAAGTTCTCTTTTGGGGGGGGGGGTGGGCGGAACCTGACCTACAAGGCTCCAACCTGGAAATTTCAGGGCTAGACTCACTTTGCATCTCCAGACCTACAGTAACTGCAGACATATGTGATCTCAAGATCAACATGATCTTGAACCAATTATATTGATTTCTGCCTCTCTCCTTCCTTCTCTGAACTAGCATGGATCAATCAGTCCATAGTAGCATAGCTCAATCAAGTTCCCTAGCTAGAAATCCCTGAGCAGATTTCTCTTTTACTTCACCCACCACATCAGATCATTCAAGTCTTCTAACTTTGAAATGGCTCTTGAACCTGGGCTTAGGACGAACTGACAAAAAATCTTCAACTTGCCAGAAGCCCTTTCTTCTCCAGCAAAAAAAAAAAAAAAATGCAAGCTTTTTCTTTGTGCACTAGCACACACATGCATATGCACACACATGCAGACACAGAGACTGGTGTGGAGGCTTTGCACATGCTTTCAAAACACTGGAAAAGCTGTATCTCTGGAAGTATATATACTATGGATGAGGTGTTTTCCTTCCCTCTTCCCAAAAAGTGGCTACCAGTTCAACCACTAAAATCACAGGAATCATAGCTCAGTTTGACAGCCTTTGTTTAGGGGATGCCAACCTACTGAACAAATATTAATTGTAATATGATAAATAAAATCTATGACCCACTGGATAAGTTTTGCTTCCTTAAGCTCTGGGAGTTGGACCCTTCTTCCCAGCTCTGAGGTCCTGGCAGCAGCTTAGGTAGAAGCAATAGAAAGATGCTGCTTCTGATGCTCCAAAGCTCTACCTGCCAGGGCTCAGCTCTATTCTTTGAAATGTCTCTTTTTCAAATATTACTAGAGAAGCATGGTGCCCATTCCTCCAAAGCCTACAGTCTTCTAGACCAAAAGCCCACCCTACAGTTGGCTCTACAACAGTCCCTCTCCTAGAAATTTGAGATTGAGAATCAGAGAAATTGACTCAGTTACCAACACTGGCTCAGACGTAAAACTGTTAGCTAATGCTGATTTTCTTCCCCACCGAGGCTACCATCGATGAGGCAGGCATTTTGAGGCAATGATCAGTGGTTGAATTTGACAGGCTTCAGAAAAGAATCTGAAGATAGATGCAGGAGAAAGGTGCAGAGAGCAAAGAGAAACGGATGAAAACCAGGAGACCCAGAGAGGCACAAAGTTTACTTTTCTGACGTTAGAAGCAATGACTTGATGGACATCCTTATACATGTACACTTTTGTATATCTATGATTCTTTTTATAATGAATTTCTACAAGGGGAATTTCTGGATTAAAGAATATTCACATGCAAAGGCTTTGATATAAGTCACCAAATGATCCTTTAAGAAAGTTTGTATCAATTTTTATTCTTACTTAGTCTGTGTCTGGAACCTTGTGCATTTATGTTCCCTAGATTTTATGATTTAAAGAAAACAAAGGGAGCATAAACATACATTTCATAAAAAAAAGAAAAAAAATGACTGTTTAATCTAGGGAAAGATGTTCAAATTCACTTATAACAGGAGAAATACAAAGTTTCCTAAGCCATTTGGTAAATTCCAGAAGTTTGATAACATACTGTTGGCAAGAGTGTAGAGAAACAGGCACACTCGTACACTGAGATGGATGTGTAAATTGATAAAACTCTTATAGGAGGCAATTTGCAAACAGCTTTTAGAATTAAAAATGCATAGGGTCCCTGGTCCCAGTAATTTCACTTCTTGGAATTCATCCTGCGGATACCCTGGCACAATTGAGAAATGACATATGTTTAAGTTCTTAATTGTAGTATTGTTTATAAGACTAAAATATTGGAAACCATCTAAGTAAATTATTATATCTATACAATGAAAAATCATTTAATGATAAATAAGGAAGAAGATCTTAATACACTCACATGAAAAGCTCTCTAATGCAAATTGTTAAGAAGAATAAGCAAAGCATAAAGCTGTATACTATACAGTATGCTTTATTTTATCTAAAAGGATGAAAATTATGAATGATTATGCATACAGTCATTTTTTTGTACATATAAAAAGAGACATAAGAGAGGTACTCAAGACATGCATGACTGTAGTTACCTGTTTGCGTGTGGTGAGTTCTAAGGAGATTGGGGTGGGAGGAAGACCTTTCATTGTATTCTTAATTTTTCATTTTGGAGCTAGGTAAATACATTTACTATCTAAAATTTATAATGAAATAACACAAACCACACTCTTCTGATTCAAACTTTTAGTTTACCTTTGAAATATTTAGTGAGTTTGAACACTTTTTCATAGGCCTACTGGCCTTTTGCATTTTATATTTGGGAATTACATATGTCCTTTGCCAGTTTTTTTAATCGAAGTGTCTTTTCTTATTGATCATGTATGTATTCTATATATTAAAAATTCTAATGTCTTCTCTTATAAATGTCTCAAATGCTTTTTTCCCAGTTGATTGTTAAATTTTAATGGTATTTGATTTTATTTATAGATATTTAAATTTTTTATAGAGTTAAATTTATCTGTTCTTCTATTTATAATCATTCCCTTGCAAACATACTAAGAAAACAGTTAGGCTTTCTAATATTCAGCTACATTTTCTTCTAGAATTGTTTTTATGTAAATTCTTATTTCCTCTGGAATTTACTTTTTTTATTCCAAATAAGGCCAGGATGTAGCTTTTCTTTTTATCCAATGGAAAGTTGTCCCCAATCTCTTTTTTGATTAGTCATTCTGTGTCTACTTACTTAAATCGCCACCTTCATCATAGAGTGAATTATTTTTGTACTTTGTTTCTGGGCTTTCTGTTTTGTTCCTCCATTGATCATGCTGATAGACCTGCAGAAGACCAGTCTGACACTTGTTAAGAAACCTCCAGTCCTTCCACAGTGCCTGTGTCAAGACCCTGGGCCGTCACCCAGTCCTCCTTCCAGCATCTATATGATATGCTCCATTATAGGTTCCGGTATAGATGGATTTATTCACCCTCCCCTACCATCTGAAAGGCATGTTATGTCCACTAATCTGTGAACCCTTCAAATAAAAGCCATATCTCCTATTTGCCTACCATCACATATGCCTACCATCAGCAAGAGCACATGGTGTCAACAATCATCTAAGGAGCAGTGGGGAACCCACAGAAGGTCCCGTCTGACTACTTACCAACATTTGTGTGTTATCTCTGAAAATCACATTTCCACTCTGACCTTCATGATCTCTGTCATCAAAATGAAGATGATAATCCTGACTTCATAGTCACTGTGAGGATTAAAATGAGTGAAAACATTCCTATACAGGCCTAGGAAATAGGAATCACTCAAGAAAGATTCATTTATTCACTCATTCAAGATTATTATTCATTGAGTAAATATGAACATTTTAATTGATCCGTTCTTTCCTCTATTGTCACAAACTTGGGTATGCTGGATCAACTTCTCTGTCATGGTTTCTTAGGCAAGAGAATAGGCATAACTGCCTATGGGATCCAGAGAAGCTCCCAACCATCCTTCAGCTGCGGTTTGGACCATTTTGTGATATACATGGTGAGGACAAGATAAGGACACTGAGCTTAGTGAGGAAGTATGGGGCTCTGATGGGTGTGTGTGTGTGTGTGTGTGTGTGTGTGCATGCGCACACATGCACGTACACACTGAGTTTCTTTCTAGAAGTAACCCCAGAGTGAGTATTCCAGAAAGCTCGAGAGCCAGAGAAATGCTGTCTCAGGTTTGCCCAGGTAAGTGGTCTATTATTCCATGTTCTCTCTCATTCTCATTCTCTCCTCTCTTTTTTTCTCTCCCACACATTTTGCTCTCTCCAGAAGGTTCAGAGCTGCCATCCTATCTCTGTGGCAGTTCCCAGAGCTTCTAAGCTGAGCTGTCAGTCAAATTTCCCTTCTCCTCTCAAGAGCGTGGTGGGATCTGTCAGCATAATGGAAGAGGCTGGGGAGGTGGGAGAGGCAAGCTGGTGTCAGGGATGCACATGCAGGAACATGTGTGAGAGTGGAGAGCAGGTTATGGAGAGCCTCCCCACCTTCCTGAAGCTGGTGGCTTTCTTCTCCATCCCGTTCCTGCAGACTTGGCCCTCTTCTGGACTTAGCTCTGTGACTGTGTGCCTTTATAGTCATTCTCTTTGTATATAGGAAGCTCCTCAATGCCAAGGGTTTATTATGTTTTTCTCGCAGGTGCCTGGGATATAGGAGACACTCAATAAACACTTGCTGTCTGGATGAGCAAATGAACGAGTGCTATGGATGTCTTATTGGTCAATAGTGACTTTTCCATAATACCATGTGAGCATGCCACTCACCCTTTGTGGTGTGGCCCAGAAAAAGATACGCTCTATCCTCTAAATGAGTTGATTGACTTGTGTCAGTGGGGTATCAGAATTTTCCTCTCTTTTCTGGAGTAGCCACATTGAAGCACTGCATCCTGCTTCTGGAACCTATGATGACGCAGGTCCCATAGTTTGGAATGTCCTCATCCCCCTGAGATGAAGAATCCACCTTGTAGTTTAATGGTAATTTTAAAATGGGGGATTTTAGAACAAGATGGGGTTTGGGGTGGTCAAATCATGCTTCCACTAGCTAAGTGATTCTGAGCTCTGATGTCATTGTCATTTAAAGTATCTGTAAAGTGAAGAGTAGAGCCCATCTCAACGATTTGGCATAGGGGAAAGTCTAAGAATAGCTCTGAGCTTTCAAGAGACACTCCATAATTTAGCAATTATCAAGCTACAAGGAGTCATGTATGAACAGCAGAGTTGGAGTAGATGAACGCAGGAGGGAATTGAGGCCAGTTGCCTGGCTTCACCTTTCTGATTCTGTTAGTGGTAAGGAATTACTTAGCGTCATTTCAGGGATTTGAGGTAAATCGGGGTACAGGGTTCTTTTCCAAGCCTGTAACCACAGCACACGAGAGCTCAACTAGGCCAACGAGTGGGACTGTTTTGTGCTTTTTATGGTTTATTTGGAGCCTAACAAAGTTCTGGAGATAGAATGATTTTCATATTGATCACTCAGTGCACATTGATTGAACACCTACTGCCTGCCAGGGGATACAAAGATGAATTAGACACAGTTCCTGCCCCCTGAGGAGCTCCCAACCTACTTGCAGAAACAAGATAAAAAGCTCAGAAGAAGTTCAATCTTCATCCAAAAATTGAATAACAGTTCAAAAGATCCCAACACGCGGGTAGGGCATGATTTTGCCTAGCGAGTGGGAATGATCAGTACTCCTCTCAGGGGAGGGCGGCTTGCAGGGGTTGGGCTAGAGACAGAAAATGCCCTAAAAAGCTTTGAGATGGAATCTAGACCCAAAGAAGGAGGGACCCTAGGGAAAGCAGTGGGGAAAAAGGAATGTGTGCTCTGGGGACAGTGAGTGGGCTGGTCTAGATGGAAAGGTTGTTTTGTATAGAAGGAGAGCAGCATTGGCCAAGCCAGGTCCTCTTGTGCAGCCTTGAACCTGGAAACAGGAAGTTTGGAATGGATTCAGGTCTGTGGGCAGCTTTCCACCAGGGAAGTAATCCAAGGAAATTATGTTTTGGAATTGCCCATTTAGAGTATTTCGGGAACTGCCTATTTAAGGACTCCCTGTGGATATGAGACCCATACTGAGTTGGATGACTCTGACGGGGAGCAAGAAGGGCTTTTCTTGTCCCCAAAGGCACTGGTTGCTTCCCACTCAAACCCCAGTCTTGTTTATCTGGGGTCTTTTCTAAAATCTCCCATGGTTGAGAAACATGGTTTCATCTGGTCCTCACAACAGCTCTGTGTAGAATGTGGAATGGGAACTACTTGCTTGGTTTACACATTAAGTTATGGGCAGATCTGGGGCACAGCTCATTTCCACCTCCGTGTGCAGGGCACTGATCCCTGCACCCTGGAGGCCAGGTCCTGAGTGAGGATACACAGGAAGCTGATATGGGCTGAAGTCTTGAATGGCATTTTACATCATCAGAACAGATGCCATTTCCCCAACAGTTGTCTCTAAATGGCTGATGGGCATTCGAATATGAAATTATACTTCAAGGTACCTAAGGGAAGACTGGCCTCAACCTCTCCCCCACCTCAAGAGTCTGACTTTAGGCCATGAACCTTAGTGGGTGAAGCCAAGTAGACAACTAGCCATGTGGACTGGCCACGGGCAGATGGGCTCAATGGCAGAGAGGGGGATTTATTGCTGGAGCAAACATCTGCCATGGGCACAGGAGGCTTAGTACTGGGGTCCCTTGAATAAGCCCTAGGAAAAAGCTCATTGTAACCCCCTTGTGGCCATTCTTGAGCCAGGTCTGGAGGCCATCCAAAAAGCTAAATAAGTATGAGAGCTGGGAGACAGCGACCCAATTTGGCAATTAGCCCACATTGGCCAGGCAAGATGGATTTTCAGCTTCAAGGAAATTGGCAAGAAGAGCAGAGGGAACCCTTACATTTTTCTTTCCTATTCTGGGTCTCTTTCCAGTGAGTTGAAAAAAAATCTATTTTTGCAAAATATATGGGCACAGAAAGAACCCAAACCCAAGGAGAGTTTTTTACCATTTGATGTATCATCCCCTTTATTTAAAATGATGAACGAGAGAAAATGTTTTTCAAAGTGACATCATTTATCTTATGATAATCAATGAAACCTTCATAAACTAATATATTAAAGAAAACATTTAAGCTCAAACCAAGCAAAAATGCAAGGGGGTGGGTCTTAGAAATAACCTCGAGCTGTGAGTGAAGACACAAAGTCCTACTCATTTCATCCTGTTTTAAAGCAGCTCTGTTGAGTCATGTGAATTTTCTAGACCTTCTTCCTGCCTGCCTTGGTGGCTGAGAGCTAATAAACCACAGGGCTACTGACTCTTACCCTGATAGTACTGGAATAAAATGAGACCTGCTTGATACCCTGCTCCCTGCTTAGTGACCTTGATTACTGCGGGGTGACTGTGGAACTGCTGCCCTCTGCTTTTCCAGGAACTCCATCCCAGTGGGGCTTGGTTTTTCTGGAAATCCTTGACCAGTAGGTGTGAGCCTCAAGCTACCACAGTTCTTCCTTTTCCTTCATTGCTGTGCCAGGCACACATGCTTCTTCATGTGCTCCCCATTCTGCCTGGCAGAGAGGAGGTGTTGGGAACAAAACCTCCCCTCCCCTCTTCCACCTGCACCCACAGCCTGTGGGGGATGTCGCCCAGGAGTCTGTCAAGAGAATCACTGCTGAGTACTTTAACATTCTCCAGAGTCGCTGACCCAGTTTATCATGCCGGTGTCCCAAGTGAAGAAAGATTCTGCAACACGGAGGGTTTGCCTTCCTGGCATGGTGGTTATAGGATGGAGAGAGAGTTTAACTCTCTTGAGGGCAGAAGAAGGTTCTTGTGTACTCTTTCTGAAACAAGAAGGCTTCAAGGCAGGTGTCGCATTACCTGGAGGGAGGGGGAGTCCATATCTTTCTGATTGTGACCAAGAGAACTACTGAGCCTTCCTTCCACTGCAAGTTTTACTTCTGCAAATATCTCAGGGCCTGAAGTTTCACCATGCGTGTTTTATGCACATGGGTTAAGTATTTCCCTTTCTTTTGTCCTTCCTTCCACCATATGTATTGGGTGTCTGTTCTTCAGTAATCCTTCCGTGTCTTCTTAGAAACTGCAAGCCCTCTTGAGTGAGTAGAATCTAGGGTTGAACTGGAACAGGATGTTTTCCCTTCGAGCCCTGGGACTATAGCCTTCCTCTTTGGTTCCAAGGACACCACAGGGTATTTGCTCTTCCTGAGGTACAATGGAAACTCTGCCGGCTTCTGTTATAATAATATTCTAACGGCACATAATAGCACACTAATGACACATTTATTCATTTAGTTTACCTTCCAGAATATCAATTGCAGGAAAACAGGAATTTGTGACAGTTTTACCAGTGTTAAGATATAGTCCCTAAAACATGGTAGGAGCTCAAAAATATGCTAAATGAATCAATGAGTTCTCCCAACAATCTTGTGTCGTTAATCATCATCATCTTCACTTTAAAGAGAAACTAGCTGTACTGCAGAAAGATTAAATTGTATCATCAACGTCTCCCATTGAGTTTGTTGTAAAGAAAAGATTCAAACTCGGATCTGTGTGATTCCAAAGCAATGACTAAGTAGTCTGATACTCTCAGAGAGTCCCCAGGGGTGAGGTGGGACTAGGCTCTGTCATGTCTCCCAGTCCATGCTAAAGGAACCAGAACAAATGTGGTCATTCCCCTTGCGCTTGCCCCATGCTCCTTTACAGGTCAGATGCAGGTTTTACTTAGTGATGGAGTCAGAATTGAAATTCTAGTCCCTAAATGCTTGTCATGTGGTGATCCACAGACTGACATTCTACGGTTGGCTCTTCCAGACTCAAAGACAATGATTTGGTCATCAGCACAAAACAATGGAAATTCTAGGGAAGTATTGCCTTCTGTCTCCTTAAATTGCAGAAACATGCTATATGTTTGGGGGAAAGCATGGCTTCTTAGCCCATAAAACAGCATGCTGCTCTCCATACATCCAGGAAAGTGGGAACAAAGGTGACAAAAGGAACCTTTCCCAGATCCCCATCTTGAAACTTCATAACTGATTGTTTCCATTGTGTTAATTTATTCTCTTGTTTCTCAGCAGTGATTTGTTTATATATGACATCAAATCTCCCTGACAGTTCTTATCATGGTGTTGAGCTCACCATGATTAATTTAATGGAGTAATGAATTTAATTTTTAGGATAATCTGCAAAAAAAGAGAAGAAATATAAACATCTCAACAAACTAAAAGCTCTGTGAATACAAGATCTGTGTTGTATTTATCTTTGTCTTCCTGGGCCAATTTGGGTACTAGCATATAACAAGTTCTTGTGTAATGTGTGCTGAACAAGTGAACAAGTGAATCCTGTGAGTTAATGTTGGTTCAAAGCACTGTTGTCCTTACAGTGCTAACTATGGTGGTTGTGGTGGTAGTGAGGTGGGTCATTTGGTAGAACAGGGAATGTTAGAAAAAGATTAATTCCTTGGGGCTGGATTTAATCCAAATTGTCACTTTATCATGCTGTGCTGTCCCTAAGACCATCATCAGGGAAGAACTGGGGGAAACCATATCCCTCAGAAGGAGCTTAGCCTCTATCAATCTAATTGATTCTTACCCTGAAAAGAAATCTCCCAGGAGTGTCAGATCCTCTAATTTTTTAAAGGAAAGCTTAAAAGCATATGTTTCTACAAAAATTATCCCAGTTTTAATATTTTGACAATTATAGTTGAAGCTGCTAATTATCCCTAAAAATATTTTCTCACTCTTCCAGAGTAAAATAATTTTTAGTTGGGCAAGAAGGCCACTAAGAACAAAGACTACATTTCCCAATGTCCTTTGCAGCTGAGGTTTTCCATGAGACTAAATTGCAATCAATAAATTGAAAGTAGAAAAAAAAAGAAAATTTCCTTATCTTGCCCCATAATGGGGTCAGGGTAGGGGGTGTGGGGATGGAGGAACTTTGATTGGGCAAAGGGGAGGGAGGGATGGGGAGGGGTCATGAGGACAGGAAAGATGGTGGAATGAGATGGACATCATTACCCTAGGTACGTGTATGACTGCACATATGGTGCAACTGTACATCGTGTACAACCAGAGAAATGAAAAGTTGTGCTGTAACTGTGTACAATAAATCAAAATACATTCTGCTGTCATATATACATAATTAAAATTAATTAATTAATTAATTTTTTAAAAAAGAGGGACTGTGCCCTGCCTTCCCTCCTATCTTCCTCATTCCGTACTGGCAGGTGTACAGACGGGCTGGTGAGCATTTTGGAGTCCATGGACAAAATAAACACATTAGGAATGGCAGACCAACAAAACAGCAGGAGCCTGGTTCCCTGATGCCCTGGAGGACTGTGCTAACTAGCTAAATTTAAAATGAGATGGAAATACATTTTTGTCTTGTTCAAGCATTTTTATTTTGGGTTTGTTACTCATGGGTGAATCTTGCAACTGATTAACACAGTAACTCATTTCTTGGTTGAAAAATGTCTTTGTGGGTCAAAGAAAGCATTCCTGTGGCTCCAGAGATGTGCCTTTTTGTGGCTCTAACTACCTATTACCCTTTGAAGAGTTCCGTGAACTCTCTGAAGAGAAGGCCCAGATTCCATGATTCTTTAAAGCCCTGGACGTTATCTAGAAAACCCCCGAAGCGGGGCAGGAGAGTTTTGTCTCTGTCTCTGCCAACCAGAGAAATCTGGCAAGTATGGCCAGTGGCCAAAGGAATTGGAGTGTGGGCACATGTATTGGGGCTCCTGTTGATCAGTTCTAGGGGCTTGAAGTCGTGATTTCTCCTTCTGATTCCCTCCTTCTGCTCCTCTTTCTTCTCCTTTCTGTTTTTATCCTCCTGCTCTTTTCCCTTTTCTTTCTCCTTCTGTGTCTCCTCCTTCTTCTTTTTTCTTCTCTCTTTCCCATTTTAAATCAAGACTTTCTTAAAGGGCTTGCATTCTGAGCAGCTGGCTGTGGGATGGTGAGAAGGTTGGGGGTGGGAGACCATAGGAGCAGACAGCGTTTTTCCTTTCCGCAGGCTGAAGCCCATGTTGTATGCTCTGTAGGAGGATCTTGAAGAATCAGCTTGAGACGGTTTCTCATCTGTAAGAAGGGGGTTGGGTTTATTCATTGCTCCATTGGACAAGAGAATGACAAGGGAGAGACAGGATGGGGCCTGTTCTCAGGAGCTCCTGGGGGATATGGAGACAGCAGAGGCCAAGTTCAGATGTCACAATGCAGATGTGCTCCAAAGATTCAAGGGGCACAATGGAGTGCCCAGGACAGAGACATCAGAGGACATGTGCTGTGTCACTTGAAGGTTCCTGAGTATGTGGTCTGCTCAGGAAGTACCCTCGGAAGGCTGTGCCTACAGATATAAAGAGGTAGTCCCCTCTTGACTATCTTCAGTGAGTGGTCAGGTCACCATTAACTGATTCTTTCTGTCACTCCCAATTTATTAAGTATCCTTGAGGTTCCAGAGACTGTGTTGAACACTGAGGACAGAATGATGAGATGTGTGGATCATGTCATCGTGAAGTGATAAGCATGAAGCAGAGACCCAGAGAATCACAGAGATGTTCCAAACTGTCCATTTCCAAGGGTCTAATGTGGACCAATGGTATATAAGTGGATGTGTATTGAAGAATATGGAAAATTCCAGGGGCTTCCTGAGGACATAGAGCAGTAGAACTGTGCCCCACGTTTCCAGAATCAAACTTCTTTAGATGTCCTGGTCCCAGGATGTTGACCTGGAAGGACTGGAATGGGCTTCTGTGTCCTGTGGCTCTCATTTGTGTTGGCAAATGCAAGTCTCTGCCAGGAGATGAGAGGCAGTAGGGGGAGAGCCAGGTCAGGGCATTATTCACTCTGCATTGCCACTGTCACTTATTTCTTGCAAGGGCTCTTCAGAGTGGCCATGTTCTAACAATGGCCACAGCTTTTGCAAGGCAGCCCTCTTCCATAGCTGCAGCTTCAGCTCTCTCCAAGTTCTGGAACCTGCTTCCTCCTTTGCCCTATAGACCTTGCAGGGAACTTCTCTCCACTGTGTTAGCCCAGGGAGAGAACTGGATAACCTTGTCGTCCTTTGCTGGGTTTCTTTAGTCCATCCCCACTTTATAAGAGTCCCTTCATCAAGCTCTTTTCCAGGTACCCTGGTGGAATGTGCCACTTGTTTCCTCTGGGATGTGGCCAGGCTGTCCGTGAGACATACTTCTGCCCCATGGCGATGCTGGGCAAATCTCTAAAGTCATACAATGCATACAAAATAGATGATTTTGTATCATTTTATCATATTTTATCATATTGGATCCCCATAAGAAACAGGAAGAAAACTGAGAACTCTGGGACCAACAGCTACTGAAAGTCCCACAGCTAGTTCCTGTAGGATGGCATCTTTGACCTAACTAGTGCCAGGAGGCGGGTGGCTCTCCTCTGTCTTGGGGCCCCTCTGTCTTCATGGGCACAGCATCCTGAGCTTCTTTTGCACCTGTTTCCCCCTCAATCCCCCCACGATGCCTCAGGCAGGAACTGCTGCACCCGGCCAGCAATAGCCCTTTGTTCCACACTAACGAAGCATGTTCTACAGGGAGCTGGGGGTTCCACTTCGATTTTCAGGACCTACAAATAACACTCTACAGCACATTGTTTGCTAGAAATTACCCAGAGCTCAGCTCTTCTGCACTCCTTCTGCCTTTCAGAAGGAAGCCGCAGCAACGGCAGCAACAATCGATGGGTTTACCGTGGTCTCTGACTGTCCACTAGCTCTTATTTTACTGGTTTTATTCTGCTTATGCAGTCCCAACTGTGACTATCAATATGTGCATTCAAACCACTTCTGGCTCTGACTGTAGAAAAGATAATAAGATGGTGGGGTGCAGAGGTGGTGATCTACCTCTCTGGCTAGGTTACAGTCTGGAGGGAGGGTTGAGGGAGGGGAGGGGAGGGAGCAGAGAGGAGGGAAGCAGGGAGGGAGGGAGAGACTGAGCTCCAGGAGGAGCCATTAGGGAGGAGGGCTGCAGGAGAGACAGGAGGGGCCCTCAGGCCAGTTTGGACACCAGCCATGCCTGGGGCCACTTCATCTCTTTGCTTCAAGCAAATTGAGTCCTAACACATCCATCTCTGAACTCATACTTTCCCCATTTACAGAACAAATACCCTCTCTTCAGCTATTCCCTGTCACCCCTTAAATCCTTTAAATACAGTCAGATAAAGCCAGTGAGTTGCAGGATAAATTAACATGTTCAAGCAATTACCAAGGCTTTATGATAATTCAAGTACAAGGGGCTTAAGCCTTGAGTCTGAAGGAAAAGGGAATGAAGTTCAGAATCCCTTACCTTTTTTTTTTTTTAAATCTTAAAATAAAAAAGGTAAGGGGATATTTTCCTGGTGAAGTGGACATAAAGGTGGACATTTTACCACTGACTCATTTATAATCCCCAAGCTCGTCTGGAATTGTATTTCAATCCAACATGTTTCCTTAGCAAACACTGCAATATTTAACTTGTGCAAATGTTCTTATTCAACCTTCTTATAACTCACCTAGGCAAATGTTGAGATTTATGCATCTAAGAGTTGTTTCAAGTTGGCCAATAGATTATCTATGACACCAGGTGGGCCTAAAAATTGCTGTGGGCGTGTAGGTGACCGTCATGTACGTGGTGTGACTATTGCTGGAAGAAGTTATAATTCGAGTTCAGTAATACAAAGGAGATGGGCAGAATCCACTCAGTTGTTATATTAATATCCACACAAGTTGCATAGACCTAAGAGAGAAAAAGAAGAAAAAATAAATCTGAATGGAACAGAGTGGCAAATAGATTATTGAACCCAATCAAGTCTGTGGTTACCTGAGGAGAAGTTATAGACATTGTGACTTAAAAATTAGCTAAACTCCTAACTCAGACTGGGGGAGGTGGGCATGGGAGCAGAGCTAAGTGACAGCCTGATTCTTGAGTTTGGAAAATCATAACATAGTGACTATGAAAGTGGCTTTAGGGGTTGAAGACAAGAATCTGGTCAAATTATGGTTTATACCTTAGTCATTTAAGAAACCTCAACTAGAGCTTCCAATCACTCCTGCAAGGTAGGCGGGCCTGCGACCCACCAGCAGAAGAGGAGCAGCGGCCTGTTGAGAGGCAGAGCCGCCCCCTCCCCCTGCACCGGCAAGGTAGAGGGAACTGTGACCACGCACAGAGCAGGCCCAGCGGCCTGCTGGGGGGCAGAGCCGCCCCCCACCCCCCACGCCTGCCAGGTAGGGGAACTGTGACCACCGACAGAAAAGGCCCAGTGGCCCGCGGCGGAACAGAGCTTCCAATCACTCCTGCAAGGTAGGCGGGCCTGCGACCCACTGGCAGAAGAGGAGCAGTGGCCTGCTGAGAGGCAGAGCCGCCCCCTCCCCCCCGCGCCTGCAAGGTAGACGGAACTGTGACCACCATCAGAACAGGCCAGACCCGCAACCGAGAGACAGAACAGGCCCAGTGGCCTGAGGAAGGGTAGAGCCTCCCCCCCCCCGCGCCTGCAAGGTAGGCGGACCTGCGACCCACTGGCAGTACAGCCCCAGAGGCCTGCAGAGGGGCAGTGCCGCTGCCTGCGCCTGCAAAGTAGACAGAACTGTGACCACCGACAGAACAAGCCTAGCGGCCCGCAGAGGGACAGAGCCGCCGCCCGCGCCTGTGAGGGAGACTTTGCAACTATACAAGACCAATATAAATATATAGGGGGAAAATTCAATAGCACAACAGTTTCACCAAGTAGAAAGGAACGCGAACAGTATGAAGAGAAAAGGAAAGAAAGGACCACAAGCATTGCAGGTCAACTCAACATTAGAAGAGGTAATAGCTGCAGCAGATGGAATGTCAGATAAAGAATTCAGGATATACATGCTTCAGATGATCTGGAGTCTCAAGGAAGACATCAGACAGCAAAATCAGACAATGAAAGATCACTTCAACAATGAATTACATAAACAAATCCAAGAAGCAAAAGATCAACTATACAGGGAAATAGAGGTTATAAAAAACAAACAAACAGAAATCCTAGAAATGCAGGAAGCAATAAGCCAACTTAAAAACTCAATTGAGAATACTACCAGCAGAGTAGAACACTTAGAAGACAGAACATCAGACAATGAAGATAAAGTATTTCAACTTGAAAAGAACATAGACAGCTCAGCAAGACTGTTAAGAAACCATGAGCAGAACATCCAAGAAATATGGGATAACATCAAGAGACCAAATTTAAGAGTCATTGGGATACAGGAAGGGACAGAGTTTCAAACCAAAGGAATGAGCAATCTATTCAATGAAATAATACGAGAAAACTTCCCAGACTTGAAGAATGAGACAGAACCCCAAATCCTAGAAGCCTACAAGACGCCGAATGTGCAAAATCATAAGAGACCCACACCTAGACACATTATAATGAAGATGCCCAACATACAGAATAAGGAGAGAATTTTAAAAGCTACAAGAGAAAGGAAGCAGATCACATTTAGGGGTAAGCCAATCAGGATAACAGCTGATCTTTCAACACAGACTCTGAAAGCTAGAAGATCCTGGAATAACATATTTCAAACACTGAAAGAAAATGGGTTCCAACCAAGAATTGTGTTTCCAGCGAAATTAAGCTTCAGGATGGAAGATGAAATTAAAACCTTCCACGATAAACAAAAGTTAAAAGAATTTGCAGCTAGAAAACCATCTCTTCAAAACATCCTTGGCAAAACATTACAGGAAGAGGAAACGGAAAATAACAATGAAAACCAACAGTGGGAGGTAGGACACTAAAGGGGGGAAAATAATCAAAGAGGAAAACAAACCATGTTTAGTAACATAAATAAACAAATATGGCTGGAAGAACAACCCATATCTCAATAATAACCCTAAATGTTAATGGCTTAAACTCACCAATCAAGAGACACAGGCTAGTAGAATGGATCACAAAACAAGACCCAACAATATGCTGCCTACAGGAGACGCATTTGATAGGAAAAGACATACATAGGCTGAAGGTGAAAGGTTGGGAAAAATCATATCACTCATATGGACTTCGGAAACAAGCAGGAGTATCCATACTCATATCAAATAAAATAGATTTCAAGCCCAAGTTAATCAAAAGGGATAAAGAGGGACACTACATACTGCTCAAGGGAACCATACACCAACAAGACATAACAATCATAAATATATATGCCCCAAACAATGGTGCAGCTATGTTCATCAAACAAACTCTTCTCAAGTTCAAGAGTCTAATAGACCACCATACAATAATCATGGGAGACTTCAACACACCTCTATCACCACTGGACAGATCTTCCAAACAAAAGTTGAATAAGGAAACTATAGAACTCAATAACACAATTAATAACCTAGACTTAACTGACATATATAGAATATACCACCCAACATCAAGCAGTTACACTTTTTTCTCAGCAGCACATGGATCCTTCTCAAAAATAGATCATATATTATGTCACAGGGAAACTCTTAGACAATATAAAGGAGTAGAGATAATACCATGCATCCTATCTGATCATAATGGAATGGAACTGAAAATCAACGATAAAAGAAGGAAGGGAAAAGAATACATCACTTGGAGAATGAACAATAGGTTACTGAATGATCAATGGGTTATAGAAGACATCAAGGAAGAAATTAAAAAATTCTTAGAGATTAATGAAAACACAGACACAGCATATCGGAATCTATGGGACACATTGAAAGCAGTTCTAAGAGGAAAATTCATTGCTTGGAGTTCATTCCTTAAAAAAAGAAAAAACCAACAAATAAATGATCTCATACTTCATCTCAAAATCCTAGAAAAAGAAGAGCAAAACAACAGCAAAAGAAGTAGAAGGCAAGAAATAATTAAAATCAGAGCTGAAATTAATGAAATCGAAACAAAAGAAACAATTGAAAAAATTGACAAAACTAAAAGTTGGTTCTTGGAAAAAATAAACAAAATCGACAGACCCTTAGCGATGCTAGCGAAGAGAAGAAGAGAGAGAACTCAAATTACTAGCATACGGGATGAAAAAGGCAATATCACAACAGACACTTCGGAAATACAGAAGATAATCAAAAATTATTTTGAATCCTTATACTCCAATAAATTAGAAGATAGTGAAGGCATAGATAAATTTCTTAAGTCATATGATCTGCCCAGATTGAGTCAGGAGGATATAGACAACCTAAACAGACCAATATCAATTGAGGAAATAGAAGAAACCATCAAAAGACTACCAACTAAGAAAAGCCCAGGACCGGATGGGTATACAGCAGAATTTTACAAAACCTTTAAAGAGGAACTAATACCAATACTTTTCAAGCTACTTCAGGAAATAAAAAAAGAGGGAGAACTTCCAAATTCATTCTACGAGGCCAACATCACCCTGATACCTAAACCAGACAAAGACACTTCAAAGAAAGAAAACTTCAGACCAATATCTCTAATGAACCTAGATGCAAAAATCCTCAATAAAATTCTGGCGAATTGGATACAAAAACATATAAAAAAAATTGTGCACCATGATCAAGTAGGATTCATCCCTGGGATGCAAGGCTGGTTCAATATACGGAAATCAATAAATGTTATTCACCACATCAATAGACTTAAAAATAAGAACCATATGATCATCTCGATAGATGCGGAAAAAGCATTCGACAAAGTACAGCATCCCTTTATGTTCAAAACTCTAGAAAAACTAGGGATAACAGGAACATACCTCAATATTGTAAAAGCAATCTATGCTAAGCCTCAGGCTAGCATCATTCTGAATGGAGAAAAATTGAAGGCATTCCCTCTAAAATCTGGAACAAGACAGGGATGCCCTCTCTCACCACTTCTGTTCAACATAGTTCTCGAAACACTGGCCAGAGCAATTAGACAGACGAAAGAAATTAAAGGCATAAAAATAGGAAAAGAAGAACTTAAATTATCACTATTTGCAGATGATATGATTCTATACCTAGCAGACCCAAAAGGCTCTACAAAGAAACTATTAGAGCTAATAAATGAATTCAGCAAAGTGGCAGGATATAAAATCAACACGCATAAATCAAAGGCATTCCTGTATATCAGCGACAAATCCTCTGAAATGGAAATGAGGACAACCACTCCATTCACAATATCTTCAAAAAAAATAAAATACTTGGGAATCAACCTAACAAAAGAGGTGAAAGACTTATACAATGAAAACTACAGAACCCTAAAGAGAGAAATAGAAGAAGATCTTAGAAGATGGAAAAATATACCCTGTTCATGGATAGGCAGAACTAACATCATCAAAATGGCGATATTACCAAAAGTTCTCTATAGGTTTAATGCAATGCCAATCAAAATCCCAACGGCATTTCTTGTAGAAATAGAGAAAGCAATCATGAAATTCATATGGAAAAACAAAAGACCCAGAATAGCAAAAACAATGCTAAGCAGGAAGTGTGAATCAGGCGGTATAGCGATACCAGACTTCAAACTATACTACAGAGCAATAGTAACAAAAACAGCATGGTACTGGTACCAAAACAGGCGGGTGGACCAATGGTACAGAATAGAGGACACAGAAACCAATCCACAAAACTACAACTACCTTATATTTGATAAAGGGGCTAAAAGCATGCAATGGAGGAAGGATAGCATCTTCAACAAATGGTGCTGGGAAAACTGGAAATCCATATGCAACAAAATGAAACTGAATCCCTTTCTCTCGCCATGCACAAAAGTTAATTCAAAATGGATCAAGGAGCTTGATATCAAATCAGAGACACGCCGTCTGATAGAAGAAAAAGTTGGCTACGATCTACATACTGTGGGGTCGGGCTCCAAATTCCTCAATAGGACACCCATAGCACAAAAGTTAATAACTAGAATCAACAAATGGGACTTACTCAAACTAAAAAGTTTTTTCTCAGCAAAAGATACAATAAGAGAGGTAAATAGAGAGCCTACATCCTGGGAACAAATCTTTACTCCTCACACTTCAGATAGAGCCCTAATATCCAGAGTATACAAAGAACTCAAAAAATTAGACAATAAGAGAACAAACAACCCACTCAACAAATGGGCCAAGGACCTGAACAGACACTTCTCAGAGGAGGACATACAATCAATCAACAAGTACATGAAAAAATGCTCACCATCTCTAGCAGTCAGAGAAATGCAAATCAAAACCACCCTAAGATACCATCTCACTCCAGTTAGATTGGCAGCCATTATGAAGTCAAACAACAACAAGTGCTGGCGAGGATGTGGGGAAAAGGGTACACTTGTACATTGCTGGTGGGACTGCAAATTGGTGCAGCCAATTTGGAAAGCAGTATGGAGATTTCTTGGAAAGCTGGGAATGGAACCACCATTTGACCCAGCTATTCCCCTTCTCGGTCTATTCCCTAAAGACCTAAAAAGAGCATGCTACAGGGACACTGCTACATCGATGTTCATAGCAGCACAATTCACAATAGCTAGACTGTGGAACCAACCTAGATGCCCTTCAATGGATGAATGGATTAAAAAAAATGTGGCATTTATACACAATGGAGTATTACTCTGCATTAAAAAATGACAAAATCATAGAATTTACAGGGAAATGGATGGCATTAGAGCAGATTATGCTAAGTGAAGCTAGCCAATCCCTAAAAAACAAATGCCAAATGTCTTCTTTGATATAAGGAGAGTAACTAAGAACAGAGTAGGGTCGAAGAGCATGAGAAGAAGATTAACATTAAATAGGGATGAGAGGTGGGAGGGAAAGGGAGAGAGAAGGGAAAATGCATGGAAATGGAAGGAGACCCTCAGAGTTATACAAAAGTACATACAAGAGGAAGTGAGGGGAAGGGGAAAAATAATATAAGGGGGACAAACGAATGTCAGTAGAGGGAGCAGAGAGAGAAGAGGGGAGGGGAGGGGAGGGGAGGGGAGGGGAGGGGGGATAGTAGAGGATAGGAAAGGCAGCAGAATACAACAGACACTAGTATGGCAATATGTAAATCAATGGATGTGTAACTGATGTGATTCTGCAATCTGTATATGGGGTAAAAATGGGAGCTCATAACCCACTTGAATCAAATTGTGAAATATGATATATCAAGAACTATGTAATGTTTTGAACAGCCAACAATAAAAAAAAAAAAAAGAAACCTCAACTAGTAGAGGAAAATAAAATCTGGAAGGTAACATCCAAATTTATTCAGGAAGACAAAATTGTTTCCTTACAGTGCAACTATGTTTTAACCCAAAAAAATGTTTTAAAAAATTAAAAGTATATTAAATAACTTAATAATATATAGTTATTTAAACATTTAATTAAATAACATATAAGCATTTAAAAATATAAATTAAAAATATAAATGTTTAAAAGTATCAAGCCAAAAATAGCATTGGTTTTGTTGGATTAGGGAATTCTGTGTGTATTTGGTATCTTTAGTTTTTAATGTGTAAGAGAATTATCCTGTGCAGTAACAGTTCAGTCTTGTGATATCAGCTTAAAATGTGATCTGAGTGATTCATGACACTTGTGATCTGAGGAGGAAATCTTACAAAATTAACATCACATTAGAGAATGTAGGAGATCTTAAAGTCACCCTATTTCTAAGTTTAATTTATTAGATTTATAAGAATTTAAGTATTTGGGAAGATTTTGTTTATCAAGGGAGGTACTTAAAAAGAAAGCAAAGCATATTAAATTTACAACCACAGATTAAAATGTTTTAAGGCATTTAATTAACCACGTTAATAAATGGGACCAACCATGAATCAAAGGTGCCCTTAAAGTGGTTGCTAGAATTTGTTAGGCTTATGGAATAATGAGATATATAAGTTAAAGATAAAAGCTTAAGGAAGAAATAGGTTCTAAAATTTGGCTCTCTAAGGAGAAATAGTAGCATAGAGTGGTTAAGAGCTTGGTAGCTGAAGCCAGTCTTCCAGGGCTTAGCACTCGGCATGGCTGTTTAATTATTGTGTGATCCTGAGCAGGTATATTAACCTGGCTGTTCCCCGGCCTCCTCATGTACAGAGGCAGTGCTGATGTTAACAGGGTATTAACAGAGCCCTAAATAAGATAATAAATTCATGTCACCACTAGAATAGTTTCTGCCACATAATAAGAACTCATTCCATACTAATAAGTTGAAAATATCATTTCTAAAACCAAACCTGAAAGTCTCTTCTGCACATAAAAGCCTACTCAGAAGAACATCAAAGAGCCCACATGACATGAGTATCTATATAAGGTGCTTCTCAAAGATGTGCCTTGAAAAGTGAAAAATGTAGTCAGTGAGCTTTCTCCTCCTCTCCTTTCTTCCATAAACTTAGAACCAACTTGCTTCTCTTGTCCGGGCTGGTCCAATACAGAACTTTCTGGTGTGGGTTGCTCCACCTCCTGTGTGGGCCCAAGATTCTGAATGGGTTTCCAAGGCACCTCTGCTCTAGAGCAGGTGGGGAGAGGACTTCTGCCAGCCACTGGACATTCTGTTGGCTTCCCATCAGGAATCAGTCATGTTAATTGTATGACTCAGAAATTACATGATGACCCCAGTGAATGGAGACTTGAGAGGCCTTTTTTGTAATTTTTTTTTTAAAAAATGGATTTGGTTATGAACATATCTGAATGTACTAAATCATTAAAGAGGACAAGGAGTTTTGCCTTTGGTAATAGCAAGCTGGATAGATCATTCAGAATAAAGTTCTCACTTAGAACTAGAGAAACTCAACAAAACTTAAAATACATCAGTTTGAAAGGGGCACTAAAGACCATGATGCCAAGATCTGAGAGAAGAAGGTCTAGAATGGTACCAGGAAATGAAGGGCAAGTTTGACGATTAGAGTCTCTGCTTATTTCAGAAGAGACAAAGGATAAGAAGCTGAATAAAACCTCAAGGCTGGTAGGGGTTCAGGGCCTAGCAAGTACATGGAGGCCATTAATCCCCGCCCCATGTTTGGAGTTTGAACCCAAAGGGCTCAACCTTCAAAGTAAGTGTGAACCAAGTATATACTAGCCTTGCAAGGATTGAACACTGAAAGAAGAAAAACAAAGTGGAAATTTTATTGCTAGATCCCAAGACTTACAGAGCTACAATAATTAAGACAGTGTGTAATTGCAAAAAGAATAGGCAAATAGACCAACGTAACAGAATAGGGAGTTCAGAAGCCGATTCACACATATACAGACACTGCAGTTTTTACAAAGATGGCACTGTAAACCAGCAGGAAAGGACATCATTTTAAAATAAATGGTGCAGGATATTCATATGGTGAAAACATGAACCTTAAAACTAGGCAAAAAGCATCAATTTCAGAGAGTTTATAGGCATAACTGGGAAACAAAAAATCATCCAGAAGATAACAGAAAAATAGTTTCATTATTTTAGAATAAGTGAAGATTTCTAAAGCAGGATGATATAAAGGATTCTAACTACAAAATAAAATATTAATAAATTGGATTACATCATAATTTAACAATTTTGCTCATCAAAAGACATCTTTAAGAGTGACTTGGCAGCCAGGTACGGTGGTGCACACCTGTGATCCCAGCAGCTCAGGAGGCTGAGGCAGGGTTATTGCGAATATAAAGCCAGCCTCAGCAAAAAGCAAAGTGCTAATCAACTCAGTGAAACCTTGTCTCTAAATAAAATACAAAATAGGGCTGGAGATATGACTCAGTGTTTGAGTGCTCCTGAGTGCAATCCCCAGGACCCCCTCACCCCCCCCCCCAAAAAAAAAAGAGAATGACTAGGCAAATCACAGTTGAAATATTTGCAACTCTTGTAAAGATCTAATATCTAGAATATATAAAGATAGTCTCACAAAACAACAAGAAAAAGACAGTTGACCCAATGGTACAAGGGACAAGACACTTGTTTGTACACCAGGGATGAATCCAAATGGTCAATAAATATAAAAATGCACTCAAACTTAATAGCCATCAGAGAAATGCAAATTAAAACCACAATGTGACAGGACTGTGTACCATCCAGGAAAACAAAAGACTGACCATATTAAGACTGACCATATTAAGCCTTGGCAAGGATGGGGAGACACGAGAACACTAACACTGCTGGTTGGAGGACAGGCTGGTGTAACCATTTTGGAAAAATCTCTGTCACAACGTTCTGTCTTTGAACCCACAGGTGCACCTTATGTCATAGCAATTCTATTCTAAGGTATATATCCTAAAATAGGCAGAATCCTAAAGTGACAACCTCAAGATTTCCTACCCTAATCCAGGGACTATGACTATGATGGGATATCATGACCTACATCTGTGATTATGCTGCGGTACATGGCAAAGGGATTTTGAAGGTGTATTTCAGGTTACTAATCAGTTGACCTTGAGGAAGAGATTATCCAGGTGGCATTTATCCAATCACCTGAGCAGAGTGTTTGCTCTGATGGCAGCAGCGGGGAAGCCACAGAGATTCAAAGCAGAAGGATTCAACTTGCCATTGCTGGCCCTTGGTGGCAGGAATGGGGGAGGCCACCAGTTGTGGAGAACACCCCCGGCTGCCAGTCAGTTAGGAAATGGAGACCTCAGACCTATAACAAGGAACTGAATTCTGCCAACAACAAAAAGAAGCTGAGAAGTGGAGTTTTTCCTAAAACTGAAGAATTAATTCCAGTTGACACTGTTTCGCATTGTAATATCCCGAGCAAAAAACCCAGTGACACCAGACATCAGAGATCTACCAAAACGGGAGCTAATAAATGGGTGTTGTTTAAACTGCTAAATTTGGGGCAATTTATCATGCAGCATAAAGGACTAATATGTGGAAAATCCAACAGACATGAGTGTATATACACCACAAGACATAAATATAAGAATGTTCACAGCAGCATTATTTGTATTAGCCCAAAACCCAATTGCCCATCAACATTAGAATGGATGAATAATGAATTAAAGTGTAATTCATATATATATATATATATATATATATATATATATATATATATATACAAACTTTTTTTAAGAGAGAGAGAGGATTTTTTAATATTTAGTTAATTAGTTAGTTTTCAGTGGACACAACATCTTTATTTTTATGGGGTGCTGAGGATCGAACCCAGCGCCCCGTGCATGCCAGGCGAGCGCACTACCGCTTGAGCCACATCCCCAGTCCTAGAGTGTAACTCTTCAATGGAATACTAGAGATTGATGAAAATGAATCAACAATAACTACAGTCACACAATGGCTCTCAAAACATTTTGTAGAAAAGAAAACAGAAACAAAAGTGTATATATTGTGTAATTCCATTGATTAAAAGCTATAAAATTGGCAAAACTACTCTATAGTGATTATCTTCAGGGAAGAGGCATAAAGGAGAATTCAAGGTGCTGGTAATGTTCCATTTCTTGATCTGGGTTGCTGTTACATAGGTATATTCACTTTTGATAATTCATTCCTTTAGGATTTTTATACCTCTTTGTACCAGAGGGTTTTGTTTTTTGTTTTTTGTTTTTTGAGGGGGTACTTGAACCCAGGGGTACTGAACTGCATCCTTAGCCCCCCTTTTTTTTAATTTTGAGAGAGAGTCTCACTAAGTTGCTTAGGACCTTGTTAAATTGCTAAGGCTAACTTTGAACTTGTGATCCTCCTGCCTCAGCCTTCTGAGCTGGGATGAGTGTTTATTTGTGTTACTGAGGATTGGGGAATGTTTGTTACTGCAGCATAATTTAGATTAAGTGACTATCACAAAGCAGACTAAGTCACCCTAAATAATCTGGTTAGGTGGATAAACTGGAATTCAAATCCAGGCAGTCTTATACCAGAATTTGTCCTGTTAATCACCTATGTATGCATTTGTTCTGCCTTTCAATTGTACTTTTTCTCTTATAATTTAGAGGACCAGTGAAATAACCACGTGGCTCCTAGGTCAAGAGTTTTAGATCTATTTTTGAATTAGCATGTAGAGGTAGTTCTATCTTGAGATAGTCTCTCAAATCTGGAGCTTCAGATGTTTGCAAGTGTATTATCAGAGTTCTCTAGAGCAGGAGAACTAATAATAAGACATATTTTAAATCATATATATTTTAAATTATATATGATTAAATCATATAGATACATACATACTATATATGTATATATGTCTGTGTGTATATAATCATATATATATATGTATGTACATATATGATTTATTGTAGGAATTGACTTACATGGTTATGGAGGCTGAGAAGTTCCACACTCTGCCATCTACAAGTTGGAGAACAGGAAAGACAATGGTGTGATTCATTCTAAATCTGGAGGCCTGGAAATCATGAGGTTTGATGGTGTAAGTCTGCATCTGAATCTACCTCAAACTCTGAGAACCAGAAACACCAGTGTGAGAAGGAAGATGGATGTCCTTGCTGAAGAAAAAATAGCAAATTTTCCCTGCCTCCACCTTCTTGTTCTATTCAGACACTTAACAGATTGAAGGATGTCCACCCACATTAGTGAAAGCAAATCTTTACTGAGCTAGTGATTTAAATGTTCATCTCTTCCAGAAACACCCTCACAGACACACCCAGAAATAATTTTTTAGCAGCCCTATGGGCATCCCTTAGCCCAGTCCAGTTGATACAGAAAACTAACCATCACAGCCCAGGATTATTTCTAAATAGTAACTGAATTTAAGAAGACTCCTCATGAACCCAGACGACTTAGCACATGATAGTCCCTCTTTTGTTCCATTAGATTTAAGATTCTAGGCATTTGCTTGGACTATAAGGCCTTGAGTTTGAAACTATTTGAAGAACTGGGAATATGTTATTTCCATGAGATATTTAAAGAGAAGTTGATATAAGTTCTAATAAAAGATCAGGGGCAGGAAGAAAAAGAAAGATGGAACTACATATGAAATTAGAAAATAAACAACTTATTAGCAGAATCTCATGCAGCTCTGGAACAAGCCCTTCCAACCATAGTCCAATAAGGATGTAAACATTAACATATACAATTGAACAAAAAATGGGAAAGCCTGTGGGTTTATCTCCCTCAGCTCCACTCTCCTTACTGAGGCATCATTCTGGTCCCACCTGAGTCTCAGCTATTTGCCCCTTCCTCCCATCCCTGCCCCTTAAAACACATACATGCACCCCAAACACACACACACACACACACACACACACACACACACTCTCACTATGATGCTTTGCATACTGTAATAAATCTACAAGTCTATTTTTTATGTTAATTGGACTCAGAATTACAGGGGCATAAAGCTAGAAGACATCTTGGGTATCATCTTAGCTAAACTCCCTCAATTTATAAATGATGACACTGAGGTTGAAAAATCACTGGTGACTTGCTCAGAGTCAAATCTGAGGTAACTCCTCACAGGTCTCAGATGGGAATTCAAGGCCCTATTCTCCAGGGTTCTATCCAGCCTGTCACACTGCATTACTAGGTCAGGAAAACTGGGTTTCCCTTGGAGTGATGAATGTGCTTTGGCTCATGATGTGGTAGACACACAACAATGTGAATGTATTAAATGCCACTGAAATTTATTCTTTAAAATGACTGCTCCACATTAAGTGGATTTTATCTCAATAAGAAAAAAAAAAACCTCAGAAAACTAATGTGATGAGAATTAATTATATCAGAGCCCATTACTAATTGTACAAGGATAAGTCCACTTGAACAGTGCTAACCCCCAAGGCCAATGTTATTAATTCAGCTCCCTGCATCATGGTGGTCTGCCATACAGCAGTGGGTAGATAAGGCTCTGCTTGTTGGCTCTCATCTCTTTAGTGTTAAGACCAGCACTGCTGTTTCCACAGTACTGTAATGTCAGGGAATTATATTTAAGCCATCCTTAACTCCTCTAGCCCACATTGATCTTTCCCTTCTCTGAAACTCTGGCACTATAGCCTGAACTAGATGATTTAGAACTTAATTAGGTTCCATCTTGTGCTGTTCTTTAATTGTTTGATGTGGGATAATCTTGCCTTGCAATAAGATTATAAGAACTTTGAAGTTACAGACTCGGTCTTATATTCATTTATTAAAAGCATTCATTCATTCATGTATGCTTGTAAAAAACACTTTTCACCCAACTATTATGTGACTGGTGCTGGGGATACAAAGTGAGAGCAAGACACATAATCCAATGACAAGGAGTTCAGTGTCTATAAAATCTCCTGGCCTGTCCCAGAGGGCCTGGTCCATCAGCACCTAGCCTTACAGTTGAGAGGCTTTGTCTCACTCCACATTCCAACCCCCTCTTCTTATTGCAGCCAGAAAGATCTTTCTCAAGTACAGACCTAAGTTCATTGTTCCCTAATTTTGAAACTTCCCCTTAATCTGGAGAAGATGAAGTCCAGTCCCTCAGTCAATCTTTCTAGGCCTTTGTCATTTGCACCCCAATCTCTCCAGGCTTTCCCCTGCCCCTACTTCCTCCCTCATCGCGTGTCCCAGCTCCAGCCATCCTAAACATTTTGCAGTGCCTCATGGTGTTTTGCCTATGTTCCTGCTTCTGCCTGTAGCCTTTTGCTCACTTGTCTTTCTCGCCTTCCCTTGGCCTGCTAACTCCAGCTCATACTCTAGGCTTGAGATTGGACATCACTTCTTACTCACTGACCTCCACCAGGAGCTCTAAGTCCTTCTGCAACCTCTGCCTTCCATACCAATGTCCTTATCACAACGTACTAGAAGGTTCTGTTTTCCTGCCTGCATCCCCTTTCATCCTTTATATGAATTGTTCCATGAGGTGCGGGGACTAGATCAGACTGTTTATAGCTGTCTTCTCAGAGCCTTACGTATAACAAATGCCCAGCAAATATCGGTTGAAGTAATTGAATTGGATGATATTGAAGATATGACTGCACCAAAGGAGAAAAAAGTACCACTTGGATGACTACCAAATCCTCAAAATAGAAACCACATTCTCCCCAGATGAAAGAAGTAGAGAAGGGGCTGGGGTTGTGACTCAGTGGCAGAGCCTTTGCCTGGCACATATGAGGCACTGGGTTCAATCCTCAGCACCACATAAAAATAAACAAACAAGATAAAGAAAGAAGTGGAGAGACCAGCTCCTTGGTTTTCTTGACTTGCTCATGAAATGACCCCTGCTAGCATGATGAGGTCATATCATCCTAAATGTGACACCTGAAGCAAACCTGGAGGTTCAGAGTAAACAGGACCTGAAGACCAGTGGAAGGACTAGAAGTCTGAGCCCAGGGAAGGGCAGCCGCGGGGTTGGTGGGAGAACTGTGTGCAAATCTCTAAAGTTTCACTGCCATGGGAAACTTACTCTGGGGCTTTCTGCACCAACAGTAAGCTTTGAGAACCATGATGTGGCTACCTAGAATGAGGGGGAACCATTCTGGTACTTTCTACCACTGGTTGCAAGCATGCTCCCTTGCCTCACTAGGGACAAGCAGTAAGGAGCCCTGAAAGTTTCAAGTACAGCAATATCTAACACAGTTAGGGCCCCGAGAAAGATGCTCATGATTGGTCAGCTATGTTGTGTGTTTTGAGCACCATCAGAAGGCGCCAGCATCCAAAAATGTCCTCTGGCATCCACAAGCTGATCCCTCAGTTAAGCTTCCTCCCTGCATCTCAAGGCTTGGAGTATAGCTAAAGCCTAATTTGCCCTTGGATGGTGGCCTGCTGGAGGACGAATGAGAGATCCAAGATCAGGCTCCGGGAGGCTGTGGCTACAGGGGCAAGAGGAGAGGAGCTTTTGCAAGGGAGGAGGAAAGAGTCCATAAGGAACAAGGTCAAAGCCCTGTCCTCTCTGTGAGGGCCAGTCCTGACTACTCACAGAGGCCTCTGTGGAACTCAGTGACATTTGGTCCACGTTACTCCCTGCCCTCTGGTAAGAACAGAACCTCCCCTCCCCATCCCCCGATTCCCTCCCAGGTTTTATGTAGAGTGGCAGAGGATTTTCCCACTGGAGTTTTATAAAGTGTGATAAAAATTTTGAACTAGAAACCAAGGATACAAGCTCAGAGCTCAGCCATCCTCCCAGTGCAGACCCTGGAGTGAAGGAATGAGATGACAGAACCCACTGGCGGCAGGGGAAAGGTTAGTTTTCATTTTAAGAGAAGCTGTACTTTGCACGATGCAGAGGGAAGCCTGGCAAACATCCCCGGGTGCCTGCTGATCTTTGCCGGGAGGAGGATGAGCCATTGTTCATGTCTCTCCTGGCTGCCTGACGGGAGTTTGGCTGTGAGTCTCACCCCCCTTGCTAGTGCTCAGAAGGGAGAAGCTGCACAAATCACACCAGCCACATCCCTCTCCGCCATCACCCGGTGGATACGTTCAAGTCCTGCCTCTTAATGCCTTCAGATCGTATCCTGCCTCCTTTTTCTCTCTGTTGGGGCTAGAGACTCAGGGATTTGTCACCAAAGGACTCTCAAGCAGGGAGTATGGCTTCAGCTAGTCCCATATTTACTTAGGGATGTCTACATCCCTCAGAAGTTAGTCAAAGAGCAAAGGGTAGCAGGCTCTTTCCTGTCGCTTCTCCACCTTCCTATTAAATTGCTCAGAGGGGAGATCAATGGGTCTGATGGAAATTTTATTTATCTTCCTCCCTCCGTGGGGTGTCTCTGCCGATACAGTGGACAGTGGGTGTGAGAGAAGGGACTCTCAGCATGAGCTAGAGGGCTTTTCTTTCACCTTTGTCAGCATTCCAGCAAATGATATCACTACTGTGTCATTTTACATCACGGCAGGTCAGAAATCAATAGGCCACGTGGGCGGTTGGCAGGTGGGAGACAGAGGGAAACAGAGACCACGTCTTAACAGTCTAGGGGCAAATGAAAGCTGGACTTGGCTTTGCCAGCGGACCAGGATTTGTGCTCTAAATCTCTCTTATTATATCCCTACAACACAGGGAGACATGCTTAGCTGCTTAATGTTTGCCTTCCTCTACCAAACAGTAAACTCCATGAGGGCAGAGATTGTGAATGAATGAATGAATGAATGAATGAATGAGGTAGCAAGGGGAGAGATGTGGGCCATGAGGACCCAGTTCATTTCATGTTGCATAATACAGAAATGATTATTTTATTTTAAAATATATTTACTGAAATGCTTGCCATAAAGAGTGAATTGATATCTATACAAAACATAAACCATCGGGTTCATTAATAATTCAGTCTGTCTTGGGACACTTTGTCTATGCATTGGAAATTTGGATTAACTGCTTTTATGCCCAAACAGACTGAAATGGCTTTGTGTTTTGATCCTATATGGATATTGCTTCTGGGTTAAGTAGATCCATTCTGGATAAAAGTGTTAATTCTCAGAATCAAACTCCTGCTCTCAATCATGTATAGATAAACCCTTGGACAGTGTTCTGTCCTGCTCAGGGAGTAGTTCTGCCACCACAGAGTTCCAGGAATGCTGAGTGGGTAATTATAAAGATTTGATGCTGATGCAGATGGCATCGTGCCCTGTATGAACATGGTAGCCAGCGACGGCACAAGCCCACCAGGACACCGTTGGTCTCCAAGGGGCTGTGAGACTCCAAATCCAGATCCTCTGGGCTCCGGCAGGTTCACCACACCATCTGCTCTTTCCTTCCAAGTTACGCCACCTGCTGACCCAATGCTCAGAGATTGAGCCTTGCTTTCATGAATTATTTTTCAGGAGTGGGCACATTGTGTTTTATTTTTTTGATTATTCAGGTTCTTTGCACAAGGCATTTTGATGGATTTGTGGTTCTCCTTTTTATCTGCTGTGTTCCTGCCCAGGAAAAGAACATTGAAAGCCACTGCATGGCTACTGAGTAAGAGCCCTCATGAGCCCTTTCTTCTTGTACAATCTTGCAGCCCAGTTCCTATGCCACCTCTCAAGCCCTCCCAGGAATGATCAATGGTTAGACTCTAGCACAGGCACCCACAGGGGATCTCCTGGATAAAACCCAAATGGTCCACCTTCCCACTCTGGCCAGCCACCAAGCTCAGATTCCTACCACTGTGAAATTCATTCCTCTGGTCACTGTAGGGATCTGGGTCTCTAGCATGACTCCGTCATACCTTCCAAGGACTCACTCGACCACATGCCTTCCCCCTAGGGAAGAATGGACATCGAGTTTAGGAAGAAGAGGATTGCCAGGCCTGTGGGGACCCATAGGAAAGAAGGCATTGGGACAGCAAAGAAGAAGGAATACAGCCACACGAGCACCTTCCTCCTTTAGAGAGTCCCACAGCATGCATGGGGATAGGCCACCTGAGCTCCAGGCTGTGACCCAGAAGTTGGCACTCTCTGCAAGGCAGTATCCATGACACAAACAACTAAGATACTTCTGCGCCTAGACTTTCCCACCTCCCATCAGAGGACTGTTCCCAAGTTCACCTCGGGATGACAGAGACACACCTTTTAAATGCCTCATGTTACAACCTTTTCTTGTTCAGGTTTCCTCCTTTAGCCTTTTGCCCTGAGATTTATTATTCTACAGTGATTTCTTTGAATTGCATTTGAAATCAATTAACACAGGTACTCAAAGATGAATGCTTGGACTCCGAAGAAAGGTGATGAAAACATACCATTTAAATAGAAATCAATTTCCCTTTCATGTATTTCCTCCTTGCTGCTGCCCCAAATTAATAGTTTTTAGATATTTGTGTGTAAAGGGGAGACCTCTTTCACATAAACCATTTCCTCCACTGCTTCCTCTTGCTTCCCTGTCTTGCCTCAAAGGCACGATCCCCAGCCGCCGGCGATATTCCTGCATAACTGTCTTCACGGGGCTGTTTCATGCCATCGTCATTGAATAAGCACAGCAGCTCCAAGAGCACGGGGGCAATGCCTTTGGCTCCTTGTTTTGTCAACAGCATTTAGATGGTTTTGGAGGCAGTCACTCCATCCCCACAATATCAAACACCCAGGCCGCCCACAACAAGGTCCCGATGACCTTCCTATTTCTCTCCGTCTTGGTCTGATCAGAAAGTCTGAGTGGAACACTAAGATTTTTAATGAAGAAAGATAACAAAAATGAAAGGTAAAGCAAATGTGGCCCAGAGGAAATCTCTGATGCCCTCTCTACCTGTCGATGTTAGAGCTTCTGTAAAGGAGAAACAGAGTAAGAAAAGAAGGGGCACCAAAGTCACAGGTGGAAAAATGTTTTAGGTAGAAGTAAGTTAGCCCAGGAAGTGCTTCTCTATTTCCCACTTGCTCCTTTCCTTCTTCTCCCCTCCCTGGGAGCTGGGGTACTCATTATATTCCAAGCATTCATTAGGTATTTTGTACATTTGGCCTCCTTAAACTTCTCCCCAATCAGGTGAGAAGGAAGTTGCCATCATCATGCCCATTTCACAGATGAGAAAACCGAGGCACAGAGAGATGAAGTAACTTTGCTCAAGGTTGTGAAGGTTTATTTTATGTGTCATTTTGACTGGGCCTTGGGGTAGCCAGACATTTGGTTAAATGTTATTTTGGGTATGTGCTGGGATGGGGTGTACATCCAAGTGAGATTAACCTTTGAATCAGTAGACTGAGAAGATAGATTGTCATGGAGAGGGGAGTGTCGTCCAATCCACTGAGGGCCTTAATAGAACCAGAAGCCGAGCCACAGAAAGTTCCTTCTCCTGGTGCCCTGCCTTCACTCTGACTAGAAATTTCACCCTGGGCTCCTGGTTCTGGGCCTTTGTACTGCAGTTTGGGGAGTTTTTCAGCTTTCATAATCATGTCGGCCAATTTCTTGTAATACATAGATAGTACATATCACTAGTTATGTTTCTGTAAGGAATCTGAATATGAAAGTCATACAATTTGAACTCAGAAAATCTGATTATGAATAGGTCCTTAAAAAATGTGTTTTCTGCTTTTTATGGAAGGCACAGAACATCTTTTTAGGGGTCTATAGGCATTGGTTGTGGGGAGGGGACATTTCTATGTCACTCCTAAGGAATGCCGGGTCCTGGAAGCTGTGTCCATCATTTCAGGGGATGTTTTGTCCACACAAAGTATCAGGGCAGAGATAAGACTTCTGTGTAGAGGCGGATGGGCAGCAGCCAATGGACACTTCAGGTTGACTTCTGCTGCCCACATATAAGGTTGACAGAGGTGGCCATTTGGAGGAGTACAAATGAAATATAGGACTGTTAAGGCAGAGGATACACCTTCTCAGGGGAGCATCTGGACCAGATGGGTACACTGGTTTTCCCTGGGAGTGTCAACAGCACTGTGCCATCTGGTAATCACCCTCTAAGACCAGAGATGCAGCTCAAATTCAGCTCCAGTTCTTTGTCACTAGTAGTATACAAGATATATATCCCATATATGTACAACCCATATATGTATATTTGAATGTTATGCCCCATTCAAATTCTCCCAAGGCTGAGGAGGTTGGGTGTCCCACATCATCTTCCCTTATAGTTTTAGAATCCAGGGTGGGGAGGAATCCATTGTGAGACAAATGTGAATATTCACACCCTGTTGAGCTTTAATTTTCTTTTCTTTTCCAAAAGACAAGGGCACATAAAAACTCTGGCTTTCTTTGCGTGTTTTAAGGCAACTTTTCCTGCTAGAATCTTGAGCTGTGCTCCTTGAATAATGCTTTCAGGGACACACAGTTCTTTCCTGCCAGCCCTTTCAGAAGCACACAGAATGGAGCATTTCTTTAATTTCACTGCAGAATGTAATTATTGTTCAGACCCATTGCAGATACATCTGGCACTCATTTTCTCTTCTCATCCTCCCTCATTAAAGCATGTTACAAAATAAAAGCATTGGCAAGAGTGGGAAGAAAAACATCCTGGAGCCCAGAGTAAGCCTCTCTTCATTACAAATGTGTCAGCAGTCCTAGGAGAGCCCAAGAGGCATTGGCTAGGATACTGGGACTGGGGAATCAGGCTGCAAAGGGACCTAAAGCTTTCCCCATTGAGGGTGGTGAATGTTGAGTCAACTCATCTGGCTCAGCTGGTCTTGACTTCCAGTGAAACCAACCAGCACATTTGGACCTGAAAGAACACCAGGTCATGTATCCCATAAGGTTGAACCAATAGTGGACCTAAACAGCATGAAATAGCTAAATACTCCAAGGGCACCTCAGTCCCTTTCTCTGTAGCCAAAACCCACAACAAAATGTAGAGAGCTAAGATCAAAACAGAATATAGAGAGCTAAAATCAACAACAATACCAAGTGTTGGCAATGATAAAGAGCAAATGGTACATTAATCCTGGGAATGAAAAATGGAATAACCATTTAAGAAAACAGCTTGGCAATATTTAATAATGTTAAAACACACACACACACTCCCTCTGTCTGTCTATCTATCTACCTATATCAGACAACCACACACAAATAGTTCCATTCTTAGGTGTTTCCTCAAGAGCAATGAAAACACATATATACACATAGAATTATACATAAAAGTTTATAGCAGCTTTAATCAAAATAGCTCCAAACTATGAGCAACCCAAGTACCCATCAGCAGAAGACTTACATAAATAAGTGTGGTATATATATTCAGTGGAATATTCTTCAACATTAAAAAGGAATGGACTAATAAACACTGGTGAATAAATTTTTTTAAAGAGAGAGAGAGTGAGAGAGGGAGATATTTTTTAATATTTATTTTTTAGTTTTCAGTGGACACAACATCTTTATTTTATTTTTACGTGGTGCTGAGGATCGAACCCAACGCACCGTGCATGCCAGGCGAGTGCACTACTGCTTGAGCCACATCCCCAGCCCAATTTTTATTTAAATATTTTATTTGGTTTTTATTTTAGTTATATGTGACAGTAAAATGTATTTTGACATACCATACATACATAGAGTACGACTTCCCATTTTTGTTGTTGTACATGATATGGAGCTACCCTGGTTGTGTATTCATATATGAACATTGGAACGTTACGTCCAGTTCATTCTACTGTCTTTCCCATTCCCATCCCTGCTCCCTTCCCCCAACTCCCTCCTGTCCAATATGGTCATGGTATATGGATTTTGGAATATTATGTTAAATAAAAAATACAAACACAAAAGACTATGTGAGATTACATTTATTAAACTCTGTGAGAGATAAATCTGAGAGATCAGATAAATCTGATCAAAAGTGGATCAGTGGTTACCTAATATGGGAGTGGCAGGAAGTGGCAACTGGGGCACAGAGAGACTTCAGGTGATGGAAATGTCCTCTACCTTGATTGTGGTGGTGATGGATGGGTATATAAACTTGTCAAAATTCATCAAAGTGTTCACTTTGATGAATTTAAGTGCATTTTATTGTATATAAGTTTTACTCCATTAAAGTTTATTTTAAATGTAGACTCTGTGCTTGATGGTTTTTGACCTGAATTAGAAAATTTCAGGTGGAAAGAGAACCTTAATGTTTTCTTAGTTCCTGCCTCACATTTAAGAGACCAAGGACCAGAGGGACTGAGAATTGTCCATCCTCATCCGGTCTCCTAACCCACAGTGCAATTCTCTTTCCAAGTGTCTCTGGATTCTCAGAAGGTGAGAGCTAGATAATCTCACTCTAAAATGACAGCATGTTCCAGAAGTGAGGAGGACCTTGACACAGTGAAGCCCAGCATGAAGACTTGTCTGGGCCTCTCGGGGAGCCATCTCCAGGCCTCTGTCTTCCCCCTTGTCTCTCTTTCTAGTACTCAAGTCTTCCACATCTTCAATACCCACATCTTTACTGACACCTCCTAGGGTCACCACAATAACTGCTCTTTCTTTTCCTTTCCTTTCGTTTTAGTCAGATTTTTTCTGCTGTGACTAAAAGACCTGACCAGCACAACTGTAGAAGAGAAAGAGTTTATTTAAGGGCTCACAGTTTCAGAGGTTTCAATCCCTAGATAGCTGCCTCCATTCCTCAGAGCTCCAGGTGAGACAAGAACAACATAGCGGAAGAGTGTGGCAGAGGGAAATGGCTTAGGTGGTGATCAGGAAGCAGAGAGAGTCCACCCCCCAGATGAAAATATATACTCATAGCCATGCCTCAGTTCCCACCTCCTCCAGCTACACCCTACCACTTCACAGTTACCACTCAGTTCATCCCTATCAGGGGATTAAATCATTGATTGGGTTAAGACTCCTACAATCCAATCATTTTCCCCTGAACCTTCTCACATTGTCTCACATGTGAGCCTTTGGGGGACACCTCACATCCAAACCATAACACCTTTCTTTCTTCTTGTTCTTCATTTTGTTGTTGTTGTTGTTGTTTTTATACTGGGAATTGAACCAGCAGATACTTTATTTATTACTGAGCTATGCCCCAGCCCTTTTTTATTTTTATTTTTCAATTTTAAGAGAAGGTCTAAGTTACTAAGTTATTGAGGCTGGACTTAAACTTGTGATCCTCCTGCCTCAGCCTCCAGAGCTACTGGATTACAGGAATATGCCACTGTGTCCAACAACCGCTCTTTCTTCTAAAACCCCACACTAAGTGTACATTGGACAAGTGGCTGCAGCAAAATGTATTGAGATCCTACTTATTTCCTTCTTTACTGTTTTAACTTTTATGTTGGTGTGTCTTCTCTCTCCACAGCCAGTCGTCTGCACAGCCAGGACTGGATGTGATGAATGATTTTATATTCCCACATCTGGACACACAGTAGGACAATAAATCTTTCTTGAATAAATAAAGCATTTGTTGAGGACAATATCTACACCCAGGAGATGGAAGCTAAGGAAGAAAAGAGATTTTAGGAGCTCAGGTCCCAACTGTAGGGTCTCAAAAGTAGAGGCCATGTTGGAACCCTTGGAGGTGGTTCTCAATCTTGTCTGAACATAGAAATCACACAGGAAGTTCCAAAAATGCAGACACCTGGGTTCCATTTGCAGCTATTCTGATATAATTGATCAGGAGGGGGGCTTAGGTGTTCAGAGATGTTTGCATTTCCCCAGAAGTTGTTAATACACAGCTGAGGTGTAGACATAGAAGGTATAATCTGCCTTCCAAACCCCACTCATTAGCAGGAATGAGATAAGGTCAGAGCCTTCTCTGCCTTGGAGGTGGGGTTATCAGGAGGGAGGCCATCTTTGCCTCCCTAAGTTTCAAAGGGAAATTCATGACATCCTGCCCATCGCTTGCCCCACCAGCTGCTCTGTTAGCATTTCCAAGAGAATATTGAAAACTCCAGAATGTTCGTGAAAGGCTTTGGCAGGCATCAGTGGACAAGATTAGAATTAGACAAAAACTCTTTCTTTTGTTTGGCAGAGAAAACTGGCTATTTACAGCCTCAAGAAGCTGGTCCTTGAAGGGAAGTATGAGACAATATGGGGCCCGGGTGCTTATTTCAGAGTTAATCGTGCCATTCAGCTCCACATCCTGGAGGAGAGTGTTCCAGGTGATTCAAACCCTTTCCCTTCCTCATGACACAGCATCACTCTTCTATCTCATGTGGAAGGGTCTGGAAACCCAGTCAACATTAAAATTAATTGCTCCAGTACCTACCGAAGAAACCAAGGATTGGGAGAATGGTCTCTTGGGAATTTGGGCTTTTGAACTACTATGTCTTTGGGGGAGACAACAATGGGAGGGGTCAACATCAAAGAGGGCAAGGGATCCACAAAGGCAGGCTAGCAGACCCTCACTGACTTCAGCATCTGGCTGAGGGCCAGCCCTATACACCTCATAAACAAGGTATATCATTTTCCCCCTTTCACTAACCCCAAGGCCAACCCTGAGATGTTTTTCCACAAATTCCAGCTCACCTATTACAGAAATGTTCTAATGCTTTCTGCCCAGCTAACGCACAGCTAACCACTTGATAAGTGCTGAGGTATCACTGGAGTGTTGTACTTGATTTAATAAGAGCCAGTGGTACTCATTTTTCAACATCTTAAAATCTTGTCCATTGAAATAAACTCCGCTCTCCCCACACCCCCACTTCCTTTCTCATCAACAGCAAGGGCATAGAAAGCAAAAGGAGGTTTTGAGAATGCACAGCTCTTTGTTTTTCTCCAGCTCAAGCAGCTGTAGCTCCACGCATATCAGGAAGCAAACTTCTTTGGTTGTTGAAGAATTTTAATCATTGATGACTTCACCCTCCTCTCCTTTGGTTTTATTTTTCTTTCTTCTAACACCATCCTCAGCATATTGCACTTGCTGCATTTGTTGAGCACCTGTTCTGCACAGGTCACCTTGTGCATGAGATGCAAAGATGAGTACAGCATCATTGGGTCTGCAAGGATCTCACAATCCAGTGTCAGTGATGGACAGGCCACAGTCACACACTTTTAAACTCAAAGATTTAAGGTTTGGAAAGAAACTGTCTAAACCTTGCCTTCCTTGATGTAATTGGACTATGACTTTCCTCCCTGATCCCCTGAGATCCCTCTGTTCTGGCGGCATGGGTGAAGAAGAAGGGGTTGGAGATTCTTTTTTGCTTCCTTATTTCCTTTGAGAAGGACTTGAACGTCGGTAAAATATCTAATATTTACTAAATGTTTACTAAATGTTTTCTAACATGCCTTACGCATTACTCACTAATCTTCATCTCCATTTTCCAAGAGAAGATACTGAAGCACAAAGAATTAGAGAACTATCTAGAAAGTGAACCCAGGCAGTCTAGCCCAGTAGCTATTCCTGCTTAGAAATTAAAGCTTTGGCCATTTGCTCTGGAATTAGTTGGTTCTATCTAGCCCCCTAACATCCCTTGAGAGCAAACTCATTCTTTGCAAATAAAAACAAACTTGCTTCAGTCCAGGTAAGCCCACGTGTTTTAGTCAGCTTTTTTGTTGCTGTGACCAGAGAAAAAGTTTATTTGTTGCTCATGGTCTCAGAGGTCTCGGTCCAAAGATGGCCAATTCCATTCCTCAGGATGGAGGTTAGGTTCCTGAGGTTAGGCAGGACATCAAGGAGGAAGGGCATGGTGCAGGAAAGCAGCTCATGTCATGATAGCAGGGCAGCCGAGAGAGAGCTCTACTCACCAGGGACAAAATATAAACCCCAAAGGCATGCCTACAATGACTTACCTCCTCCAGACACACCCCGCCCACTTACAGATACCACCCAGTTAATCATTCAACTGGATTAATAGCCTGACTAGGTGAAGGTTCTCCTAACCCAATCATTCCACCTCCAAACTTTCTTGCATTGTCTAACACATGAGCTTTGGGGGACACCTCACATCTAAACTTCAACACCACCCAAGATAGAAGAGGCTCTGAAGGCTTCAGTTCAGGCTTCTTGGAGAGGATAGGTGAGTTTGAGCCACTTATACCATGTAGGGGATTCCTATCCCTAGACATCACCGTACTCAGCTTTCACTGGTCAACTCCCAGGATATGACAAGGGTAGTCAAGAAGAGAAAAGAGAGTTAAGGACAAGGTCTGAAGTGCATGCTCCTTTTGGTGGTGGAGATGAAAATGAGAGGAAGAAAGATGGCAGCAAGGGGGGGGAGGGGTCCAGAAAGGAGGGTGTGATTGAAGGTCTAATACTTGCAAAGAGAGCAAGAAAGATAAAACTGAGAAGAGGGCTCAGCCCTTGGGGCCTTTGGGAAGGCAGGCTGGGTGCAATAGTGTGGGTGAGTCTGATTGTGGGGACAGAGGGAGTATGATGAGAATCCTAAGGCATAGCTTCGTCTCTCAGGGCTGAGAACTAAGGGAGGAAGAGAGAGGAGGAGGTAGGGCCTTGGTGGAGAGGCTGCTCAAGGTCAGGCAGGATCTGAGAATGTTTTGCACAGACACATCATGCACATACATGGCAGAGCATAGGCCTGCAGGTGACTGAAGAGGGTGGGGTTCTCCAAGGATCCCTGGGGTTCAGGAAATGTCTAGAATGTCCAACAATAGGTTAAAACAGCAGGGGACATCACATGGTGGCACACTTTGCAACCATGGAAACTTACACTTGTGAAAGATATACCAACATGACAAATGTCCCCGTAAAACAATACAGGAAAAAGAAGCATAGAAAACTCTGTGGTATGATTCCAATTTCCTTAAAAATACGTGCCTATTTGCACTGGCAGGAAATACACATGACTTAAAAAATAATTTTCTGTATGTTCCAAATTTGCTAAAACAAACATGTGTTACTTTTATAATGATTAAAAGGAGTACAGATGTCTGGTAGCCTTGGTTAGAGTATACACGTTACTTTCCTTTTATTTGTTATCTTAATCTCTAGGGACTTGGAGGAAATGACTTTTCCCTGAGGTTAGGTCCACTATGCCAGGGATCATGAACTGCATCTCCACAGCTAGATGGGTGATGGGTGGTGAGAAATGAGGGAAATGCAGTGTGGTTTAAGGCTTAGCCCTAGTGATGTAGCTTTTGCCCTTTCAGAGAAGGGGATCTTGTCTGTAGAGGGCTGGAGCATGAGGGGGACTTGATCTAGACCTTGGGGAGGGAAATGGTTCAATGAGGAGACTCTTATTTTAGGCTGGAGCCAATGGTCACTGGCTTGCATGGGTCTATGCCAACTGATTTTGCCCAGCCTGACACCCAGCCTCCATGGTAGGTGTCTTGGATGTTGTCACCATTGGCCATTCTGATTTGATGTCTCTGGTTTCCATGCAGCAAAAAGTGTAGGCTGTGGGCTTCCCAGAGTAGGATAGGGCATTTTTCAGAAGCACTGACTTCACTTTCAGCAGGCTCTGACTGGCTCCTTTCATTGAAAAGAGGCTTCGTCTTCACCTCCTCCTGGCCCTGGAAACCTGTGTCACAGCCAGCTACTTTCTTGCTCACAGTGCACAGAGCATGCAATAAAACGTGGCCTTTTGGTTTCTTTTCTCTAAGTATTGATCACTGTTCTGAATTTTCCACTCCTGCTTTTTCCTGCTATGATTTATTTTTAAAAGAGGAGGCAGGTCGTTCCTCCTCCAGCTTCTTTTCCTTTCCTTTGCTGTTTTTCATTTTTACCTTCCTACTTAGAAAAGAAAAATAGTCCTAGGATCCTAGAATATTAGAGAAATAACCCAGGTCTGTATTTCTCAAACTGGAGGATCCATCTTCCTGGGGGTGGAGGCTTCTATAGCCTGTATCAGGAGGCAGTTTTTCAAATACATATTAAACATGGAATATTTTTTCTGGAGAAGTATCTCACCCAAAGATTCAGCAAAGAATATTTTTATATTCAAGGAAACTAAGATTTATTATGAAGTTGCTTGTTAGATTATCAGGACTTTTTAGGTTAAAACAAACAAAAACAGGACTCTTAAGTTAAGGACTTCAAGTAGAGAGAGGTAGTGTAAGTTGGACCCATACCTAAGGTTGGCCTTTCCAGCACCCCAAATGCTTGTAAGCAGCTTATAACTCTGGCTGGAGATCGAGGGTTTCTTCTTTGGATAAGCTAAAAGGTGCCGCAGTCTGGCTGGGCACAAATCACGAGCCACTCAAGCAGGAACAAACTTTATTTCTGAACTCCACCAGCACACTCCACACACGCTCCCCAGGAACTCTCCCGAATGCCACGCGGCTCCTCCAGGAACCACCAACCGGAATTACCTCCTCCGGCACTTCCCCAACCAATGCGAACTCTTCAGGAATCCCCGCTTGAGAGCTCAACCGGAACTCAACGGGAACTCAAAAGTCATCATCTAAAAGGCTCGCTGGTGTCACCTCTCAACCACTTCTTCTGGCAAAAATGCCATGCGTCATCCCGACTCAGCTGTGGCCCTCAACAAAAAGGTCCAGAGAAAAGATCATCCTTAATAACATTCAGGAAACCCACCCCCAAATGAAAGGCATCTGTTCTTTCTGATACTTCTAAAGATGAATGAATAGGCCAAGATCACCCGGGTCTCTGATGAAGTGCTCTGGCATTGAACTCCAAGTCCACCTCCTTGCATTCTGGCTTTCTGGACTCTAAGACCTGGAAAACTAAAGCCTACACATCCTAGGCTTCTTTGCAGCTAGAATAAGAGAAGAGAATTTGGTTGTATCAGTAAGAAGCACTTGGCATTTGAGGACAGTGGAAGGGAGATGGAGACCCTCTTCCAGACGCTGTGGGCTGTCTCTTGGCTGGCAGGAAAGATTAGGAGTTTTCCCAGAAGCCGTCTCCAGCTTTGAGGGAAGTGAATGACTACTGAGATGGAGATGAGTTGGAACAGTGTCCTGATCCTTGGGTTGCATCTCTAAGTTCAATTCTTTCTGTGGCAGCCTCAGACTATGATTATATTGAAAATAGAGTTGTTGCAGATGTGATTAGTTCAGATGAAGTCATCCTGGAGTAGGGTGGGATCCGAATCTAATAAACCAGTGTTCCAAAAAACAAATGCCACGCACAGAAGGAGAACACCCTGTGAAGACTGGAGTGACACTGTCACAAGCCAAAGAACCACCAGGAGCCGGGAAAGGGGCCTGGCCCAGATCCTTTCCTAGCACCTTCAGAGGGAGCGTGATCCTGACATCTGAGCCTCCACCTTCTCACCCCCATAATTGTGAAGCAATGCATTTCTGTTGTTTAAGCCATTTATTTGTGGCCCTTTGTCATGACAATCATAGTAAAGTAATACAAAAGAGGCCAAAGGACATCAACAGATAGTGGCCCTGAAATGACAGCAGGGTGGCAAGCCAAGAGTGTGACCCATCCATTTTTACAGCAGAAAGACAAAGACTTCCAGAAGTGGTGTCTTGAAGAGGCAAATGAAGCTCAGAGATTATTTTTCCTTATTTTTCCCAAGTGAAAGGGAATATAGAAAGATTTATGATCCTGTTGGAGAGTGGAGAAAAAATGAATGATAGCTATACAGAAAACTAAGCAAGAAGAACCCACATCCAAAAACAAGTCAAGGAGACAGTTATTCATTCCAGAGATAGACACAACAAGGAAAAGCAATTACAGCCCACTATATGGCTCCGTAGAAACCAGCAGCTACCAAATCACAACACTGAGTATTGACTTAGCCAGCCATAGCTGCGTCACAGCTACTCAGGAGGGTGGGACAATGGAAAGGAGGATGCAGCTGAGAGGTAAAATTATCTTGTCTCATAATGAAAATCAATAGGCAATATGAAAAATCAATAAAAGCAAAAAATGCAGCCAAAGCATATTATTTGAAGGTAAATAACTGAAGAAACAGCTAGAAGAGTTCTAAGAACTGGCTGCTCAGGAAGCAAGACTTGGGGATGGGAAGGATTAGGGTGAGGGCCCAGCTATATTTTGATGTCTTTCAGCACTCTGATTTCAAAGTCTTATCTTGAAAAAAAGACAAACCTAAAATCCTCTATCTCTTTTCTCCTTACCCAGAGGGAGATGGAAAAGGAGCATCTGTGCCCACTCTCTGCTTCTCCATCCTCGATGACAGTTGTCACACCTGACAGCCTTCCTTTCAGTGTGACTGCCTTAGCTGTCTCTTTTGCTCCTTAGATATTTCCCCATCCACTGAATCATTTTTTTTCTGTTATTATTTTTTTTTTCTGTGCTCCTTCCAGTTCTCTTCATCCTTCCCAAAACACGGGACTGGAAACCCCATAAGATCTGCTCTGTGGGACACTGAGGAACATTGACTTCCTGGCCTGGTGACGTTTTCCTGGTGCCATTCATTGAAGCTAGTTGGTTTCTGCCAGCCAGGGGTCTAGTCTGACCTACGATGTTGACAAAGACCGACTCCGTGCCTGAGTAGCTCAGTGTCACTCCTGAGTCTTGTTTTCATGTGTCACCGTTCCACCAGTCTGCTTTCTGTGCTTTGTTCAACTCAGTCCTCTCTGGGGTGACCTGTAGACAGTTGGCCTTATTAAAATCCTGTCATCTAAGCTGTAGATAAAGATGTGCAATGGGAGAACTCTCCTTTGCTCTCCCCCACATTCTTTCCCTTGATTTTTAGAAAATGACAAACATTAGGAAACAAATCCTGCTTTCAACTCTGCGTAAACCCAATCTCGGTTTCGCATAAATACGAGAGTGGATTCTGGCATTTTGAATGGATGGGGGAGCACGTTGCTGAGGATTTATCTGTTTGCAGTAGAGGGGCTGGGTTGGGATAAAGCTCCCTGTGCCAATCTCCGAATGCTGTTGTCACATGCCTAAGCATTCATTCACTAAGCATTTATTAAGTGCCAACAGTGCATAAAACCAATAGGCACAAAACAAACATTTGTTAAATAGAATGGTGTAAGGATGGTACCAACTCACTGCAGTGATGGAGCAGAGAGCTGGAGTGTGTGATGGGAACTGGACCCCCTGCCATCCTGTGTAAGAGCTCTGGGGTTGATGACCCTTGGCCTGAACCGTAGCAAGTAGCTTGTCACTGAGCCCATCACGTGGTGCAGAAGCAAATGCCTTGCTGAGGTCTCAGGTCGATTACATCTATTGCTTCCACCTTATCTACATAGCCTGTCACTCTATCATAGAAGGAAATTAAATTGGTCCGACTTGATTTACTCCTTACACGGCTGTGTCCATAAGTTCCCCAGGCCTTTCCCCCTTCTGGCTGACTGCACATTGATTGCTTCATGATTTGTTCTAGCATCTTCCCCAGAAGCCAGGTTAAGCTTATCAGGCTCTAAGGTATGTGGTCATCTTTTTCTGCTTCCTAAAAATGGGCATCATGTTTGATCTTTGTGAAGCCTCTGGGGTAATGCCCCTTCTCTATGAATGCTCAGAATAGTTGCTGGTTCCGGCCCAATGCTCCCTGCCAGGTCCCCATGTCCATTCTCCTGAGTGCTGTGAGTCCCTCTGGGTTTTGATTCAGGAAGCTTTGTTCAAAGGATGTTTGGGTCTATTTTAAGTCTACTGGCCTTCACCATGTCACATGGGGTGGGACAGGACTATATGCCTGGATAACAAGCCCAAGAGTTAAAAACAGAGGAAGACAAAGAAGAAATATTCTATTGTACGTCAGCCAAGGGGAGGGCTGAAAGAGGGTCAGAAATCATGAGAATTATTGAGAACTGGTTCCCTGTGAGACAAAATGTCTGCTTGTGGTTGCTTTATGAGTATAACCCACAGACCTTGCATCAAAATGTAACATCTTTTGATAAAGACAGAAGTAAAAAACACACATTAAAATCTCTGCTATTTTGAATTCTTCTGTTACCTGCTTGCCCTCTTTGTCCATCGGGAATGGTATTTTCCTGGTTTTTCTTTTGGGTAATGTAAATGAAGAATACTTCCGGTAAAATTTCACTAAGGCCTGTCTGACCTTTCTGCCCTGTGCCTACAAGATCAGCCACTTTCTGCTGCTGTGATTTATTCTTCTCCTCCCATTGCTCTCTCTCCTTTCCCCACCCCCAACTCTCTAACCTCCCCCATGTGTAGGCTCCTGATTACAAAGCCATCTTGCTTCTCTTTTCCATGTTTCGGTGTTTTTTCATTAGTTTCCTGAGCTAGTTATTTAATGGGCACTTATTATTTATCATATTTCTTTACCTATTTGATTTGGAGCAGAAGATATGTTCTTGCTCCAAAGCCACACACACACCACACATACCACCACCACCACCACCACCCACATCCTGCCAAAATCCCAAACTTGCATTTCTTCAAGGATTCCATTTTCCACATCAGCCCATAGATCTGCAGATTACCTGTATGCTGTGCATTTGTTAAAGGGAGTAAACTCTTTTTCCCTCAAAGTAATAAAGAAACTCTAACCACAGCTAAATACTGCTGAGAGCCATAGCCAAGTAGGATTGACGCATGGCATTTTTGGTTGAAAGGTGACGCCAGCAAGCCATTGAGATGATAATGATTATGTTAAGATGTGCATTCAACTGGAGATTAGACCCCTGCTGTCTGCCTAGGCCTGCTACTTTGGAGCTCTCGGGACTCCAGGAGAGTTCCCATTGGTTGGGGAAGTGCGGAAGGAGGGAATTCCGGAGGAGGGATTTCCTGTTGGTGGAGTGTGTCCCAGGAGAAGGCCACGTGTGTGTGGCATTCGCGGGAGTTTTGGAAATAAAGTTTGTTCCTGCTTGAGTGGCTCGTGATTTTGTGCCCAGCCAGACTGGGGCAAAATACTCCTTCCAGCTTTGTTTCTTTCCAATACTGTCTCCTACCCAACCCCTTTTTAAAAAACTTTCCGTTTTTCCTTCTTTAATTTCTTCTCACTGATCCTAGGCAAATAAATTTACTCATGAGATCCGAGGCATATTAAAAGCTCTGCTTGTCTCTTACAACTCTTTTCTCTGTGCTCTCCCACTGCATGGCCTTCCTCAATTAGTACCATCCTCTGGGGAAGCACCTAGTCCTCAGAAGTCAGTGGACCTCATTGACTCATTAAGTTACTATCATGCCCCAAACCACTAACTTGAAATCATCCATGAGGACTAAAGAAGTGGGGCATGAATAAGTAAATTCTGATGACCCATGATGAAATTTGTCATCTTCTGTGCCACCTAGGGAAGTGAAGTCAGGGTAAGAAAAGTATCAGAGAGCCAGTCCTTGAGATTCTGAAAAAGGGGGCAGAGAAATGAGAAATTTTAAAAGTAGGATCATGGACAAGTTCCATAAGTGCCATTTGGCTAGAGGGTAAACCATGGAAAATATTAAAGAAAGATGAGGAAGGCCCAACACAGTGGCTTGATCTGAGCCACACTGCTGTGATTTGTGTGTGTCCCTCCAAAACTCAGGTGGTGCCAACATGATAGAATTAAGAGGAGGGTCTTGGAAAAGTGATTAAGCCAGGAGGACTCCTGCTTTGTGAATGGGATTAAGGTCTTTGTGAAAGAGCCTTCGTTCAATGCTTGGTTTGCTTGCTCTCCCACTTCCCACCAGGTGAGGACAGTGTTCCTCCCCATCTATGGGATCCAGCAATGAGGTGCCATCTTGAAAGCAGAGGGCAGCCCTTGCCAGACAAGCTAACCTGACATGGCCTTGATCCTGGACTTCCCAGCCTGTAGAGCTGTGAGAAATTAATTCCTGTTCTTTATAAGTTACCCAGTCTATGCTATTTTGTGATAGCAGCACAGACTAAGACTCCTGCCAACATAGAATAGATGGTGCACATCTTCCTAGAATTTAAGTTCAGTTTTAAATTATCAAAAGGATGAGACTGGAAAGTTGGAGAGCCCTTCCAGAAGGTACCAATGTGGGGAAATCTGTTCTTCCACTCAGCTGAAATTCTCCTATGCCAATTTTAAGACAACAACTACTTCTTTTTAAAGCAGTGGGATTATCAGTGCTACTCTTCAAACTTAGTAGCCTGCAAAGGAAATTGAAGTAAAGCTGAATTTCCTTCTCCCAAGCCAATGCCTTGTAGTTGGCTCAGTGTTTCTCAGCCTTGGCTGCACATTTTAACCACCTGGGGAGGTTTTAAAACTCCCACCCCAGACCAATTAAACCAGAATCTCTTTGAGTGGGATTCAGGAGAGCAGAACTGCTCAGCTGACTGCCATGTTCAACCGTAGCTGAGAACCACTGAGTTTACTGATCTCTTTCCAGCCCAATCAGATGGTGCCAAGAAGCCTGTTGGATCTTTCTTTCCCTCACCCCAGTGTATTGGCTTTGTCACCTTATTCCAGTGGTCGTCAGTCTTCCTTGTTTGTGTCACACTTTTGAACCCAGAGAACATGCTTGAAGTGATTCAAAGACAAATTAACACTGATGAGCTGGCAATTGGCACAGCACAACTGGCACCAGCTTATTTTTATATAACCTACAAGTGCCTTTATAATTTTCTATTGTCACGTGCTATTGAATGATATGCCATCTCCTACAAGGCTGGAATACTTTGACCATCCAAGGTCTGTTGTATATACTGAAGGCAAAGTTCTTACTTGCTCTACTAAATGAACACTCACTCCCTCTTTGGCATCAACTTGACATTATGCTGTCCTTTTAAAATTTTTTTTTTAGTTATACATGGACACACAATATCTTTATTTTATTTATTCATTTTTTTTACATGGTGCTGAGGATCGAATCCAGTGCCTCACATGTGCAAGGCAAGCGCTCAGCCACTGAGCCAGAACCCCAGCCCCCCTTTTTTTCTTTAACCTATTTCTCTCAAGTTCTACTCATGATATAGAACAATATTTATAGACACCAATTTGTGATATACTTCTGGGTTAACAGAGCAGATAGCCAGAGTAGGTATAGTTTGAACCATCTTTTTTAAAAATAAATATCTTTATAAAAATGTTCACAAAAGAATATGTAACTAGTCAAGATCTTCATGGTAAAATTGTGTATGAAATGTAGTATATTTGCATTTTGTAATTTTCTACCAAAAATATGAATTGCTGTTAAACAGTCTCCAAGATAACCCTCAGTGATGTCCACCTATTGTATTCATGCCCTGGGACCATTCCCTCCTCTTGACTCTGAGCTGGTTTTAATATCTTGATTCTAGAGAAGAGAGTACAGAAGAGTTGGTGGGGTTTCACTTATGAAACTATGATGTAAAAACTGCTTTGAGGGATGCCCACCTCCATGCTATAGAGGTCTCCAAGACAAGGAATTCTGGGTACCTCTGGCCAACAACTGGAAAAAACTGAGGTCCTCAGCACAGTAGCCCATGAGGAAATGAATCTTGCCAAGAACCACAAGTGAACATGCTAGTAGACCCTTCCCCAGATGAGCCTTTGGATGCGACCACAGCCTCTGCTGATTCTTGGTTTCCATCTTGTGAGACTTCTGGAGCCACAGACATCTAGCCAAACTGTGCCTTATTCCTGACCTGCAAAAACAGAGGTAATAATTGTTTGTTTCAAGTTGCTTAGTTTGGGTTTAATTTGCTGCTTAGCAATAGAAAATAATCCTTGTATGTAATGATACTTTAAAAACTACATTTAAATAAATCCTAGAGATGAGTTTACCAACAAACTTATGCATTCACTCTTTCACTTTAATTCCTGCTTCCCTCCCCAGTCTTTTCCCCTTAACATTGACCAAACTAGTCAGATCCAAACACCTGGATTCTGGCCCTTGATTAACCAGAGAATCCCCTGCCTCTCCAGGCCTCAGTTTCTTCCTCTTTATGAAAGGAGAGTAGACATAACCACCAGGTCTTTGCTCAGCCCCTCCTAACACCCATCCCCTCACCCATGGGCTGACCACTGCCTGGGCCTCTCAGAGATCAGGTTTTCACTGTGTCTCCCTCTATGTGTTTTCCTACTTTTCTTTCCTCCTTGCTTTTTATATAGCAACTCCAAGACTAAGATATTAACATTTGGGGGAAATTAAATAAAACTAATCTGAGGTAGCCCTGAGGAAGAATATAAAAGGAATTCAAAAGCCACAGTTGGACTTGATATCAGATTTAGGGAGCCTCAGTCATTGGTCCATCCCCTTCAGCTGCTGCAAAGGTAGAAAAAGGAATTTCTGAAAATACAGCTGTAACTAAACCACCACAATGTGCATAAAGCCTCGTCTCAAAGTTCGGGATCTGAAGAAATGTGTGTCTGTAGCTTGGCCTTTGGGAAAAGTGTATCCCTGCTTCTGAAAGAGAGGCTGAGATGAGCTTCTAAACCTCTACAGATTTCCTGTATTCTGTTTTTTAGGGCCTCTGCCAACCACCCAGGCATAATGAGAAATTGAAATGATTCTCTAGGAGTCCAAACCCACTAAATGTGCTGGGAATGTGCCTCTATAGACATTAATGGAGTTAGGCACACAAGGGAAAGAGGATCAAATGAATACCTCCAACTTCCATTCTGTAACCCTAGAAAGGCAAAAACATAGGACTTTTTGGGTTCTCTGGTGATCCAGAACTCACCTACTTTTGTTTCTAGTGTGGCTCATTGCATAAGCCCAAGGCAATCCCACTACAAGCCTGATAGACTATATTGTGGGGGATATTGAGCACTAAGTGTTCACCAGAACTGAAATCTAAGTGACTCAAGTGGTTTTAGGATTATGGTCCTTGCAGCAAACAGTTCATAGTCCAGGCCTACTTTTGTTGGAGCTCCCCTTTGATGCTATAATGAATGCTGCCAAAGTCATTTTGTTAGTTTCTTGCTCTTCCTTTGATAAGAGTCCTTTATCTATTTGCAAGATTCTTACCTTATAGCAGGTTGCAACAACAATAATAGAAGAGTAATGTTAACAGCTGGGGACTGTTATCATACCTGTAGGAAGGCATTATTAAACCCATATTAAACTCATTAAGATGACTTAATACTCATCTCCAAGGACATGAACAATAAATGGCAGGCCTGGGTTCAAGCATAGGTCTCTGTGGCTTCTAGCTGACCTTGCAGTGTACTCTAGACTGCACTGTTTTAGGTACTTTCACAGATCCACAGATGGGCCTCACCCACATCTTCTATCTTGGAAATCCCCTTCCACTGTGAGAGATGGATGGTCAAGTTCAGTGATTACCAACCAGGCTGAACATCGGAACCACAGGAACATGAGAACCACCAGGTTTCCCCTTCCTCCTGAGACTTTCAGATTCAGGGGGCTGGGATGGGCCACAAATCTGAATCTGAATCAAGGTCCTTGATGATTCTGAAACAGAAAAATTACACACTGGTATTTTGTAACCACCAAACTGAATGACCCTAATATTCCCTTACAGAACCAAGACTCCATGGAGGAAGATGCTTGGGGAAGTGTTTAGTCATTTGTCTCCTCTCTGACCTCATAGTTTGATGTCTCCTTGGGATCAGCTACACCCACCCAGACCCAGGCTGGGAAATCATAGCCACAATGAACTGATGCAGTTCTGGGCCACCCGCCGCCCCCACCGTCCAGTCTCTGCTTGGACTCTCATCTTCACTACCTTACTTTGGAATCTGGTTTCCTGTTCCTATCATGTCATCCTTCCAGGTCTGTATTTTCTAAAATAAAAGTCATATACACAAACACAAATCTCCAGAGTTACACAAAGATTATTAATAAATGTTTTCTTCCCACCGTATCAGCCAGCACTCAGGCCTCATCCTCAAAAGGATCCCAGACATGTTTCAGAAAAAGAAATATAAATGATAGCTCACTATTTATTCCATTTTGATTTTTACTTATTTTGTGGGAAAGATATCTTAAAAATTGTCCCAAATCAGTGCATAAAAAAGTTCTACAGCTGATTCTCCAGTTGCATGAGTCTGCCATAATTTATTTCAGCCATCTCCTGTGATGAAATATTCAGGGTATTTTCCACCCTTGGCTACGACTGACAACAACACAGTGAGTGTTCCTCTATATATGTCATATCCCACATGTATGAGGATATCTGTGGAATAAAATTCACAGAAGTGGAATGGTAGGTCAACAGGTATTTTATGCTTCTTAACTCTGATTTGCTGTCCTCTCTGAGTCAAGTTTATAATCCCTGGCAACCTGGGAAACAGCACAGATCTCTGTATACTTATGTCCCAAATCTCTAACCTGGTTTTCTAATTTCCTGGGACCAGATGCTCCAGGAACATTTTAATGGGTCTCACCAGTCCATTCACCTTCACCTACCCAATAAACTCCCTACCGGGCACCATCTCAACCTCTGAGACTTAGACTTCTGCAATTGAAGAGAGCAAAAAACTTTTTTTTTTCCCTCTATACAGTCTTGTTTTCTAGATCTTGGGATAACCTTCTTTGCCTAGATTTACATTTCTTGAGCATCTTTTTCAACACTGACTTACTTTTAGTGGTCATCTCTGTCCTTCGAGGCTCTTTTTCTACTTCAATTGAATCCAACTCTTCACCTCTCTGAGCTGGCCCACCATACTGAAGCTCAAGACCTAGCACAATTTGTATGATATGGACCATCTCCAGATAAAACCACCATGTAGGTTACACTTATCTTAGAGTCTTTCTACCCACTTTTATCTAAGCCATTTCTTGCCCTCAAAATGCTCTCTGGCTCCCCAAAGTTTCTTCTGGGCACTTGGCCTGGATTCTCTTTTATTTAACAGTGTTCTGCTTCCCAGATTTCAGGCAGGTACGTATCTGTCTTGCCTTCTGTCTCCCAAGGGTCCTATTAAACTCATCCTCACTGGCAATAATGCCATCAATGTAACAATGATCCTAGAGACATTTTGTCTTGGTATAGAAATTACAGAGATATTTTTGCCAAAAGAATGATACTTTAGGGATGGAAGTTCCCATTCAAGGTGAATCAGGAGTGAGATATTTAAGGAAAAAAGGGTGGCTCTTGCAGACCTTAAGTTTCCTCATACTATGCTTCTAACAGTGATGTTGAAGCCAACTAAGATAATGGATAAGAAAGTGCTTTACAACCAGGAAAGTCTTGTTCAGGTACAAGGTATTGCTTTTCTTCCACAGAGTCCAAATCACTAAGCTACCAAGACTGCCAACATCTTGCAGGTCAGACAGTTGGCAAAAAGGAAGGAAGACAAAATTTTTCTAAGTGTCTCTAGAACACATTAATAGAAACAGTAAACCAATGACGCTCTCAAGGTCACATCTTCAAGGTCATTTTTTTCACTTTGTCTCAAAATTAACTTCAATTTCTTGGATTTGTACAGTAGAAAATTCTCTTGTTACAGATAGATATTTGACTTGAATTTTATTTTATAAATTCTGGACATGGGGAGGAGTTTTCTGCATCCTATCAGTTCTCCCTAATTTTTGAGGAAACCTTTCTTGTATCTGATATTCACACTGTATCTTTCAATTTGTTGTGGAATCCTGAGAGTCATAAGAAGCCTTTTGCAGCAGCCAAGAAGGGAGGTAATAGTTTCCCTTCTTGCTGACATGGGATTCCTGCAGGATTCTAGGCCAGAGCTTCCTTCCTGAATTGTACAACCAGGATGTCTTGGATGTAATTCTTTCTTCATTCCTCTATTGTTAATCCCACTTTTATTCTGATATATACATGTTTATTATTATTGGTGAGGTCATTGAATCCTGAATAGACTCAGGGGAATAAGTATTTTGTCCTAAATCAGAATATTATTGAATGAAAATAAAAATAAATACTTTTATTCTGTAACAGCTTTGTTTTAGTTCTCCCCAACTCAAAAGAAAATAAAATTCTAAGTTCCCCAAACTTATTCCTTTTCTGCTTTGTCCTTTATAGCAAGTGTATGAAAAAGACATTTTAGGGAAACCAAAATACTGAGAAGTGAAAAAAAGTGTTTCTCAAGGTCACATGGTTAGTAAGTAGCCTGACCAGGATCCAGGAACAATGAAAAGCCAGTGTCCTGAGAACTTAGTGTTGAAACTAAGGGCAACACTAGGCCAGCCTGTGTGGTGTTTTGGTTTAGATATTAAGTGTCCCCAAAAGCTCATGTTTGAGATAATGCAATAAACTTTAGAGGTAAAATGATTGGATTAGGAGAGCCTTAACATAATCAGTGAACTAATTACCCTGATAGGGATTAACAGGGTGGTAACTGTAGGCTGGTAGGGTGTGGCTAGAGGAGGTGGGTCATTGGGGGTGTGCATTTTGGGTTTATATTTTGTCAGAGAAAAGCAGACTCTCTCTCCCCGACCCCCTTCCTCGTTTCATGTCCCCAGCTGCTTTCCTCTGGCACACACTTCTGCCATGATGTTCTTCTTTACTTCAAGCCCTAAGGAATGGAGTCAGCTGTCTATGGATTAAGAGTTCTGAAACCATGAGCCCCCAAGTTAACTTTTCCTTCTCTAATTATTCTTGTCAGGTCTTTTGGTAAAGGCAGTGAAAAACAAGTTGACTAAAACAGAAATTGGAACTAAGAGGTGGGGTCATTGCTGTAACTGACCTGAGCATGTGGTTCAGAAGCTTTTGGAGATTTTTGGAATTTGTGGGAGGAATTTTGGAATGTTTAGCAATGAAAGCTGGAAAAGCTTTAGACTGTAGTAAGTGGACCTTAATGGGTAATTCTGGTGGGAGCTCAGAAGACCAGAATGTCAATGGGACTATGGACAGTAAATACAAGGCTCATGAGGTTTCAGAGGGGAAGGATGATTCTATTGGAAATTGGACTAATGGTCATTCATGTTATATCCTGTCTAATAAGTTGTCTGCATTTTTTTCCTTGTGTCTTGAGACTTTCTGTGAGGCTGAATTTAAAGGCAATGGACTTCTTAATCTGGTGAAAAAAAATTTCTAGGTAGCATAGTATTCGGGCAGTGGCATGGATATTTCTGGCAGCTTTGAGCCAAGTTTATTGTGATAATCAGGAACAAAAAGCAAAACAGAAAAAGACTTCTAAAACTTACAGTTTGGTCAGAAAATTATAAGTAAAACTGGGTCTAAGGAAGGTGTAGTTGTTAAAGATCATACAGCCACTAAAGAGACACTACTAACTACTTTGCCCAGAAACAATAGGAAGGATGGCTTTAGGACATCTCAGCTATTGGCAAGATCACACCCATTTCAGGCTCAAGGGTGAAAAAGTAAAACTTCCCTTGGGAATTCACTGGGACACTCTGCTTGCACAGGGGGGCTACTGCAGCCATGGTTCCTACAGGCTTGGCTACTGCTCAATATGGCAGCAGACCTTAGTGGCAACCACAAAGTGCTGGATCCACAGGAGTGCAGGACACTGGAGTTAGGGGGTCATAGAGGCTTTCCCTGAAATTCCAAAGGAAGGCCTTGGAGACCAAGCAAAGTGCAGCAGGGTTGGAGTCCTTGTTGAGAGGGTAATGGGTGGAGAATTGAGAAGAAAGCCAAAGCTGCGGTGGGGACCCCTGACAATAAGAAATGCCAGTAATGTGGGACTTCTGCCAAGGAAAACTGCAGGAATCAAGCACAGATAAGCCAAGAGAGAGACCATATGGACTGCAACCAGCAAAGCTACAGGGGTGGAGCTACAGAAGCCCTTTGCAGAGAACATCAGGATGCCCTGTGCCCTAGATGCTAGATGTGAGTCTACAGAACTTGTTTATTCAGCTCTATTTTGGTCTTGTGTTGGTCCCATCCCTTCTTTCTATGCCCCTGTTTCTAACTTTTGGAATGTAAATGTTTACTCTGTACCTTTATTTATATATTTGATACACTTAACTTGCTTTTGACTTTTACAGGAGCTCATGTTGAGAGCTTGTCTTGAATCTCAGAGGAGACCTTGAACTTGTGCTTTTGGGAAATCCTGGAACTACTGAGACTATGGGAACTCTTGGAAATGAACTAAATGTATTTTGCAATATGTTTTTTTGGGAGCCAGGGGCAGAATGTTATGATTTAGATATTGGGTGTCCCCAAAAGCATGTGTGTGAGACAATGCAAGAAAGTTTAGAGGTGAAAAGATTGGGTTATGAGAAAACCTCAACCTAACCAGTGCATTAATCCCCCAGTAGGGATTAACTGGGTGGTAACTGCAGGTAGGTAGGGTGTGGCTGGTCATTAGTGGTGTGGCTTTGGGGTTTATATGTTTTCATAGAGAAGAGAGCTCTCTATGCTTTCCAGTGCCATGTCACCAGCTGCTTTCCTCTGCCACACTCTTCTTCCATAATGTTCTGCCTCACCTTTGAGCCCCAGGGAATGGAATCAGCTTTGTATGGACTAAGACCTCTGAAACTGTGAGCCCCCAAATAAACTTTTCCTCTTCTAGTTGTTCTTGTCAGGTTTTGGGGGACAGCAGCAAAAAAAAAAAAAGATGACTAATACATGTGGTACGGGGTATACCCTGCTCATTGTGAGAAAATGGTTTTGAGGATTATTCCATTTCAATATAGGGTTTTGCAAATGAGTGGTTGGTAGTGTGGGTGTGCCATAACTTATTTTTACCAACTGGGAGAATTTGATAATAATACCAAGACCACAGTATTGTCATATACAGCTATAATTTTCCATGTATGTATGAGTAAACAATTAATAGTCAAATACATCTTTATGTAACCACAAATCAATCTATGTGTAAGGCTGTCTATTCATTTAATATATGCTCACATAAGTACTAAATAATTTCTTATTTGTTTTTCATGTATAGTGTTCTATTTAGTTTTTTAAAATGAAATTTTTGCTCTTTCATAGTCTCAGATTAAGAATTTGTTCAAGTTTTGTATAGTTCTCTGTCAATTGCTTTGATATCAAAATCTGGTCAAAATCTTTAAACTCACTTCTGTGTGTGTGTGTGTGTGTGTGTGTGTGTGTAAACTTTTTGGCAGATAGGTTTTGGTCCTCACATTTATTAGGCTCCCCTTTCCCACCATCTCTCTAAAACAGGAACCTCATCATTTGGAGGCAGCTATAGGTGTCATATGGTATTTTCTGTATTTATCCACTATTTTTTTCAAACACAGTAATCCAGTTTTGAGAGGAGAAAATTGAATTCCCATTTGGACATGAGAAGTTGAAGACATCTGTTATACAACCAAGATGAGATTCACAGAGATATCTTCTGCTCCTGTTTTCCTTTTCCAAACTGGGATTCTTTAGTTCTATCTTCAGATGACATGATTATCAAACTACTTATCATCTTGTGCTCTTGCTTTAAGAGGCACTCCAGTTTTTCAAGGATTTTCTTGAATGTGGCACCCATAGTTTAATATATTATATCAGATAATTATACTGGACATGTTTACTCTAGAGCTTGGAAACTGAAGCAGATATCATCAGTGCCCAGCCAACAGTTCCTTTGAATCTTACCATTTTGGTATCTTCAAGACTCACTTCTATCTGTGAGCACCTATGTCTTGCCTGAGGTCTTTCTCTGCTACTGGAGCCCACTTTGTGCACAGTCAGAGGTGCCAAGAACCAATACTCCCCAGAAGAACCTTCAACCAACAATGAAGGTAAGTTGGAATATAAATGCCACAGCCCTCTCCCTCTCAGCTGGGATAACCCTAAGATTTATGTCCCCCACCTTTCTCTAAGTTCCCCAGGGGCATCATGCTTCTGCTCTATCATGGTCACTGGCTTGACAATGGTTGTTGTTACAGTTGTTGGATCCTTTGCTGTCTCACTTCCCCTATTCAGTATAGGAGGAGGCTTCTCCCCAGGGAATTACTTGTTCTAGAATTCTTACCTTCAGTTCTGCTTCTGAGAGTACACAAACTAAAACACTCCATTAGCTTTGTTAGGGTTTGTATTATGCTATTTGTTTTCCTGATCTTATGATCATAAAAATCCCAGCCATTTTTTCATGTCAACCACTACCAAGTCATATTTCCCCAATGCTGTGCCTTTGCTATTGATTTTTTTGTAACCCTGAGCTCAGATTTTATGTTTATTCCTGTTATACTCTTGGCCTATTTCCATATTCCAACCTAACAGAATAACTTTGAATATTGATTTGTTCTTTTGCTGTGTTATCTATCCCTCCCAGACATGAGTCATATTTGGAAATCTGATAAGTATGTCTTCTGTACCTTCATTCACTTCTTTTAGAAAAATGTTGAACAAGGTACAATTAGGAACAGAGCTAAACTTAACTCCCCCCTCGGTTCTCTAATTGAGATTCCTTCAATAAGAATCCTCATTGTTAGTGATGCAAACTATCTGCAGGAATTCAAGCCAGATTTTACAAATGTGTCCAAAAGAATATCAGGCAAGATCAGTCCAGTGGCTTTGCTAGATGGAGAATGATCTAGATTAGGTCATGCTTTTGGTACACAAGTCAGAAATGAAATGTGGTTAGTTTGGTTTATTTTTACCAATTTCATGTTACCCATGAAGAATTATGTGATTCATTTCTATAAACTCCCAATCTTTCTTCTAAAAATCTATTATTTTTTTTAGGGTTAGGGTTGTGGCTCAGTGGTAGAGTGCTTGCCTAGCATGTGTGAGGCACTGGGTTTGATCCTCAGCACCACATAAAAATAAACAAAATAAAGGTCCATTGACAACTAAAAAATATTTTTAAAAAATCTGTTCCAGAATTTTACCATGGAGCTATGCATGCATGGTGGCAGGGTATGATCCAGAATCTAATCTATCTTTTTATTTGAGAATAAGTACTTCCCAATACCTATTTTCATATCCTCATTCCTCACTTGCTTAGCAAAGCAGTACTTACTGCTACTTAGATTGCATTTAAGGGCGTAGGGGTGCAATTTTTGTAGAGACATTAGCCTGTGTCACTTGAGACATGCTTTCTGTTGTCCTTCACAACCTCCTCAGTTGAGCTCCCCGCAACCACTGGGAAGGCTGATTCTTTTTACAGAACCCAGATGCCCAGTAATCCCTCATACATCTTCTCAAGCCTGGGCCTTCCCTCCCTCCCCCATTTATTTTATACCAAACATTGAGTTTGAAGCTTTTGCTATTCTCTTTAGCTCTTGGGAAGGCAGATTCCCTCTGCCCAGTCCTCTGCACCCCACTGGGCAGCCTGCTCCTCTGCTGCAGGACTCTGACACTCACACTCTGCCCTGGGCTTTCTGAGAAGTCCCAAGGGTCTGGTGATTGTTCTGTCCTGTTCGCCTCTCTTCATTTTCACAGGATTCCTTCACATTCAAGAGTCCCATTGATTTTGCCCTCTTCTATTTCTTTTAAGGAATACCTACCTTTATAATCTTTTACTCAAACCCAATTTTCCTCTGAGGTGCTCGGGGTAAAGTGGGTCTCCTGTCTTGATCTTTCTCATCCACCACCAGTTTTCCTCCCAGATAGCCCATAGTTCTGCCAGAACTGTAAGCAGACTGCTTCTGTAGACCGAAACTACCCCGAGAGTATGGCTCAGCCCTTGGTCATGTTTGTGCCTAACACACAACCTGATCCACCTGGGCCCATCTGTGCCTCTTGAGGACAAGGTGAATAACAGTGTGCATTCCTTCTTTCACCCAGGAGTGGGGCTTCTTGCCATGAACTGTCTAGAATGGGCTTGGTGAAGAACAAGGCTGGAGATGCTGCTGGGGGTTGAGGGGTAAGAATTTGTATTCCTGCTCCAGTTGCCTCATTTCCCATCAGCTTAGTTTTCCTTCTCAGGAAGCCTTGGGAATCAAGCTGGCAAGGATGTCTGCTGTCAGTCTGCTTTCTTCTGAGTAACTCAGGAAGATGCAGCCAATCTGGGACCTTCAGAGAATATCCACAGCCCAGGGAGCTCTGCTCTGCTGAATGAGGCTCTAACAGACACCTGCACTGCCAGGGTCAGTGGGGAATGGAACTGAGGAGTGGGGGAGGGGAAGAGGATGGGGGTAGGGGGTGGGGGGAGGGAGGGAAGGAGGAACCAGCCAAGATTCCTGACTCCACTCCCAAATCCCTTTGCAAAGCCATTATCAAAATTGATTTTAATAAGTGAAAGATTTACCTGGGTCGAACATTGTTTTTAACTGGCAGCAATTAATTAATTAACCATCACTAGCCTGGACATCATAATGGGATGATATTTTGATGCTAACACATTATTGAAAAGGACAAGCCATTTTTTTTTCAAGTAATCAATTAATCAGCCCCAAATGAAGATTCAGACCGCTGCCTGAGCTCACAGGCACTCAGAGCTTCCCTTGATAGGACTCTAAATCCTTGCTTTTATGTTGCTGTGCCTTGTTAAGCAGTTTGAGTCAAGTCAGTCAATGTTAACTCAGTATTTTTTTAAGAAAATTACAATAGTTAACTTTAAGAAATCTCTGAAACATCTTCTTCATAATTAATAAATGAAAAATGTTCCTGCAACTAATCAATAAAGTTGTTAGAGAGAATTGATCGGATGGGGAATTCTTTTTGTGGGTACAATTTTTCACCTATTCAGAACAAAAGACTCCCCAGAGGGCTGTCAACATGATAGACATTTAGGAGTCTGACCCAAAAGGAAAAAAAAAATAGGAAGACGATTAATTAAAATCTCTGAGAGTGACATCTTCCGTTCCTTGGGCAGATACTGGGTTAGGTGTGCAAGTGGCTGATAGGAAACTTGAGAGGTTAGGACAGTCAGGTTCCTGGGTCTTCCTCCCTCTGAGGCTGTGCCCTGGACAGACTAAAGTCCTGTCCTCTTTGGAAGTTAAAAACAGGACTAACCTGTAGTGACCTGTTGTTTGAGTTTGTCAACAGAGCTCATTTCTGTTGGTGGAGTGCATAAGGTACAGATAATTTTGCTATCTAAAGGATTCAGCATGTTTAGCAGCAAAGAACTCTGAATGCTCCACCAGGTCCCAAACCTGATGGTTCTTCAGAATTGTTTGCACAGATTCTTGGACTCATGTACCTCTACTGAATCAGAATTTGGTGAGCCCAGGCCTGGGAATCCTTGTTTTTTAACAAAGAGATTTGACTCTAGTTCCCAGCAATGTTTAGATGCTACTGAATTTATCCATTTCCTGATATTTTGGTATAAATGTGGCAAAAGATGATGTGTATCGTGGCCCCTCCCTGTATCTTTTGTTAGACAAGTTGTGAGACATACTATTTATGGAGCCTTTATCATTTGCCGGGCATCCTACTGAGTACCTAATGTGTGTTGTTAGTCATTTAATCTCCACAGCAATCCTATGTGATGGGCAACATGATCATCATTACCTTACAGAGACTAAGAAAAATGAAGTCATTTGCTGAAGGTTACACACCCAATGAGAGGCCTCAGGTTTTGAACCAGACTTGCCTTGTTCTGAGGAATAGGCTTTTACCACTATGACACACTGCCCTAGGCAAGCAATGGGCATCCAGGAGGATACAGGGAACAGCCATGGGCTGGCAGCTCTGAATATGCAGATTTTGAATAAAAGAGTTTTAAGGAAAGTGGCCTCCTACTTCCAGATACATGGGGCTTTAGCTCATATGACTGAGTGGATTAACATTATATGTTGTCCTTCTTTGTAGAATGCTTGCTTACAGTCTCTTTGAAATGTGGTACAGAGGTTGATAAAAAGAAGGGCTATAATTATCTCAAAGCCTTTTTGGCTGGTGAGTTTTCTCTTTTATTAGAGTAATTAAAATTTAATTAACTGATGACCATATAATATTTTTGGACTACTATGGCACATGCTAAAAATGCAGGTTATAGGACCTAACCCAGATCCATTAAAATAGCCAGGTGATGTGCATTTTCAAAGCTTCCAAGGTCAAGTTTGAGAATCATGAATATAGGACTTTCCTTAGTGGGAATCTCCCATTCCCAAAGATATGCTGATTGAATTGGAAGTATATCAGGGAAGATTCTAGTCATCTCTTGCTGTGTAACAAATCACCCCAAAACAGTCACTTAAGACCACCACATGTCTAAATACAAACATGATTCAACTCACCAATCTTCCATCAGAGGAGAGCTTACATGGAAGGCCTATCTTTGCTCCAGGGAATACCAGTTGTGTCCTGGGTGGAGTGGAGCTAAAGGATCCACTTCCAAGATGGCTGGTGATCAATACTAGATGTTGTCAGGGAGATGAGTGAGGCCTGACTGCCAGAGACCTCCATTCCTATGCTTGTGGAATTATCCGTGGGCTGCTTGGGCTTCCTCAAGCCTTGTGGCTGGTTCCAAGAGTATAAGTTCCAAAAGATACAAAATGGTAGCTGCCATTATTTTACAGCCCTACACTGGGTAACTGCTATTGTGTTGATTCTGACACATTCTATTGGTCAATCACAGAACCCAGGTTCAAAGAAAGAAGACAAGGACCCATTCTCAATGGTCTTAAGAACTTGGGGACCATCTTTTAACAGCACCACAAAGAGAATGCCTGTCTTAGGCTGCTCTGCAACAATTTGTGTCATCGTGAAGAAACACCATTACCTTGCTAGTCTTGAGTTTTTTCAAACAAGATGGGGAAGTTGAGTCTCATTGTTATCTAAAGATCTCTGATCCTGTGTCCACACATCACCAGTCAGAGAAACAGGGCATTTGAGTTCAGGGAAACTCCTCTGTGACTTTTGTCTTTGTTCCTTAATGGTTAATATTGTATTGAGATTCCTTCACACATATTTGAAATCCATGTCCTTGTGGGGCTTATTTAGCTCTATGGCAGTTTTAGGTCTATTTTATAAATCCCCCTGAGTTCCAAAGAGGCTGCAGAGCTTAACTTAACTATTGGGATGCAGGCTTAGTTATATTGCCATCCCCTCCCTCAGGCTGGCCAGCCCAAGGACCAGACATAATCATGCAACAGCCTGTTCAGAATCTAAAGGTCATACTTCAGAAGAATGTGGAGGCGGGGGAATAGTGACTTTGGTGTTACTTAAGTCTGTTTTCTAAGATCTGCCCAAGAGAGTATCAAATATCTCCATGTTAAGGAAGAGAGGGGGGAGAAGGGATGGAGGGGTTTGGCTGCTACATCTTATTCCTTCATTACAGCAGATGAGACAGATGCTGCCGCTTCTGTTTTGCAATGCTAGAGGGGTCAGGGAGATGAGGCCACCGTCTGGAACACAAGATGAGGGACTCTTGCCAACACCTCATGTCGGTGAGTGAGGTGAGACGGGAAAATGAAACACAACCATCTACTTACGCACCAAGAATGAGTGGATCCCTAAATCTGCATGGGGGACTCTGTGCAGAACTGTGATATACACATTGAGTTATTTTCATTTTTGCTGATGGCTGTTACAGGCACCTGCTCAAAGAGGGGTGGCCAGAGGAGAGAGGAAGAGCAAACAATGGAGAAGTATCCACCTCATTTATTGAGGGATTTCTAAGAGCACTAGGGGAATCACAGACCAGCCACAGACATCTCAGAAAGGGGATGTGACCAAAACAAATAGATTTTTAATATTCCCCTTTAATTCTCATTTTAATATATGATTGTGTCATTTACAGGTTCATCTTTCTTTATATAATAGATGAGTCCCAAAATTACTATGTAGGAATATTTTTCTGAATAGATTTTATTTAAGATGTGCAATGAAAAAGTGCTTATTTAAAGAATCCTTGAGATAAATTATATTTCTAATGATCTGGATTGCCAATGTTTATCTTCTTCCTCCAGGTTTTTATCTACAAAAACATCAGGATAATCTCTAATATAATTTTCAGTTAAAATGTTCTGTAATCCTTGGAACTTATAAAACGTAAGACCCCAAATCCAATTAACCAAAGAGACCCCATTTCTGGGTTTGAAAAGTCCTGTTTCTGCTGTGGTCATACAAAGTTCCTATTAAGGACAGCACTGCACACATTTCAAACAGCAATATAAAGGTTATTCAAGCAGTGAGGAAGTTGGGATGCTATTACCAAAAGGAAAAGGAATGTCAGGTGGGCAAAACATACAATCTTTGCCCAACAGAAATATATATACCTTGCACTAGTTTGTGAAGACTGCCATTAACAAACCACTACTGCACTCTCTGAATTCTGGAGAAGTCCCAAATCAAGGTGCTGGCAGGGCTATATTGTCTTTGAAAGCTCTAGGGGAGAACCCCCTCCTTGCCTCTTGCAACTTTTGGTGGCTCCTGGCACCTTGCTTGTGGCAGCATTATTACAAGCTCCTCCTCTGTTTTCACAAAGACTTCTAGCCTGTGCATTATCTCAGTGTCCTCTTCTAAGGACACCAGTCACTGAACTTAAGATTATCTTAAATTCTTATTATCTTATTTCTTCTTGAGATCCTGAACTAATTCCACCTGCAAAGACCTCATCTCCAGATAAGATCACATTCTGAGGTTCTAGTTGGACATGAATTTGGGAAGGGAGGACCCTATTCAATCCACTATATCACACACTCACACACACACACACACACACACACACGCTTCTTTTGGGAGACTTGTGGTATCACTCAATCTACCTACATGTCATGGAAAGGAGCATGGGCAAACTAAGAGGCCTAGACAAGGATTTCTCAATCTCAACATTTTGGGCTGGATCATTCTTTGTTCTGGGAACTGTTCTCTGCCTTGCAGGATATTTAGCAGCATCATTAGACACCCCAATCATGACAATTAGAATGTGTCCAGACATTGGCAAATGACCACTGGGCAGAGGGGGCAGAGACTGTCCCCAGCTAGGAACCATTAGCCTATGTCAAACCCAAGGAATTGCGGAGACACATAGAGTCATTTCTGGTGATGCAGCAATCTTGGGTACTTATGTGGAGAGTTCCCATAAGCACACATGTATGAGTGTTCTCATCACAGTTTTTTTGAAACAGTTGGCAATTGAGGTCCACGCATGCCCTTCATAGCAGGAAATTAATAAAGACAATGTGGTCTTAGAGTCACCTTTTATCCCACAAGTTTCTTTTCAGACATCATAGGCCCCTCTACCAATTAGCCATGTCACTAGGCCAAGACTTCAAAGTGCCTCAAAGCTTCACTTTGGTGTCTTGAAGCACAGATTCCAAAGGCAGCTTCACTCAGCCCTCTCCTCAAGACTCACACCCTTCTATTTCTCACAAGCCCCTTTTTAAGGAAGAAAACATGTTCCACCCATCTCTGTTTCCCTCCAAGACCCAATTCAGTGCCTTTCACTCAAACAGCATTCAATACATGCTAAATTTATTAAATGTATAATACTATTATCTGGAATATTTCTGTTAATTCTACATAAGATATATTGAGATCACTTGAGATCAAAATAAATGTTTGATTCTTATGAAAATAATCTATATTTAGAAAGCAAATATAATTTCACTTGGTTGCCCTGCATAAATAGGAAATCTGATTATTCTTTGATCTTACTTTTCCTTTTTAAAATTTAATTCACAGAGAGATGACCAATTATGAATGACCCCACAGCTTAATAATATATCTGTTAATGTTCTAGAAAAAAAACAATGAATTAAATTTAGTATTAACGGGGTTTGAATTGATTTGAGGAACCAAAGCAAATAGATATCATATGCTGTTGTGATCTAGTTCTATATATTTCTATTGCAGATTGACTTAAGGCTTGGAAATAAAGGAGAACCCTGTTCTTGAGTCTTCAGAATTCATTTCTCTTGGATTATTTAATGGTACTATACACTTGGTTATGTTTAACAAAAAACAAGCACAACAGCCAATGTCAAGTATGGTTGGTGCCATACTCATTCATACTCAAATTCATTCATCATTTATCCATTCATTTGTCTATTCACCCACTGAACAAACACCCACAGTCACCTCCTGTATCAGATATTGTTCTAAGTCTCATGGATTTGGGGATAGACTAGACATAGTACCTGAGCTTCTAGGAGGTAAAAGAGGGGTAGGTATGTAAACAAACAAGGTTATACACCTTGGGGGAAGTGGGTGTATAGAGAACAACAGGATGCGAGCTGGGCAGGAAAGTCCTCGGGAGAGAAAGTGACCTTTCCACTAGCAAAGAATGACTTGAAGAACATCCAGCAAGGTATCCAGTGGGCAAGTGGATGTCTAGATTTGGAAAATAGAACAGTAATCTGCCCTGGAGATACCAGCCTGGTGGTCATTATCTTTGAGCAGGTGTGTGATGCTGGGTGAATGGCTAAGATCCCCCTGATCTTAGACACCATGGGTAGGCTGAGAAGATGAGGGTGAATAAGAGCAGGTCAGCACCTCAGCCAAGGAAGGGGACCAGGTCAAGGCCTGTTGGAATTGAGGGCCAGTCCCCAAAGCTGTTACATCCAAAGAAACCTATTTAACATCCAAGAACACAGGCTCTGACTTGGATTTGAGTTCTCATACAAGCTGTGGGCTTGAACGGTTTCCTTAAACTGTCGGATTGAGTTTCTATAATCAAAGAATAAGAGTACAAATAGTGCATACCTCAGGGTTCCTTGTTGGAAGAATTAAATGAGCTGATGTTCACGAAGTACCATCCAGCACATAACAGCAATTACTGAGTAGTAGCTGTGGTTATCATAATATTATTAATGTGATAATAATATTTTAACCCTTTAATGACAAGGCTGTAACAAAAGCATTTGCTTATTCCAGAAATTCTCATTGAGCCCCATAATATACCAGGCATGGTTCTTCAGTGCTAATAGAAGAGAAAACAATGTCTGTGGCCAGACAGCACCCTGAGGTTAAGAACTCAGGAGAATCTGTGAATGAGGTTGGGGAAAAATGCATCCTGATCTTCACCAACCTAATTAAAATTAAACATTTTTCCCGTCCTTTCCTTCTATTACAAGTGTAGGCGACAAACCACACTTTGTACCTGTGGCTTTTCAATAGAAATAAAGATTTTTCCTATCACATTATAGTTATCACAAATATCTAGAAATATTTATTAAAAATAGCATTACTTCAGGGCCAGATGCAGTGGCACAACCTATAATCCCAACAACAAGGGTCTGAGGCTCCAGGAGAATGGCAAGTTGGAGGCCAGTCTGGGCAACTTAGCAAGACTCTGTATCAAAATTTAAAAATAGAGCTGTGTGCATTGGCACATGCCTATAAGCCCAGCAACTCAGGAGGCTGAGGCAGGAGGATTGCAAGTTCAAAGCCAGCTATAGCAACTTAGCAAGGTACCTAGCAACTTAGGGAGGCCCTGTCTCAAAATAAAAAATAAAATGGGCTGGGGATGTGGCTCAGTGGTTAAATGCCCCTGGGTTCAATTTCTAGTATATAAAAAAAATTTTTTTATACTAGATGGGGAGATGCCAAGTACCAAAGAAAAAAAGAAAGAAAAAGGAGCATTACTTCAAAATTAGCAAGTCAATAGTTCACTTTTAGATACTTTTACTTTATTTGTTAATGAAGAAAAGCAAATATCTGTCTCATAAATTTGTGAATTCTTTTGTATTTCAATAACCATATTTCAATCTAGTGTGTTTCCTTTGTAATATTACATGTTCGATAATATTACTACTGACAGTGCCGTGGATCACACAGAGGTTGAGAATAGCACGTGTGGCCTCAAGTCTGGGAGACACAGATGTGAAGAAATTAAACGACCAAAATGAAATGTGCCAAGTTAGTGCAGTGAAGACCAAGAGGCAGAGAAAAGACCAGAGGGTTGATTTAAACAGAGAAATCAGCGGATGCTATTGGAGCAGGTGACATCTGAACCCAGACCTGCAGGATGCTGGGCAGGGAGTCCCATGTGTGCTCCTGGGCATATGTGGGTGGGGAGAGGGTTCCCAGCTCAGGGAAAGCAGGCTCGGAGGCAAGAGGGTGCTTGGTCTAGGCCTGGGGTGGAGAGGAAGAGCTGAGGAGGCTGAGCGCAGCCAGGTCCGGGGGCATTGAGGCTGGAGAAACACGGTGGGCCTGGGTCTTGCACAGTGGACCAGCATCTGGCCAAATTCAAGGTCAAACTAGACACTCAGCCAATGAGGTGTTCAAAGAAAGGTGTCCACCTCCAGGCAGTTTTCCTGAGTTACTTGCACAGGGAAGAAGTTAGGTGGCAGCAGCTGGGTGACGGACCTGATTCAGAAGCAGAAATTTCCCACCTGCCCTTGACTCAGCCCGCAGGCTCCTGGCCAAGGAGAGGAGAAGGGACCATCCTCCAAAGCAAAACCAAGACTGAGCTGCTTCCCTGGGTGCTGCAAGGAACCGAGGACAGAGGCTCTTCTCTGATTTGTGATCTAATAAAATAATGGAGACTCCTCCCTCTCTTCCCCCACCACGTAATAACTCCACATTCCACCCCAGACTCCCAGCCACCAGAGCCAGCTAGTGACAAATCACACAGCAATGGGTGGCAGCAATTTGAAGAGCCACGGCCATAATTGATAGTTGTCAAGCCCTCATTGTGTGCCAAGCACTTTCCTGAGAGCTTGACTCATTCAATTATCACCAAAAATAAAAACAAAAACAAAACACTAAGGTAAGGGATATTATTATCCCCCTCAATAAATGGGGAAAGTGAGGCCCAGAAATTTTAAATAGCCTCAGGCCCTATTGTACAGGGTCGGTCAGCAGCTGAGCTGGAAGGGGCTCCAGAGCCCTCGTCTTAACCACCACATGACCATGCCCCGACACCCAGGAGACCCACACTCAAGGCCAGAGTGCCAGCTGCTACTTGGGAAAGACTCTGGTCGGACAACTTGGACTCCCTCCTGTCACACTCCCTCCTCTGCTTGGAGCCAGTGTGACAAGAGAGACCAGAATTACTAATGGGAAAAGGTGGCCAGAAATATAGCTCACTATTGGAAAGTGGCAGGTTTAAACAGGGCTTGCTAATAGGTTAGTTGACATCATGAGGGTTTCTGGGAAGGTTCTAGAATGCAGGCTCCTGCAAACCTGACAAAAATCCCCTCTCTTCCTCTCAGGAGCATGAGCAGTGGTTTTAATATGGCCACCACTCATGTCCCACTCCCAAAGAACTGCAGTGGTAAGAAATCAAGGGGGCTAGGACCGCTCTCCAGGAGCCTGTGGTCTGCCCCTCTGGGAGACACTGAGGCCATTCACTGGGGCACTGCATGGACAGGCGGGGTCTGTTGAGGCTGGTGTCATCATTAGCATCCATTAGATGGTGTCTTGCTAAGAGGGAACATGCCACTTATTCTCAGAAAGAAACACTTGACTTTTGGAACTAGAAGCTCTCTTCCAATATAGCTCTTCAAATGAGAACATCTGGATTCAAAAGAGATGAAAGGAATTGTTCAGGCTGATTCAAACCTGGTCACAGAAGAGCTGCCTCTGAATTCTAGAGTTCCTGATCTGTAATCCAATGTCCCGCTCCACCCAGTCAGGGCCAGTTTGCTTTTATGCAAGGGGAATGCTCTGAAGTGGAGCTATGGAGCAGGGTTGGCAAAGTAGGGGCAGGGAGAGGGCACGGAGGTGGTGGGTGGGGGAATTTTGTGGGGAACTATGGTGACTTTCTGGAGACGTTTTGGGAGAGTGACCCTGAGTCTCCCTCTGTTTTCTCTTGCTATAACAGAATACTTGAGACTAGGTGATCAGTCAAGGAAAGAGGTTTATTTAGCTCATGGTTCTAGAAGTCTAAGAACATGGTGGCACTGACGTCTACTCAGCTACTGGTGAGGGCCACATGCTGGTCCCCACATGGAAGAGCTCAGGAGCACATGAAAAAGATCACATGACAAGAAAGGAAGAAAGAGTGTGAGCAGAGGAAGCCACACTTGCTCTGTAACAACCCATTGCCATGGGAACGACATCAATCCCCTCACAAGGGCAGCCCCCAGGCTCTCACGAAGGTCCCACCACCTCTCAATATGTCACACTGGCAATTACATATGGATGTGAGTTTGGGAGGGGACAAACCACATCCACACCGTAGCAGCCACATCTAATCTGCCTGGGAGCAGTCGGGAAGTGGCAGTGACCTCCCAGGAAAGGATCCCTCAAGCTCAGCTGCCCAGATGTGACTGTGTGCACGGGCCTGGGGGGACTGGCTTTTCCTGACAGCAGCAGGCTTTCCCTGAAATGGCACAGCCAAGGCTCTGAGGGACGCTGGGACCCTTCAAGGTGGTAGAAGCCTCCTTGTGTGTGCCGCGAGGCTGGGAAAAGCAAGTCCTTGGCCCTCAAAGCCGTTGCCGTAACCAGATCAGAGGCGCGGGGGAAGGAAGCTGGTCAGCTGGGTAGCTGAATCCCGGTGGATTCTCCAGGCTTCCATGTTTTCCATGCAGGCCTCCCTCAAAACTGAATTCTCAGTCTCTATAGCCAGCCCCCCACCACCCACCGGCTTCTGTTTACTTTCTCCAAGGCAAGGACACAGGGGAGGGAGAGGCTGCAGCCATAGAAACAAGGCTCAGGTTGACTGCCCTGCTGTGAGCACAGGGATCCCCGGAGCCAGGACCCCTGCATTTGCACTGTTCCTGTCTTAGCTTTTATTTTTCCTGCTTTTTAATTTAATTTAATTTAATTTAATTTTTTAAAAATTCTAATTTGTAATGCATTCTCCTGTCTTAGCTTTTTATTTTGGAAATTTTCAAAGAGAGACCAAATCCCTGTTGTAGTGTCACCAGCGTTGACAGTTAGCCATGTGTGGTCAGTTTGGTGTTGTCTACATTCTTCACCCCCCCCCCCACCCCTCAGAAGTATTTTAAGGTAGATTGCAGTTGTATCATTTCATCTGTAAGCACTTGTGTGCATCTCTAATCACGAGAGACTTGAAACACTTGGTACCGTTGTCCAACCTAGCAACATGTCCATCCGTGATCAAACCTTCCCCAATCATCTTTAGAATGGGGTCTTAAGGTTAGTTTATTCAAAACAAGATTCAGACAATGTCTACATCCTGGATTTAGTTGATATGCATAGTAAGTCTCTTTCACTCTTATAAAAAAAAAACAACCAAAACATCACCTTTGCAATGACAGCAAATGGGCCCCTGATAGCAGCCAGGTCTGAGCTCTTCACAGCCCCTGCGCTATGGCCCTTGGCACCATCTGCCTCCCAGGGAGCTCTGAGCACATGCTTGCTGGAAGCCCGAGTACAAACCCTATTTCCTTTGAGGTAGCATAAATAATGGCATGCGTGTGGGTCTTGCTCATTTTTGCATGTGCTGAAGTTAAAACCACATTGTAGATGCTCAATAAATCCCACTGGCTGATGCCCTATACACAGATCCTCTCCTAAGAGTGAGCTTTTAGGGGAAGGAGAGCTACCCTTAATGGCTGCAGTGCAAATATTTCAGACAGAAAATTGGCAAAGTATCTTCTAACAAAATTATATCAAATTCATCATATGCCAGGCACTGTGTCTGTTTTTTGTATAAACTTATTTAATCTTCACAATAGCCAGATGAGGTTGGTTCCATACTCTTCATTTTAAAGGTGAGGAAACTACAAACAGAGAGATGAAGTTCCTCGCCAACTAGAAGGCAGAGGCAGGTAGAGAACCCAGGCAGTCTGTCTGCCTGGGACCCTGAATACACGTCCTGTGCGTTTAGCTGTGTGCCAAGGTCCTGACTAAATGTACAACAGACCTCAGCAAAGAGGCAAGGAGCTGACATCCGAAGTCACTGACTTTGACATTTGGACACAGAGGACCAGAAACCCCTCCCCGCTCCCCACATACACTCTGCCCTGCTTGGGGACAGACTCAGGCTGGGCTAGGGAGTCGCATCCCCCCAACTGGGGCAGTGCCCCTGGCCAGACCCTTCAGAAGCCCAATCCCATTGTGAATGCTTTAGTGCAGATCAGCCTTATCCAATTTGGGGGAGACTGTGAACACAAGGGCTCTAAAAACACAGACCTCTAAGGTCCTGAAAACAAGCCCAAGGTCATGCTTGTCATTTCCCAGATTCTAGCTCATCCCCACCCAAAGTTACTGCAGCAGGAAGTGAGAGATGGGGAGGGTCTCTGTGGCCTCCCCGAGTCAAGGCCGGGCCTCTGAAGAAGCCTGCCTTCTGTCAGTGATGGGCCCAGTGGACTGAAAGGAACTAGCTTAATAAATGTTTTACCCTGGCATTTGGAAGAGGGCAGGCCCTGGCCAGGCCTCAGGGCTGCTGGGAAGTGCTGTGGGGCCCGCTGACACTTCCCTGCCCTTTCCAAGGTGTTCTCATGACAGCTGCTACCTGGGGGCTACTGGGCTGGAGCAACTGCCTGTCCAAGGTGGTGACCTTCTAAATCCAGATCAGTTAATAAACCTACTGGCCCCCGAAGCCCCAAGGCTGCGTGCTCGGCAGTGGCTTCTGCCAAATTCCTCTTGTTGTTTTCGATTCCCTTCTTCTTCCTCCTCCCCGTTCCCATTATGCCTGACATTTCTAAGGCCAAGTTTTGTTACAAGCAATTAGCCTATGTGATCTGGGGAGATGAGCTGAGTGCCGAGGCAGGCTGAGGTAGGAAGAGCCTAAGTGGGAGGGCTTCTGGAAGCCGGCTGCTGAGAGGGACCTACATGGTGGCCTTGCACAAATCCCCCCTCCTTGAGCTGACAGTGGGGGCAGGAAGCTTGGAGAGCTGACCCCAACAGGAGTCTACCCTTCCCTATTCTTGAGCACTCTTCCTGCTTTTTTAGTTTAGTAATCCCTCCTTTTAGTCCCTGGAGGTGCTCAAGGCCAGAGTTCACAACCCATTTTTAATCTTTGAAAGCAGAAAAAAGAAGTCATATATTTATTCATCCAGCTACATGGTGTAGGTTCACCAAAACATAATTTTTAAGTGTGTCTGAAATTATTCGTTCACTAAGCTGACTAATATAAACCAGGAACATGAAGTATTTCTGAGTCAATGCATTTCATGGGGTAGACAAATCTTTCACACAGGAAGGGGTCGTCCCAGGTGGGGCCACAGGGAGGAGGGAGAGGGGCTGAATTCACCAGCCATCCAGCACCTCCTTCCTCAGCTGGGTCTCAGGTGCTTCCTGGTCCCTGATCTTTTCAGTTACCCGACTCAACCTCCATCATCTGTGTCCCAGGAGGATGCATAGCCATTAGCCCAGCCACTGGTTACCATGATCTTATCTCTTCAGGCCCAGGATACAATGATCCAACTTAAGAAATCCACATGTTCTACTAAGAGAGAGTTGAGGATGCACCTAGGACGTCCACATTGTGGTAGATTTCCATAGTGGAGTCTTCAGTCAGTCTCCACCTTTGGTGTGAAGCCACAGGTGAGCATTTCAGGAAGACAAGGGAATGGAGGCCCACGGAGGAGGCTCTGTAAGCTGCCTCAGGCCAAATGCCGGGTTGCACTCATGATCACAACCAGAACTCGGATCTCCGCCTCTCAGCACAGGGCTCTTCCCATCTGAGAATGAGCGTGGTCCCCTGCCATTTACATTCAGTCCGTGTTCCTTCCACAGTCCATGAAGAGAATAGAAGAAGAGGGTGTGTGCAAGAAACACAGGAACAATCAATTGCAGCCCTAAAGCAAACAGAACCCTCCCAAGCCCATTTGTAATCCTGCTACTAACCCACCAGGCAGTGGGAGGGTGCTTGGCTTCTGAGATTGGATCAAGAGCTGTAAGTGAGAGAAGAAGTCGGCAAGAGGGAGAAAACAGTCTTGGTAGGAGCTGAAACCGAAGAGTGCCAAGCGGCACCCACTGTGTACCATGCATATGGAATAATGGGTGCTCTGAGGGTGGGGATTTCTTCTCTTGTTGGTCAGGTTGAGGAGGGTTGCTGGAAACCCTTCAGAGGCTGGTGACAAATTGTCCTATCTTGCCTTAGGCAGGGAGGTGACTGTGGTCTGAGAGTGGAGTGCTGGGTGACCTGAAATCCATGCCCAGACTCTGTGGGTTGCCAACCCTTCCAACCTTTGTCTTTTGTGCTCCTAATGCCTCTCAGAGATCTTTTCACCTCTCTTCTATTAATGCTTCTTGTAATGTTGTTTCCTTCTTTTTAGTCATCCTTATATAGGTCAGATGAGCTCTGTCCATTTGCAGCCCCAGTGGGTGGTTTGTAGACCATGAAAACTTTTGAGCAGAAGTCTTTCCCCCACTATTAGTCTGTTTTGTGTTCCTATAACAAAGTACCTCAGGATGGATACTTTGTGAAGAAAAGAAGTTTATTTAACTCAAGAACATGGTGCCAGCATCTTCTGGGCTTGGTTAAGGGTATTCAGTCTACATCATAAAATGGATGATGGCCTCACAGTGGGGGTGGTGGTGAGAGGAAGAGATCACGTGGTGAGATAGGAAGCCAGAGAAATTCAAAGGCCATGTTTCCACTTTTTAGAACAACCCAGTCTCACGGGAACAAATTGGGGTCTCACAAGAATTATATTAATACCTTCTGAGGGCCACACTCAAGTGACATCATTACCCCACCCCAGCTCTTAAACATTCCATTCCTCAGCACTACCACACTGAGGACCAAGCTTCCAGTACATAAATTCTCGGAAGGCATGCTCTGACCATATCCAAACCTTAGCATCGTTTGTTCTACCACTTTTAGGTAGTGTATTGACATGAGGGCCTTCATATAACAACTAATTTTTAATAGATTAGAGGAAGCAACAAGAAATATTCAGTTAGAATGTCACTGAACAGGTACCTCTTCAAGAGACTCTCGCCACGCAACAACACAGCTCTGGACTCCTTGGTCTGAGGAGATTTTTAGTTTTTCAGTCACAAAACCCGTCTCTTCTCTCCATGCCTGCCCACAACCAGTGATAGAGCTAAACCTCCCACCCTAATTGGACCCATGCTGCTCTTTCTATCTGGAGTTCACTGATTTCAGTCATTCCCAAGGGCGTGGAGCAGGAAGAGCCTGTTGAGCTCTCCTCATTAAGAACAATGCCCAAATCCGGTGTCCCCATCCACCATTGTCCAGTCCCTAGAGGGGCACAGAGGAAGAAAGGCTGGTGTGAATATTTGAGGCCTGCTGAATATTTGTAATTTGCTATTCATAGGACAGGGGATGACTTGGACCAGGAGAAGAAGTGGCCGCCAAGAAATGACGGCTGGAACTCCAAAGGCTGAGTAGGTAGACACTAGGTGCAAGTTCTCTTCCTCCTCCACCCATCCCCGTGAACGAGTAAAACAAACGTAAGTAATTAACCAATATCATCAATAATGTTTAATAAGTGTCTGGAAAAAAAGTCATCTCCAGGATGTGGGGAGCAAGTGCATTAGGAGGGGTCCTTGTGGTCCTCGGGGCAATGACAGATGCACAGAGGTTCTCAAAGTGTGCTCCTTGGACCAGCAGCACCAGCAGCACCAGCAGCACCAGAAGCATGGGGAACTTGCTGGAAATGTGAATTCTGGGGCCTTGTCCCAGACCTGCTGCGTTGAAAACTCTAAGGGTTGGTTGAGTGATGTGTACTTCAACAAGTACCATCCTCCAGATGAAACTGTCATTGAGGAATGACAGATGTACCCACTTCCCATACTGGGGACCATTCAGAGTGGAGTGTAAAGACCCCCCAACGGCCCACTCCTTGACCTCCGCTGCCCTTGTTCATGCCTCTCTCTCTCTCCTATTCCTTCCCTTGGGCTGCCTTATTGGGACATCATCTCTGTCTCCTCGGCTGTTAAGATCTAGCTATGAGGTGTCCTCCAAAACCTCAGTGATTAGATTGAGAGGGATTACCTAATCAGTGGGTTAATCCACTGATATAGATTAACTGGGTCTAAACTCTGGCAGGTTGGGTGTGGCTGGAGGAAGTAGGTCACTGGGGTCCTGCCTTTGGGGTTACAGTTTGTCCCTGGTGAGCAGAGCTTTCTCTCTGCTTCCTGGTTGCCATGTCCTGAGCTGATTTCCTCCACCACACGATTCCACCGTGATGTTCTTCCTCACCTCGGACCCAGAACTATGAAGTCAGCCATCTACGGACAGAGACCTCTGAAATCATGAACCCCAAATAAACTTTCCCTCCTCTAAATTGTTCTGTCAGGTATCTCGGCCATAGTGGAGAAAAGTTAACTGAAACCCCAGCTTTCTTCCAAAGTCCTACTCAAGACTCTCCTCCTTCAAAGACCCCTGCACCATCTCAGCCCTGAGGTTTGCTACCTGCTCTGAAGCCACAGCACTAACAGCAGCAGTTCTCGTCCCACGCTGCCTGTCCAGCTAGACCCTCGTTTCCCCAAAAGGCCTTTGGGGAAGAGCCCTCGCCCTGGAAGGTGCTGTATCGCCCTGCAGCCCTGGGTGCCTCCAAGGTAGAGGGCCAGAAAGCTTTTCCTCCAAGAGCACACATGTAAGTAAAAAAGGGGGACACCTTGGGGCAGGGGGCCATGCTCACAGTTTCCCCCTAGGATTGTCCTGTTGTCATGCGGACCATGTGCAGGCCCTCCCCTGCAGGCCCTTCACGCCCTCCCCAGGTGGATCAGAGGCTGAACACCAACAGAATACAAAAGACCAAAGACAGGGAGCCAAAAGTCCTGGAGTGACAGGCGAGCTCCTGCCTGCTGCTGCTGCCCTGCAACCCAAAAAAGAATCGATGCAGGCTCAGGGCCAAATGGTGCTCCCAGGACCCACCCAGCCCTGAGATCTGCAGTGGGGGAGGGAGGAGGGGGAAGGGGAAGGGGCCCTCCGCAGCTGAAGGAGGAACACACACACCTCTGTCTGTCTCACACACACCTCTGTCTGTCTCTCTCACTACCTCTGTTTGTCTCTACCTCGCTGGTTACTACTGCTCTGTCCCCTCTCTGAAAATCACTCCATTCATAATTGGGATCGCCGTGACAATAATTCATTTTCGTTTTTGCTTCATGAAAGTTCAATTGTGACCCCAGGGACAGGGATAGGCTACCTTGCCCTTTGGGCTCCCAAGTACCCCCAAAACATACATTTCCAATAAACACCTTAAGTTTATTGATAGGAATGTGTAGGACTACAGAAATGTCATCCATTCGTCCTATTGAATTGCAAGAAAGGAATCATTCATCAGGAACCAGTGCATGTGTGTGAATCTGGGTTTGCATAGGATCCGATATCCCAAGTGATAGGGCTTATTTATTTGTTCCCTTATTCATTTTCAGAATATTGTTCTCTCATATAGGTTAGCGTTCTCCATTTCCTACACTCATGTGGAGGAAACAGGAAGTGCCCACACTAAGGTCACCAGATTTAGCAAATTAGAGAGCCCAGTGAACCAGCAAAATACAACTTTTAAAAATGTAAATATGCTCTAAAAAAGGCATGTGACAGTATGTCCACTAAGAAAAATTGGTTGCTTCTCTGAAATCCAGATTCACTGAGTACTGTGGTTTGCACAGGGTTTGAATATGCCCCCCAGAATTCTCACATTAGAAGCTTGGTTTTTAATGCAGCAATGTGAGAAGTGGTGAACCTTTAAGAAATGGGGCCTAGTAGGAGGTCACCGGGGGTGACACCGTTTGTAGGGATAAATGCCATTCCCATGAAAACCCAGTTAGTTCTCAAGAAAGGGTTGTTATAAAAGAGCAAGCCTGATTCCTCTCCATTCTTGTCTTGCCATGTGATCTCTCCCTCTCACATACACTCTTACCATGATACCATCTTCTAAGAAAACTTCTACCAGAGGTCAAATCCATGGGACCACCTCATCTTGGACTTTCAGTTTCCCAAACTGCAAGCTAATGGAACCTCTTTTCTTTGTAAAATACCAAGTCTCAGGTATTTTGTGACAGCAATGGCAATAAAATTAAGACAATGAATGTCCTATATTTTCAATGGTAACCTCATTAAATGGAGAAGGGGAAAGAGACACTGATTGAGGAAAACTTAAGTTTTTACTACACTTTATTACATTATTAAAAAACCAAGAATCTCTTCTGCAACACATTTCCTAAAAGCAGAAATTAGGCTCCTTTTATGTTAGTGCAAAGGTAAGTGCCAAGCTGGGGTCCCAGATAGTGATTTTCAATCTCAGAAAGAGCTTAGCTGTTTTTGCAAAAAGGAAAGTTGGCAAGTGGATAGTGCCAATGTGGCCCGGCTGCTCTTTTGTACTTTGGAAGAAACAATTAAAATGGCTGGGACATTAAACTTTAAAGAGCTGGCTTGTTCATATTCAGGAGCTAATTTAAAAAAAAAAAAAAAAGCCTGGCACCTGGGACATTTTCAAAGAGGACGTGCCGTGCTCTCTGGCCAGCCACTCTGCCTTCAGGACTCCAAATTTTGAAAATCATTGATGACGTTACTCACAAGTAAACATTACAGATAAACACCTACAGGGGTAAGAAAGGTCTTCTTTGCTTGAACACATAGATGCCAGGTTAAAATTATTTTTTGCACCTTTTATATTATAAAAGCCACGATCTGAAAAATCAAATAAGTTCTGGGAATGACAGGTGTGAAGTAGTTTCAGTCTACAAATTGCTGAGCCTCTGTGAGGTGCCTTGCACAGGGGTTAAGAGGGGACAAAATAAGCAAAGCCAATCCCTACAGTCAAGAAAGCTCACATTTACATAGGGACGCAGACCTCTCAGCAGCCCTGGTTTACTGTGACAAGGTAACAATGTGTGCTGTGTGCTGGGACATGGGCTCCACTCGAGTGGAGTCTGAGCCCTGGGTTCTTGGTTTCCCGCGTATCAAATGAGAATGGAGGTGGGTCTCCTTCACTAGGTCGGCAGATGAACTGTGATAAGGGAGAGCAGGCTCAGCACATGGCCCCCACTGGGAAGCACTTCCTACGTCTTAATTGCTATTACCGCATCGGCAGAGCTTTGGGGTCTGTGGGGGCACAGAGCGAGGAGACTGGCACTGCCTGGTTGTGGACGCGGAGGCAGGGCTTATGGGCAACTTTTGCAGGCCTGGATCTTAAAGCAGAAAGAATTGAGGGCATTTTTTTCAAGGTGATGCAAATAGCACAAGACATCTGCAAGCGTCGGGTGGCATGGCTGTGATACGAGGATTAACAGAATTTGGGTCAGCAGAGGGGACCAAGGACCCAAGGATTATAGGCCTCATAAACCATGTCAGGGGCTTGACCTTCTAGAGATTTGCAAAAACTCTGGTGGAGTTTAAAGAGGACTGGGATATAATCTGCATTTCTTAAAAGGCCTCCAGGAACTGAATGGGAAATGAATGGGGAGTAAGCAGGAGGGACAGCTGGGGGCCACCAAAGCACCCGTGTCAAGGAGAAGTGAAGGAGAAGGTGGAGTGGAGGACACTGGAGGTCCAGCAGGTGAAGAAGGCAATAGTAACACAAAAGGCACCGAAAAACAGACTCTTCCAGGACTTGGGGACTGACGGGGAGTGAGAGGTGAAGGAGAGGAGAGTGTGAAGGTCGACTGGGGCAGTACGGTGGAGGCGCCATTTATTAAATAGAAAACAGGCTCAGAGATGAAGATGGGAAGACAGAGAGTGTGACAGCATAATCCCACTTTAATTTTACTGAGCTTGGGGTATACATGGGGTATTCCGGTGGAGACATCTGCCTACAAAATCCAAAGGATGAGGACAAGAGGCCTGAGGGAGACCTCTCTCTCTCTCTCTCTCTCTCTCTCTCTGGAAATAGAGAATATAGGCGGTAATTGCAATGGATGGCTTGGAGGAACACCTGGAGACCCCATGAAGGGACTGAGAATAGCAGCCAAAGAGGTGGGAGCCCTGAACCATCGCTCACAACAGAGGCCAGGAGGACCCTGGGTTCAGATGCCCCATTGAGTTCCACCGTGTCCTTTAGATTTGGTGGTCACTGGTGACCCTACAACGGAGGTGTTGATCAGTGGGCATCTCCAACTCTTGCCAACAGTTGTCACTAAGAACTTCAAAGGGTGACTTTGTCCAGCCCTGTCCAGTAGAGATGTCAGGTGCACAGAAAGAAAACTCAGCATTTCAAAAGAAAAGCAGATCCGGGATTTCACCACAATACACTAAGGTTGTTCTCTGAGCCCCAGCATAACTACAAAAGCAATATTTCACCCAAAAAATCCACACAAGACCCTACCAGTAATCTTGCCTTTTAACCACTACTCAGGATGATTGTTTCTGAAATACTTTCTGTGACATCTCTACAGACATACAAGTAGAAAGTCCTACTGAAGGGACAACCCAAAGTGAGATGAGAACAAACAGTGAATCTACCAAGTCAATTAGCACTCATTTTTCTCATCTGTCAGTATGTTTAGAGGGACTAGTATTCATGGGGACCTGTACCAAGCATTATGGAGCTTACTACATGACCAGCCCAATATAACACTCAATAAACGCCGGCTAGGGCTGTTGTCTAAGATACCCAGTGTGGTCAGTTTTTTAAAAAGTTTACACTCTAGTTGGAGGGAAGATAATTCAGGACGTATGCAGGCTCCAGAGATGTGACATGAACATAAGTGAGACATGTGCACCCAGCACAGTACCTGGCACGAGGAACTGAGAGGATGTATCAGACAGGGGAAGGCCTTGCAGAAGAACTGGAGTAGAACTCAGTCTTATTTTACTCACTCACCCTCTGTGTCATTCAGATGGCATAAGAGATTCTCTGTCGTAAACTTTAGTCGCTTATATGGGTGAGGAGTGAGATCTGGGGGGTTCTCCAGGGACAGTGTCATACCCAGGTGGACACTTACCTAAGCCTTCCATGGTAGTAGTACTAACAGGCACACTGCGGTGTTCCATTCTGTGCTACAAAATGCCCACTGCCCAACACATATCCCCCTCCTTCTCCTCCTCCCATCTTAAATAGTATGCTGACATGGTTTTTCTGAATGGCTCACTTGTGTATTATTTGTAATAATAGACATTAAGGTTACCATAATTATCTCATCACCTTGCGTCAGGGTTGAGGGCACAGGACAGTCCCCGCTGAGGTCTCAAACTACTGCTCCTGGCTGCCTGGTGAACTAGCAGGCCACTGGAGTAACTTCACTGACCTCTAGCTGACCTGCAGGATCAATGAACAATTAATTACTATCATCCCGCTCCGGGAGAGATAGCTCACTGCCATTTCTCAATTACAACTGGAAGCGCCCTTTGGCTGACAGCTGCCTGTCGGCCAAACCAAGCCCATTACTGATTCTCACCAGCACCTTCCACCCCCAACTACATACATAGATGCACACAAACACAGCCTGACTCTCGTCACACCCACTCACAATCACATAGTCCACTTCCTCTTCCTACCCATGACACCCACACACACAGTCACCTGAATGACTGACTCAGGTCACACCAGCCGTCTTTATCAGTATTGATTTTCCTGATGTATCACCTGGGCGCCTCATACCATGGTCGAAGGCACAACTCAGGATGATTGTTTTTGAAATACTTTCTGTGACATCTCTACAGACAAAACCTTTGGTATTTTTCACCATCACCTCTTCCTATATTTTCAGTGCTCTCTCCTGCTATTAGCCAAGACTTTTTTGATTGTACACAGCTCAAAAAAGCAGGGAAGATGTACAGACTCACTTGAAAAACCAGAGGAACACCTTGCTCAGACACTGTGGGGTCCGGGTGCTAGAACAGTCACTACAGCTCAATCTCTGATTCCCTCTGGTTTCCTCCCAGGTTGGATACCTCCACAAGGGCTGTCCCAATATCCCTGGGGGTATGTTACCCACAGAGTTGTGACTTCTAATGACAAAGGAGCACCTAGACCTGAGAAAGAGGAATTCCAGCAAGAATCTCAAGAGTGTGTCTCTTGGTCAAACTTGAATTCATCTGCATCCTTGGAAAAATCACATGCCCAGAAATTTCCTCTCCTGCCCAGACTCCTGATCCCCAATACTCAAAGTAGACTCAACCTGTGGCCAGTCATGGACCTTGCTGACTGTACAGAGTGAAAGCACTTTGCTAGCCCAAAGCTTGACCTAGGGAGGCCAGTGACTATTTAGAACAAGTGGCAAATCCATGGTTTCTGATTCCTTGTCAGAAAGCAAAACCACCCGAAGTGAGTAATGTACAATATGCACTAAACTGATCCAAGCACCTGGTACAGAGAGAACCCACCAGGTGTGCTATTCTTCAAGGGGCATGCTTATGATCCTGTTCCTTATAAGTACAGTCTACTTTGCCCCATAGCCAGAAGAAAGTAATATTCCCCTATCACAGGCTGCTCCAGCCTGGGGAAGATTGACTCATCCACTTGGTGAGATTTCAGAGAACCAGGTAAATCCACTGACTTACATTTGCCAGGAACCGTGTCTCCAAAAGGAACGTGGATGTATCTTGCCAATGCTCACACCTGGCTGACTTTATCAGGAGCTGGCTGCCCTCCCTTCCTGGTCCCTACCCCAGGGAGGTAATCCATCTCTCTTTATGGGGTGAGTTGCTCAGTATGTACGTTCCGACTGGAGAGCCAATTGGAATCTCCTGATGTCTAATTTTACCAGAGAGCCCAACGCTTCAGGGAATATCATCGAAACTTTGATCTAATGTATCTCCTTATTGGTTAGAACCAAGAGGGCACAAAGTATAAGCACTCAGCATATCCACCTTTCAAGCACAATAATAGCAATATTGTTACTATTATTATGGGGACCCTCTCCCAATCCCAGAAACAGTAGGGAACCAGGCCAGCAATGGTCCAGGCCTTTTTCTTGCTTTCCCTAAGAAAATATTCTGGCCTGAGTGTCCCCCCTACAGCGGGGTGGAGCTTGTCCTCGGCAGAGAACACAAAAGTAATTGGAAATTCACATCTCCAGCCTAAAGAAGCACACCAGTCCCTGAGGTTTGGGCACTAAATCATACCGGAAGACCATATATCTGCCCAGGGAAGGAGGAAGCAATTGAAACTCAGTATTTAAAAGTGGTCCCAGATTTATCCTGTCTCTTGACAGCCTACAAAATGTTAGAGAATAGCCCCTGCCTTTCTCTGGACAATAAAACAGGATCCATTGTCCAGAAATTGGCCCTGAGAAAGTTCATCGTTCATTCTCCTGTGACCTTCCTGAGACACAAACACCACAAGCCCGAACTTACGATCTAACAGTCTCCTGCTCCTACTCATTTGCCAAGGAAGTACTGCCCTCCAGCACCCCAGGATGCCTCCCTCTGTGCATCTCCATGGAGATAAATCTCACCCACCAGCTTTACCCAGGGCCCCGTCCTCCCCCACAACACCCCCCACCATGCTCCCAGAAAGGATTTTTTTAAAGCCAAATACTTTGCCTTGTTTCTACTCAGAAAAGGTTTCTATTGTTTAGACAACAATGAATTAAAATCCAAAGTTCTCACCAGTTACCTGACCCCCTAATCTGACTGACTCCCTGTCAAGCTGATTACTGATGACAGGCGGTAAGTCACCACACCTTGTCTGTGGGCAGCTGAGCCCAACCGCCTTGCAGGGCCAGACCCCCTTCAGCACAGGGTTGGGTAGCTTCATCTGAAGTGCTCAGTCTGAAGAACTGGGAGTAACACAGGCTGCTGACAATCCCCCTTCAGTCTTGCAGTAGAAACTCACCTTATTGTCACCTTATTGTTGACGATTAAGCTGGTTTCCAAAAGACCCATATCAACCAGTCACTGAATTAAAAAGAAAAAAAAAAAGCAGGATCTGCTCTCGATCTGCAGTGGCAAATGTGTAGACAAGGTCAGGGATCTGGGTTTACAACTTTGATCTCAGGTGGGAATCTGGAGGAAGCTGCCTATAGAAGACCAGGGATATTTCTAAGAATCCAATTTCCAGAGCCCCGGGCTGGGCAGTCTTCATGCTCTTGTTTATTCTTGCCTTGTGTCCTAGCTTGGCATTTGATGCCCACCTCTAGGTTCTGGCTCAATACCCAACTTGGTGCTCGCAGTTCCATAGACTTATGATTGACCTGCCACAGGGCTTTTGGATGGGCTGTGCCTCTGCCCAGATGTGACTTCCCCCCTCCTCCCTCCACACCACCTCTTCTCCTCTCGGCTCTCTTCCATTTAGGTCCTAGCCTAGACATTCCTTGGTTCAGGAACACAACCTTCTTCAACCCGGCATTCTGCTCTAAGGGACGCATCGGTGTTCTCTGCTAGGGCTGCTATTAGGTATCGAGGGCTGTTATAACAAATACCCCGACAGTTGGCTTAAACAACAGAAGTGTATTTTCGCACAGTTCTGGAGACTGGAAGTCCCAGATCAAGGTCTTGGCAGAGTCGGTTCCTTCTGAAAGCTGGGAGGAAAGACTCTGTTCCAGGCCCCTCTCCTTGGACTGCAGATGGCGTCTTCTCTCTGGGTCTTCATTTGGCGTCTTCCCCCTATGCATATCTGTGTACCCACACTTCCGCTTTGTACAGGGACACCACTTATATTTAATTAGGGTCCTCCCTGAATGCTCGTTTTACCCTGGTGACTTCTGTTATTACCAATCTCCTAATACTGTCCCATTCTGGGGTACTGATGGTTTGGATGTCAACAGATGGATTTGGGGAGACCAAAACTCAGCCCCATAACAGAGCCTTCTTCATTTCACACCTAAAGATACTAACAGGCCTCATTACTCTTCTGAGCCCCCCACCCATCCAGGAGCAGAGTCTGGGCATAGGGTAGTTCTCAATATCACATCCTGCTCCTCCCTTTCTTTTCTTTCTTTTGTAGCTCTTGCTCCTGACAGCCTGAGCCCTGGGGGTCACAGGAGTCCCTGAGTTGCCCAGAGTGGGTATTGGGCAGAGGGAATTTGGGAGGGAGGGACGCTGGGCACCTCCATTGCTACTAGTAATGCTGCCATAACAACCTAGTCACATCTTTCCCATCTGCCCCGCCCTCTAGGGAGCCACCATGGCGGGGGACATGTGTCCCTCCTTGGCAGGGCATGCATCAAGCTAATTCTCCAGCTCCATTTCTTAATCTATTCAGTGGTTCCAGGAATCCAGCCATGTGCTCTAATGGGCCCCTGTCATTAGAGGCTTGGCAAACGCTCCCACTCTGGAGCTCCTCAAAGCCCCGGAGAGCTGGCCAAGGGCTGAGAGGCTCCAAGGCCATTTTCAAAAGCAAAAGGGCAGCAGGATCATGGTCCGACATTTTTTTAAACCTGCATTTATTTAGTAAATAATGTATGTTAATGCAACATATGCTATATTATGCAATAATTATGGAAGGCCTGGTCTTCCTATCCCAGACTTCAGTTGTCTTCTGCAGCTGCCCAGCGGGAGTTCTGCATCCCCCCTCTAGCCAAGGACTTTTTCTTGGGTCCACGAAAGGTCAGCAATCGTGGGAAGCCAGCCCCTGGCCATCCCACCTCCTATGGGGATGCCTGTCCTCCCTTCCCCCACCCCTCCCTACCCCCCCACCCCGACCCCTGAAGGTTGGCCTATGATACCCAGACCTGTCAAATCACCTCATCCCTTGTCATTTTGGTCCCAGATGACATAAGAAGGGAACTGTGTGACTCAAGTTGCTTCCTCTGGCCATCTCCTAAGCAGCTCATGGGTTGCAGACGCTGCTTTTCCCCTTCTTCCCCAGGGCACCAACACAGTGCTAGGACCAAGCCAGACCCATTCCAACTGCACTGGCTGAAACCTGAATGTGAAATCTGACCGATATTTATTGGGAGCATGTGTTGGGGACAGAGGCAGGTGACTGACTGCAAAGGCACAGGGGAGAGATTTCTGGGACGATGGTGATGTTCTGATTCTTAACTGAGTAGTGGTTGCCTGGGTGTGTACATTTTCCTAAACCCACCAAACAATACAATTAAAATCTACATTTTGTGGTATGTAATTGATATGTCAGTGAGGTTGATAATTGGCCCATGATATTTGTGAGAATTTGAATGGCAAATACAGCACGTCAACTCAGAACAATGCTTTAGGTTCTGTATTGTTGGAAAAATTTTATCTTTCAATGAATTTTTAAAATTCACATAAGACATTTTTTACTCACATAAAATGGGCCAGAACCCAGCACCAGGAGCCTGGTTTTGTGTCTGACAGCCCAGGGGATCTTGGCTGCATGTTTATTCTCTGTGACTCTCTGTCCCTTTAACTATCAAGGGAGGCTCCAGACTGGCTAATCTGTAACTTTCTCTTTAACTCTGCAACTCAATAATCAGGCTGCACCATTCCTATGTGCTGATGAAGTTACCAGGTCACTGGAAAACTGAGTGCCAGTGACATCTGGTATACTCCTGACGCATGCGTGCCCTTTCACCAGCCCATCCATGCTTCCTGAATTCCTCTTCCATCTCTTTTATCTATTTATTTTTTCTGAATTGTTTTCTAGTGACATCTCTTTCTCACCTGGTTTCTTATTATTTTGGCAACTCAGAGATGTGGATTTTTTGGGGGGTAGGGGGGTGGTTTTTTGGTAGGGACCCTAGAACCACTAACTTTTCAAATAATCCCCTTCCCTTGCAACAGGAGTTCATGTTTATCAAATGCTCACTATGGACCAGGTACTGGGTTGAGGACTTTATAAGCTTCATATCATTTGTTCCTCACAACTCTGTGTGATGCGTTTTCTTATTGTTCTCATTTTGCAGACAAAGAAACTGAACCATAAAAAAGTTAAAGGGACGCACCCAAGCTTACTCAGATCATGCATGGTGCAGCATGGCTGTGAAGGGAGGGCTCCAGAGCCTGTGTGCGTGACCACAGTGCTATTCTTCCCTAAAACCCAAAGTGCTTCTAGAAGATTGGTAACATCATGTTCTCTTTTCTTTATTAAGAACAAATACATCTTAATGTAACAACCAAGATGAAAACACTCCTGGTATAAAATGGCTGGTAGGATGATTCCCCATTTTTTTTATGAAGTCTTTTCCTGGAGTCTTATGGTTGTTGGAACCAAGGAAGGATTCATACTGAGACTGAATCATCAATGGGCAAAAACAGGGGTTTCAGAGGCAGATCTCCTCTCACCCTGCTCGAATCTTCACAAATGCCATAGAGCCACAGAAACCTTCTTGGAAAATTTGAAGTCAGGTGAGTCTAATGTAGAACAATTCCAGAAAGGTGTTTCTCAAATGGTATCTTTCTGATTATCACATTTTAGAAGCCACTACCATATATTTCTTAAAAGTGAACTCAAGGTCAAAGGGGTTTGAGAAATGCTGGATCAAATTTAAAGACATCTTACAGGAGTGCACTTCAGAGCTGGTATGATGCAAAGTGAATTATGACTCTCTGAGTGTAGTTTGCCCTTTTTTTTCGGACCACAGAAGAGTGTTGTTAGTAGTGGTGGTAAACAATGTATGTGGTAAGGGTGATGTAAAAGTACATAGTGGGTTTTGCCAAATGTCTATTAACATCTTTTGGAAAACCACAGAATAACATTTGGAAAAATATTGCTACAGTGCATAGAAAATTCAGAGAAGTTAATATGGTAGCCGGCCTCCAAGATGGTCTCCAGTGATTCTCCCCTCTTGGTATTCCTATTTTTGTGTAGTCCTTTCCCAGGTAAGGCTGACCTACATGACCAATGGGTATGGTAGATGATAGAGTGTGACTTCTGAGGCTAGGTCATAAAAGGCATTTCAACTTCTACCTGCTTTCTCTTGGATCATTAACTCTGGGAGGAGCTGGCCACCATGCCATGAGGAACTCAAGCAGCCCTGTGGGGCCCACGTGGTAAAGACCTGGGATGCCTCACCCAGTCCACAGTCACGAAAGTTTGTCATCTTGGAATCAGATTCTCCAGCTCTAGTCCTGTCTTCAGATGACTGCTGTGCCAGCTGTTATCATCTGACCCAATGAGAGTCTGTGAGCTGGAACTACCCAGCTAAGCCACTCCTGAGCTCCTGACCCAAAAAAACTGTGTGAGATAATAAATGTTAATTGTTGCTTTAAGCCATTCAGTTTTGGGGTCATTTGTCATAAATCAATAGGTAATTAATATAATTAAGCAGAGTTTCCATGATGACTCAGTGTAACAAGCATTTGGGCTTGTGTATGTGTGTGTGTGTGTGTGTGTATACCTTTTAGAAATGAAGAACAATGGCATTCTAGCCATTATATTTCCCTCCCAATTATTAGGACAAAAGTCTAGAAGACCTAGAACATCCCCTCCCTAACCTTCTAGATTCTGTCTTTTTGTCATTCAGCAAAATGGAACACAACAAAGACATTTCCTTTGGGATGTTTTTCCCCAATTGACAGAGAGACCAGTAGTGATTAGCACTAACATGTGACTCCCATAACTTGGTTCCCCTCCAGTGGAGAAGGTACCTGATAAAGTTAGTTTGATTGCACTGATTAAGCTTTATAGAGAGAACAATGTGACGTTACCTACACCAACTACCTGCCTGCCTCAACCCCTAGCTGTGAGGTCTAATACCTAGGACATCTGGGTCAGAAGTTCTCATTTTACTTAAGGGTTGTGCTTATGGAAAAGGTAACAGTGGTGCCCACCTATCAACTCTACTTCTGGTCCCTGAGTCAGTGAACCACCTCTTAAAATCCTTTTAAATTCCTTTTTAAACCACCTCTTAAATTCCTTTTCCTCAAGGAAATCTCACAATCTGAGCAGGAGATCACATTACATCCATATTTTAATGTCTACTTTTCTATGATATAGTTTTGCTATTTGACAAGAGAAAATTTGAGCTATTTCCTAGTAGAGAAGGATACACAGTGTAAAAGAACATATTTAAAGATTCAGCATTGAATGATGTTAATAACAAGGATTTGATGCTTGGTCTGAATTTTCTTGAAAAATAATAATTAAAAAGGAGATAAGTCATTAATAGATATATTAATTTATATATGTTCTACGAATAGAATATGGTCACAAACCACCAAGGTAAATAAGGGAGGCTGCATTTCCCTGAGCCTTGGAACAAGGATAATAAAATATTGCTTTTGTGGAGCCCCTTTCTTGGAAGGAGAGCTCATAAAACTTTATCAGACATATATTTGCTCTACTAATGTAATCATTTAATCTTCCTCCTGTTTTTTTTTTTTTTTTTTTTTTTGAAGGCATCTTTACTACCATGTGGCGGGGACCCCAGACTAATTGTGTTTACAGACAATATCAAGCCATCTCCTGCAAAGGCCTGATTTTCTGAAGGAATTAACAGTGAAAACCAACATATGATTTCTCTCTTTATCAAAACCATTCTTAGGGTTTCATACTATTGTAGCCTTGTCCCTGTGAAGCAAGCAGCCTGTTGCTCTGATTAACCTTATCTGCCGTCTCCGCATTCATCCTGGGTCGTGCAGGGACCGTGGGAGAGTAAACACTACTCCCAACCTCACCTTTCACCTCTTCCTAATCTTCCTGTCACGGCTCCTAGCAACTGTCCTGCCCCAAGAACCCAGGTAAAAAGTGGAGGGGCGTGAACTCAGGCAAAGCCACTAGGCCATTTGACCAATGTCAACCCAGAGGCCAGCTGGAGACTTCATTCTAGGATCTTCCTGAAAGAAGCAGCTCACTCCCAGGAGTATTACTGGACACATCCTGCCAGGGATGACCCAGCACGGAGGCAAAGCATGTCCACCCTTCAGATCCCTTTGTGCTTCCATTTTGCCCAGAGACGTGACAAGTCAAGAACCCCCTGTGTTTGATCAGTGTTGTGTTTGCAAAAGAGGAAAGGGCAGTTGGGCAAGCCATATGACAGGTGAGGGGGTGCTCAGGACAGCCTGGCCTTGCAGACCCAGGGGTGGCTCTGTGCGGACTCTTCCCTCCACTGACTTGTCTGTAAGAGACGCTGCTCTGTCAGTATCGAGATTTCATCCTTTTAGCCATTAATGAAAAGAGAGAAAAGGCACAATTACCAGTAGTGCAGGGACCAAGGGAACATTTCCAAAGCCAAAGCTCCCGTGTCTCCAGTCATTATTCTCCAGTTCTCTCTCTTTATAAGCCAGTCACAGCTCTTGATGTGATCGAAATCCCATATCCATGCCTTTCCTCCTCTGCTCTAGACGGAAGCCCAAAGGAATAAATAAATGGATGTTTGGATGAACAAACGAACGAATGAATGATTTTTTTTTTTCCACACAGAATACAGCATTCCATCGCCAGGGCAACCCAGTGAGGCAGGCCAGTCGTGTGATCCTCCCTTTTCTATTAGAGGTGAAACTGAGGGGCAAAGGAGCCTATGACATCCCAGGGCTGGCTGCACAGAAGATGAGAAGCACCTAATGAGAACCCACGATGCTCTTTCCAACCTGGAAGGAAACGTGAGAAGTGGGGTAAGTAGACTGTCCACAAACCAGCTCTTGGTTGTGTATGTGTTGGGTTGAGTCCACTCCTTCTGCTGGACACGGCCCTCTTCCCTGTGCATTCTGCTCCATCCACACGTTCCCAGGGATCCCTCCCTGTCAAAACCCGAGGAATCGCTGTTTCCTCCTTCCTGAGACCTACCCAAGGAAGTACCTTCTCCCCCGGCGCTAGGTGCCTTTCTAAGGCTGCTCCTGCTTCTCTATAGTCCCTCACCTCAGCTAGCTCATCTCCTCCATCCCTGGGCCCACTTTGCAGTCACCATGGCCCTGGTCCAGGGATGCACACACCTTTGCCCATGTGACTACACCTACCACTCCTGGGGAAAGTCCAGTGGAAGAAGGTATTTGTATCACACATCATTCGCATGGGGGCCAAACCAAGACCCCTCAAAGGGCTGTTTGTCTTCCTAACGATAAGTGGAAGAAATTAAGAATCAGATAATGTGAGACAATAGTTGTCATGTAAGCCATCTTGGATCCCTGTCTCTAAACACTGTGTTGTTAAATTCTCTGGCCCTCTCCTTCCTTTCCCTGTTCCCTGAGGCATAGGGTAACTCAAGCAACGAGACTGATTTATTTTTTTGTTCATTAAAAAAAAAAAAAAAGAATTGCTCAAATCACTTTCCTTTTCCAATGACATCCTCATTGTTCAAAAGAGATTGATACATCTTTAGGAGTTTCTCCCATTGCCTTTTGAATATTCTTTTGGATTATTCTTAATAGTGGCAATTTTTTATCCTTGAGAGAGGGTTTAGCCATGGCTATTTGGCCAGATAATAATAATAATTCAATGTCTAAAGAAGCATTTTTACAGGTTCAGAGAATTATGACATCTTTAGTATTAAAATTTATGACTAACGAAGGTGGTAAATATCATTTGAGCAGAAAATTTGACATGACAACAAAAGAAAAATTAGGTTTTGGAAGGTGGTTCAAGAATGATCTAAATGCAAAGCAAAGACCAAGTTCGACTTGGAGAAGTGTTGGCCCCACTGTCTTGCCAAGGAGAGTGCCTTGGTCGGTGGCTTGGATTTGGACACATTCATTCCTATGTTCTAGTTGTGAAAATCGCAGCAACTGCACCAGGGGCTTTCAAAAGACATTCAAAAGTGCCTACTAAGTGTCACATGCTGGAATTATAAACAAAAGTGCTGGGCTCCAGTGTCTGGATTTGCAGCCTGGTGGAACAAATGCAATTGTGTGCCTAGTGCAGGCATAGCGGTCTGAAGGTCCACGCAGCACAAAGAAGATGTCTGTAGGTACTAAGCAGGTGGACCAGTGTGCAGATGAGAACCAAGGATGTTTTCTCTCTGCCTGACTCACTGCTTCATGTGCCCAGAGTGCTGCTTACGTTCTGAGTATCATCAGGACCGGAAACCCAGGTGTGTCTGAAGTCCAACACAATGCTCTTTCCAACACAGAGGTTACTTTCCTTTTATTGAAAGGTAAGCATTTGATTGCATTTTTTAAACTTCCTCGGTACACACTTCAACTAAAGCAAAGCACCTAGAACAGTCCTTGACACACTGTGAGTGCTCTTCAAATATTTACTGAATGAGGCAGGGGAAAGATACCACGGAAACAAGAGAAAGGGAAAAGGATGCAAGAGATGCAGCACCCTGGGCATCAAGCAAGCCTTAGGTTTGCCATTTCAGGAATAGGAAGATGAGGTCCAAAAATATGAGGTCCTTTGCCCCAAATCATTCAGTGTCAGAAATAGACCACCCAACTCCTGAACACAGTCTGACTGAAGAAAACACCAAGTACCAGTCAATGAGTAGATTCAGGAAGCACATGAAACCCCTGGGTTGAGATTTCTCTACTCCTCCCCTCCAAGGCCCTACTAGAATCCTTAGCTCTCTGACTTTAATCAGTATTGATCTCTATAAAAATATAGCACCCCTGAACAACAAGAATGAAAATGTGAACTTCTTAAAAGCTTCTCCTTAGAAGGAATAAACTTTCACCCCTCGTCGAAAGCCTTGTATTACTAGTACCAAGAGCAGAGTGATGGTCTTGTCCACCTTCTCTTTACCTTTTTGCTGGAGAGATTCCTACCCTAAGATTCCAGGGATAGCCAAACACAGGTCACCAAGACTGGACAGATGAGATCAACAGCAATTTATTAATTGTGTACAGTCATAGCCCAGGGCAGGGGACATGGGCTGGTTATATATACCCATATATTTACCTTTACCATATATACCATGCAGGTTCACATAGGAATTGTGTTCCGGGACTGTGGGGGGCAAGCTTTGTAGTAACCAGGGGTGAGGTGCCCTGGTCTGTAGGAAGATGACTGGCATGTTTGAATAATGTCATGCCTGGCAGCTGGGTGAAATGTATTAGGCTGAGGACAAAGTGAGAGGCAATTGGCCCAGCAGTTAGGGGAACTCAGTGGGCAGGGAGCCTTTCCTCTGGCGGGGTTGGGGAGGGTGTTAGATGAGAACAAGAGAATTCACAGGTAGGTCTTTGAAGCCCTGGAGACTTAAAGGTGTCAAAGCACCATATAGAACTTTTAAAATGAGATATGGGGGCAGGTGCTATAGAATGGGAGAGGGAGAGAACAGGGTCACAGTACTGCCCGTGATGGGCCCATCCTTCCAATACAGCGGATAGCACCCCACACAAGCCAATCAGCTGCTCAGCTACAGAAGCCTTAACAGCACTTGGGAACATTTAGTGATATGGAAAAATAGTCCCCATGTAGTGAGGACTATTTTTCCGTATGTAGACAGGGACTGAAGAGTTCAAAGAATAAGCTCCCAATCAGATGTGAAAATGACCCGTAAGTTTTGGCAAGCCGCTTTCTCTGGATGATAGAATTATGAGAGATTGGTTTTCTTCTCCTGGTTTTTCTCTGGTCCCCAACCTTTTCCATGATAAATTACAACTACTTTTTTAAATCATGTAGAAAATAAAAAGTATATTTACAAAACAAAATTGCAGTAACACCAGCCTCGAAATTGCCCATATATTTACCTTTACTGAAGATCTGCATTTCTTCATACACCTTCAAATGACTTTTTAGCTTCTTTACATCTTGACCGGAAGGACAGACTCCCATTAGCATTTCTCACAGAACAGATCTAATGGTAACAAACTTGTAGCATTCCTCTCTGAAAGCATGGGAAAAAATAATATTTTGGGGGGAAAACACAGAAGCCAGAGACTTGAGTGCCCCCATTTTCTGGGGACAACTTTAGGAGTGAAAATCCAGTTCTAGAGGACATTCAGCTGAAAGTTTTAAAGATGGGGCTTAGAAACAAGAACAACCATGTTGGCCTGGTGGAAGAGACCCAGGTCTCGAGAGAACTCTGCCTCTTTGTCCCTGGGGTCTTGGAAGTCACTTCATCATCCATTTTTCCTCTTTCTTTATATAGGAAATTGGGGAGGATTAAATTTAGACATGAAACACAGACCCAGGTGCCTACAGCATCTGGATGCATTATAAATAAATGAAGCAGCCAGAGGACGTCACCCTCCAGAGAGTAAAAGGGGGCCACTGTCTCTCCATTGTTCCCAAGAAGGAACAGATTCTGAAGTTGCCAGAGATTCTGATTTTTCAATAAAATTCTCAAACTTTATTTTATTTGAAACCACCTGATGGTTCAATATTGACAATGAAAGAATATGCAAGCTAAAAAAGAGTCAAACAGGGCAGGTAAGAAAAGATCTGTCCATTATGCAGACCCATCTAGCCACCAGTTCACAACATCTGGATTGATGTGACCTCTGACTTCTCTCCTAGCTCTGGAACTTTGCAGTTAAATGGAGATTGTTCATATCTCCTTCTCTGATGTGAGATGTACCGCAGGAAGGACCAACATAGGTGCTTTCTCTCTTTGGGTGACACTGCTGAAGGTTAGATACACAACAGGTGTCAGACCTTCTCCAGCTGAGGAACTTCTCTCTAACTCCACACCATGTCCACATCTGACTGAGCTCATCATCTTGCATTTAACATAGCTGGACACTTCATGCTCCCCTCCCACTGGAGGCCTATGTGTCAGCCAATGACCTTTGTCATACCCCAGTGCCTTTGAGTATGCAAATGCGGAGCTTTTCTTATCAAGCTGGATAGATAAGATGGACTATACTTGCATGTCACAAAGCAGATATGTGCAGTAAAGTCCCAGTTACAGGGGAACAGGAGGTTCTGGAAATATTTTGTAAAAAGAATATTGTGTAAGTATGAGAAGGGTCATCAGATAATATCAGCTTTTACAGATTGTGCTGCTCAGAAGGGAGTCTATAAAACACTCTCCACAGAGAATCAAAAGGAGTATTGATTTTTTTTTTTTTTTTTTTTAGGAGCAGAGGGGGTCAAAATTACATGCCTTGCACAACAGCAGCCACGGTTCTGCCACTCTGGACCTTTCTAACAAAGAACAAAGTCAAGGAAAAGTAGAAAGAGATGGAAAAGAGGGACACAGAGAAAGGCATTGTCTGGTCCCTGAAAACCTTCCCCTGACCACAGCACCAAGGCAGGGTTAATCTCCTCGGCCAAACCAGAACCTGGTTTCATGTGGTGGCCGCTGGAGTTGACAGCAGTCTCTGGGGACACTCCCTTTGTGTCTGCAGAAAGACAGAGGGAAAGGTCACCACAGGGCAGGCTGCGGCCCAATGGCTCTGGCAGCCAGATTTCCCAGGTTGATTCACCTGCTCCTTCAAGTACAAGAAATGCCCAGAGGCGCTGGCGTTTCCCTAGTCCAGCAGGATGGTGACGAAATCAGCACTACAGCATTGATGGCATGCCCCTTGTGACCAGAATATGGATACTTGCTGGTGCCTTTTTCCCTGGAGGCACAGGCAAATGGAAGGAAGAAAGGCATCACTCTTGTGCTGTTGTAAATGCTGACCGAGCAACAACGTCCAGTACGTGGACCTGGGAGAGGTCCTTGGTCCAAAGAGGTAACAGCGACTTCCTTAGGGAGGAAATAGGGTTCATAAAGCAGAGTTCATTTTCCTGGTGGCTGGGAAGTTATCAGAGTGGGTTAAGCAAAGATGGTTCTGGAGATTCACAGCAGAACAGGCAAGTGAGCAGTGGCATCTTATTACTTGATATTTACTGGAAGTGAGGAGGTCTGTTTTTTTAGTTCTTCCTCCCTTTCAGGTTCTGCCTACCTAAGAACTATATCCAAATTGCCTGAAAGGATCATAGTACTAGCTATTAAATCTAAAGTTTAAGATGCCAAGAAAACTGGTCGGGAGAGGCCCACAGGGCCTCCTGTCTGCCATCCCAACTTGAATTGATGTTCTCAGGCTTAAGCAGAAAGATTGGAAATTAGAAAAGGAAGAAGTGTGCAGCAGAGCGTGGAAAGGACTATGGGAGAGCAGGAAAGGTGAGCCCATGTTACCTGCTGTTCCATGGAGTGATCCCGCCTCAGGTGACAGTGGCCTAACGCATATGGACTCCAGCTGATCCCACCAAACAGCCTTGAGGAGGTAGAGATCAGATGAGAATTCTCTCCAGTACTTTTCTGCTATAGAGAAATGTGAAGAAGAGGAGACAAATGTTTCCTTACTTCTCACAGACACCTGTGAAGCAAGGCAAGGCTATTTGAGTGCTCAGAGCGGATGTAAAAAGGGCCCAGCTGTAAAATTAGATACTAATTGAAAACAGAGAAGGTTTGACAGATAAAGGGCTGTGGGTTGTTCATGCTGCCCCATGGAAAGTGAAGTCAACCAGCAAGGTGACACTGACCTCTTGATTTGAATAAGATCCAACCAAGATGGCGGCCATCCTGCCAGGGATCCATCAGGGCCTAGCCCCAGGGAGCATTCTACCTCAGATGCTTGAAGGTGGAATGTGCATCCAACTTCTAGAGCCAGCTAAGCACCTTTCCTAGCCTGGGATTTTGCGGGGATGGAGTTCTCCCTAGCTTGAACATTCAGGAAAACAAGAATAGCCATGATGACAAATTAGTTCAAGGACAAATTAGTTCAAGTTCAGTTAAAAGCTGGGGACTTAACCTGCGTGAGGCCAGACACTTCCATACCACTGTCATTTCTATTCATCCGTGTTTTTCAGCTTAGTAAAATCTTGCTCACTCAAATCCCCTTGCTAAGACCCTGCTCCTTTCTCTGTGTACATGCCCTCCACCCCTTCCTTATAATCCCTTTGGGCTCAAGCCTGAACTGAAGCTAAAATATTTATAGGGAGAAACTATTAGCAAAGTTCATTAATTAAGGTTGTGTTTACTATCGCCAACAGTAGTCTTTCATTAACTAAGTTCTCCCTTTTTTACCACTGGTCATTAATGCTGATCACTGAAGGATCATGCAACTCTGGTTCCTGGCCAAACTGCTCATCTCCCACACTGGAAGCTGTGCTTGGCCAGTCTTTCCTTAGCAGCACAACCTCTGGAAAAAAGCTCAGGTTTACTTCAGGTAGTAAATGGTTACCTGTCACAACAGCACCACGGCCTGACCCTAACAGCCCTTTGGCTTATGGGGATTAGTCTATTCTTTTCCACTAGCAATTCTCCCTCCTCTGTCTACCTGGTTCCCCAGCCAGCCTACCACCCTCCCAAGCAAACACTGACCACAGGAAGGAAGGAATTTTAGAGAGACTCAGTCAATTGAAAAACCAAACATAGCAAAGACATGTTCTGTTTCCTGGAGAATGTCCCATGTGTGAAAGATGGAAAGGAGGCTTTGTTCTTCTTTGGAACTCCAAAACCTCACTCTGAATTTATCTATTCAGCAGTGGAATGAGGTTTGCAAGAGACGGGACTTCCCAACATCATGCAGTTGGGGCAGGAGTCCAGGGTGGACTCCCCACTCTCCAGGCTCATTTTCACTGCACAGTATATTCTGACAAAACGGAACCTGGCTGTGTGTGTGCTGCCCTGGCAGAACATACTAGAAGTAAAACCAAGACCTCACATAGCTGGGCAAGGAGAAGCCTGAATAAAGGGAGAAAGCCACACTGGACTTCAAGATTGGTGCTTAGATTCCTGAATGCTTCTCCCTTAGCCTTGAATGATACAAAGATTCATTTCATAAATAAACCACCATGATTCAGCGGAGTTAAAAGACTGGCCCAACATCACCCAGCTAGTTAACTAAGTGAAATAAAGGTCTCGGGATCCCATCCCCAGGCCAGTGTCCTCTACTGCCCTGTGCACCCATATTCCATTTGCTCATTTAGAGTGCATTTCAGCTTTTTGCTACCTACAGAAAGGATATATGTGCATTTTTTTTCAAAAAGGAAGACATAACTTTCCTAGGAAGTTATCCTGCTAATACATTCTCACATCTGTATACATTCTCATATCTGTAAAAAAAAAAATGTGTGTATAAGAGTATAGCTGCAGCATTCATTGTAATGACTAATGATTGGAAATAACCTAAATTTCCACCAGTGTGGGATTGTTGATATAAATTATAGTAAGCCCATGCAGTAGAATACTATGAAATTGTTAAAAAGAATCAAGCAGCTATAATTAAATATATGTGGTGATATGAAAGATAAACAGATAAAATGTTGTGCAAAGGATACAACAGTGAGTGTAGTATGCTGCCAATTTTGCAAAGTGTGTGTGTGTGTGTATGTGTGTGTGTGTCTAAGACTTTGTATTTGCCTATATAGAATAGTTCTAGAGGATGTCTAGGACACTGGAAACAGCAATTTCCTTCGGGGTGCTAATGTTCAAACTGCAGTAGTACTCAGTGAGTACTTATTGGAGGAACAGAGTCTTTCCTAGCCTATCCTGGCTTTTCACCAAGCACAAAACAGTAGTCCATGTGTCAAATTATTCTTATCCACCAACATCAACACCAGGGCCCGGGCCAAGATTCCCAGGCTTTATGGAGGGAATGTCCATCTGCAGCAACATCTTTGCAGCTTGACACATTCAAATGGTTCATAGCAAGGCAAGAAAAGTCCCAGCCTCTGGGGCTGGAGCATTTAGTTCATAATGCCAGGGGAAGACCCTTGCCAACCATATTTGCATCCCACAGGAACACTTAAAATGTCTCCTAGAGGGCTGGGGTTGTGGCTCAGTGGTAGAGCACTCACCTAGCACTTGCAAGGCCGTGGGTTCAATCCTCAGCACCACATAAAAATAAATAAATAAAATAAAGGTATTGTGTCCAACTACAACTAAAAAATAAATGTTTTTTTTAAAAAAATGTCTCCTAGACACCATCTAGTGGGAAATGACATCTGCTTCAGTAAAATATGCGAACAAAAATGGCCCTAAGACTCCAGTAAAAAGGAGACCCATTTCCTCGAAATCACGGGAAAGAGGCAAAATCTGAAACACCATTTTATTTGTGTGTGTGTGTGCTGAAGATCAAACTCAGGGCCTTGTGCCTGCTAGGTGAGACACATTTAAAATTTTTTTTTTCTTTTAGTTGTCAATGGACCTTTATTTATTTATATGCTAGGCAAGCACTTTACCACTGAGCAACAAACTCAGCCCCAAGACACATTTTTTCAAGTTACGGATTTTAATCAACGAAATACAGGCCCTGTGGTGGTAAGATTTTTGCCTTCCCAGGCCATCCCTGGACAAACTAGCCTCCAAGTTCATCCAGGCTACAATTTCTACAGGTTCCTCATCTCTTTTTCCCAAAATGACAAGCAAAAACTAACCAAATAAAATACTAGCTGATGGATGCATAGTAATAACCCAGTGAGTATATGGTATAAGGGCTGAATATTTTATTAGTAGCCAACTAACAAAGACTTTACACCAAACCTAATAGTAACCAGTACTTATCTCGTTCTCAGTTCAAAGTATTTTATCAAAAATTCATTGAATCTCTCCAACAATGAAAAGAAGTCAGTAATTACAGTATTACAAGTGATTGTCCTCTCTTAACAGATAAGGAAACCAATGTTAATTAGCTTTCTCCAGGTCCACATTTAGCAAGTGTGGGAGCCAGAATTTGCACCTAGCATATCTGACAGTCGGTTCTGTGCTTTTGAGCACAATGTTAGAGAAGACAGGGAAGATTTAAAGGCCTGAGACAAGTCAATAAAGATGTGGTTTGTATTCTTGGCAGCAAAGCGGTCAGTGCAGACATGGATCCCCTCCTGCTCCAAACACACAGAAATGCTAGATAAAATATAACCAAAAAATGTTTTAAATTTATAGCCACGCTGAAAAAGAAAGGAACCTCCTCAAATGACAGAGATATAGGAGATTACAAAATGGAACCAACAAGTGCTGGAGCACCCAGGGGGATACTGACCCTGGATGTGGCTCTTGTGACTGGCAGAAACATGGCAGAGGATCTAGGACTGAGGCTTTCTGGAATCAGGGAGCAAGCAATGGAAAGACTGGAAGATTTTTCCCAGTGATTCAGGGAAGCAGCAAAGAAGATGCCATCTGCCTGGGATCCCAGGGGGAAAAAAAGCCTCCCAAATGACATTGACATCTGAAATCCATTTCCCCTTAGAGATGACACCAGAATGCAAATCACTCCCATGGAGGAGGTCAAGTTCCAATCCAAGATATCTACACAAAACTAGTCACATACCAACGAGGCCCTGGTGCCCCCAGCAGAAGCAAATGCAAAACTTCTGTCTCTGCACACCTCCCAGGGCAAGGGGACTCCCACAGGGAAACAAGCTCCCCAGGGGAGAGGGCAAGTGACACAATGATGAACCAAACCGTGAGGACAAGCCCAGCCCCAGAAGGACAGCAGCAGCACCCCTGATTAGCTTCCTGGCTTTTCTTTTCCTGAGCACCTTCATATCTTCTTGCTTTTCCTTTGAAGTTAAGCTCAGCTGTTGAGATCTGGATTTTCACCGTCCCATCCTCACTGGCCAGCACCATGGCTCCTGGATGTGAAGCACCCAACAGATATATATTGGATGTTGGTAAAAATCTTAATGCATATGATTTGTGGCTATGTCATAGATAACACATGCAGGTATGTCAGGACAGAGGCTCCCTCTGGGTGGGAAGAGGTGGCAAAGGATGGGGTTAGGTGGGAATGGTGCCATCCACCTATAAAGGTTCATGTCTTTAAATGTGTCTGGAAGCCTTATGCAAAACATTAATGGTTGTTATATCCAGGTGGCAGGTGCCTGGGAGTCTGTATTCTCTGTGCTTTTCTGTGTGTTTGGAGTATTTCATAATTTTAAATAAAAATAAATAAAGGAAGGTATTTGCAGAATGAAAGGGCCTCTGATCGCACCTCTGAGCCCCCTGTGTGGTCTGGAGGCTGCCCCATTCCACACCTGAACACCTACCACTGCTCTGATTAAAGGTGACAGAGTGTACAGGGGGTGACAATCTGCATTCAGGCCTTTTGTTTGCGGAGATGAGCAGCAGGGGAGGGGCAAGTCGCAGAGACTCACCTTTCCTCAGAAAATCAGCCTGGCTGAACCACTGGCTCAGCAGGTGGCTGTGCCTTAGGGTGCCACTTTAAGGTTGTTTCTACTGTTACTTTAGGATGTACAAAAAACTACCACTCACAGACCTCTCTGCAAAATTGCAGGCAATCAAGAGGCCAGCTACCACTGCATATTGCAGCCACTCAGAAATTTCTGTCCCTCAGGGACCCTGGGCACTCAAGATTTGCTCACAAAGTGGAGCCAGGCCTTGGACACCCCTCTGGAGATGGGGACTACCCAGCCGTAGTAGGACAGAGGGGGGGGCATCTCCATGATGGGATCACAGGATGGGGGACCATGACAGGCTCCCATCAAGCGACTCCGCTCAGGTCCTGTGCAGCAGCCCATCTGCCCTTCCAGAAGTACTGTACGCCGAGGGTCAGGGAGCAGGGGGCACTCTTTCTGTCCCAGAGCTTGTGGGTGAAGGAAGGGTGCCATGGGAGAGGCCAAAGAACCCATCCCATGTGGTACATTTGTCACAATTAGTGGACCGATATTCATATACTATCATTAACTAAACCCCATCACTTTGTGTTATATGTTTTGGGGGTTTCAACACAAGTATTAATGCCATGTATCACCATTAGAGTATCATACAGAATAGCTTTTCTGCCCTAATAATTCCCCCTGTGCTCCACCTGTTCACCCCTTCCTCCCTCTCCAGTCCTCCCCAGCCCCTGGCAACCACTAATCTTTTATTATCTCCATGGTTCTGCCTTTTCACAAGTTATCACATAATCAGACTCTTCAAGCATGTAGCATTTTCAGATTGACGTCTTTCGCATAGTAATTTAAGATTTCTGCATGTCTTTTCATGGCTTGATAACCCATTTCTTTTTAGCCCTGAATAATATCCTTTGGTATAAACATGCTCCCATTTATAAATAGATATGTAACCATAAAAGGATATTTTGGTTGGGAAATTAATTTTAGTAATATATTTTATTATTCGAGAGAGTCAAACATCATTTCAACGTGCAATCAATATTTAAAACTTACTGAGATATTTTACCTTCTTTTTTCATACTGTTTTCAAAATCAAGGAGATAGGTAGATAGGTAGATAGGTAGATAGGTAGATAGATAGATAGATAGGTAGATAGATAGATAGATAGATAGATCAATCTCACATCTTAGCTTGGCTTGTCACCTTTCAAGTGGTCTATAGTCCCAAGGCTCGCCCCCGCCCTCGCCCCCCAGATCAAAAGAAAGAAAAACTCTAACTCTAACCTTGGGGAGTTTATAATTTTATCAGAAGAAACAAACCATCGCTCTCTTCACCCTCCAATGACTTGAGAATTGCAGGCATCCCTTTCACCCTTTCACACAAACACAAATAAGCTCAAAATTTTGCTTTTGTTTTAAACTTGGCCTTTGTTTCACCTTTTATTTTTCTCCCCATGGAAAAGCCACTTTTCAAACTCAGGGCTTCTGGATGCTAGCCAAGTACTTTTCCACTGAGCTATACCCCCACCTCAATAGTGTTTTTTTATGATAAACCACCAGTCCCCCAAAACTTGAACCCAGAACCACTCAGTCCCCTCAAACTTAAACCATAATGCAACATCTAAAGTAGCTGCTTAAATCCCATCAGAATAATCCAGTAGGAACTGCCACATTCTGTCAAAGATTTTTCACATTAAAATTTGTTCTATTTGCTGAGTGCAATGGCGCACAACTGTAATCCCAGCAAGCTGGGAGGCTGGGGCAGGAGAATTACAAGTTCAAGGCTAACCTCAACAATTTAGCAAGACCCTCAGTAACTTAGCAAGACCCTACCTCAGTGGTAAAGTACCCCTAGATTCGGTCCCCAGCACCAAAAAAGGAGGAGGAAAAGGGGGGGGAGGGGAAGGAGGAGAAGAAGAACTTTGTTCTATTCAACAGGTACTAACTGAATATCCAGTGCAGCAGCTTAAAAGCAGGGTCTAGAGACCCCCAAAATTCCTGGGATGCTGCTGGGAGTCCACAAGGTTAAAACTATATTCATAACGATACTAGACTTTCTCTGCCTTTCTTGTGCTCTCTTGAGTTTGCAGTAGAGTTTCTTTTTTTAGAAGCTTCATGATGGGCGAGATGCAAGATGAAATACAGGAACAGATATGGGAATCTAGCTATTTGATATTAATTTAGACATCAAAGGGATTTTCAGAAATGCAAATCACTGCTGCTCTTCTCACTAAATTTAAATCAGGTCATTCTCCTTGCTACATTTCTTTGTTATCAGATAATACAGTTTTTCCATAAATATTTATTTTAACATTTAATGTGTTTTTATTGTTGTTTTAAATGAATTACTGTATTTTAAAATTTTCTGTTTTAACTCCTTAAGTAGTAAATATATGAGATGTAATCCATATAAACAAAATCTCTTTGGAGCCCTCAACACATTTGTAATGTAAAAGGAATTCTGAACCCCCCAAAATGTGTACAGGTTGCATTCAGTTCTGAGGACACCAAGAGAAATGAGCTTATAGCTTAACCAGGCAAGTTAGACAAGAGGCCTGTAAAGTTTCCTCCTGAGGTTCCTCTCCCTCTCCACAGGACTTACTATAATGTCACATGAAGAACCACTCACATTATGTAACGCCAATGAAGTTGCCATGCCTCAAGAGCCCGATAACTGGGCGATCATGCAATTTATTGTTCAAGTAAGGACACTCTTCGAGAAAAGGAATATGTTATTCAGGATTATGCTGAAATGACAATCATTCTACAGTGACAGCTCCTACAGAGAAGTTTCTTTGTGTTCCTCAATATAACTGAGATATAGGTTGGAAAAGTCTCCATGAATGGAAAGAAGACAACTGCCAAGGAGATATATGTAGGCGAGGATCCCAAGTCCCTCCAGAGCAGGAGGGAAACTGAGAGGATGATGGACAGCTGGGGAAGATTGGGGCAAAGAAATTTGAATGGGAACAATAAAGAAGTAGTCCATCAACTTTGCCAATCCCGGTGTCCTCAGGGTCTGGCCCACTGGCCTGGGTTCTGGGTAAGCTCAGCAATTTCCAGGTGATTGTTTTCTGCTAAAATTGAAATAAGAACAAACACAAATATTTCTGGGTTACACGGTGGGAAGACAATGGATAAGGTGGAGATCATTCTAGAAGAGTCTTTGTAGGTACCAGATGAACAGAAAAGGACTTCAGCAATGTGAATTTGATTCCCACATCACCCACCAATAGGAAGAAAGTAAGTCTACCCCACTGGGTTCTTTCATTTCCTTGCAAGTTTCTAAGATCCCTGATGAGTGGAGTTTTAGAAATACCACCTATTTTTATTGTCCTGAAGCAAACAAGAATGAGTGGGTGTTGAAAGGACAAACAAGAAGCACCATTGCCAGGTTTGTCCTGAAATGCTGACAGCTTTTGACAAATGGTGCAGATGATGTCATATCCCATAAGCTGAGCATCATCTGCATCGGCATCAGCATTGTCTGAATAAGGCATGAAAATGAGCTCAAAGCCCAGCTGTTTGCAGCTCACTGAGTATATTTACCCATCCCCAGAGGTGTAATGCTTCAGGGGCCCAGGAACAGCCAGATGTCCTAAGTCCTAGCCAGCTCTGAATTGGACGTAAGCACAGGCCAGTCACTGGTTAGCGGTGGACCTTGCCTTTTGATTTCTAATTTTTACACCAAACAATAAGAGGTAATAAAGTCTTCCTCAGATGTTATGATGACTGCAGGTGAATTTGTCTAAATGCTTTAAGCTGCCCGCAACCTAAGGCAGCTCTGAGTTTATTATATGCAAAATAAAACCTAAAAGCCCACAGAAGGTCTTGCTTTAATAAAATAAATAAAATAATGATTCGGTCACAATTTAGAAAATGACCACCATTCTTTTAATGGCTGCAAACAATAAAAGCAAACAAAAAAGATAAAGGATGAGAAAGGGAGGAAGGGACAGCAGGAGGAAGAGAGAGTAAAGATAAAATTAGAAAGACAAGATTGGTTCCCTTAACTCGGAATCCAATCCTGTCATCTCCTTGACAACTGGCCCTGCCGAGGGACAAGGGGGCAGAGGTCAAGTCCCAGGGGTTCACCTGCCTCAGCAGAAATCCAGGCCTGGGGCCTGGCTGGTCGGCAAACTGGAAAACCTGAAGTGGCAAGCTCCTGGCCAGCCTGTCTGCGGCTGCGCTCTCCCTTCAGTCTGACAGCAGGGAGAAGCTGCAGCCAGTGCACAGGGCCACTGCCTCGTGGGGACTGGGGGATGAGAGGGGCACCTGAAGGAGTCAGGTCCATGAAGCCCTCAGCAGTGCAGCCATAATCAGTGGCCCAGATTATAGGAAGGTCTGTCCCAGTCACAGAGTCTAGAGAAACTTCCAGAGCTTTGTCTTTTGAAAGCCAATAACATCTGTGCCTCTTCTCCCCAGTAGTCAGAGCACATGCCACATGCTATGATGGGCTACAGCTGTTGTGGTTTTTGTTTTTTGGGTTTTTTTGACCAACCTGCACTGCGCCTGACTCAAATGTTGAGTGCAGACCAGTTCAGATCAGCTCTGGGGTGGACAGGGTAGGGTGGCACGGTCAGAGTCCAGCCCGGGTGCCTTGGTCCCTTAAGCAATGTTCAGGTACAGACTGGATTCATAAGAAGCCAAAAGCTTGGATCGAATTTGAATTCAGTACTGCCACATTATGAATATTGGTAATCCTAAAAAGTCACATGGTGAAACTTAATCCCTGGCGTGATAGCATTCAGGGGGCGTGCTTTGGGGAAGTGGTTACGTCATGAGGGATCAGGAATCATGAAGAGAGCTGCCTTGCCCCTTCCAGCATGTGAGGACACAGCAACAGGGTGCGGTACATGGAACGCAGAGGGGGACTTTGCCAGACACCAGATCTGCTGTCACCTTGGTCTTGGACTTCCCAACCTCCAGAACCGTGAGAAAGAAATTATTCAGTTTGAAATGTTTTGCTATAGCAGCCTGAAAGGACTAAGGCAAGCCCAGAGCCTTTGAAGGCAACACAGATACAGAAACTGCTGTCAGAAGGCCCATCCAATGGGTCTCCCCTGCTCCAGCCCCTCCTCTTTGTCTGGTACCCTCTCTGCAGGCTTCTGCTCCTGCCAACCCCCTGCTGTGCCCCTATACCTTTCAGGACATGCCTTTCTCTACAGGTTATCTGGCAAAGGCCAGGGTGCTCATTATACCATGGTCCTAAACCCAGCTTCAAGTCAAAATCACATAGGGACAATTTCTTAAGTTTAAATTCTCAGGGTCTCGCCCAGACATGTGGTCAGAATTTGGTGTGGTCTGAGCAGCTGATACATTTTTGTGTCCCACTGAGTCTGAAGCAGCTGGTCTGGGCACCCCACTCCAAGCCCCAGTTCATCATTACTCATCTTCCTGCAGCACCAAATTTTTCTTTTTTTCTAAATAAAGAATTTATGTTATAGAATATACTTCAAATTTCACATGAACTTTAAGAAAAAAAATCAAATAAATTTCTTCCTTATGCCATATGGCCCCAGCCACACCCCCAACCAGGATATACTCATACATTCTTGCTATCATTAGATGTTTGTGAAAAAAAAAATGTGAAATGGCCTCACCCACGAATACTTGCCCTTTAGGAAGACCTTGAAGCAAGAGTACATAAGTCTCTCTGGAATGAAACTGACATAAATAAATGAAAATAATGATAGAATTATAGATATTGTGCATCAGACAATGTTTGGGAATAGCAGAAATCCAAGACCCCTGAACTCATTCTAGGCAATAATAATAAAATAGCATCTGCTGTTTATTGAGCACCTATGAGGTGGACACAGCATCTCTGCAGAACGGGCACTGTTATCTCTACCTTATTAATGACCAAACTGACCCTTTGAGCAATTAAGTGACCAATATCACCATAAAGGGAAGGTTTCCATTCAGGCTGTCCGGGCAATCTTTCTTCTCTTACAAGGGAGGATCCCTTCATTGGGAATGGAAAACTGGCTGTAGACTGAAGACTCATTCCCAAAAGGCTATGACAACATAGCCTCTGTCCCCAAAGCCCACGTGGGTGAGAAATGGCCTTTGTAAGCCAGGAATTCCAGGGCAAATCAGGAAGGTCAGGCATCCAGACCCTTCTGGAGACTCACCCCTAGCAAGGGCGAGAACTGAGTAAGTACCCTTAAGTGGATTCTCTTGCTTTTGTGGCTTCCTGCTAACCTGCTTACTGTCATCCAAGCAGCTGCACCTATTTGTTAAGACCCAAAGATGGACCTTGATTTGGTTTCCAGCTGCATTATACCTGAATCATATCTGGGTTAATCACTCCAAGCTGGGGTGATATCCTCTGCCTAAAACAGGATCCACATCCTCTGAAGGGTGAACCCCTATTTCTGATAGACACAGCCTGTGTGAGTTTTGAGGAGCAAGAGGGCTTCTGTCAAACACCAGCAGGGACAAAGGACTGTAATGAAGGAGGAGCCCAGCCATTGTACCTCTTGGACAGCTAGCCTTTCAGAAAAATAAATGTCAGGGAAAGTGAAGCAGATGATGTCTTGGGACCAGCTCCCCAGAGTGGAAGTCCCAAGAGCCAAGCTTGCCTAACCCCACCAGGATTTATGTGGTTTTCACCCTGGGGCTTCTGCCAGGAGCCAGTTCCAAATCTCCTCTAGTCTCATTACTATGCAGACCAATTTTTCATTCATCTGGAATCCACTGTAGCATTTTAATGTGGAAAGTCTGCTTCACCATTTCTCTCCCCTGAAGAAAAATGGCTTAATTTCTCCAGCTGATAGATTTTTTTTCTGATCCTTCAGACAGTAGAAAAAGACTCTGGAAAATCAGCCGTTGGACTATCCACAGACATTTTATGATGGCCATAAACAGGGCTGTGGCGGAATGACATGCCGGGCAGCATCCTGATCAGTGGCCTCAATACTGTTATTATCAACCTCCTGCAAAGATGATAGATAGCTAGATGGATGGGTGGATGGATAGATAGATAGAATGATAGATAGATGGAATGACAGAGAAACCATGTGAGGAGCTATGGTTTCCCACCATATATGGAGAGTGTAATCCTTCCCTATATTTTTCCCTGCAGACATGTGAGATTTTCTGATACCAAATCAGTTCACCTGCCCACCCCCCACCAGATTGAGATGGATTTCATCAGGAGGGGAAAAATCTACTTAGGAAGGAAATTAGAGGCAAAATTGGGGTTAATCCTTTTAGCTGTGTTTTCTTTTGTTCAACCCACAAGGCTCAGATAGATGTGATCAGCCCATCCTGTCTGTGGCTCTTCCTCTGAGGCTGAGATGGCCTGGTCTGGCCTGGGACAGAAGGAGGCCACAGAAGGAAGGGGACTAGGCCCACCACTGGGATTTCATTAGAAGACAGTTGTAGAAGAGTGTGGCATAGACCCTGGAGCCAAACTGTATGGGTTCAAATCCCAGATTTGCCACATGCCAACTTCCTGACTTCAACAAGTTACTTAACCTCTCTTTGCCTTAGTTTCCTTATTGATAAAGGAGATAATAATTATGCATACCTTGCACAATTAAAGTGAGGATCAATGAGTTGATACAACCAAAGTGCTTAGATCAAAGACTGCCATACAGCCTTTACAAAAGGGGGTGAATCAAAGCTCTCTTTAGATTCCCTGACTAAGCAAGTTCACTACACAAAAGATGAGACTTTAACCCCCACAAGAAGATAATCAGATTTAACTAACTCAGTTTTAGGTTCAAGGCCAAAGGTTTCACTTAAGCATAACCCTCTTCCCTTTTACTATTTATCGATCTTCCCCAGGAACCGAAGCAACACTTGTTCAAATCAATAACCTAATCTGGGCCTAGACTCAGAACGGAGAGGACATGAGCTATAAACCCTGGGGCCCTAAGCCAAGACCTCAGACCAGGGGCTGGACCTCTGGGGCAGAACTGTCTACCTGCAGCTCTTATGACCTTTAAAGACCTAGGCAGCAAGATGTCCTTCAGAAGCATGCAGAAGTTAGCAGACTTTATCTTTTGCTGAATAATTAAAATCCCTGTGTTCTTACACACTTAGAAGTTGCCCCAATGGCTACATAGTGTTAGTTTGCCCCTTGGTTAAATGAGCTTATTGATGTGTGGCTCATTGTGGTATCTGGGGCTTAGAAAAGCTGAAGGTCATAAAGCAGAAGGCTGGAAAGTGTTAACACTGACATTGACATTGTCTCAGTGCCCCCACCTCTGCCTGCACATGTCACGGTGACCTATTAGAGATTCACTTCCCAAACTGAAAGCACCAGTTGCTGATAACCCTTGATTTCCCACACACCATTGTGTCTGTGCCTCCCATAGTGTGAGCCAGATGGAGCTCTCCCTACCAGCCTGCATGATGACAACCAGTTTGTAGGAAGCCAGGACATTTTGTCTTTGGAGAGCAGGATGTGAAATTGATGGAGTACTATGTTGCCATAAAAAACAATAAGCATGAGGATCATGTCAATATATGGAAATGAGTATATGAAATAATGTTAAATGCTAACAAGCAAAACACCCAATACTTTGCACATACTGATTACAACTCCATCAATAATTATGTCTGCTCACTCGTCAGCAAGAACTAGAAGCAAATTTAGTGTGGTCAGTCTAGAGGATTACTTCTTGGATTCTTTCTTTCTCCCAAAGAATCACTTTTTTTTTTTTTTTTTTACTTTTTATGAGAAATCAGGAAGCTGGCCCGGGACCAACAAGAGAAGCATTTGGCTGCTGAAACAATTGCTTGGTCAGAAAGGGACATTTGCAATGGATGAAAATATGCATTGAGGGAAGCTGTAAGCCTGAAAGCATACTCAGTTTTATGAGCAATGCAGACCCTGCCCCTCCCAGGCTGGCTGAAGTCCCAGGCTAAGTGGGAACCTCAGCACAATTCTCTCAGAAGGGCAGACAACTAGGCACAGAGGTGCACAATGCTTGCAGACTTCAAATGGATCCAATGTTTTCTCCCTTCTTTATCCACACTTTGCCTTCATGAAAGTATAACCACAGTGTCCAGTTTTGTCTGGGCACAGCCTTAGTTGTCCTAGTATAATTGTTAATAACATCCCCATTCTATCTCAAAAGTGCCCCTGTTAAGATACTAAAGTATACTCTCCATATATACTATGACTTGAAATGCATTCTGCTGTCATGTATAACAAATCAGAGTAAATAAATACATTTTTTAAAAAGTTACTAAAGTATATAGTCCTCCTAATTCATAGAGCTACTCAGGTTTGCTGTATGTAATACCTGTCCCCAAGACACTGAAAGAAAGACTTGTGCACACATACTCCTATTCTGAACTTAAAAGTACCAGGGAACCAGGATGGCATTTCTGTCCCCAATTTACAAGGACACCTTTCAGTGGATTGTTTTGGAATTGCTGCCAGTACTGTGCAGGAACTGGCTGGTACCAGTCCAAATAGAGCATCTCTGTCTGGTTTTGTGTTAGGTGAGGCCATGGTGGTAACTTGAAACTGGCACTGATAGGGGTATTTACACCATGGAAACCACTAACTGCTACAAATCTGAACTCCCCCTGCCCCACTCAGGGAGCTTGTTGTAAAGTATTTTGCAGCACATTGTGGATTTCTGGAGTCACTGAAACTGGGATACAAACTTCTTGGTAGGACTGTCTGGTCAGACAGGCCAATACTTAGCTCCTAGTCAAAGCTTACAGCCAATTTATACAATTTTGTATAATTTATACAAACCCCAGAAAACTGTGGAATGCAATAGGTAGTGCCTTGTAGATGGGAGAAATAGACAAGCATCCTTTTTTTTTTCTTTCTAGATTTTCCACACATATTAGAGATAAAATGAGAATGCAAACACAAATCAGTTCAATTGTCTTGGAGTGTGACAGCTTGACTCCCAGCCCAGGTTATCTGCTACCTGACAAGGTTGTTTGCATCCTATTAAAGCAGATGACTAGTGTGCTATTGATACAGCATTGAATATTCCCACAATGACAGCTTTGAATTGTGACCACTTCTTCATCATATGAATCACTGAAAAATCTGTACCAACTGACACCATAACATGAGTGTCACTATACAAAGTGGCTTATTCTTTGGCACCAGTGACGTCTTGCTAATTTCCTCCTTACCCACCCCCATCTCTTCTAGCAGCAACTCAGTAGGGCCTTTGGTAAAAGCCATATTTCATGGTCAGGGAAAATTCATTACTTCCTGTCACACACTATTTACTGTCATCTCCCTTTTGGAATCATGACAAGCAAATGATGAAGTTCTACAAAGTTTAAACAGGTCCTTTAAGGGATTTGCTAGCACCTATACGTCAGCACTTAGTTGGCAAGTCAGCTAAATCCAAAAGATTCAAAGGAAAATTGAAGTAGAAGGAAATTCTGATCTGGGAAACGGAGGTACTGAGGAAAGATGGGTAAGAGGATGATCCCTGGCACAGCTTCTGCAGGAACCGAAAATCTCGGCTGCATGGGGTTGGAGGAGGAAATGGGAGCCATTCCCGCCCCCCAGATCAGGCAACTCCAGTGCACAAAACTCTCTGCTGAGCAGCACAGGAAAATTAGTGCATGTGTTCTCACACCTGCATTGACTAGAGCATGAGCCAAGCTGTGTGACCACTAACTGTGAAGTGCCTAGCACAGTGAGGACCAAGAGCAACAGAGAGGGTGGGGGCAGAAGATCATGGGTTGCTAATGAATGGAAAACACAAGTCAAACCCAAATCGCAATCCTTGACTTCCCATGTGCAATGGGATCAGCAATTTGCTAATTATCTTTACTGTCTGCAAGCCTTGAAGATACTTCAGGACAATTCTTCTACAGACATTTATATAATCATGTCACTGTTTTATCCATAGTCAGAACAGATGATCTTTCTAGGTTCCGTCAAGCTCTAAGAATTAAAGTATTGTGATGATCTAAAGATCAGATTATATCCAAATTTATTGGAAACAGGAAAGTTTCTTGCTGATAATTTTATAATAGAAGTTGGGACCAGCACAATCTCTTGATGCTAAGCTGATAGTCATTAAGGAAGGAACTAAGAATCACGGTTCCACTTCTGGACCATGGCATCGATCCCACGTTACACTCTGAATTTCTGCATGCTCAAGCAGTCAGCTTTAAATTAGACAAGTGTTTAAGGAAAAAGTTATATGCTTTGGGTAAAATTGATGTCTATAAGCCAGTCAACAAGTGGCCCAGGATTATGTTCTCCAGACACGTGTCCCTGTCTTTTAGCACAGTTAGACTTTAATTTATCAGGGACTAAAATAATCCTTTATGTAGATCTCCGTGCTAAGTGGCATCTTCAGTGCCATCACCAAAGCTCCTTAAAAGTCTGCTCATGTTCCAGACCACAGGTTAGATCATACATCAATGCATGATCTCCTCAGAACACATTACCTGCCCCTGTGCTCAAACTGCACAAAAAGGTGGTATTTGATTCTAACCTATCATTTATTGGCAGTGTGATGACTCTTAAAAGAAAGAGCTGAACTCTATGTAGTTCCTTTATTGCCTAAATGATTTTGGGGATCATCAATTATACAAATCCAATAATAAATTCAGCTTCATTTTTCTAGTAATTCTAATAATTAACTGACCCTATTATTATTATTATTATTATTAGGTACTGGGGATTGAACTCAGGGGCACTGAACCACCAAGCCACATCCCCAGCCCTATTTCGTATTTTATCTAGAGACAGGGTCTCACTGAGTTGCTTAGTGCCTCACCATTGCTGATGATGGCTTTGAACTTGCAATACTCCTGCCTCAGCCTCCCAAGCCACTGGTATTACAGGCATGCACCACTCAGCCCAGCTTAACTGACCCATTTTTTGATTCACTAATCTTTAGCTAAAGATATTTCTCCTTATGCATATTTCCTGAGCTTCTCACCAGGGTATGTGTATCTCAACTATGTGTGTCTAAGAATGCCCTTTCTTCTTCTGTATATTTGGGATAAACCTTAGATTTAAAAGTTGGTAGATAAGTAATGCTTACTCCCAAAATAATTGAAAAGGTGAAGCTAGATTCTGGTTGATGCCAAGGCATTAGACAGTATAATCAGTGTGTCTCAGCTCTGAGTCACATGATGAATGGTCAGTTGGAGACATCCCTAGGTTAGAAGTTTGAGTCTTTTGGGGATGCTGGTGTTTTTGTTTTTGTTGTTGTTTACAAAAGCCTATCTCCATATATTATCACAACAAATGTCAGAACAAAAGCAAACCTCATTTTAAATTATACTCCAGTTGAAGAATTTTTTGTCCCAACTTCCACTCCAACTTCCCTAAAGTCCTATAAGAATTTTCCCTCATTGGACAAAACACTGCAGTCATAGAACTAGAGGGAACTCAGTAATCATATAACTCTGTGTCCTCATTTCACAGATGAGAACATCAAAGTTTAGAGAGGACAAAGGATCTAACCAAGGTCACTCAGCAAGTCAGAAGCAGAGCCAAGGCAAGGCCTGTCGGTCACTGCTTATCACGCCATGCTCTCTGCCCAGGGCCTGGACTGGCTTGCTGCTGCTACTGGCTCCTGCTTATTCTAATTTCTCTCCCTCATTCTCCACCTTCTTATGATTTGGCTGTTTCCTCACCGTCTATTTCGTATTTTGGCTATCCATTTTTCCATCAAACATTAATCTTTCACCTGATTTCCCACTCCTGCCTTCCTGAATTGTTATGTCAAAGTTTATATCCACGGTGGTTGGTCTCTGCTTTTACCCAGGTACTCCTCTTCTATACGCCTCACCTAACAGACACTCTAGATATTGGTAGATATTAATTTGCTTGTTTCTCCATCATAGATTCTCCATTAGAGATTCCTTTCCACCCTCTCATTTTCAACACAATACTAACTCCAGATCCTTATCTTTTTTTTTTTTTTAATTTATTTATTTTTAGTTCTTGGCGGACACAACATCTTACAAGGACCAAAAATTCCACAGATCCTTATCTTTGTGGAATTTTTGGTCCTTGTAATTTCGGCCACTTTAAGGATTTGTTGGCGCTGTCCTTGGTGCTGATTTTAGCAACAGCAGCGACTATACACTCTGAGTGGGGAAAGTGGTTAAGGATTTTTCTTAACATACCTGCTTGGGTTTTGTGGTCAAAAAAATAAATAATTAAATAAAGTAAAATAATAATTAGAACTTATAAATCTTAATAAATATGTATTCAGACATCCAAAGTTGGTTGTCTTTTTTTTTTTTTAATTCCAATCTCTCTCCAGAAAGGGACTATCAATTCAAGGGGATGATAGTTTGTGATGTACTGGGAAATGTTTAACAAATGGGTCTCCTGTGAAAAAAGCAAGATTTTCAGTGTTTTTCAATCTCCAATCTTCTTGATAAGTAGTATTTCCATAATGAATGACTTCATGTTTCATATGGGACACTGCTGCATATGATGTTGAAAGTTCCAGTGAGCTAGTGCAAGTTCCTTTCATCATATCATTGGCTATAGCGCAAAACCATGTCTCAGGTTACCAAAACTAGGACTTACCCAAGGTGTGACATGTCAAGATGGTTTAGAGCCAAAATATCTGGAGGAAAGTGTTTTTGAGGTAAAGTTCTTAAGTGATATCTATAAAGCCAAGAGAACAGTATGTATCTCCAACCCAGCAAGGCAGATACAGGTCTTAAAAGGAAAATATGATCAGTGTTATGGGAGTTATTTTGAAAAATCAGGGATATATTAGGATAAACTTGAGCTTGGTATTGTAAAACGTTTTGGAGTCTGTCCTCAGTGTCTGCAGATGGATAGGGTAGGGACACATCAAGTTGACTTAATGGTGCACAGTCAGGCATATACCCACAGTGTGCCCTGTAACTTGATCTTCTCAGCTCTGAAACTGAGTATTGATATAAAAAATTCCAGGTAGTCTGTTAAGATTTGTTCAGTAATCACAGATAAAATTACATTGCAAAAACTCTATTTTCAGTTCTTCTTTTATTAAAAACCTATTTTGATTTTGGGGAAATGATAGTGGTCAGGATTATCTCTTGGTTAAAAATGGAAGAAACCAACTTGAAATGGAAAAATGAGACATTTATTGGGAGGAAACTGATGGCACCTCACAGACCAACCAAGACCCTAGAAGGTCAAAGATTCATCTGGGATTCAGGAACAGTTGATACCAGGAATATGACAATATCCAAACTGCTCTCAAATGTTTGTATCTTATGTCTGCTTCACTTGAGTGTCAGATGCATTATTTTCCCCCTTTTTTCTCATCACTTATTTCTCCATATAGCAGAAATCAAGGCATCTTTCAAGCTTTGAACTTTAGAGTCACAGGAAGAAATGACTGAAACCTTTTAGTCAGCTGTTGCCTGAATAATTTTCCCCCAAAATTCATCTACTGAAGGCTTAATCCTCAACATGGCAATATTTGGAAATAGACCTTTTAGGAGATAACTAAGGTTAGATGAGATGTTAAGAGTAGGGTCCTAATCCAACAGGGCTCTGGTCTGATGGAAACAGGAAGAGAGAGAGTAGGCTCCTGCCCCATTATCTATTTCTAAATGACAGAAGATTGGTTTATAGGACCAGAGCATACAATCTGGTCCTATAGAAGTTTTAATGAATTATACTCAATAAATAATACAGGATCTCATAAGATCAGTTGCTTGTACAAACCCACTGACTTATTGCCACTGTGTACTGGATAAGTTATTTCCAAACCTGCTTTGCTAAAAGAGTCATGTGGAAGGCTTTTAATGCATATAAATTGTAAAGCTTACCTCAGTCTCTTTTAATTAAAACCCTGTGAGCCTGGACATGTGCTTTAAGCTCCCCAAGCGGTTCTGGTGCAACCAGGTTGATGCCTCTCCATTGACCAACACTTGGGAAATCCACCCTCTGGCTCTAAATGTATGTGCCGTAGGATCTCAGGAGAAGGGAGAAGGGAGCATTTTAAAAACCTGACAGGTGGGAGATGGATGAAGGGAAGTTTAGAGAATGTAAATTATTCCTTCACATGATTGGTATAATACTTCCTGGGTCCATACTTCCTTATTCAAAAGCCTTGGGGCCAGATGAGTTTCTGTTAGAAAGACAACACAGTTGTATGCACTACTTATTATCTAACATTCCCAGAGGGTCCAGAGGAGCACCCTATAATGAAACTTTGCTTTGTGCTGGACTTTGCCTCAACCCCACAGTAACTCCATGGGGGCTTTCTATTCTTTAGCTCTGTTTTTCAGATAAGGAAATGAGATTCCAAAAGGTTAGTCCACATGCACCACAGCACACAGCTAGAATTCAAACCACCATGCTGGGTCATCTCCTAAAGAAGTCATTTTGATGCCCGGCAGGGGCACAAACATGACTTTTCCCACAGACTTTGTACCCAGTAGTCCTTACACAGGGTGGAGAAAAGGCTTACTCCATATTGCCAGATTTAAGTGTCAAAAGCACTGTGACTAGTAATTTAATCCCTTGGAGGGAAGAGAACAAGGACTTCACATTATTAATGATTTTGCCAGATAGAAGCTAATTATAAAAGAAAGGTAGTCATGAGGATCTTATGGGAGAGAGAGAAGGTGGTAAAAGTAAAGACAGAGGATGTCGCACCAAAAACATGGAGGTGGGAGAGACAGTCTCAAAAAAGAGAGGCGGAGAGCAAAGACTGGCTTCATTAGTTTTACAATTTGGCTTTGGGTCCATACAGATCTGTTCAGTTCCTGCAGGGAATTGCTCTGGCCCCTGAGGATATCAGGTTAAAAAAAAATCCAGAAATCCTTTCTAAGAATGAAAAGATGAAAGGAAAGGACCAGCTCCTCCAAAATATGTTTTAAGTGGTTTTATTGTATTTCAAGCAATTCATCCATGTTGTGGGCTTTCTCCATCCTGAGCTAAGACCTTCCTGCAGAACAACCCTGATCCCAAGTCCTCTCAGGAGGACTTGGCCAGAGGTCAAAGCATGTGTTCATCTCTGCCTCATGAAGTCTCACAAATCATTTTCCTTTGATTTTTATAAGCCTGCATGTGTGGTTTTGTTCCTTCTCTTATCGCTGCTCCCAGGCTCTCTTCTCCCCCATGAATCACTCTGTCTTGTTTCCTACTGTCTGACTTCTTAGCCTCAACATTTCTGCCTTCTCCCTTTGCTCTCTGCAGGAAACCAAAGCCTCAGATTTCACTTCTAACTGAAGGCTGACATCTTTTCAATGCATATCACAGCAACCAAGAAACCTTCAGACTCTAGTTCCATCCGCACATGTGCTTGTCACCGGCCATCCTCAAGGGCATCCCAGCCTGAACAATACTCAGAAACAACCCAGAGAGAGCAAAACTGAGCAAAGGAACTGGGGGGCATGAGGCTCCTCATCCCAAGCTGCACTGCACCAACTGGCAGATTTGTCTTTGTGTCATTTGGGGTTTTACAGTCATGCAAAACCTTTGTGTTTGTCTAGCTAAGTGGAAGTCCTACCACAGAGCTTTGTTGCTTTGACCCAAGGTGCCTTATTTGTGAAGAAAATGCTACTTTGCACTTTTAAAAAGAAATTCTCGTAAGTGAGACTCTCAACATTTAATTCTTCCCGGTGCCAAAATTTAAGACGGGAGGAGTAACACGAAGAAGGGCTAATTGGTTTCTCTCAGGAAAAGCGGCAAGTCAGCAAATACCAAGATTTGATCTTGCTAAGTCAAATTGCAAGAGTCTGCTACTTCTCTGAATCATGCATGTTGGCACTGGAAGGCCCTGGAGTTCTGGTCTCCTCATTTTATAAAAAAGCTGTCAAGGCCACTGAGCTATTAGTGGCAGAGCCTTTGTATAGAGCTCCAGGTTCTAACTCCTTGGGCCTCCCTCTTTGCATCCACTCCTACTTTCTCATTTTGAAAATCAAGGAGACATAACTTTCCTATGTTCATATATGAATACACAGCCAATGAAACTCCGCATCATGTACAGCCACAAGAATGGGAAGTTATACTCCCTGTATGTATGATATGTCAAAATACACCCTACTGTCATGTATATCTAAGAACAAATAAAAACTTTTTTAAAAAAAGAAGAAGATAAGGAATACCTGGTGAAAACTTTCCAGAATTAGAAAACTTCCCTCCGGAAGCTGCACATAGTTTGACCCTATGGATGGGAGTCTGAGCCAAGGAGAATGAGAGAGATGAAGAGTGAGGTGACAGCCGGAGCTCAAAACCTTGACCCCAAAGCTGGGAGACTGGGGGTGTTCTGGAGTGGAGACACCTTGGGCTGTGGGTGGAGAGGGGAGTAGCTGGAGTCAGGCAGGAGACGCCCCTCAGAGGTGAGGAATGTACAGGCCCACGAGGTTGGGCACAGAGTGGGGGGCCAACTATAGGAGCCCAGGGGCAGAAAGATCAGCAGGGGTCAGAGGGCTGAGGCGTGCCCTCCTGCCCTGAGAGCCTCTGATGAGGAAGGGACACTGAGTAAGACCTCTCTCAGGCCCTCTGGAGATGACTGGGGACCCACAACTGGTGCTGTTGAGAGGGCCACATTCTTGCTGGAGCAAAAGAAGACTCCTGGGGGCCGAGGGTCCTGAGAAGAAGCTTTCTCAAAGCCAGAGCAAATGTCTCGCCTCTCCTCTCCCATCCTCTCCTCTCCCATCCTCTCTCTTTCCCTTTAGTCTCTCTTCCCGTCTCACCCTGCCCTCTCATTCCCCCATCTCCCCACCCTCCATTCTCCTCCATCCCCCTCCCCTACCACTCCTTTGTTTTTTGGTTTCATCCTGGAACAACTGTGATTTAGATGTCACCTCCAATTTCCTCCTGAGTGGCATTTAGTTTCATCTCTTCTCCATGAAAATGATTGAACTCCCTGAACCAGGTACAAAGGGGACAAGAGCACCTTTTTCCTGGGGACAATCTTTTCATCTCCTTTTTGCAAAAAAGGTGCCTGGTAGCAATTTTCAGTGTGTGTGTGTGTGTGGGGGGGGGTGCATGTTTGTGTATATGCAAGGGTGTGTGTGTGTGTGTGTGTGTGTGTATTCATGCTTTGACTAATTTGCATCTTATTGTGAGGCTTAGTTTTCCTTCCCCTTCTCATCCTGAAGCCTGCTCTCAACAGAAAGGTCCCCTTTGGAGGACATCTTCACTCTCCACTCCACCCCCGTCCCTCCCCACATGCCCACATGGTGGGACTGCCCAGAGGAGAGAACCTGGTTGAGGGTGAGACCACTTGCATGTGTGTCCCCTGGGAGCCTCCACTGACATCTATGCTGTCAACCACTGCTCTCTCCAACTGCTTTTGCAAAATGCAAACACATGGTTCAAGAATGTCATGTGATGCTGAGGATCAAACCCAGTGCCTCACACATACTACATAAACACTCTACCTCTGAGTCACAACCTCAGCCCTCATTCTTTTTTTGAGTCATGGAATCAGCCCGGTGTGTCTTTCAACAGATAAATGGATAAAGAAAATGTGGCATATATATTCAAAAGAATGAATAAAATTCCTTTGTGTATATATGCCACATTTTCTTTATCCATTTATCTCTTGAAAGACACACTGGGCTGTTTCCATGACTTAACTGTTATAAACATGGGTATAGGTCTATCACTACAGTATGTGGACTTTAATTTTTTTTTTTATAAATACCGGGGATTGGTATAGCTGGTTCATGTGGTGGTTCCATTCCAGTCTTTTGAGGAGCCTCTATACTGATTTTCACAGTGTTTGTACTAACTAGCAATCTCACCAGCAGCATATAAGAATTCCTTTTTTTCCCACATCCTCATAAACATTTATTACTTATATATTTTTGTTGTTGTTGTTGTAAAGTGTTACTGTTTTATTTTCTTTTGTTGAATACACATTTTACTGGCAGTCCAGATAAGCAAGTATATAAAGGAAATACTAAATTTTTCTTTTGGCAGAATTCAAGATAAACTGCAGATTAAAGTGCTTCAATTTAGCCTGAAGAAATGTTTTGAATCATACAAATTTTTAAGAGGAAAAATAAAGACTGTCCAAAGGGACTCTCCTAGCTTATAACACATTTCCAGAATAATTTTCCAAAAAAATTCAAAAATACTCATTGAATACCTTAAAAATATGTCAATACCATATGGCTTTATGAAATAATTTCTAAAATTTACATTTTTATTTCAAAAGGATCCAAAGTTTTAAATAAACTGCTAGCAATATCATTATCTTTACTTATCTCTGAGGATGGGACATACATACTTTTAGAACAAATAATGATTTTTACAAATCAACACACACAAAAAAAAATCACTTAAAATATTTTAAAGGGGAAAAGAGTTTTCACCAAAAGTCATCTTTAAATAGACTGCAGTAGATGACAAAGTTCCTTTCTATACCATCCAATCCTCAATGAGATGCTTTGGCAGTTTTAAGGCATATCAGTCTCTATGAAGAGACAATGACATTAATGATGTCCGTGGAGATGGCAATTGCCTTGATGGCTCAGTTTGAATAGACACAACACTACTGGGCTGGTTCTCCAAGTCAGAGGCAAAGCTGCTCTCTTCTCTTATATCAAGAGTTTGTTCGACTGAAGTTGGGGCGGGATATTCTCCACAGTCTTACTGGCATTATTCAAGTTGTTGATTAAGTGTGGTGATATCTCACTCCTTGTCCAGGACACCAAATTCATCTTCTATTGTGACTAGGTCTTTAATTTCAAATGGTTCCAAGGAAGGAGCCAAAAACTCATTTTGTAAAGGGTCTTGAGGACAATTATTGTCACACTCCATATCTGCCTTCACTTCAGAATCTTTATCACTATCACTGTCAATGGAAATAACAACTGGGAATGTGAAGTATTATCTCCATGATGTTTCTTATGCTTCTTCTCATGTTTCTTCTTTTTCTTTTTATGATGTTGAGTTGTATCAGTAGCTTTCCCTTCATAAACTATCTCCACACTTAAACTCCGGGTTCTTCTTTTTCTTTTCTCGGGTTTTGTTTCTCTCTCTGATGATCGGCTGTCTAAAAAACTGTCACTCTCATTTTTGTAATTTCCACCCAATTTTGATGAAGATTTTTGGTAATGACTGTCCTTTACTTTAGAAGCAAATTTGCGAGATGGTTGAGCAACTTCATTAGTGCCCTCCAAATGCCGTGTTGAATATTTTCATTTCCCTCCAGGCTTTTCATTTCTCACCCGGCCGGCCCTGTAGATGCAGTTCTTGACCTATTACTAGACAGTCTCCCCGATCTGTGCCTTTCATAATAATAATACTTCCTTTCACTGTGATTACTCTCTTTCCTAGCATTTGTTCTTTCAAAAAAGGACTGAACTCCAAAATCTGGACTTGAAGATTGTCTAGAATGATGGGCTCTGGACAGAGTTAAGAAGATTCACAACCGTCCCTGTCCTTGTTTCTACTGTAATAGGTATACTCCCACTTATATCTGCTTCCATAATTATTTCTTAAGTAACAACAACCTCTATTTCTGCTCCGTGATCTTCTTTTGCCATGATCACTGCTGTGAGATTTTGATCTGCTTGTGCTTTCACCACTTAGAGAATGAGTTTGGCTTCTTCTTGACCAACTGCTATCTGTAGTTCTTGATCTCTTTTTGTCTCTTCTTCCTCTAGGTCTGCTATTCTCCCTGCTTCTAGGTCATTTGCTCTTTATTCTTTTTTTCCCATGATGCTTTCTATGATTCCTCTGACTGTGCCCGCTTCTACTCTGGGAACGTGAATCTGAACTTCTGGATCTTCCCCTCTTTCTGTGTCTATGGTTTTATGAGGAATATACTCTGTCTCCTCTCATAGATGAGCTCAGGTCTCCAGCAGATGACAATGATGCAGATCATTATTATTTGTATTTTTGATGGCTGCCATGCTAACTGGAGTGAGATAAGATCTCAATGGAGTTTTGATTTGCATTTCCCTTATTGCTAAGGATGTTGAACATTTTTTTTCATATATTTGCTGGCTGTTTGAATTTCTTCTTTTGAGAAGTGCTTATTTAGTTCATCTGTTAATTGAGTTATTTGCTTTTTCATTGTTGTTTTTTGGTGTTACACTTTTTGAATCCTTTGCATTAATCCTGTGAGAGGAATAGCTGGCAAAGATTTTCTCCCATTCTGTAGGCTCTCTCTTTATGTTCCTGTTTTCTCTGCTATGCAGAGGTTTTTTTTTAAAAAAAATTGGATGTTATCCCATTAATTATTTCCTAAACTTTGGGAGTCTATTTAAGAAATTATTGCCTGTGCCTATATGTTCGTGTGTTGCCTGTGTGTTTTCATCTAGGAGCTGCAAAGTTTCTGGTCTAATTTCTCTTAGGTCTTTGGTCTATTTTGAGTTGACTTCTGGACAGGGTGAGAGATAGTACCTAGTTTCATTCTTCTACATATGCATATCCAGTTTTCCCAACACCATTTGTTTTAAAAAATGCTGGGTTTTCCCCAACTTGTTTTTGGTGCCTTTATGAAGGATCAGATGGCTGTATCTGTGTGGGTTTGTCTCTGTGTCTTCTATTGACCCTCCCAACACCAGCCCTCCCCCAGGTGGACCTACTGGGACACATACTACTTTGCCTCTACTTATTTTACTTACTCTTGACTTCATTTATGTATGAACTTCCTCATAGAATCATCTTGAGACAGTTTGAACCTCATTGCCTGGGCAATCCTGGTCAGTACATGGGCATTGCCACCTTTAGTCAAAACTTCATTCTGCTTGGTCATACTTGAACAGTGTCCTTAGTTACCCCTCAGTCCTCCTTCTGGAAGATTGCAAACCTCCCTGCAGTTCAGCCTTTCCCATCTGTGGCTTGTCAGCCTGCATCAACTTACACTTTCTTTCTTAACCACACTGTCCAGACTTGTTTTATTTTTACTAATTCACCCCAATATTTTCCTTCCTTCAGTATCAACAGATTTCACTTCTGAGTAATGCTGCCCACTCTGCAACCAGGTAGCATTGAGAGAGGGGAATCTCAGTATCTTGAGCTCTGAAAGTGGAGTTGGAGACAGATGGAAAAGAAACTAAAAAGAAAGCAAAATAGATAATTAGATGAAGAATTGGATCCCAACGCCCCTTGTCTTAACTAAGGTTCTCTAGTTGGGAGAGCAAACAACTCAAAATAGGAGCAGCAGGGGAGGGGAGGAGGTCATTATGAGGATACAGCGTGGCTCTTAGAACCCAACCAAGGGTGAAGCAGACCCCCGGTCCTTCTCCTGAGGGCCTGGAATCTGGTTAGGAACCTCTCCAGCTTGCATTCTCTCTCCCGATGCTTCATTTCTTTCTCTCTCCCCGCCTTCGTCCCCCATTTTTTCTGCTCCCCGTTGTGGATCAGGCAACAGGCAGCTCTTAGCATCATATGAGCACATGGTGCAGAGACTTCTGTAGGAAACAGAACTTAACCAGCCTCGTTGTCCCCAGTGACAGTCAGAAACAAGTCTCAAGGAAGTAGAGTGAGGCTGGCCAGGTCTCCACAGGCAGGGTGCACCTCTTCTTCAAACCAAAGCTCAGAAGTGGTCTCCGTCTTCCCTTTTCTCTCTGACAGTCACTTCCTTTTCTCTTGATTGTGTTCAGCCTCTTGTTTCTGTCCTCCTTCTCAGGGTACAGGACAGAAGTTCATCTAGACACAGTTGACCTCATGCAAGGCAGCCATCACCTCCTGGTGACATCCTGAATTTGAGTGTATTTACAGTTTCATTTGTGAAAACGCCAGGGGCCCCAGCTGGCTGTGGCAGGAAGCCCCTCACTCCCTCTCCCTCTGCTTCCTTCTTCCTGAATGTCCTGCCCTCGGCTGGGCAGCCTCTGTTAATACCCTTTAATGAGAGCAATCACTGAGAGGTTCTCCGGGAGTACTTAAGACAGGTTAATGATTGTCCTGCCACGATGTGAGGGCACTCTATGATGAAAGTGGAGCAGATGAAAATGTAAAGCAATCAATGTTTTCCATTTTCTAGTTCATTCATTCATCCCATATCTCAATCTTCCAGCTGAACAGTCGATTCACTGACGCCCTGTTTTCTTCGTTTTCCTGCTCTCTTGTTCATACTGTATAATGAAGGAATGAGAGATTGGGAGAGCAAATTAGTGTAATGAACCACTGGCATATAAAACAGGAGAGAAGAGTCTGTGGGCAGAACACAGGCGGAACTAGAACATGACATGTGGTTGGAGAAAAGCAGAAACCCACGTTGGGTTTCATGAGGGAAGGAGAATGTGGATGTTAGAATTACTAGTAAAAATTCGGTTACTCAGTAAACTCAAGAATGATTTTGTGAAGGTCCTGTATCAGCTATCTATCACCTTATGCTGGTAACCGATAACCACATGCTTCAGTGGAATTCAACAATAAGCACTTGCTCAGGCACAAATGTCTGGAGTCAGCAAAGGACCAACTATGAGGTTCTGTGGAACTGCTACTAGCTCCCCACTCAGGGTCAGCTCACTATCTACTGATCTTAGCTGGGTTCACCCAGGCACTGAAGTTGAGCTGGCTTGTTCATGCATCTGCTGACATCCAGTTGGCCAAAGCAAGTCACATGACTGAGGCCAGTGGTAAAGTGTTTGGAGGTCACCCCTGCCTTCAGTGCAGCGGGAGGGTGTTCAAATTTACAAGGCAAAGGGTACAACTGTTAATGGCAATCACCCTTAACAAAGGCTGAGAGCACCTGCTTCATCAACAGTTAACACCACTCTTAGCCTCTAATTTTTTTTTTACTCTGGGTTAGGTCTAAGAACATGGTCATTTTCTATAGCCTTGGTGGGCACAGACATATTGTACAACTGGGGAGTCTGGACTTTAGTATGCAATATGCCAACAGATTGCAGACACCAAGAGTAATGACATTTTCATAGAGATTGAGCATCTTGGTCTATTTTGTGCTGTTATAGGACAAAATGGACCAAGACTAGTGAATTTATTAAAAAAAAACACAGAAATTTATTTTCTAACAGTTCTGGAGGCTATGAAGTCTAATGTCAAGATGTTGGCATTTTGCAAGGGCCATCAGCTGCATCATTTTATGGTGGAAGGCACAAAGGAAAGAGCACTTTAGAGCAAGAAGGGGCCAAGTTTCCTTATATACAAGCACACTCTTATAATAATGGTAATCTATCCATGAAGGAGGAGGCTTCACCTGATCACCTCTTGTAAGTCCCATCTCTTAACATTGTATTAGGGATTAGATTTCCAACACATGAATTTTTTTCAACACTGTCAAACAGTAGCATTATGGATTTACCTTTATAGCTTCGTATTGTTGTCTCAGTGTTCCCAATACCCTTCCCTTCAACACTGAGGTGTGTTCTCTCTGGGGACAGGTGAAGTCATGATGGCAGCCAACCAGTCCTAAGAAAATTAATAATTAACACTGAAATAAATATATTTTCTTCCTTTCCTCTTCAAATGAATAAATAATTCTAAGTATATTAATAAAACATGGTACTAAACAAATCTCTGTGGTTCCTATATTGTACAACCCTAGCTCCCATCTTATCAACAAGACTGAGCCAAATGCTTTTTTTTAATTTTCCATGAATATTTTCTGGAGGCCATAAGTTTTTATAGGTCAACCTACAAACTGGAGGACTTTAGGATGGCATTAAAATGCCTATAAGCTTCTTTTCTTAACTGTAGGGATCTTTTTCCTTCTTATACTTGTTTTTTTAAAACTCATTAGAAAGTATCTTATTTCCATAGAACATTATTCATCAATAAGAGGAAATACTGTACCAATTCATGAATGAACCTTGAACTCATCGTGCTAAATGAAAGAAACCATTCACGAAAGACCACATATGGTATGATTCTGCTTATATGAAACACCCAGTATAAATAAATAAATCTATGGAGCAGAAAATAGATTCATGAGTTTCCTTGGGATAAAAGATAAAGAAATTAGGAGATAACACCTAAAATGTACAGGTTCCTTTTGGGGGTAATGAAAATGTTCTAAAACTAATGGAGGCACAACTCTATGAACATACTGAAAGCCATGGAGCTGTACACCTTAAATTGGTGACTTGACTGAATTATATATCAATATAGTTTTTTTAAGCTTGCTTTTCTAACATGCTAGATCAACCAAGGAATATCTGCCACTTTGTGTATCCTGTGTAACTTTTCTGTCATGTAGATGAAGAAATAAGGGGGAAAAGAGTCAAATAGAACATTTTTTAAAATCCTTAATGAACTGTTTCCTATGTCAGGAAGGAGTGGTGCTCCATTTTTAATTTTGAAACTATTATTGCATTCCCACTTGGTAACTTATACCAGTGTCCCAAGTCTGACATCACTCATGGTGCTCCCTCCTGTCTCCATTTTGAAATGCTAAGGAGTTTAAGGCCATCAGAAGTCTTGTCAGGAAACAGATTCCACAGGGGCTTTTGTATCATTGACAATTTAGAAAATGCACCTCCCAAGACACAATTGCCCTGCACATACATCTTATTTATCTGCTGTATTCTCACTTCTCTTAAGACTGACTTGAAAGGAACTTGACATCCCCAAAGCATCTGTGGGCCTCTGCCATTTCTGTTTTTTTATACTCCACAGTGCAACGACAATTTTATTGGGCTACAATAACTTCAACTGACTGATCATACTAACGTACCACAAGCTGTAGATTAAATTTTTTTTTTACAGTAGTTACCTAAGACCTGCAAATTATTTCAGAGTTCCTCCAGAATAAAAGTGTCGAGGAGTACTGTCGGGAAGATGAGGGTAGGAGAGTTTGAAAGGGTGAAAGAAATGGCGGAGTTCTGAACGTGTAATTTTGGAGCGTGAAAGAGTGAGTGTCTGCTGAGAAACATCACAGGACTGCTGGGTGCTGCGAGGGCTCATTTGAGTTGGAGTTTGTAAATTACAGTGGTATCAGTCTGTGCCACTAAGAGACTGTCCCAACAGTCCTCAGCTACTTGAATGCTAGCAGATAATTGGGTTCATCCAAGGTTGGCAAGCATTGAAAAGACGGAGGAACCAGAGAGTTTGAGCTACTGAAAAGGGGGTTATTGAAATGATGTGCCATGGCAGTCTTTTCTTTTTTAACAAAGGAGAAAAGAGGCAAAACTCAAAAGCCAACTCTGACGCTTAGAAGACATTCGCTACCTTCCCTGAGCCCTGAGCCTCTGAAGCCAGTTCTGTGACAATGCAGGCAGAATTAGTTCTTTCTGGTCCAGCACTGGAGGAAGTAGGTACAGGGCTGCCCTCCTCTTCACTCGACAGGTGGCTGCACCCTACATCAGAGCTCAGGGCTGAAGGTGAGTGGCAGGAGGTGTGGGCTGGTTGGCTGATCAGCCTCCATCCAATGTGAACAATCCTGATGCAGCCATATCACAAGATGCTGGCCTCTGGAGGCATCAGGGCAGCTGTGAGAGGTGAGCAGCCAGAGCTACATTCAGAGTAAGTGTAGAGGGACCCATGCAGAATCTAAGGGTCTCTCCAGCAGGCTTGGCCTGAAAGCAGAGTCTTCAGGTAGGAAAAGGATTGGCAGTGGTCCGATGTGGCCCTCTCAGAAGAACTCTCACCTGAGGTAGTCAGTGCTATCCTGCAAATATTTCTGGCTCATGCTCCAGGCACATGGCAAAATTGTACTTCCCACTCTGCTAAAGCTATATGTAGCCACATGACTTGCTCAAGCCAAAAACCAATGGGAATAACTGTGTCACTTCTGAGTAGGATATTTAAGAGAGTGTCAATTCATGGTATCTTCTCTTTCTCTCTGCAATTGGGAATGTTAAAGATAGTGGCTCTCCTATCAGCCTGCATCACAGAGTGGAGGGAAGGATAAAGTTCCTTATCCACGGGGAACATGTAGTATGAAGAAGAAATAAGCCTTCATTACCATAGAATAATCAAGAAATAACCCTTTGTTACTGCAGCACAACCTAGCTCAACCTGACTAATACATCATTTGATTTAACATTGCCCAAGACTTGTGCAGTGAAAAATACAGAGGAATCTTAAAAAAAAAAAAAAATCTTAGTACATTCAGGATGCTAGAATATAATAATCTAGACTGAGCAATTTACAGACAAAAGAATCTTATTGCCAACAATCTGGAGACTGAAATATACAATATCAAGGAGCCAGAAGATGTGGTGTTTGGGACAGACCCTATTCCTCATGGATGGCACCTACTATATCCATGGATGGTAGAAGGGGCAAACACGCTTCCTCAGACCTACTTTATAAGGGAATAACTGCCCTTAATCACCTCTCTATAGACACAAACTCTTAATAACATTTCACTGGAGATTAGGTTTTAAAATATGAAATTCTTTGGGGGGGGTACACAAACATTTAGACCAAAGCAGAAGGAAACTACCATTTATAGATCACTTATTTTGTGCTTTTTCTGCTTCTCAAGGCTGTGTCTCTCTGCTCTCATGAATCATGGGCTGAGTTCAGAGTTTGATCCTCAGAGGGTTGAGCTAGTCTCCTTGTTCCCATGTGGGCAGAGGTGAGGGGGTGTCTCCTGTTGGCTGCAGGGAAAGGCTGTCTTTTAGGGAATTTTCTCAGCATCACTTGTGGGCAGGTATTCTCAGTGGGGTGAAAGAGGGCAGCTGCTGAAAGATGGGGGCTGCAGGGAAGAGGGGGCTGAGTCTCTTCAGTGAATTAGTGAACTTTATCCTAAAAGAAAAGAGAGGAGGGGCTGGGGCTGGGGCCATAGCTCAGGGGTATAGTGCTTGCCTCACACTGTGAGGCACTGGGTTCCATCCTCAGCACCACATAAAATAAATAAAGATATTGTGTCCATCTATAACTGAAAATATTAAAAAGAAAAAAAAGAGAGCAGACAAAGGTGTGGGCATGACAGTGAATTGCTGTCACTCAGCATGTGAATTAAGCAGAGCAGGGCAAAAGAAGGAAGAACTGGAAGGCAGTCAAGGGGGGAGTTTCTGGAGCAGAAAGGAGACCCTGTCCCTCTTGTGGGTAGAGCCAGAGTTCGAGGCTTCACATGAGGAAGTGCATCGTGCCCACAAGATGTCCAAATTGATTCATTCAACACATATTTATTATTCACCTATTCTGTGCCAGACACTTCTCTAGATGCTTAGAAAAAAATAGCAACCAAAACACAATAATCCCTGCCCTCTTGAACTTACATCCTACCAGGGAGTGTCAGGTATTCAACAAAACAATAGGTTAAAAAAAAATGTCTGATGGCAGCTACTGCTGCCGAGAAAATACAGCAGGTGGGATTGGGGCAACATCAAATAGGAGCACTGCCAGGAAAAGCGTCCCTGAGGTGAGTGGCTCGTGACACAGCAGAGGGGACAGCATGTTACCAAGCCCTGAAAGAGCAGCATGCTCAGTATGTGCAGATGGCTAGCACCAGAGGGGACCTAGGGCCATGTGTCCCTCCCACCCCATAGTGCAGCTATGTGCGTGTGCATGGTGGGGAGGGGACCTTGGGGGGAGGGGTAGCTCCATGCTGGATCTGGATCCACGCCAGCATTTAGAGGTAGGGATGAGACTTTCTGTTTTACCCATTGACAGCCACTGGGCTGAAACTGTGGCCTCTCTCCAAAGCCACTGTCACTCCCTCCTGCCAGCACCTTCCTGGGGCCTCACCTAGGCACATAGTGTAAGTGGGTGGGGGGTCTGGTTGGTGGGCCCCCTGCAGGTCTGTTTCCTAAGCCTGCTTTGTTTTCCTTTTTATCCTGAGAGGTGGAGGGGAAGGACAAGAGGTGGTGGGCAGGGGGGCTCCCCTTTCAGAAGCCAGGCATAATGTGAACGGCCTTGGCCGGAGTGTGGAGGATGGATGGGCTGGGCAGACCAATTGTCCATTAGTAACTCCAGATCCATTTTCCAGGTTTACATTCTCAATTCATAAAGGTTTAAAAACTATGGATTTTCATTTTGCTTGTTGCACCTATAACCTCCCCAAGCATCCTCCAGGCGTAGGGTGTCAGCGGCCAGCAGCCAGGCCTGCGAGGTAATGTAGCACCTCTGTGGGCGAGATGGGCGCTTGGGGAGAAGGGACATTAAACAGATCAACCACGGCGAATCAATCAGGTCTTGCCTGCCTTTCAGGGACATTCACTGTGGCTATTAAGTCAGCACTGTCATGTGTCAGGGTGTGTGTGTACAGGGGGTAAGGGGTGGAAAATTCTAGAAAGTGCCGGAGCTTCCAGCCAGGCTAGAAGAAGCAGGCCCAAGCCCTCACTGCCAAAGAACTGAATCCATGGAAAGGCCAGTGCTTTCCATCTCCCCTGCCCAGCTCACAATCCACAGGACACCTGAGACCCTCAGTCACCACTGCTCCTGCAGACCCTTGCTGAGCAGGCCCTCAGTGCTGATGGGCAGCAGGAACTCCTGGGGTCTCATCCTCCCTCCATCGCCAGCTGCCTCCCTGCCCTGTGCACCCAACCTCCCCTGCCCCTTGCAGGCCTCAATGCAACCCCCAGGAGAGTTGCTGGCCTGCTCCCCCAGTACCCTCCAGGTACTCCCTCTTTGTCCTCTCTGCAGCCCTCTAAGAGGGGCTGAGGAATCACCACCATGTGACTTGGGTTTCTGCCACCTAGTCACGAGAGATCAGGGGACCAAAAGGCCACTGCGATGACAGTCCATAGAAAGCAGATAGGAGGCCACAGGGATACCCCTGCAGACTCTCCTGCCCACAGCCCCTCACACTGGCCTACAGCGGGCGCACCCCAGACAGCCCATCGCTAAATATTTCAGCAGATGAATGATTTTGAGGGGGAGGGGAGAAGGCTAGAATAATGATTTATAGAATTTTAGAAAACTTGATTCCTTAAGTGTACTTCACAGCAGGCCCGTCACACACACAAAGACAGAGCAACCCGATTGATTCTTTCAGGAAAGAAGAAAGGGAAGCTAAGAGCCCTTTAAGCTTCGTTTTCTAGGGCACTTAGCAGCCGCTCAGGACGCCCCCCAGCCTACCCCCACCTGGAGCCTGTCCCCTTACTTTCTGCTCCATCCTTGACCAAGGTGTCACCAGCACAGGCCTCTTAGGACCTTCTTGTGAGATCCTGACTCTACTAGAGGTGTCCTCAGCCCAGCATGGTCCTGCCCTAAATGGCTGCTCCCAGGACCTAGCAAGTTGCTCTCTAGGGTAGAGAAGCTGCCGGCTCAGGGTCTCCCCCAACCCCTAGAGAATGACAATGCAGGCAGGAGCCCTGGGGCAGAGACCCAGCTCCACTGTCCTGTTCCTAAGAAGCCTCCGTCTTCTCATCTGTAAAACGAGGTCACGCTGATGAGCAAGGTCTCTGTGGCAGCTGGTGAATCCCTGTGGACCGACTGGTGTGTCTTCATGCTTGTGGTGCTTGTCACAGCAGGGGTGGGGGATGGGTTCGAAGGGGGATTTTAAAAGACTTCAAGGAACGAATCTCACTTTCCCACAGGCAGGCTATCACCCCACCCGCAATGGTCACCCTGATGTCTCCTCTTCTGCCAGTGGAAAGGAGCAAACCAGAGGCCGGACCACCCAGCTGCTTCCTCCCGACCAGAGATTCCAGGGTGGCCCCGCATGGGGGCAAACCCCTCCCCAACTCTCCTTGCTCTCTCAAGCCAGGTCCCTCAGGGTCCACCTTCTGCATGAGACACCAACTTCTGCTGAACTGGAGAGGACAGGACCATGTGGGCCCAGCACCAGCAAAGCTTCCCTGGGGCCTTAGCATGCATGGGTGCTACACAAAGGGCTCAGGGCAGAAAGAATGAGCAGCCAGACCCAGTGGCTGCTGCCGCCCAGAACAATCAGTGAGAGCTTTCATGTTCAGAGACCAATTAATTATCCAAACCTCCCGATTTGAAAAGGAGGATGTTTAATCTCCCGTTTTCCCCAGGGCCCCAGCCCTTTGACCCTGCTCCTTGACCCCTGGCCTTCCACCTTGCCACGTTCCCTGGAGGCCCCGAATCTGTGCAGCAGCTTTGTTTAGTAAACACCGTGGGGGAGGGTAAAGCAGCACATTGGAGCGGCACCTTTGTACAAAGCCACGGTTTTCCCAGGGCAACGTGGCAGGCTGAGGAAGTACTGGGGCTGGGAAGGTCAGTGCCACCTGGGACTTGCCAGGTTCTGCCCTGTGTCCCCAAGGAAGGTTCTTGGTGTGCCTCCAGGAGAGACTGAGTATTGCCCAAGTTAGGTGCGGCTAAGCAGGGCCATTCTTTGTTCTTGTGTGAGCGTTGTCACGCAGGCAGCAAGCCAGAGGCACCCCTGACAGTGGGCACTGCTGCAGAAAAGGTAATAAAAGCCAGGGGGGCCATGTGTGGGAGCAGGGCTCCTCCCGACTTCTCGTAGCTCTTAAACATCTAGTGGTGCCAGCAAGACCCAGGCTTGAATCCCAGTTTTGCTTCTAACTAGTCCTTGGCTGCAGACAGACTGTTTAACTTCTCTTGGCCTCAGTTTCCTTATTTGCAAAATGAGAAGAATGAGAATCACTCTCCAATGGGGCTGTTGTGGAAATTGCGTGAGATCCTAACCGTGAAGTGCTGGGTTACTGGGGGATCTGCAGAGGGTTGGCTAACTTGATTATTTTTTTTCTAGAGGGTGATTCTGGCCCAACTTCATCCTCTCTCCCAGCCCCACATACCTTTGAATCTCCAGGAATCCTAAACTCTGGGAGTTCCCCCAGCAGGTAGCAAATCTAGGTGAGTTGACTCTCTGGCTACACTGAGCCAATGGTTTTCAATTTGGCAATGTCTGGGGACATTTTTGGTTATTAAGGCCAGGGGAAGGACTGCTACTGGTATCTGGTATGTAGATGCCCAGCCTGGAAGGATGCGTGTACAGCACCCCTCACAACAAAAACCAATTTACCCAAAATGTCAATACTGCAGAGGCTGAGGTAGGCTGCCCAGAGCATGGGGCCAGGCCAGGATGGGGAGTGCAGCAGTCACCCGTCTGCTGCCTGTCCCTGGCCTGTGAGAACACAGATGCTGCCCCCCACCCCAACTGATGAGACTTGGTAAAGCGGTGTACTCCCCGGATGTCTGCATCCTCCCACATTCCCTCAAGAATTCCCATGAACAAAAACAACCCCTTGACCCAAATGATGTGCTTTGGAAGCCAGCTACAATATGCATCCATGTAAATCAACAAACGAAAACTGATGGCCAGACACAGCCTCAGGACTCATGCCTGGAATTGGAAGTGTTCACCAAAGTGATAAAAACCTATCCACAGGGCCCTCTCCTCCTCTGTCTCTCGGTGACACTTTCAGCCTTGCAGTTGTCAGTTGGCCCCAATAGCTCTGGAGACGGAGATTCTGCACCACTGGTCACCAGGGTCCCCTCTGGGGTTAACCCTTGCAGAGTGTCCATCCTCTTATAGAGATTGGACCAAGAAGTGTCCTTTCTGCACAGGCTGGTTACCGTGGTTACGGTCAGAGACTAACCAAACAGCCTCATTGAAGGGCAAGGGCAGGGGCAGAGAAGAGAAGGGTGTACGAAAGGTTGCCCTTGAAATTCCTAGAGCCTCTGTTACACTTTCTCAAAATGGAGCCCGAGTAAAACCAGTTTGCTCAAAGATCAGCTAACTTCCTTTTGCTCTTTCTGCGAATATTTCCTTGTAGGTAATACTGGATTATTCCTGAAGAGGTCAAGACAAACCAAAAGCATGTCCAACATCAAACTCAATCGTGATATCATGCTTCTACCAAAACTACAGTGGGGGAAGTACCAAGTGTATGGGCATCTTTCTGACTGATCACCTGGTCTCTGACCATAAGCAGACTTCATTGCTACAAAAGAAAGGAATTTGATTTTCACTGGAAATTGTTTGCAAGGCATGTGATGGGCAATTAGAATCTTAATCTGTTTCTTTAAAAATTTCTAAAATGGGAAAAAACCACTTGTCTTTCTGGGAGATGAGAGGAAGGATTCCCTCAAACCACAAGCCTGATAATCTAGCCTTCTGTGTTAGCCTGCTGTTCCACAGACTTAATTACAGCCCCTTTTCCCATATGCTTATAAAGTCTGGCAACATGCTGCCAGCCCTTAATGAAATAAGGTTAGTCCCTATATCAGTCTAGCCACTGAATCTCAGCTTTATAAATGGGTGCTGGCCCATATTTTGTCTACATTGAAGTTGTTGGGTGTTTTAGCACTAAATAAATGCCAGACAATCCTTGGGAACCATAGAAACAAACACAACTAGGTTGCTGAAGTTTTTGCACTTTGACCACTGAACCTGGTGTTCATGTGCAAATCCTGACACCATCAGTGTGCAGTGTGTCCAAGGGCAAGTCATGTCACCTCTCTAAGTTTTAGTGTCCTCACCAGTATTTACTTCATGAAGCCATTCCAAGAATTAAAACTGATGATAAAGATAGAGCTCTTGGCAAAGCACCTGGAATTGCATTATTCCTGAATAATAGCTAGTTGCTGTGTGATCACTGTATAAATGGCCTCTGCTATGAATGGACTAAAGGAGGTGACCAAGGTCATTTTTGCTGAGTTTCTCAGCACTTTCCAGCAATTACCCCACCCACATGACAGAAGAGAAAGCCTGAAGATGGGTAGGTCTGACTTGCCTGGATCCACTGGTAACTTGGGTATCTGTTAGGAAAAGCAGAGGTGTCAGTGGGTCGACAATTACAGGCTAGAATTCAGGACCTGCCAGTGGGTGCTGACATGAGTCAGCTCAGCTCCTTGAGCTTTGGGTTTCTCGTCCACAAAATAAGAGATTGGAACCAGAGGATTCCCAAATTCTTGTCCAACCCCAAAGATCTCAGGACCTATAGTCTGAGGACCCAATAGAAATTGGTGGCTCCCAGCACATTTTTGTTACCCTGGGAGAGAGAGTATATTATTTGTTTGTCTGAATCCTCCATGGTACCCAGACCAGTGCTTTCCTAGGCTCAATAGCTATCTGTTGATCGATCCATTGGTCAGATCCCAGGGCTCATGACTCCCAGCTCCTTGCTCTTTTAATTTCAAAAAGTCAATCAATCGATCAATGTATTGTCTACAATGCCGCAGTGACACTGTGCAGTTTGGAAGGGAGTCAGAACCAGAAAATGGCACTCCCATCTTGATTCAACAGGCAGAGAGAGACGGTTGCACATGCATGCATGTGAACACATGTGCACACATGTGCACACTTATGCACACATGCATGCAAACACATGCACATGTACACACCTGTACATACTCATTACGTGCATTCACACACGCACACACACACTAAGGATATAGTGGCTCAGTCACAAGGCAGAACACTCATTTCTAAGAGCCATCTCATGAGTCCCGCCCTTTGGTGGACTTGCTGGGGCATCTTGAGGCCTTACCTAATGCGAAATATTCCTTGAAAAACAACCCAATGGGCGCATATGAGCTGCAAGATGGCACCAAGAACTGCCTAAGTCCCAGCAAGCCCACAGCAAGTACAGGCACCTCTGCAATGTGACTGTGCTGGAGAGGGTGCAGGGCAGGTGGAATCCTCACTGTTGGGAAGACAGACAAGAGAACAACGTCTAAATAAGTAACCGGGTGGGTCGATGGGGGCCTCCTCTCTCCAGCTTCCTCCCCCTGAGCTCATCCTAATTTTTCCCATTGTCAAGTCAGGAGCCCATCGGGCTGACACCCCCACTGCATTCCCTGTAGTTGCTTAGCCAGGGAACTGTTGTCAATTTAGAGCCCTTTGAAATCATTTCTTCATATCCACATCGGATCTTATCAGAGGAGCTGCGCGCAGCGGCAGGGGCGGAGATGTGGGTTTTGTTCTTGGCTTCCTTTCCCCGCCCCCTCAGTAGGTCTCGCCCCCTCCCACTCAGCCCCCAAGCCTGAGCAGAGATCTGCTCCTCTCTGAAGTTAATGGCTGTAAGAAGATTTCATTTTATTATATCTCCAACAGCCCCAATATTTTAAATTTGCCTTTGACAAACTTGGAGCCCTGGAATCATCGTTTAGGAAACAAAGCTTCACCGGGAGCTTTTAAGAAGGATTTTTTCCCTTCAGTTTTAGCAGGCTAGTAAAAATCAATAACCAGTGTTCCCATCTGTAGACCACCTGACGTCTCATGAATGGGCAATGCAGCCTGCTCCTGCCGCTGAAGCTCCTGCGAGAGAGTGGCCAGCCTGGCCAGGAGCGGAGCACCGTGCTTCTTTTCTGCCAATTGAAAGACCTCTCTCCCTGGTGGCACTTTTCTGGGGGCTTCCTTGTGGGGCAGGTTGGGTCTTCCCTGATGGAGTCTAGAATGGCCAAATCAAGGGCAGGAAAATGGTAGGGTGGGGAAGGGGAGATGCTGTCTGAGCCCAGAGATGATCTAACCCTTTGTCCCTGGATGGATTCGTTAAGCAGGACAAACCTAGGATAGAGATTTGGAGGGTATTATTCCAGGGCAATTAGCCAGGCGTTCCAGGATTCAGGAAGCTGTCGATTGGTCCAGGCTGGTGCCAAAGGGTTTGGGACCCAAACCTCTGCCTCAGCAGCCCCTCAATGGACTAAAGCAGGGGCAACAGAAAAACAGCTCCACGGCACAGACATGCCCCTGACTCCTAGGTACCAAAAAGATGCAGGCCTGTGCTACTGCCCAGGGGCATCTAAATGCACCCTGTGGGGCAGCCCAACACAGCTACAGTGGCCTTCCTGCAGCCCAGGCACCAGAAGCAAATGTGACTCCCAAACAATGGAGCTGACATACACGAGCTGCAATGGCCAAGGGACGCATGAAAAACAGGTCCCAGAACAAGAGCCGAAGGGAGGCGGGGAGACATGAAACACCCCACCCCGCCCCACCGGAGGCCTTTTCAAAGCCACAGACTGAACCATATTGTCACTCCCAGGCCAAGTTTAACTTCTAAAGAAATCTTTTCAAGATGTTCAAAGCAGCCGAGTGCAGTTTAGCTCTAAGCGCTACCATCTGCCGCTGCAGGCAGGCCCATAATCCCAGGCTCGGGCAGAGGCCCTGCAGCAGGGTGGCCTGCTGTGCCCACTGGAGAATGCACATTGGGCAGCAAGTGACAAAGGGCTGCTGGGGCTCTTGGGCTCCTGGGCAGCGGTGCACGGAGCACTGCAGGGTCTGGGCGTAGCTAGGGCTGCAACACTTCTGTGCCCACACCCTGCACACCTGGGCCAGAGCCAAGGCTGGTGGTGCTTGCATCCCAGAGACCCCACCACCATCAGGAACAGGAAGAGAGGGCCCCCGGTCCACCACTGAGGCCTGGAATTCCTTAATGCCAGAATTTCAAGGCAGATATATACAGACATACCTGATTCTAAACACAAACCTGCCTTCTTTTTTATCTCTTGTCATCATGAGTTGGCATGAAATTAAATAGTGCTCATTTTACCCTGAGAATCAGTGCTCTTTATTAGTCATATGTCATTAACCATCTCCCCTCGTATGTCCAATGTCAAGGAAATTCAAGACAGGCCAGATCTGTTATTCCAGGGCCATGAGTAGTGTTGGTGCACTGGAGTCCATTGAAGGAAGAGGAGCAGGTGCCAAGACCTAGTAGGTTGGGGGGAGAGGCCCAGGGATGAACTCAGGAATAAAGGAGGTCAAGGAGACCCCAAGGCCCACAGTGGAGTGGGGGAAAGCAAAAGTCAGCTGGAGACAGTGCTACGGGGGACTCAGTCATGCTCTGGCATCCTCTGAAGAACACTGGAGTCCTGAGACCCAGGCTGATGTCAGCAGGAGAGTGAGCCCAGGATCCCCTGGAAGTGTCTGCCCCAGGTGCAGGGCGGATATGGGAGCATGGAAGCCAGTGCCCAACAGGCTGATCAACTAAAGAAGACTGTGACCATCAGTCTTAAGCATTGGCTGCCCAACTTGATATACTGTGCCCTGTCTATCGAAGGAAGCTAAGAGTCAGGTAGGAGAGGAGTCCCGAAGCTCCATCCAAGAGTAAGAAACACACACTCAGAAGTCGCTGGATGCACAACCATGGGCAGGTCACTCTGCCTCATCTGTGAAGTGGGTGTGGCTGGCGATAAACAAGCACAGCTGCAGGGGCGTATACATGTTAATACATGTGAAGTGCTAAGCACCTTGTACAGGGCATAGCGGGAGTGGGTGCCTGATACAGGACAGCCATCATCATTACTACTGTTCCCTTACTTATCACAGGAGTAAGAGGGTGGCCATCTCAGATGATATCTTGGCTGGTTCAGAAAACAGAAAGCAACTCTTGGTCCCAGAACAAAGCAGGATCCCTCTCCCCCAGAGCCAGAGGCTGCGCCAGCTGTGGATGCCAGAGCTTATTTGGCAGACCCCCTTACCACCACCCCCCAACCTACTTCCACTGGCCTGGGCACCACTCGCCTGGCGGTTTGGAAGATCTGAGACCACCCGCCAGGATGCTGGGAGCTAGATTTCCCGTGCAGATGCCTGTCAGAAGCTCTGTGGGGAGAAACCCACCCCTGGGGCTCTGCGCAGCCACAACCGCCAGGCATGCTCGGCAGCGGGTGTGTTTGGAATCGAGATTCAGATGGGCTCCAACTGACCCAGAAGGAGCAGCATGGACCTGATGACAGCCCAGTGGCTTTGGTCACAGAGGGCAATGACTGAGCTGTACGAAAAGAGAAGCAGGAGATCAGTTTGGTTTGGGGTTTTGGTTTTGTCTTTTTTATTTTTTCTGGTGCCAGCCCAGAGTCTGGGTGATGACAGTTAAAATTCCTGAAAATCTTCAGCTTCTGCTTCAGCCAGACGGCCCAGCCTGTCTCCCTGTCCAGAAGAACGTGATTTCTCAGGAGTGTCAAGTTCTTGGCTTCATCCATCCCTTTCCTGCAGGGCCCCTTCCACGCCACCCCATCCACATCCTGTTCAGGTCAGTAAACCTGGAGTTCACCTGAGCAGCTCAGCTCCTTGGAGGCTGTGTGTCCATGAGTAGTGTGTTGCGGGTCCTATGGTGTGTGTGCATGAGCTTGTGTGTGTGTGTGTGTGTGTGTATAAGCGTTTTCCTTATCACCATGATTGGGGGAGACACCACTGGCATTTAGAGAATGCTCTCCAGAAGCTATTGGAGAGCCAGATGCCTGTTTTCCAATTCCTATTCTATTGCTAATCATGTAAATGCCTCTGGCCTAAGTTTCCTCATCTATAAAATGGAGATAATAGTGGTACCTGCTTCCTAAGATGTTGTGCACATGTGGTGAGTTAATCCGAACATGGGGGCTGCAATTTATGCAACATCAGTTGTCATTGTCCTATAATCTAAGGGGCAGTCTTACAGAATTAATAATTGTCCTGTGTTCCACGTGACTGTCAAATGTTTTGATAAGCATTGGAGTGGGTTTAAAACTGGCTCTATAAATTATTTGAGTCTGAAATAACCCTTTTATTTAAAACACAAACACAATGTTATTAAGTTTTTTGCATAACTAAGTCTTCTAGGAAGGCCACTACCACGTTGCACCAGATGCAGCTCCAGGGCCTCCCGGGCCCTCAGTCTCCTGATCCATCTGCCTCTGCCAGGCATGGTGGTGACACTGTCCCAGCCCGTGCACCCTGTGCCCCGGGTCTTGGGATTTTTCTGTTGCTTTCAGACAGGTCACTCTGGAGAGTCTGCAGTCTGGCCCCTTAGCAGTGACCCAAGGCACCAAATGACATAACTCAGAAGAGCAGCAGTGCTACCTCCTCATGGAATGAACTTTGGACCATGGGCATCTAGATCTCCAGTCCCTTTCCTCTCCCGGTAGACTCTTCTAAAGTCCCCAGGGACTGCCAGAGACCTGCTGTATGGCCATGGCTGCTCACTTACCACACCAGTGTGTCCAGCAGCAGCCCCCCACAGCACCCGGTGGGTGTGGCTCTCTCCACTTCACTACATCTCCCACCTCCCCCCCCCCACCGCCCAAAGGTGGCACCCCCTGGGGGAAGCATCACCTCCCCATCCCCGCCTACTACAGTAATACAGGCTCCAAATTGGGCTCAAATTTCCCTACAGAAAGAAGAGTGTAATTTGTATTAGCTGCAACTTTACCAAGTGTTTGTTGTTTACCATTTCAGAAAAATCACACAATCCATGGCGACAACACTTAGGATATTGAAGTCACCAGTGTAACAAGTTTCTATCTGTCTGCGTCTGCAGCCGCAGCATTCACACCACTGTAGCTGTGCCTGCGTATTTACTTATTGAACTACTTCATTATAAATGACTTCCCTTGTAGTCTCCCTTATATTACATGTGGGGCATTATATTGATTTTTTATTATGTATATAGGCAGGTTATATTATCTATAAATGTAATACCAAGATAGTAAAGATGGCATTACAAAATATTTGTCATGTAGAGGGGGGACTGTGGTTGATGATGCTGAAAAACCCTGGCGGAGCAGAGAGTGCTTCAGACTGGCACTTGGCCTCTGGTCAGCGTGTTTGGTGGACAATACATTGGTCTCCAGGGGCATTGATTTCTTCTCCATGGAATCAAGAGGTCAAATGAGATAATCCCTGGAGTGTTTTATGGCTCTGCCACCCTGAGGTATGATTTACAAGGATGTTACCTGCTTTAGTTTTTGTGGGCTTCCCCTAAGGATCCTCCTCTGTTGTTTGAACCCACCCAAGACTGGCAGGCATGAGTGCGTGCCCACCTGAGTTAGATTCCACTCCAAAATCATGTTCCCATCATGGGGCCCAATGGCTGCCTTCATGGCCCACAAGGACCTCTTGGCTGGTTGCAGGTGTCTGCCTGCCCCCAGACCTGTCCTGGCTCCCTGTGTGCTTCCTGACCCTCACCCTACTTGCTGTATCTTGCCTCCAGGGTGGCAGCTTCCTGGAAACCTTGACCACCCCTGTCTCTGTTCCTCCCGGTAACCCCTCTGATCCTACTCCTGGACCCAACTGTCAGAAAAGACAAGAGCTGAGGCCCAGGCCCCAAGGCAGGAGCTGGAAGTCTTTCCTTGGAGGGCAGGAGGTTTGCAAGTCAGCCTGCTTCTCTGGGATTGGGGTGGAGAGTTCTTTTGATCCCTGGGAAATGGCAAGTTTGGGTCACTACATTCAGGTTTATGGGACAGTTTCATAGAAAACAAAATGAAGTTCTCCTGCATGCTACTACGTGGATGAATCTTGTGGTCTCTGTCTATATGCAGTGTCCACAGCAGGCAAAGCCATCGAGATTAGTGGTTGCCAAGGGCTGGGAGGTAGGAGGGAGGGAAAATTAGCATTGCCCAGCAACAGGTGCTGCTTTTTGGGGAGGGAGGAGGACAGAACTATTTCTGGAACTAGACAGGGGTGATGGTTACCCCACATTGTAAATACTGAAACCCAATGGATTGTACACTTTCAAATTGTGTTTCATATGAATTTTATCTCGATAGAAAGTTGCAAAAACTAACTTGAGCCCCTTGTTTCCCATCACTGCCCCACCCCACCCGCCTTCCCCGCACTGCACCGTCTCAGCCAACTCAGCAGGCCAGGTGTTGCCGTCTGTGTCAACAGTACTTCCATCCTCCTGGGTCTCAGGAGTGGCATCACAGGGTCTCAGGACTGTCCTTCCCTCCCAATTTTCCCCCACTGGCCACCTCTAGCCATCTGTCAGTTCCCCTCCCACCTCCTCTTGCTTCCTTGCACTCGGGAGATGATGACTCTTCCAAGGCTCTGCTTAGAACCCTCTGTGGCTCCTCCTTGCCTCCCAGAACTCTCCCTCCAGTTTCAGTGGACCTTTCTAGCACCTTCTCCTGACTCCTCCCTTCTCTGGACCCAATTCTGCCCAACAAGGTGGAAAGGGCTGGCAGAGTGAAAGAGACAAGGGTTGTGGGAGTGACTCATTCCACTTCAAATTTTATGATAACTGGAAAGTCTGGGCAGAGTTGGACATGGGCACTTGGCTTCCAGAAGACGGAGTTCTTTCAAGTGCGAGAAAAACATGCCAGGGAGAGTTGGGAAGCCTTCTAAAGATACCACTGTCAGTCTACCCACAAATACCCCCCATGAGGAAGCCAAGAGAAGGCATCTCTAAAGCAGTCTGCCGAGCTCTCTGGCGGGCTCAGACGGAGAAGAGGAGCACCCAGGCTTGGGTATCAGCTGTGGAAAGGAAAAAGCCCCAAAGAAGAGACTTCAAAATCCATGAAAAACACATGGGGCAGCAAGTGCCCCTCTTGGCATGGTCGGAGGAAGGTGTGAGACTCCTGTCCACTTTGCTAATGATCATTCTGGTCTCTGGACTGGTATCCCATTTTATGAATAAGCAACAAAGCTTAGAAAGATGAAGCATCTTCCTCAAGGCAACCTAGACCCCTTTCCCAGGTCCCAGATGCTAACCTCACTCTTATCTCAGGGTTAAGGACACAAGGGAAGTCAACTCCCTTATCTCCTCCCGCAGTCTGACAAGAGCAAACCAAACTCCTCTTTCTCAGGAGAGAAAGCCTGAGACAGTGGGAAGTCTCCAGAGAACTGGGCCACTTAGAGTCTTCTGTCCCAGGTCAATGAGGAAACTACCCAGACTCAGAGCCCCACCAGGGGGGTCTGAGTTGGAGAATGATTTGTGCAACTCCAGGAAACCAGAGCATTGTTTTTCTGCTATGCTACAGGCTCTGTCTCAGGCCCACCAGTCCTACATTTTTATCAAAGACTTGGATGAACAAAAGAAGGTGAATACAATAGAAAACTAACAACCTGATTCATAAATGGACACAAGGTTTCAATAGACATCTCTTCAAAGAAGAAAGACAGTTGGCCAACAGATTTATCAATAGATGTTCAACATCACTAATCATCAGATAAACACAAATCACAGAACTCTCTGCAGTTGCAAAATCACAGCCACAATGAAACATCACTTAATACTCATTAGGAGAGCTACTAAACTCAAATAAAAAACAGAATAATGAGTGTTGGTGAGGATGTGGAGAAATTGGAATCCCTGTGCACTAGTGGTGGGAATGTAAAATGGAGCCACTGTTGAAACGGTATGGAGATCCCTCAAAAAATAAAAAAATAAAAATCCCCAAAGATCCAGCAGTTCCATTTCTAGTTGTACACCCAAAAGAGTTGAAATCAAGTTCTCAAAAGAGACACTTGCAAAAAGGTGTTCAGAGCAGCAGTATCCACACTAGCCAATAAGGTAGGAGCTACCAGTGTCCATTGACAAATTAATAGAGAAGCAAAATGTGGTAGGCTTGTATGATGGAGACTATCCACTCTAAGAAGAAATTCTGACACATGCTACAATACAGATGAACCCCAAGAACATTACGCTAAGTGAAATAAGCAGGTCACAAAAGGACAAATACCCTCTGATTTCACTTCTGTGAGGTACATAGAAGGGTCAAATTCAGAGTCACAATGTAGAACAGAAGCTGCTGGAATCTAAGAGGAGGTGGAATGGGGAGTTCTTGTTTAATGGGTACAAAGTTTCAATTTTGCAACTGCAGAGAGTTCTGGAGATTATTTACACAACAATGTGAAGCTGCCTAGCACCATTGTATACTTAAAAATGCTTAAGAAGCTGAATTTATGTTCTACATATTTTCCCATAATTTAAATAAGTAAATAATAAATGGCATATAGATGACCAATTGTTTGGTAAATAAAATAAGGATTGAAAAATATCTATCTTATAGCCTGAGGTAACAGGATATGTTTTATAACGGATGTACTTCTACCCAAATGATAGCACAGGTGATTGCTGGGGGTGCCAGGGGACCTCACATCTTGTACGAAGAAGAGCTGGGGTGAGCAGAAACCTCCTTGTGAATCAGCCATAGTCACCTCACCTGTGAGGACAGCAGCTGGGCATCTGGAGAGAGCAGCATGTTGGTTGGTCAGGCCTCTGGGGACACTCTGTGTTCAGTCAGACCTCTCAGGCTGAGGGGTCAAGACAAATGGAACATCATAGGAGGCAAAGAACAAGGAAGGAGAATTTGCTCAATGTTCTGTGCTGCCCACTGGGAAAGAGTCACACCAAGAGCCCAGGCCAAGGGCGGGACACAGGCAGGACAAGAGCATGTGGACCAGAGGTAGGAAGGACTTCTCATCAGGACCCCTTGCACCATACCCCTCCCCAGGTATGGTGACCAAGCCCTCACCCTAATCCCCTTCTCTTTTGCCATGGATTTTAGGCAACAACATCAGAGAGGAACAGGGCAATCGCCCCATCCAAGGGACCCTTTTCTACCCACTGCTTCTGGAAATCTCCACAAATGCCTGGAAAGATGGTTACTGAGTAAAGACAATAATAAAGTGGAAAATGAGGAAGCCAATTTGCCCCTGTGAGTGGCCAGCTTCCTGCCAGACGAGGTGTCGGTTAAGGAGAAGGCTGAAGGAGCCTGGAAATCAGAGGGTCTGAACTCGTACTGTGACCCTGGAGGGGTCAAATCCCTCGGCCTGGTGACACGCAGCTGCCCAGGCTGCTGCCCGATTCCATGTGGGTTTCCTCCCACCAGCTCGTCTCCTGCAGCCCGGAGAGCGGCTTGGACTGCTGTGTATGTGGAGGCGGGGGCGGCAGTTCACAGCTGCTGTTGGGGGCGCGCAGCTGATTGTTTTTGAACCCTAAGTACGTCTTGGGGCAAAACAGTAGTTGCAAATGAAGCTATTAAGAAGCCAAATTAGTTTAATTAGGGCTTTCAAATAGGGAAAAAAAAATCAGTAGCGTTCTGAAACTGCATCCTCAGAGGTGTGTTCCCATGGAGACTGGGATGTTCCTGCTAAAGGAGCAGGACTAAGGAGGCTCGGAGGGCTCCAGGGCCTTGCTGAGTCTCTGGGGCCTTAGAATCTGGCAGAGGTGTCTCCTCAGCAGGTTTAAATAGTCAGGGTTTTACATGAAACTGAGGATGTGGGGGAAACTTAGAGATAGCTAACAAGTTTCCAGAACTCTATTTAAAATCAAAATTTACGGAGGTCCTGCTAGGCCTGGGCTCTGCCTTAGTAAAGCTTGATTTGCCAAGAGGACCCGGCAGTGAAAATGGAGCCTGAGGGGCCTTTGTATCTGAGGATCTCAGACCCAAAGCCCTCTCCTGGCGGCCTTCACAGCAGAGCCTTTGTTCCTAACACATGATGGCCCTGGGGCTCTGTTTTCTCAAAACCAATACAACAAATTCAGCAACCCAGAAAGCCTGTCCTTGACACAGGGAGAGTTGCACAGCCACGGGGCCAGCCCAAGGCACTGGCCTCTGACGCATGGTGTTGGACCCCTGCCTACCACTGGCACCCATCTGCCCCTTGGGAGAAGTGGGGGAGTCTGAGCCTGCTGGGAGGTCAGCTCACCTCTAGGGGGACCCTGTCCTGGGCACTTGCAGAGATTCTAAGACATGCAGGTAGTTGAGTAGCTGAGTGAGATTATAGGGGGAAACCCCTGAGCCTCCCTGACCTCTGGAATGGGATTCACACACACTCTAGTTTGAGACCATCTTCTGGTGACAGCCTTGCTTCAGGGGTCAAAGGGCTATGGACAAATCAATTTTATTGACTTTTAGAGCTGAAGGAGTCATGGGGCCTCAGCCCAGTTCAGGAGGCCCCAGGCAGCATGCTGAATCCTCAGTCCCTCCTGCAGGGCCCATTTCCTCCATTCACCTGGATGCTGCATCTTAGGACTGCAGAGAACACATGGGCCAGACAAAATTCCTGTCCTCGGGGGCCACTGTTCCAGATGGTAATGAGGCCTCAGATTCAAATAACACTTGACTTACAGACACGGTCGCGTGGCAGTCACCCAGTGATTCCACCAGCCTTTCCTTGGGTTATCATCATACCCATTTTACAGATGGGAAAGGTTTGTGCAAATTCTAGAAGCTTATAGGGGGAGCACAGATCACAGAAGGCAGTGCCTTCTGCCACCAGGTTGTCTCTTGGAGACTTGCTTGGCCTTGATCATCACATTTTTATAACCCAAGGGATACTTAGCAATGTCTGGGGACATTTTGGGTTGTCACAACTGGGAGTGCTGCTGGCATCTAGTGGGTAGAAGCTAGGGATGCAGCTAAATTAATTACAAAATGCACATTAAGAATGATCTACCCAAAATGTCAACAGTGCTGTGTTTGGGAGCAGAGGCAGGGCAGGGATGAATATTCACCAAAGGACCGTGAGTGGCCGTATTTAGCACTTGTTTATTTCTTCTAAGCCCCGTGGTAGATGAATAGACTCATTTTACAGAGGGAAAAGTGAGGGTAACTGATGCCCAAGGTGCCCATAACTAGAAACAAATGGAGCTGGGATTTGAACCACACCTGTTTAGCTCCAAGCGACCACAGTTTTGCCACTGAGACTCCTGGTCATCTCAGAGCCAGGAGACTAGAATCGGATTGAACAGGAGGTGGCCCTACAGGGGGACAGGATGGGATGGGATGGGATGGCGCCTGGTAGGAAGCAACTTGGAGAAGTGCAGAACACCATCTTCCATCAGATTTGGGGGCCTTTTTTTTCTGCTGTCCCCCAGACCCCCTGCCCAAGGGCCAGCCTGCCCAGCCAGCTGGCCTAGTTTCCAACTGAGAGAATAGCCTTGAAGTTCATCGCATGGTTTTTTTGTTTTGTAGGAGCTGATCCTCAGCAGTCTGTCCTCAGCCTGGCACTAGATCAGAAGCTTGAACTGGAAGCTCCCCTCTTCAAGCTGGGGCTGATCTCTGGTGTCTTGTGCGGCGACCTCAGTGACTCATCTAGTTTGAGACCATCTTCTGGTGACAGCCTTGCTTCTGGGGTCAAATCTACCACCTTTGTCCCTAACCTAGGGTCCACGGAGCCTCCCAACTGCCCAGCCCAGCTGATCCTGTTAAAGGGCTTCCCAGGCCTGGCCAGTTGTCCTCACTGTGCCCCTTCCCTCCAGGTCAAGGCCTGGAAGGAGCCTCCCTCACCTTGAATGCATGGGCTGGAACAGGAAGTGAAGAGATCTGGGATTCCTTCCTTTCAATTCAGAAAAAAAAAAAATAGATTCCTACAGAAAAGTCACTTCCAGGGACCGTATGGTAGCACCTGCCTGCTGGCATCCCTTCATAGGGTTTATCTGTGAGGGGACATTTATTGAGCCTTCTGTGGGCTGTGCAGTGAGTCCAGTACCCAGGGCCTACTGACAGGGGAGAGAGGCAGATCTAGACAAGGCGCCCTTCTTCCCACACAGCAGGTGATTAAGTCAGGGGGAGAGAGGAGGCCATCATACAGGCGTCAGAGGGGCCTTTGTTCTCTCCCAACTCCGCCCAAAGGCCAGGCTCCTCTCCTAATGGCACTGGGGCCCTTCCTTTCTCACTCTTGTCATCCCACATGGGCTTGGAGTGATAAGCAAAGTGCCACATCTAGGACACACTCATCTGCTTTCAAAGCCCTTGATGGAGACGCATTCCAGAGGGGAATCATTGCTGTATTTGGAGAAGGAGACTTTGAAATGGTACAGGGTGCAGGACGATGACCAGAGTCACGGCCCATCCATTCAGCCAGGCCTGGGGTTTGCATGACATCTGCCTGGCGCCGTGGGACCTTCCTACCCCAGCCTGGTGCCCTCAGTTCTGGAGGCTGACGTGGGGGGAAAGCAAACTGGGAAGCACTTCCCGGTTTAAACCGCTTCCTATTGGGATACATTGTTTGGCCAGGATTCAGCCAGAGAGGTGGAACCACCAGGAGTGATACAGACTAAAGAGCCCACTGCAGGGATCTGACCTCACATGGCTGCAGGGCTGCTCAATATAGTCTTGATTCCTCTCCATGGAGGAAGGTGGGGAGGTGGTGCGGTCTCTGCGCCTGAAATGGGCCCGGCCTCAGCTGCAACAGAGCCTTCCCGGACCCTGCAGAGCAAGCACCGCTCTAGTTCCCTTCCGCCTCAGTCGCCTGCCTCACCACACCCAAAAGGGAATATGGAGAACCTTGCTCAGCTTAGCCAGGTGACATATTGCAAAATCACCCAGGTATGCTTTTTTGAAAAAATACTAGATATGGTGTTTTTTTTTTTTTTCTTTTTGTATCTGTACTCAGGCTCCTGGTGGAGTGTGCTGTTTGTATTCAAGATGTGTGTGTCTCTGTGTGTGCCCTGTTTCCACACACTTTGCCCTGGAGGTGGGAAGAGGAGAGAGTTGGAGACAATAGCAGAACATGAAGCTGCCAACTCCAGGCTGTGAGGCTGCCACGTTCTCTCCCCACGAAGCAGCTGCAGATTTCAATCAATGCAATCAATGGGCAGTGTTTGCTGGCCATAAAAATAGCCCAGAGGTTACTGGTCAGCGGCTCTAAGATGGATGACCAGTGGCCCTGGAGGTCCCAAAGGTCAAAGATGACTATCACCTTAAAATGTAATCTGTGCCGGCCCCCAGCCTGGGGCCTGGTGGGAGGAGGCCGGCGACCATCTGTAGCCGTCCACCAGGCCAGGCGGCTCTCAGCCGGCAGCCTGGAAGGTGGCCTTCAGGTCTCCTGGCCACATGGTCTATCTGTCCATCCTCCTTAGCCCCTGGTGCCGCTGTGTGAAGTCTCCCGTCCCTTCCTACACCTGCCACCGTGACATCCCACACAGCAGGCTGATCTTTCACTTCAACCCCTTCGCCCCCAGTCATTAAGCAAACCCTCACTTCCTCCAGCTGGGAGTGGCTGCTGTGCCTCAGGTAGCTTTGTCTTTCATTTGTAATGGTGACAAAGAATGATGGCCATCAACCTCTGTTCCCCCAGCCAGTGAGGAGGTGAGGAGTGAGTGCCTTCACTCCTCTCTCCCTTCCCCTCCGTGATCATGGGCTCTCTCCCTTCATTCGGCCCTTCCCTCCTTCCTCATGCTAGAATGACCTCCTGCTTCTTCACCCAGACTTGACTTCTGCTCTGCGTAAATGCCGGAGCAGCACTTGCTGCCTGTTGGAGCCCCTCAGCTCATCGTCAATAGTTCTCCCCTCTCCCCCCTATAGTCTGACAAGTGGCAGATTCACCCTCCCCATCTCTAGTGCGTTGGTCCTATGGATTTTTCCCACCTGCTGTGATGCATTTGGGTGGTGTCCAAGGATGAGACACACCTGAGGAGCTGCACTGAGCTGTGTGGTCGCCTGGCCTGCTCCCCTTGGTGTTGGCCCTTTCCGGCTGGATCTGCCTCCTAGAAATCAACTTCCTTTCACAAATCATCGCAGTTGGGCTATTTAATGGTTGATGCGTCACCCGAAGATGCAGTATTTCCCAAAAGTCAGGAAGCAAATAAATTATTACAGTTTAAAAATGAATCTATTTATTGATTTCCTTCTTTTACACTTTTAATGCTAATTGTTTTTCATGGTGCATGCATTTGGGATTCATCAAAATGAATTCTTAACGAGTTTCCAAACACAAAAATTATAGCAGGATAACGGAGCCGAATCATCCTGCCATTTCTCAAAGACCTTCTGCTCTGAGGGGCCCCGGCAAGAGGATATGAATCACACCTGTCTGTCTGTAATATCTGGAAGGCTGCAGCTAACGTCCTTGAGTGGGTGGACATGACACCTAGTTCCATTGTCTGAGCATCTGCTTTGTGCCAGACCCTGGGCTAGGTTATTCACAAAAGCTATTTCATTGATTCTTCATACAGCTCCAGAGTCCATTTGTCCTTCTTTATTTAATAAGAAACAGACCCAGAGAGGTTCACATGTCTATCAAGGGGACGTGCCCAAATACAAGTCGGTCTACTTGGCTCTAGAGGGCAGGCTCTTTCCACTTGGCCACTCCCCATGCTGAGCTGGTGTCATTGGGATGGCAATGGGATGTCATTGCTGTTTCTGCCTGTCTGTCCCACTCGGAGTAGACCTTGTACTTTCAGGGTGGATAAGCCCAGCTCACAACACATACTGAGCATCCTGGATTGGTCTATTCCTTTATGTCCATCAATTCAGGCAGAAGCCCTCACTGCCTTCTTACCTTTCCTGGAGAGACCAAGTCTTGTCCTCCCTTCCTCCTCTGTAGTAACATCTTAGACACGTAGCGCTAGTCAAGGATTTTGCTTCCCAGACTTCCTTGTAGCTCAGGGCAGCCACGTGAATAGCAGGATGTGAGCTGACTTGATGCCAGCTACACATGGGTTTGGCTTTGAAAGGGAGGAAAGTACTTTTTCTCATCTATCTTCCTGCTGTCTGGAATTCAGATTTGATGGTGGGAGTGGAAGCAGCCACATCAGGCCATGAGACAGTTTCATGGTGAGAATGACAGAGCCTCAAAATTGAAGGGGCCTGGGTCCCTGATGTTAAGGGGGTCTGGAAGATCATCCTTGTCCTAGACTGCATGCCTGGACTTATCTACGAGAGAGAGTTAAACACCTCTCTTGTGTTTAAGTCACTATTATTTTTATCCTCTATTATAGCATCAAACATGAATGAAGCTGCTCAGGACAATGTGGGTCACGGTGGATGGGGTAGGTTCAAGTGATGAACTGTCACAGAGTCCACATGCTCCTCTCCTATGAACACATTACCTTGCACAGGAATAGGGATTTTGCAGATAGGATTGATTTAAGGATCTAGGGATAGCAAGATTATCTTGGGTTGTCCCAGGAGACCCAATGTAATCACAACAGGGAGGCAGGAGGGTCAGCTGTACCAAGAATGCAATGTGACAATAGAAGCAGAATCCGAGGGAGAAGAGGCTATGCCACTGGCTTTGAAGATGAAGGAAGAGGACATGAGCCAAAGAGTGCAGCAGCCTGTGGAAGCTGGAAGAGGCGAGGAGAGAGCCCCCCACACCACAGTCCCACGAGGGAACATGCCCTCCCACGCTGACTCAGTACAGTGAAAACGATCTTGGATTTCTTATCTCTGAAACTATAAGATATAAATTTGTGTTGCCCTTAGCCACTAAGTGGGAGTAATTTGTTATAGCAGCAATAAGAAATTGATCTAATGGGAGACCCAGAAAAATGAATACAGCTCATGAAGAAGAGAGCACGTTCTGCTGAAGCAATAATGCCCTTCCATCTGCCCTTGGCTCCCACCAGTGAACTTCTCCCACCCTTCAAGGTCCAGCAGCCACCTCCCCTGGGAAGCCTTCCTGGACCACAGCAAGCAATTGGCTCCAATGCTGATCTTGGCGGAGATATTAATATTGGTACAGGAAGATGGGAGGAGAGAAGTATGGCCCCAGCCCTGCTAATCTGGAGCCTGACACAAACGGCCCTTTCTGGTGTAAATGTCCTGACACTTGGTTACTAACAATGTAGATCATGGTACCTTGGTGCTCAGCCACTCAGAGGAATTAAGTTGTCCCAAAGGAGACCTAGTGGGCAAGAGCTACTTGTCAAAAGAGGCGGATCTCTTCTGGAATTACCAATATGGCACCTGTCTTGCTCTCCACACCAGGCACACTGTCTTGTAAGAAAACTGACCTCACAATACTTATCACATAGTGTCCCAGAAAGCTACCACCATTTTGATTTTCAAAGGCAAGTATTATCCATGCTGCTGAAATAGTAGGCAAAAGTCTGATGGGAAATTGTATCCCAAGACATCTTCCACAAGGTACTTATGAAATACAAAGGAGAACACCACCCAGAATGACACTCAGCCACCAGGCACCCCATCGTATACAGTCCTCTGAGAAGGTCACGTCTTCACTTTGTGCTCCTATTGCAAAAATGCAATCTGAATCGAATTATGATGAAATATCAAGCAAACACAATTTGGGGACGGTTTACAAAATAACTAACCTGTACTCTTCCAAAGAGTCAAGGTAATAAGTGACAAAAAAAGACTGAGGCCCTGTCAGGGTTTGCAATAATCTAAATTGGCAACAGACCCAAAGAAATCAGGATCCCACACTGGGGGATCCTGGACCAAAAAAGAATATTCACTGTGACATTTGGTAAAATTTTAGGGCCATAGCTTAGTTTAATTGAATTGTTAAATGTTAATTTACTGGATTTGATTATTGAACTATGATTATGTCCAATAACATTAACATTTGAGGATGCTGAGTAAGGACATGGGAATTCTTTTTGCAACTTTCTTTTAAATCTGAAATTATTTCAAAATAGTTTTTTTTTAAAAAAGTCACAATATACTGAATACTTCCATATCACTGATTTGATTATATCCTGTTTATAGACTCTCAAATAGGTGGCATTATCTATATTCACTGGCAAGAAAATGAGAAGTCAGGCAGGTAAAGTCCATGTCCAAGGTCACCGTCTCATACTGGTATGTGGACCTGAGACTTTAATCTGAATCTCATATTTCCAAATCCCACTTGCTTTTCCAACTGAGATTGATTAAAGATAATAGCCAGTGTGAGGAGTCCTTACTAACAGGAGTTGGGCCTGAGCCACGATTCCACAGCAGCCACAGCACCATCAACCATCAGAGAGAGATCAAGGCTCGGCCACCCTTGTGTTCGAGGCTGAAGCAGGGCTTCCTTCTACCACCACAGAGCTGAACGACACACCGGGAAGCACAAGAGACTGTTTGCAGTGCTCTCAGCTGGCCAGGAGCTCAATTCACCAGGGACTTCCGATCCATATAACTCTAGTTACCAGTGTGTTGGCTCCAGCTCCTGATCTGTGAAAGAACTGTTGAGAAACAGCACTGGAGGACACTTGGGTTTTAAGCCCAGATTTTCAGGGAATCTGGAAACGCCAGGACTAACTTGGATTCTGCCTGCTATCTTGAGGTGATGATTAATTATTTCCCTTCACCCTCAGAGTTGTTACCATTAGGACCACAAGCTATGTGATCACCACATGCAGAGCATATCTAGTTGACCCTCTTCATTTCTCCGGGAAAGAGAAAGGCTCAGAGAGATGGAGTGACCTGCCCATGGCATTCAGCAGCAGGCTCCTCAGTGTGATCAGTTTAACCACTTTGGTTGGAACGTAGGGGTGGTGCTTTTCCATCTGGGTCTCTGGCTCACCCTGTTGCCTTCTCTGGGTTCAGCCTCACGCCCTTCACTGGAAAAAGCTGCTTCACCTGGGTCATCTCAGGACAGTTACAGCAGACTCCTGGGTGGTCTCCCCATGTCCCATCCTCTTCTCCAACCCCACAAGTCAGCCAATGCTTTCTTCAGAACATGATTCTGAGGCTGAGTCTTCCTGCTGAACAGCCCGTCTACAGCCTTCCTTGGGAGCCCTGCGTGGCCTCTCCCCTATTACAAACCACCTTCACGCCCTGCCTCCCCTTTCGACCTTCTCTTCCCATTCACCCTACCTTTGCTCACATGTGCTGGCCTCTGGCCCTTCCTCACCAGCACAGCCCTACTCTCTCCTGGCACAAAGACTTGGTACATGCTTTCCCTGGGCTTGGACTGTGCTTCTACCCCTTTCCCCTTCTGTTTGTAACTACCACTCAATGTCTGTCTTACCTGTTGGCATGGAAGCTCCACTCGGGGAGGAGCCATGTCTGGTTCATAGCTGCTGAGTACTAAGAGTCATCAATCAAGAAGAGCTGAACTAGTGAATTCCTTGTAGTCCAGACATCCTCATTTTAGGGATTAGGTATAAAGCCCTTCAAGCCATTCAGGGCCAGCGAAACAGAATTTTCTCCATACCCGATGCCCCAAGAACCACCTATGATGTTAACAAAACATATAACTAGAAAGAGAACATTACAAAATACATTCTATAGAAAACGGGACACCCCAGATCCTGTGTCTCAACATACCACCTTCAACTGGAAGCTACTGTGGCTCTTGTTCTGCCTTTTTCAATACAACCTGCAACGTTCACAGAACCAGTCATCCGCTACTCCCCCCACACAAACAGAAACACAATAAAAACAAGCCTTATTATAAGACCATTCTGGACTCATGAGGTCAGTTCTTCATACCTCCCACTGAACAGATGGGAACACTGAGGCCCCTAAGAGGCTACCAGGCTGCTTTTAGGATCAGGGCTGGACTCTGGGCCTCCTGCCTTCAGTTTTGATTCCCAGCTTCTGGGCATTTCCTGGGGAAGCAGTATACCAGTGAACCCCAGTGTGAATGGTCAGGGCTTCCAGCTTGAGATGTACACTGAAGGGTGAAGCCCACCCCGGCCTTGACCCTACCTAGTGCCTGACGAAATCTCAGCAATCCCTGTGAGACTGCACAATGATATAATGAAGCACTTCTCAAACTTAGGGTGCACAGGACTCACCCAGGCAGCTTGTCAAAATGCAGATTCTGACCCAGGAGGTCAGGGTTTGGGATTCTGCATTTCTATCAGCTTCCAGGGATGTTGATGCTGCCGGTGGCCAGACCATTCCTTGAGTGGCACAGCTGCCACCCAGCCATCACTCATTGGCATGGCCTGAATGTCTCAGGTCCCCTCTAATTCATGTTGAAACCTACCACTGTGATGGCATCCAGAGGTGGGGTGATTAGGTCATGAGGGCTCGGCCCTCATGGGATTAGAACCCTGTAGAACAGACCCATCCAGCTGCCTCATCCCTTCCACCATGTTGTGACAGTAAAAAGACACCTTCTATGACCAGAAAGCAGGTCCATCAGGCACTGAATCTACCGGACCCTTGATCTTGGACTTCCCAGCCTTCAAAACTATAAGAAATAAATTTCTGTTGTTTATAAGCACCCAGTGTATAATTTTTATAACAGCCCAAATAAACTAAAACCGCCATTTTTTCCTCCTAAAAGGGGCCAGATAATAAATATTTCAGGCTTTGTGGGCCAAGAGGCAAAATCAAGAAAATCAATCACTTACATAACAAAACAGAAAACAAATTTACACACTTTTTTTTACTGGAAAAGTTCATAATTTGTTTAGGAGTAATTTGAATTATTTTTCAGTTGCCAATGGACCTTTATTTATTTATTTATTTTATTTATATGTGGGGCTGAGAATTGAACCCAGTGCCTCACACATGCTAGGCAAGCGCTCTACCACGGAGTCACAGCCCCAAGAAAAGACTGAAGTTCTTTTATGGGGAGGGTTAACAGTAACTAATAAGGGAGAAGTCATTCTAAGCAAGTTTTCAGTATGAGGACTGTAGCCTCCACTCCCTTATGCCCAGGCCCTTCACTGTTTAATACTGCATCTTATCAACAGCAGCACATGATGGGTCCTGGGAGGTGAAACACAGCGATCATTGCCCAGGGTGCTCTTCTGAGCCAGCAACGAAGCACTGCCTTTGTCTTCAAGAAGCAGGTCTAACGTGAGACTCTAGCTTTCTGTTTTTTGGCCAAGTTTTTCATCAACGCATCAGAAGTAGTTCTGCCCACCTCTCACCCCACAGTTTGTTGTGTGGGGTGTTGGTGTTTAGAGGGTCACGTGAACACAGTGTGTACAAGTGGTTCTCACTCCTGGGGATATGTTCCTAATCAAGGCACTGCAAGTCCAAATGGTGTAAATTGAATCTGATTTCCCCACAGCAGCCATGCTATTATGTGGGATGATGTGAATGGGAATCTGCTGTGGAAAGATCCCACAGGCAAAGGGAATAGTGAGAGCACAGGCATTGGGTTGTGACCTTGGATGGTATTTTCCAGGAATGGCGAGGGAGCTGGGCGGGGAGATGCTATAGGGCACTTGTTTCTGCCTCTGGGGAATCTCAATTCTGTCCCTCTTTCCTGAAGTTAAGCTCATTGACTCCTCAAGCATCTGTCCCAACTGTCCCTTGGCTCTTCTTGGCGTCATCACTCCTGCTACAATTTGAGTCCTCAGCATCTCATTTTAGACTTGCTGGCATCTCTACTGGCCTCTTTGCCACATTTCTTTCTATTTTCTAGAAAGATCGTTTCTTTCTAAAATGAGTTGCTCAGACCTGGCAGGGAAAATCCTTTCAGGATTCATTTCTCGCTATGTCACTCAACACTGCCCAGATTGGTTCAAACATTGGCTGCAAGTGGCATAATTAATGGGGAAGATGACCATCCTATGACAAGGAGGTGGAGGTGAGTGGCTGCAGTGTTGGCTACTCTTGAAGCCCAGGGGTATTCTCCATCTTTCTCCTCTCTCCATTCTCAATGGGTTGGCTCAGGCCTTTGGGGGTTCCGGCAGGGGCCTGAGAGAGTGTGTGTGGTCCTGGATATCAAGTACTCACCATATAGAAACTGCCACTTGACTCTCTCTCTCTATATGGGAGGACCACCTTTCCTAATAGCACCTCCTTCCCAATCAGCCCTCCCATCTCCTTGGCCAGAATGGCATTGAAGTCCCTGCCTAACCACAACTAGGAACTGGATCAGCATTGTTGGCTTGGATTCTCAGGCTTCAATCTCCAAGGCCAGTGAGAGAACCTCAGCCTAAGCATGGTCACATGGTATGTAGGGCCGAACCAAACCCAGGCTTAGTCTTGGGATCCAGGGGAAATGACTCTGAGAAGCAACTGGCTGTATTTGTTACACCTTGAAAACACCACCCACTGTGTCTCTTCTGTGCCTTCTGTCAGTGTGTCCCTTAAATTTCCTTCCACTCCAGGAAACTCCCACTTATCCATCCAAGTGCAACCATCATCAATCTCTGCGGTGTGGCAGTGTCAGGAAGCTCCACATGGCTAAGTGCTGTGTGGAGCGCCTAAGAGCCCAAGGCAGCTCCACCAAGATCCTGCAAGAGTGTCCAGGGACTGCCAGCCCTACAAGAGGAAGAAGTTGAATTCTGCCAACAACGACAGGAGCTTGAGAGTGAATTCTTTCTCAGAGGTGAGCCCAGCAACACCTCGACTGCAGCCTGAGAGAGACTGTGAGGCAGAGGGTCCACACTAGGCCAGGCCTGGATTCCCAGTCCAGAGGCTATCAGGTAACAAATGTGTGCTGTTCTAGACTCTTCTGTCTGGGGCCATCTTGTCACACATAATAGCCTCCCTGCTTCCATTTTTGCCACGCCCTCAAACCATTCCCAATGCACTCTCCATAGAGGAGTTGAGTGGGTTTTTTTTTAGCTAAATCATATCAGACTCTCAACCTACAACATTTAAATGGCGCCCGAGTCCCCCCCATACAATGCCCTTGAACACTATGAGACTCCCGGCTCATGGCACAAGGTCCAGCCTGCTACCTGCACTGTGCTCCCTGCTGCCTCAGGGACCTTGTGCCCACGTATTTCCTTGTCTGGGGTCTTCCCACTCCCTTCTGCTGCTCACATGTCTGGCTCCTTCTCTTCCCTCAGAGACTCCCTGTTGGCTTTGCCCATTACCTCTGAGTTATTTGGTCTTAGAGTGTCAGCCCCATGAGGCCAGTGCTTCACCTCTGCAATCCCAGTGCCCAGCTCCCTGCCCAGCACATGGGAGACGTCCACTAGGTATTTACCAAATGAATGAATGAGCTTGATTTTCAGTGGAGTCTGCCATGTGTATGTTTGGATGGGTGTTTGTGTTATGCCTGTTCCTCATTCCCAGGCCGTGCCCTCGTTTCCTTTCTCTGTCCTTTCCTCCTCTTGGTGATTCCTTCAGGTTCTGGTCACCTATCTGGGGAATGAAGGCTCTGGAGTCAAGAATGGGAAGAGGAAAGAAAAGAGAAATGAAGAGAGGAATCTGCAGGGCACTGGCAGCTGGGATCCAAGGAAACAGGTGGAAGCACTTAAGGAAGCCCACAGAGTCCTGGGCCACTGGGGAGGCCATCGAGCCCACTGCCCATGCACACTTGAGGGGTCATGTGGCTAAGCGTGGTCATGAGAATCTCTCTAAGTTCAACCTTAAGAAGCAGGGCTTCGTGTGTGCAGTATGTATAGTGGGCTTCACAAAATGCGCCACATGAGCTACAGAGAATTTGAGATGCATAAATGATGTGTCTGGGCTCTATTAATTTAGCCCTCTCTGGAAATGCCTGGGAAATAATAGGCACTCAATAAGTCATTGTGGAATAAATAAATGAAGATTGAATTTTGAGGTCCTTGGTTTTTTATTGAGGTCAATATGAGAATAAAGCATGTCTCTCCAGCTACTATAAAACTGGCCTTGAAGACATTGTCCATTGATGGAGAGGAAAGAGCACTTTGGATTTTAATCCTAGCTCTACCACTAAACAAGCTGGCATAACCTTAGGCCAGTTACTGAACCCGTTATCAGTCTTCTAAAGTGTAGAAAATAGCTAACTCATAGAATTACCCAGAGGTTTAAATGAAACCACATATTTCAAATGTTTCATGTGTCTCAAAGCATATCTGGACCCTCAAAGAGGGACCCCTTTTCTTGTTAGAAAGGAGACCTGAGATCTGTATATCATGGAATCAGGGAATATGCTACAGGGCCAAAGCTGACACTAAGGAACATGAGTGTGATGGTGTGAGCTCTGGTTTACTCTAGAAAGTTCTGATGCAAGTGAGAACCTGTCTCAAAAATAAATAAATAAATAAATAAATTGATTAATTAATAAAAAGGGCTGGAGATGTGGCTCAATAGTAAAGTGCCCCTGGGTTCAATTCCTGGGACCAAAAAAGAAAGAAAGTTCTGATTCATTCCAATATTCTCTGGAATGGATGATCAGGGATAGAGGAGCTAAGGCCATGTAAACCCCTATGTGACAGTGAATGCTGGGGTGGCCCCTGTCCTGGCAGGAAGAGTTCTTTGGGGAGTGCTGACCAAGTGGAGTAAATAAGTTTTGTCATCTCCTGTCTAGACGGGAGTTCAAGTCACCTGGGAGGTGAACTCTAGGAGCTTGCTTTCTGATCCTATTTTTAATCTCTGAAGTTTGTGTCACTGATTTTCAACTTATTAAAAACCAATGCTTCTACAGAGAAGAGCATCCAAATGAAGAGGAGGTGCCAGCAAAAGCAACCCAGAAAAGAGGTCAGAGAGACATGGCCACCCAGGAGGCAGAGGGAGAGAGCAGCCCGGCAGGGGAGGAATGGGCAGCAGCACCACATGCTACGGGGCTGATGGCTGCAAGTCCAATTCTCCTTTCCAAAAGACATCCATTTCCTAAGAGGGATAAAATTTGTTCCTCAGTTATAATAAAATCACTCCACGGAATGTAGTACATTTTGAAGCTCACGTTTTAACTCAACTATTTCATGATAAACTAGCCCAATTGTTTACAACTGACAATCAACATAATTTCAGTTCTTTAAAAATTTGACATAATGGCTAAAAATACAAAGGGAAACAATGGCTTCAATGAAGCCAAACGATTTTCTATTCTACCACATTTCCTCTGCTCCTGAAGGGGGTGGCTGTCCAGTCCCCAATGGCTCAATCCTCATCTCCTATCACAAGGGACAGTGGAAGAACCAAGCAAGACAGACCTTGCTAACAGAGTCTGGGATTCCACAGCAGACTTGCCTTTTATTAGCTATGTGATCCTGGCCATTTATCTACATGATCTGCAGTTTTCTTCATGGAGATGATTCATGGCTTTTAGGAGTAAGAATTAAGAGAGCAATGACCTAGCACAGTGTCTGGTGCAAAGTAAGTATTCAGAAACGTCAATTTCTTTGTGACTTTCCTGCTCGTTTTTTTTTTTTTTAAAGGAACACTTTTATCTGATTGAAGAAAGAAAGATAGGAAAATAATTAATGGAAAAGTATATCTTTCCATAACACAGAAGCAAGAAATGAAAACCTGAAAAATCTCACAATTATCCCTTAACAGGACAAGAGTAGTTAGTACAGTTAGCAGGTACTGGAATATTTATCATATGCAACATATTCTGAGAGCTCTCCATGTATTAACTCTTTCTTCTTTTCATCCTTAGAAGTAGGTATGATTATAATATTCCCATTTTGCAGATGAAGAAATGGGCATGAGGAGATGTAAGTAACAGGGGTATGGGGACAGCTAATTGGCTAGTAAGTGGCAGAGCCAGATTTAAACCTTGTAGGTACATTTTCTGGAAAGGAGATTCTGGGACAAATTTTCTGGAAGGAAATGTATTGGGAAGTGCTCCTGAGTGCTCCTGAGGTCAAGACCATGTGAAAGAAGCAAAAACAGGGAGAGAGAGGAGTTAGACTGTGATGTCCAACTCTCTCCAAACCCACTGGGAGCTAGGATGTTGGGTGGCCTTTCAGAGATGTCCCACACTGAGGCAAGGAGGGTGGAATCTTTGTACTTCCATGACCAATTACTGGATGCAGCTGCCAGTAGGAAGAAGGGTGTGACCTTGAGGAGAATGTGGTTCTCTTCAGCTCAAGCAGTTCTCAGAGAAGGACTCAGCTGAAAGATGCCAGCTGTCAATAACCCAATCTCTGGGGTCACAAACGCAAACACCGCCACATCCACTACTGTTACACTTGGCCCCACTGAGACTCACTTGCTTCTAATAAATTATAGGATCAGCTACTCCAAGATTCTGGGGGAAGCTTAGAAATAGTAGTGGACTCCTTGGAGATATGGTTCTTTTGCTGTCTTAGCAGACCTGGCATTTCAGCAGCCAGGTCCCACTGTGGGGCAGCAGACCTTAGACGGCTGAGTTCCATCTTCTCTGGAGCTCTGCTTCTCAATGCAAGTCCTGGGCCCCATCCTTCTTAGATTGTCTTTGGCTAGAGAGAGGTTCTCCTTAGACATTGTCAAAGAGCCTCTCTGGCTTTCACATGCAGCCTTTGATTGGTGATTAATCATCCTCCACGTTCTCTTGTCTTTTTCCAGTGCACCCAGAACAGTCATCTAAGCCCATTGTCCTTATAATTTCTATTTCCCCATGCTTCTCAGATGCCTGCTGTATTGTGCCCTCCAGCACACCTCCTTCCATCAATATGCCAACTCAGGTCATTATCAATGAAAGTTTTAACAATTGCATAGCTCCAGCATGCCACAGACTATCCCTGATCACCTCCCACCAGTGATGGGCTCCTCCTTGCTGTGGGTGAGGGAGTGACCCAACTCCCAAGTCCTGTTTTAAAAGCTGCTTTCTTGAACCACACACCTGGTACCAACTGTCATGGGTTGGGTTCTCTGGGGTATAGACTGTGAGAGAGATCTGTCTATAGGAAGTTCATGGAGCAGTGTTCTCAGGATGAACAGCCACAAGGGAGGGAAACCGGACTGGACAGAGGGTGAGGCTGAGCCATGAATCATTCAATGAAGGCTTCAGCCAGCCTTCAGGAAAGTTCTAGAGCTAAGAGGGCCCCTCACAATTATTTAGAAATGCAACACAGGGAAGGGCCCTAATACCTAGCCCATCTTGGGATATGGTTGCCCCCCAGGAAAGAGAATATGATGTTGGGTAAGACAATTTATTTGGCTGGGAAAAAATATCGAGAGGGATTCAGCAGGGAGCCACTTAGATGTCAATGCTCCCAGAAGCTAGGGAAATAACTGCCTCCATCCTGGGGTGGGAGGATTTGGGCAGTGCAGGGCCTGCATCCAACTCCTGTGTCTGCTACACACTGGGACTGGAATAAAGAGGATGCACAATTTATTTTTAAAACAAAAAGAATTAAAAAAAATAAATGTGGAACTTGAAGTCAGATAAATTTTTAATTAAGGTCTTTGCCATGTAAATTTCAAGTGTTCTTAGATAAGGGATTCTGGTTTTCCATAGTTGCAGTTCAAGCTGCAAGTGAAGAGCTGTCTGGACCTTGGGCAGTACCTACCAATGTCCTTCAAGTTGTAGGTCTGGTGGAGTTTAGATCCATTCAGACCACATAAAGATTTGGGCTTCCATAAATTCCTGCCTTAAAACATTCCCATCTTCCTATTTCTATTTATTCTTCAAGGCCCAGCCCAAATGATTTATCTCTGGGTTGCCTAATTTTCCACTGTCCCATCAGAATTGATCACTCTCTTGTCCCCTTTTAGCTCTTCACCCATCTGTTTTTAGCACTTATTCCATAGTGTTAGATTGTGAGCTCATCCACCAGAGGAAAATACAGAACATTTGCCTGTCACATGCTAAGATTCAATCAATACTTGCTGATTGAATAAAAATAACATTTCATTGCCAGATCTGTAAATTATTCACACATTTTCACTAAAACTTAAAGTGTGTCAAGTTTTAAAGAATACATTTCTTATTTGGGTAAATTTAAGTGCTAAATCATTTTGATCCTAGTCAAAACAAGCAATTGGTAACAGAACCTACATATTTGTTTTCCCTTGCTTTGATGATTTCTGTGAAACCCACTCTGTAAAACTTTGTCCAGAGTCTTGTTCAATCTTGATGGCTTTTTGGAAGATATTCATTAAGCAACTCAAAATCATTACTTATTCTATTGTGAATTCTAAGTGTTATATGTTGATCTACTTTCTTCTTGAGGAATCAGTCATAACTTTAGCCATAATCAAGCTGTCCAATCCATTGGCATATGCCTGTACATTTCTTTGTGTCTACAGATTTGGGGGTAAAACAAGATGGATGCACAGAGCAATCCAGAAGAGTCTGATGAATCCAAGCAGAACAGAAGCTCTGCTTTGGGTAAGTTGTTCAGACCTATGCTAGAGTACAGATAGAGATGAAAACAGCACACAACAAAAAAAAGTTAACCATGTTTTCCAAAGGACATGGGTAACCTTGTTTATACATGCTCCACATGGAATTCTAAATGTCTACTGAAAACATGAGCTTAACATTCTATTGAGTACTTACCAGGTGGTGAACTTCCAAGCATTTTACAGGTGCAAGCTCATGGAATTTGCAAATACAGCATATATTTATTTGATACCTACTACAAATTTTGCATGACATATTCTTGGCCTTCTCTGAGAAATCTCAGAATATTGAGGAGTGTTGGCTGGCTGCATTTTCCTTTTGAAGCAAAGTAGAGCAAAACCTCCAGCCTAAGCAATCTTCTCAGAACAGAGTGGAATTTATTAATGAGAAAGAGGGCATATAATTTGAGGCTTTGTTTTCTCTATAATTTCAATACGCATTTTCACTGGGACTGATACAGCACACTTTTGAGGACCACTTTATTACATTTGAGAATTTCCTCTGTCCTTCTAAGCTTTCTCTGAAGGTAAGGACACAATTTTGACTTCTTTGTTCTTTTATCTGTAGGAAAGAAAAGAATCTATATCTGTTGGCTGGAGGTATTTGTCCACAGAAGGAATGAGCAGTCTTACTGGCGACAATGGAGTGAACCCACTTACCTTTTTCCTTGGAGGTGCTCAAGCTTCTCACTTAGAAGGGTCCCCATTAGTGTACCTTTATAAGTGATGTGTTTAAAGGGACTTGGGAAATGAGAAACGGTTTAAACTCTAGAGGCACATGAACTCTTTTCTCATGCCAACAATTGAACCAACTGTGAAGAGGGCCTAAGGTTTATGATGCCAACGCAGCAGCATCAAAATGAACTGCACAACCATATTTCAAGATGGGAGGCAAAATGACATCATCACTCAAAACCCAACTCATGTCCCCCCAAAATGGACTCTAGTAAGTCTGAATACATTGTTGGCATGTGATATTCACATAAATATGAAATTTAAGGTATCATTAAAGAGGGATGATAATCTTGAAACCCAGTTATGAGCTCAGTTCATCTAAATGACAATTACAAGCACAAACCCTTTTGTAGTCTTTTTTTAGTTTGTAAACAGTAAAAAGAAACTGGAACACCTAATTTTTGAAATTCTTCTGGCTTTTCTTTTTGACCTTTGGTATTTGTATGTATTGACGATCTCTAAGCCATTGCACAAAAACACCTTGAAGTGTCAAGCTTTAAAAATGAGTCTTCTTTTCTCTTTCTCCTGTGCAGCTTGGATTATCTTGGCCTTGTCAAAATACATTCTCTAGTTAGAGGGTGGAAATATTTCCCTCCTGGCTCCAAAGTATTGATTTTCTTCAACACTCAGCTCTGTCAGTCAGGCAAAGGGGTGAAAGGTGAAAGTTCACTCAGCACTGCTTGGCTTTACCTTCCTATTAATGTCATGCCCTTTCCACATTTGATCAGTTTATGTGATCACCAATCATACAGAACTGTTTCTGCTCTTATTTTCCTATAAAGATAAATTTAAGTCATCAGGATGTGTTAAACAATTCTAGGGCCATCCCTGGGCATTTGACAGGTCCACAGTCAAATCTTTAATGTTTATCTAATTCCTATTGAAGAATATACTATTATATGATGATTGACCAAATTCCAACTGTTCTGTATTCTCATCTGAAAGTATTAAAATAAAAGTCCATTTTCTCCTTTCACGTTATATTCTGGGAGCATTGAGGGCCTATTTTGTGATTTTTGTTTTTTTCTGAGAACTAATTATACACTTTTTACCTCAGGGATTCAAACTCATCTTCAAACTGAGTACTAAATGAAATAAACTTAATGATGTCAGCCCAGCTCCCACGAGACAGCCAACCTATGTTGTCATGTCTGACAAGATACAATTTGGTACAATTAACAATCTGGGAGCAACTTAGGGTGGAGATAAAGCAGCATGCATGCAATTCCCGTGCCCACGCCACAGCGGGCACTGTTGAGTTTCCTCCCTCTGGCTGTCTTCCTCTGGGGCAGTGTGGGTGAGGTTTCCTTCTCCACTGCTCTGTTGAAATAAGTCTGTCTTTCAGGAATCCAGCTCTCCAGTGAAATAAGTCATCAGAAACAAAAGAATGAGGAGAGCACATGGATTTCAACTGAGAATGTTTAAGAAGGGTAAACACTGGAAAAATATCAGGAAAATATCAACAATATCAGGAAAACCATCTTCAGTATAATTCAGTTTTATTTAACACACATTATGTACACAGGGACATTCAGCACATACAGAATCTATTAAGTGGAATTATCCAGAAATGTCCTGGGAGGCAGACATTTTAATTCACTTGCTGTACATAGTAAGTTCAATCATTACAACATTTTCATACAGATGTCACGTCATGTCATCTTTTGCTTGTAAATTACCAGTGGAGCCACATATGTGTCTACATTTACAAGGACAGGTCCAAAAGCAGTGCTAACAAAAATCAATAAAATACTAACAGTGTACACTGGGATGACAATACAAAGTTTACCTCAGAGCTGAGAAACATAAGCTGGGATGAAGTTTGGGACTGTGGGTGTCAAATAGCAAAGGAGAGCATTATGTTAACAAGAATGTAAATATTAGTTCAGCAGTTAGAGATGTCATCTAATCATCAACATAACCCCCTACGGAGCTCCACAGTCCTCATATTCTACTGCCTCATCACAGCCAGTATCTGGGCACATGGGATGTGGAGAGGCTAGCTCTCCCCTTGACCAGGGTTTTTGCTCCCCCAGATCTCACAGCTTTGTCCTCAGCCTCCACGGTGGGTACCACGTGTGCAGTGTGGTGGCTTGCCTACAAGTCCCACACTTTTTTTTTTCTGATGCACAGAATGTTTTGTTAGAAAAAAAAAAATCTAAGGTTTATGTTTACCTCCTCATTCCAAATAGTTTTGTAGTCTAGAATAAATTAATTTCCATTTAAGTTCAGAAAGTAAACATGTGCTGAGTAAAGAGCAGACTCAGAAGCCCACTGGAAAAACACAGTGTGCCTGTTAGTTTACCCCACATTTCTCTACCACAAACACAACAGCACATTCACCACACAAAGTCTACACTGTGTAGTTCGTGGTTTCTTTCTTGAAAACTACATATATAATCATTATAAATATGATGTACATGCATGTAGCATAAATTCACTTTTGAAAGAACACCCAACATCTGAAACCAAGAAATAGTACATATTTGCCATCAATGGGAATAACATTTTATATCAATATGAAAGGTATGTTCTACTGGGCTTAATTTTTTAATATGTTCTTTAAAAATCTGTTTCAATAAAATAACAGATATATTTGTTTCTGGACCTTGATCCTATGTTTCTGTGAATTATGGAACAATCTAAGCTTTTTAGATTAATTGCTTCCATCATGTTCTGGTTCCTCTGCAAACTTTGCATATTTTCTCTGAATTTAATAAATTATTTCATATTTTTGCATTAAATAAACCATTTCACCTAACTAATGAACCAATCAACAACCAGCCAGCCAGCCAACCAATCAACAACCACTCCCCTGAACAATATATAGATAAAACCTGTTAGAAGCAATTCATATAAAATATTAACTGATGGACTTTTCCATTACTGTAAGACAGACCAGCATAACTCGACATCAGGAGAAAGTGAGCTAGCTGAAGCTTCCTTAAAAGCCTGAAGAACACAGGTGCTGCAGTGCCTTTTCAAACAAACCGAGAACCCCCACTCCTAAACGTTTGTGCCATCGATATTAATTTTCAAGTGTACTTGTCTAAAAGAAATCCTTCCTTAGTTTTCCTTTAACTGATCAGTAGTTGAAATGCTGATATGTAATTCTAGCATTATAATTGACATGTCATACACATGGGATCTGCAGGTTGAGAAGTTTCCAGAAGGAAGAAGCAATCTCTTTCCTGAACAAAAAGGTCTAGAGCAAGATAAAGGAGAGTCTTCATTTTAGGTATATTCTATGCTTCCAAACTTGCTTCATTATCACAAGAGTCCCCTCAAAAGATTAGTTACAGTGACTGGATAATTATATTAGCTATATAATAAATAGTGAATGATTTTTATTTTAAACTACTACATATACCATTATTTCAGCAGGAAATGAGCACTACAGAAAGCTAGGTATCTGGAAAATGTATTTTTATACAAGGAAAATATATTTAAATATTTTCTCATTAATCTCAAATCAGCTAAGTGTCACTGAAGAAGGTGGCGGCTAAATCCTAGGAAATTGAATTGAGTAATTTCCTAGCAATTACCAATGGGAAAAAAAAACATGTAAACACAGAATCTTTTTGGTAAACAACAGTATGTTTTAGGAAATCCAAAGGGGAGTAATTTCAATAATGAGGACTGCCACATCACCTCAATGCCAGCGTCAGAATGACCAGATTCAAGCAGCACTCAGGGCTGGCTTCAATGGCTGGGAAGGCTGATCGGGCTGAGAGTGCAATCACAGTGGTTATTGATTTTTGGGCTTCTGTTGCACAGAGCAAGAAGAGTGTTCCCAGGAACCGCTGGCTTACCCCTCCCATCTCTGGCAGGGAAAAACCACCTAGTGACAGAATGGCCACATCCTGTCGAGTGGTGTGTGCATGCCTCTGAATCAATAGGAGGCCCGTGCGGGAGTCTGCCCCCAAGAAGCATGCACGAGTGACACAGACCCAGCCGCGCCCCTGGATGACACTGGGGTGGGCCGGCACCAAGGAATGATCCGCTGTAGGGACAGAGCAACATCGGCCTAGAGAACTGAGAGAAACAAAACGCAGTTAGGGCAGCAGGTAGCGCTAGACCATGAAGCGGTGCTCCTTCCCGTCGTGCGCCATGAGGATGACATTGCGGTTGGAAGTCCAGATGAGCCGAGCCAGTCTGAGGGCATTGTGGGAGCCAGGAGATGCTGGCTGCACTGGGGGCACCTGGTAGGTTTTAATGCAGCGCAGCTGAGGGGCTGAATTCAGCATGCCGATGCTTCCCAAGAGTGACGTATTCATCTGGTGGGACAGGGGACAGAAGAGCACAAGTGTCAATTAAAGGACCCTTTCCCTTTCCCTTTTCCTTCCAAAGAGACTGGTTCATCTCTTCTGGTCATTTTCTACTCCCTAATGGCTATCTATATTTATCTAACTTGTATTCTTATTCTTAACCTTTAAGCACTTCTTTGGGTGGATTTGAAATTGTTCTGATGCTGGTACTGTAAACATGTAAGACTGGAGAAATTTTACTTTGTGGGCGGAATCTGTCAGCAGGTGAGTCCATCAATCTTTAGGAAGGAAGCTAAGTTACAGCTGTTAATAAAATGCTTCAGTTAGACAATATCTGGAAGTTGTAGGTATTTAAAACTGCAGATCTTTGTATTCTTTGACAATAACATTAGCTGCATCTCCTGAAGGATGAGTCAATAAAGACAAGTTTTAGGGTCTATAATTAGTTCAAGAAAATGAAGCCAAGTGAGGCTGTAGTCATGAGTGACTGATGACTGCAACCAAGCATGAACCCTAATCCCTATCCCTTTGCCAACACCTTCATTCCTCACCTGCTTTTTGAAAACAGGCTCTGAAAAACCTTTACTTATATTGAAGGAAGAAACAAGAATCAGTTCCATTTCATTGTTTTGCTATCCTGCTAAACAGAGTTTACCCTCCATGATTGATGGACATTTCCTCTTTATCAGTTGGTGATTTTTGCAAAAAGTAGTTTTTCTGGATTTGATTTCAACTATAGTTTTCTTCTTCCATTCACAGAATGAAAAATAACGTGGAAATTATAAATCATGAACAACTATGTATTCAGGTCAAAGTTCTCACATTTGAATGACAGTTTTCTAAGTGAACTGTTTTTGGAGCAACTGAATCTGAAGCTTTCTTTAGATTTTAAATATTTCTTAAAATGTTTGCAAATGCATCATTTGCACTATCATAAATCACATGGAAAGCATACTGAAAGTCAGGAAAGATGCCTTGGAAATAATTTTTTTTTTCTTTGCACTAATTTTCATTTCTGGTTCTTCTTGCTGGTAAAGTCTCCATCTACATGCATAGGATGCTAGGGATTTGGAGGAAGCATGCAGATTATGGTCCAGCTTATACAAATGGTTGCTACATAAAACCCTAGCGAGTCCTAGGACATTTGAGATGTGTTTTGCTGATATCATGCTCTGCATTTGGATCAGAGCAAAATACAAGCCATTCCTTTTGCCAGCCTCTCTCAGCAGCAGGATGGTGTCAGAGGGCGTAAATCATGGCATCTCTAGCAGAGTGCGCGCAGGCTCCACTGACATTTTCACAATTTAAATCATCTTGAGTAATAACCCTTTTAAGATGACTAATGTTACTGATTTTCCTGCATTAATAATAGTGCCGAACACAACACAGAGGTGAAAAAAAATCACTAGTGTACGAGGTCACATTTTAAAACCAAATGTATGGTTATCGTTAACTCTTTCTGTTGAAGTTCAGTTCACATTCAGGAAGTATCACACTGTCATCCTTCCAAAAGCCTCTTGTTTCCTTCCCTCCTGTTTCCAAAAACACCAATAAAGAGAAAAATCAATGCCTTATTGCCTTTTGGAGGTTCCCAAATAGTTCAAACATGAATGATAATAGTAAGCTTGACTGGATAGGTCTCACATCTACAAAAAGTAACAGTATATAATTTAGTCCTCTTACAGAACAGATCCAAATGATCCTGAAAATTGCTGGTTAAAATTAACTGGCATCAATAGGCAAACTATACTTTCAAAAAAAAAAATCTAATTTCTCAGTTGATAAATAACTACAAAGTATTTTTCTTTTATTATGGATTTTCTATGAAAATATGTATGAAGCTTGATTTCTGCTTGTGGTTCAAAATGCAAAGATATATAATGTGCTCAGATGCTTTCCTACTTTTAATTCTTTCCTTGAAATCCAGCTATGTACAAGAAAAAGGTTGAGGGTAAAAGGGGAGAGGAAGAAAATATCTTACGAGAGCTCTCTAGATGGAAAGATTTCCAGAAAATTACATTATTAATCTGGGTTCCTTTTATGGCATGAGTCATCTCTACTTTGATAAATGCTGTCACTAGTGTCAAACAGCCTTTCTGCCTCAGAATGGGGTTCTGTAAGGTCCAGAATTGCCATAGCTGCACCCCATTGAAAGGATGAGGACATCATACTCACTAAATTCCACTGCCCCTCAGACCATCCTTTCCCCGTGACCTCTTCAAATGAGGAACAGATTTCAAGTAGGAAAGGTGTGTATTAATTTTCCCAATAAGCTTAACCAAATAACTCTCTCTGAAATAATTCACCATTTGGCTATGCAGCATCATTTTTTTCTTGATTAAACTAGGCTAAAGTTAAGGGCAACTTAAACCCTGAACAAACAATGCATGGAATTACCAGATTGGGTAATATTGCATTTTTCCTGATTATAAAGATAATAAATACTCTCACTATAAAAAACTCAAATAATAGAACTACAAAAAAGAAAGCAAAATGCCCTGAATCTCACTCCCAGAGACAATTGTGTTGACGTTTCGTAAACAACCTTCCAGACCTCTAAGTATAGACACGCTGGGGGAGAAATGGACTTCAAGAGATTCATATTAAAAGGTAGTTTTGCAATGTGCTTTTTTCATCAACAAAATGTTGAGGGCAATCTTTGCATGTTAATGATTGTAGATTTACATCATTCTTTTAAAATTGCTGAATAGTATTATCCTACTGTATGATGGAGGAAATAAAAATAAATGAAGCCAATGTCAGTCAGATTTTTTATAGCATTTCTGAAAGAGGATATTTACTTGTTGGATGGTGGTGGTAAATTTAGGTAAGAGAATTACAAATATATTTCATCACCGATTTCCCCTTGTTCAAATATCAAGAGATACACTGAAGTGAAGGATTCAAATTGTAGGAAAATGAAGTGAGAGAATCAAAAGGTTTGAAAGACTGCTGAATTACATTATTCGATGGCTGAATGTGTAAACTAACATGCCAACTTGGCCTTTCCCGTCCCTTCGAAAACATGCAGCACAAAACCAGTTCTATGGAGATTATTTTCAGAATACAGAAACACAGATACAATTCATCAAAACAGGAAATGTTTTACTGCCTTCCTTATATAAGTAATGCTGTACACAAACCTTTTACTAAGTCTCACTTGAGTAATTATCCAACCAATATTTCTCATTAACACTCACTTCTCAGCAAAGATTTTAATAGTTGATAGCCTTAGTCAGGCTCTGTATTAATAAGACTTCATTACGTTTTCAAAATGTATTACAGTACACTTACTGGAATAATATAAAAGTATTCGCGTACATCATTAGAAATAAATAACATGAATCTAAATAAATCAGTCAAGCTCATTTGGGGAGAGCAACAGTAGATCCAATGCTGCTTTCTGCCTTCTGGGTTCTCCGTAATTCAAACACAAGACCACTGCACTTCTAGAAAACTTTTCCTTATATTTTCTTGATAAAGCTGAAATCATGTGTTTCTGTATCTTCCATTTAATTTTCAAGACTCAGCTGGGTATAATTTAAGCATCCAAGGAATGGGCTACATCTTAAATTCCGACATTGATTTTAGAGGCGAGAAAGGCGCGTGTGTTGCTCTGGTTGCTGGGGCACTCTGCCATGTGCACAGGACATCAGACAGAGCTTGTGGACTAACCAACGGTACTGCACCCCCTCTGTGGACAGAGCCACACGCACAGGCACACAGGCTTAGCTAGACCTGACAGAGTACTGGGACACAGTGGGTGCTACAGAGAGGAACTGGAGAGGAAGAGGGATCTCAGAAAGATAACAACCTGTGAATGACCTTGACCTCCCGGGTAAGAGAGGAGGCTAACCACAATTCCACCAACATGCTGGACAGAGACTGTGACTGAAAGAGTTCTCAAGAAAAAGATGAACAAACACATGCAAATAAAATCTTAAAGACCTAGAGAAGGGAAAGAAGAAAATGGAAATTTCAAGAAAATACTGTTAAAAGTGTCAAATCTGGATACTTTGGGAGGCAATCCTTTAAATCATAGATTTCCTTAGCAGAACAAAAGTTTTAACACAAAGGAAAAGGTTTAGTCTGTTTACTCCAAAGGAGAAAGCATGGACAGAAGAGAAGCTTCTGGAAGCAGAGGCTGTGACCTGCTGATCTCCATTTCCAGAGGGCAGCCAGCACCCAGCACTTGGACGGCCAGTCGAGGCTGAATGAATGGGAGCACTCCTCCACGATTCCAAGAGAACGGGGAATAAAGGGAAATAGTGGCACAGAGACCATTGTGTCAATGAGAAGATAAAAGCCATCAGTAGCTCACTCTTAAAAGAATCACTGTTCCACGAGTCTAGTTTCTGGATACCTAGAGGACTCACATCGGATTTTAGTAAAATGCCAGTCCTGAGGTTACCCATTGGGAAGAATGAAACGTGGATGAGATCTCTGATGAAAGGAGTTTAATATGAGCTAATTAAGATGCTGGAGATATATTCTAGAAGAAAGGATAATGAGAAAATAAACTGGAAAACTAAATTAGATAAAAAGTGGAAGTCTGTGACAGATTTGGAAGTTGTCACGCTTTAATAGCATGTTGTTAATTAAGCAATTTATTGTATCCGTTTTACATTTTATTAGCTATTGATTTTTTAAAACCGGCATCAAGCTGTGCTGAAGCCTTCCTTGTTTAAACTTTTATTTTATTTTTTAGCTTTCAAAGCAGTACACAGAATCTTATAAAATATAACTTGCATCCTAGGAAAATAAAGGTGGCAAAATTTTAACTCTTTTGGGGGGCTTGGTGATATGTAATTTTTTAAAACTATCAGGACTAAAAGAGTAATGTCATTAAAAAAGAAGATGGATAACAATTAAACACTGAGGACAAAACACATTCTAGTGTAAAAATCAGTATTCACTTAAATTAGTGAATATTAATCACCAAGTCACTAATCATTGAAGTCAGAATTAAATATGGGCATTCTTATGAATTTCCAGAAATAGATACTCAAGTTTTTTAAAATGTTTTGAAGAGCTGGGGAATTAATAACATTATGTGGGAAATTCATAATTCAAACAAAAGTGAGATCATTTGAAGGGGGCATAAAGTGAATACTCAGAAAGCACCTCGATGTCTTGTGTCCTGTGCCCACTCAGAGTCACAGACCCAAGAACTCTGTGTGAATTCCCAGCCTCAGCAAGGCTTCCCTGCCCAGCTCCTTTCAGGCTGGGCTGGCCCTGCGATATGCCATGTCCTTGCTTCCCAGCGACTGCGCCTCCCTCCTCAGCATCCCGCACAGCTCAGTCTGGATGCGGTTTCCTCTGGAAAAGCTTCCCATACTTCATGCTCAGACTCTCCCCTGCACTGTGAATGCTGGGCTTATTCCTGTATCCCTATGCTGAAAGCTCTGTGACAGCAGATGCCCCCTTTCCAGATTGCTAACTGTGTCCTCAGTGCCCTGTGCACAAGTGTCTGACACGTAATCAGCAATCAATAAACACTTGCCATTTGTTGAAGGAGGGGAGGAAGCACAGGGAGTAGGGCTCAGAGGGGCGCTCCACAGGAAGGTATTCCCACCACGGCACCCACACCATGCAGCTTATACTTTAAGACCCATAACATATACTCTTACCTGCCAGAAAGAAATGTGGCTGTCAGTGTTTGAGTAGGTGGCAAGATATCGCCCGTCAGGAGCAAAGGCCACTGCAGTGATTGGTCCCTTGTGTCCATGGATTGTCTAAAATGAAGTTCATAGGTCATTAATGGAATACATTCCACAGAACACACACAAGATACATTTCAAGGACACATGTAAATGCATTCGATTTTGAACAAGTGATATCACAGATATTAGATACTATGATGTTCTTTGTTTGTGAATTGAGTTAGAAAAATGGGAAAAGTGACCAAACTTTTCTCATTATATATATCCAAGGGCTTCAATCTTGTTCTGAGGAGTAGACCAGACTACTACGAGTCTAGTTTCTGGATACACTACCTAGTAGTGTCCTTCCAGTTGGGAAGGACAGTATGGGCCCAAAGAAAAAGCATATACTAATGAGTAAAACAATGTTTTAATTAATTTGTGTCCATTAGGGGGAAGACTTTTGCAATTAATTAGAAAGGGAAGAAACAGATCATCAAAATTATCCAGAAACGAAAAACAATCAAAACTGCATCATGATATCCCTGTGCTGGAAGGAGAAACTATAATTTGAACTCCTTAATAATCACACATTTTTCATGTTTTATGCTTGATTTTCCACCAATAACACTGTGTTTAAATGCATATAACTGCAATTAGTAAACACAGATACACTCATGTGTTGGAGATTCGGGCACACATATAAATCAAACACTATTAAAAACAAGTTAACAGGGATAGTTTTGAACCTTTGCCAATAGCTATCATTGATTTAGCCATGAATAATAAAAAGGAGATTGTATTTTAGAGTAGGCCTTTGCTAAAAGGTCTTTACTAATAAAAAAAATACAGTCAAGTTTGATATTAATAATTACAGAAAACACTGTGTACTAAGAAAATTGGCACAATATTGTATTAAACTCCCTACATTCAACTGTTAAAAGCCATACCTCTACTACATTAACCAGTACCAGATCTGGTGTACAAGCTCTCAGCTGCTCTCCCTCCCTTTGTCTAGAGAGGAAATGGGAAATGTGTGCTCTTAAACTAGACAGGATCAGACGGTTTGTATTCATCTGTAATTTCTGATGAAGAATTGTGAAATCTGAGGCTCACTGGAAGCTTCAGATTTGCTGTGTGAGTCAGTCCATACATACTGTAAATTTCAGTAAGAATTATTCATAATTCATATCTGAAGACTGAAATGAGAAAGTGAGGAGAAAGGCAATCGGACATTCCTTATTGCCCTTTGTAACCTGTTCTTTCCTGTTACTTGACTTCCAAGACACCGTGGGATCCCAAATAACACGTTTTTCAACACTCAAAGAAAAAAATGTCATACTTATACTGGAGACCTGGGCTTGGGCAGGCAGAGGGCATTGATGTGAGTCACACTGTCTGGGTTTGAATCTGGGCTCCATTACACTAACTATTGACTGTGGAACTTAGGGCCATGTTGCTTAAGGTACTTAGCCTCAGAGTACCATGCCTACAATGTAGGGAGAATGATGATTATAATGACTATATCCACCTCAAAGAGCTTTGTGAAAATTAAATGAAATATAAATAACACTCTGCACAATGCATGGTACATAATAAGCGTTCAATAAATACCACTGACATTTTTGTTTCTACTGCTTGCTTAGACATGACCGATGGGGGAAAAATCACAAAACTCAATTACTTAAGTATACTGTTTTAAAGACATCTCCCTATAAATAAATAAATAAATAAATAATGCCTGGACCATTTATCCCCAAATCAGCATTATTCAGCATACTGGGTTGCTTAGAAACAGATTTCAGACAATGACATTTTATTAAACATGTATGGTACCTATCCATGGTGCTGACCCACACATATGCTGAAATTAAGTAACGGTATGCCTGGTGAATCAAGAAACCAGAGTAGCTTCAGTTCACTAGAATGAAACTGATTCTGGGTGGGGGTGGGAGGAGGACCCCAACTAATTACATGGGAAAAACTGGCCATTCCCGTTTACTGGGCCAGTGTAATAAACTCATTTTTGTTTCTTAAAATCAATATTCAGTTCTGCAAAACATCTGAAATTCTACTGTGCCAATCTGAATCTAGTTTTTGATTAAGATCATTGACCAGGCCTTAAGATGAAACTAGATTGTAGATGTGTTTGGTTTGGCCTGCATAAATGTTTCTTAAAAAATTTAAGACTACATTTCTAATTCATCAGAGCTCATGTAAAAAGCCAGATTTTTAGCCTCTCCTGGAAAACTGGAAGATTGGGCAAAACTAGGCCTCTGTTCACCTGCTGCAGCATCAGCCAGGGCCGAGTAGAGGCAGCCACTCGGTCTAAGAAATTGTTCTTCATTCCATGAGCCCAGCAAAACCTGAGAGAAGTCCTGTGCACCACACTGCCTGGCTCACAGGTCTCTAGCCTGGGCCCTCACGACACTGAATGTAATGCTTTCCATTATGACCATCTGATTCAAAATAATTTCTTGCTTGTTCTGGAATCCTAGTATCCATCTAAAATTGTGAGCAGACTAAAAGTTCTACCAAGATAAACTAGTCATTCTAGAAAGCCCTCAAAGTTGAACTCTGGAAGTTGGCTGATGTTCCTGGAGAATGGATCTCCAAAATTTCTAAAATCTAAAACAAGGCCTGCCTCCTTCAGATTAGCAACCTGCCTTAATCAGCAACCAATTTGCACTTCATTTAACAGTGCCACCGCAAGTTGACTCTAATCCAGCAGGCCAAGATGTCACAACCAAATGGGCACCCTCACTATGACTTCCTGTGAGGCTCTCCAAGGTAGTCCTGTGGTAAAGCAGAAACCTAGAATGCTGGGACCATGCCTGCTCCTTCAGATCATCTCCACTAACTATTTCACACAATCTCTTCACCTTTTCCCAGGGCTGCCTTTAGAGCACACCATACGGATCCCCCTACATCAGTAGAGGACATTGCCCACTGTTATCTAGTGTCTAACAGGTGATCCAGTAAAATGGATTCATTCTGGAATTTTCTACCTGGAAAGTTTTTCTCTTTCCGGGAAGATTTTGTTGCTTTCTTTTATCCTGTAACAATGATTACATAAGCTAACGTGTGTTTCGCTTTTGTACCGGGAAATTCAGAACTGAATTTAAGTTCATTCCATGACTAGTAATAAATACTTCCTATTAATTTCACTAATCATCGCTGTTTTCATCTGTTGTTGCTGAGGTCTAAACATATCCTGAGTTTGATTTTGTAAATTTCTGAAAAGTGTGTTTTGAACAAAGGAGGATTATGCTTTAGATCAGATGCATATGTGCACCTGTGTGTGGGCACGCACACGTGTACACATACACACACTTGCACAAAGATACTGCTAGATGCCCCACAGGGCTGTCTTTTGAACCCAGAGAGCACTAACTGTAGTTGATAGACAGGTCTGTTGTCTCATAAGAAGCAAGTACCACGCGGGGCAGAGCGGGGAAGCTTGCTATGTTAATGGTTTTGTACATCTGGTGAGTTCATTATCATCTCAGTCTGAGAGGTGCTTCAGCCCTCAATGTAATGGAAATGTGCCATTGTCTTTGTTCAGACTCTCTGAACTTCTAAGATCTGTGCAGGCACCACCCCAACTGACTTTAACCTTCACTCAGGCATTAGGCAAACAGCTGCACAGTGATCACAGCAAACTTGTAAGTTTTGTGATGAGGCAGACCCAATGGTTTAGGTCTCAAATGCTAGATGCTAAAGGCCATTTCAAAATGACAGGTTTCAAATAAAAAGAGGTTTGATCGACTTTTTGTATGCAAATAGTATCATGTCTTGCTATATTTTTAGTTAAAGGAATTTCTGTCATAAAAAGACAGAGATAGAACATAAAGAAATTAATCTAATTCAGGAAGTGCTACGAACAATGAGAGAAATCAAGCAATTATTCCTGGTAGGAGACAGAGTGCTGAACTGTTAAACACCCCAACCCCTTGTCTAATGAAAGGAAAGGGTCTGAGAGGCAGGATTAATAATGAGCAATACTTACACTGACATACTAGTTTTTAACAGGTTACTTTCAGTGTGCTCGGCAAAGAAATAAAATTAACCCTATTGTACAGGGAAGGAAACAGAGACCAGAATTTCCAAAATGGTTTGGTCAGTGTCAACAGAAGCTATGACTATCTAGAATATTCTCTTTAACATTTCTCATCACACCGCCTGTCTCTTCTTGGAGTTCCTTCCTGATATTCATCTTCCAAATTACAAGTTTGAAACTGGAAACCCAAATGTAGGACTCTATTAGATCCATTTTAAAGAACAGACAGGATTAAAGAGAATATTTAATATATATTTTCAGGTCACATTATATTTTTAAGGGGAGGAGGAAAAAACCCTAACCAATCAAATCATTTTGTTACTTGAAACATAAATTGTGAAGGGAAGATTTCTAAAAGTAGGTAAAATTTTGCTATCAAAAATATCACCAAAAGGGAAAGATTTATTAAGTACTGACTCACGTATTTTGTATAATACTAAAATAGACTTAAAATAAATAAGTAAGTAAAATAACATGGAGCGAGTCTTGACAGTACCAAGGTCTTTAGGGTGAGAGGGAAGTGCAGCGTTGATCATGGTCCTTCTCCAGGAGCAGCATGGCTGACTTTAGATTAAATTAGGCAGGTGCAATTTGAGGGGCACTTGAAAGGTCTGCTGGGCTGAAAACATGTCCCCAGTTGGCTGCACATGTCCTCTGAAATCTTTAGAAACACAACTATGCCTTTAAGCAGAGGCGTTTTCCCTAGATGTGCTCTGCAGAGAGCAAACAGGGTGAATACACTCTCATGAGGTACAATCATGGCAGATGCCCTGAGTTTAGGGTGAACCAAAGAAGTATCCATTTGTGTACTGGAGAAGGCAGATACTTACGGCAGTGAGTGACCAGGGAACAAGGATGGGTCCTTGAAAAGGAAAGGCGATTCCGAGGACCTACAACTACCAGCATTTTCCTAGTACTGGTCCCACTTAATGACAACCAAAAGCACGTGAGGCTTAGGTTGCGGGTACCTCTACACTCAGCCCTCATCACATAATTTGCCATCTCCTACATATTCTCAGCAGCCCAAGTCAGCCAATCCTGATTTGCATGCCTTCCTGACATCCCAATCCAGGCCACAGATTTCATGGCTGGCTGGCAGGGAGGTAACCGCTCATGGCACAGAGAAGACAAAGACATCGCTCTGCCTGACAGCTTTGTTTGTTAGGCAAGGGAAGTCTCATCAAAAGAGAGCCATTTCAAGAGAGTTCAAAAGTTAAGAATTAATTGTATTCAAGAAAAAAAGTATGTCTTTCTTTTCTCCCAGGCAACCAATTTATGAAAATTTTATTGAATATTTAAGGTTCGCTGTTCAAGGAAACAAATTATAGGTTTAGCAAATAATTTACGCAGATAATAACACCGTTAAAAAATAGATAATCTCATCTATGGCCGATTAAAAGGCTCAAGTGAAATTTAATTATCGCCGTGCACTAAGCCTTTGCAAGCCTTCCTGTGTGTAAGCTCTCAGGACCACACGATGCTGCCAAGAGCCTGGAAAGGTCACCCATTCTTGCTGTGTGTGGCTATGGCTGCCTTTAAGCAGGTCAAACAGATGAAAATCATTTTGTTTTCCAATAACTCTAGAGAAGTTTCCAAAACCTCCCCCAAGGACCCCTCTGAGTGTTTAACAATGCGTGCTGTCAGGAAAATTTTCCTGATATCAAATCAAAATCCCAAATGCTGAGCTTGGGCCTGCTTTCTCTTGTTCTTTGTCCTCAGTGGAGATGGAGAACCAGCGCTGCTGCCCAGCGCTTCCAGTGCACTCATCCCTTACAGACTGGAGGGCGGTTGTAGCAATGTCCCTCTTTTTACTTCCTTCTTTATTTTGGGGATTAAAAAGACATTCTGGTGAGCATAACCTTTCAAGCCTCATCTTCCAACTTTTAAGTAATTTTGGTTGCTTTTTCTTAAACTTTCTAATTATGTCATCTTAGAGTTGGATGGTACCTTAGGTCACCTTGTTCAATTCCATCTAAAAATGTGAAATTTCGAACCAGACAGTACTGAAGAGAGCCTGGGTGTCACTGTATTGTTTTTCTCCTAGGGCCATGCAGGCAGACCAGCTCCATGCATACTTTATCAGAAAATAGCAATCATGGCTGATGGTTATCATTAGAAGATAATTTATTACAAATCCTTGGAAGGGAAGAGGAAAAGCTGGTGGAGTTGTTGGCATGCAGCTGGTTGACATTCAAAATGCTCCCAGTTAATTTTAGGGGACTGAGATGTGGACAGCTGAGCCCTAGGGGACAAAAGCCCAGAGTGTAGACATGGACAAATGCAGATTGTCAGCCCCTGCTCCACGTCCTTTTCTGCTACCCTCTCCAAAGGCCATTCACACTAACTTGCATTCTGACTGCTTATTTTCATTAAGTCACATACATCCATTTGCTTATTGCTCCTCAATCCTCTCCTATCCCTCTGTTTACTTTCTTTCATTTACCAATCATCAACACTTAGGTCATATCACCTGGGTGCTTCTATTTCATTGTAGTATAAAAATGCATCATATCACTTGATGCTTTAAAACAAAAACATGGGTTTAGCAAGGGTCAACTACCAAAGAGTTTTTGTCATCCTTCTAATAAGTTTTAAAACTGAATAGTGAAGGGTATTTATGAGGGTATTTATGTGTGTATTAGTGGGCTAGGCATTATGGGGAATCTAAAAATATAATAAGAAGTCCATCTTCTATAGCACATACTATGTGTCAAGCACCATTCTAAGCACTTTTACATAAACTTCCTAATCCTTATCCCTCATAGAGGAGACTCTATTTCTCCCATTTTATAGATGAGGAATCTGAGGCACAGGGAGGTATAATAATATGTTTTGATTAGAATCCAGCAGTCTGGCTCCAGAGTCTGTTGTCTAACAGAGTATCAGGTGAAGGAAAAAAAAAAAAGAACTACTAGCCTTCCATTTCCATTTTGGATATGTGATGTCCCCCAGAAGCTCATGTGTGAGACAATGCAAGAATGTTCAGAGGTTAAGTGATTAGGTTATGAGGATTGTAACGTAGTCGGTGGATTAAACCCCTGATATGGATTAACTGAGTGGTAACTGTAGGGTGTGGCTTGAGGAGGTAGGTCACTGGGGGTGTGCCTTTGGGGTTTTTATATTTTGTGCCTGATGAGCAGAGCATTCTGTCTGCTTCCTGGTGGCCATGTCCTGGGCTGCTTTCCTCTGCCATGCCTTACCTTAGGCCCAGAGCAATGGAGTTGGCTACTATTGACTGAGACTGTGAGCCCCAAATAAGCTTTTCCTCTTTTGTGTTGTTCTTGTCAGGTCTTTTGGTAACAGCAATGAAAAAACTAAGTAAAATAATTTATTTTCATGTAGCTGGCATTACATACATTACACATTAACACTCCTAAGTGACTTTTACCTGTGTAACTGATGAAGAATTCAAGGGATGCCCAGGCCGATGCAGCTGGACTATTGACAGCAAGAGTTTGTGGTGGAAGTGCCTGTTCCTAAGTCATGGACAGGCCAATCAGCCTGCCCGACCCTGCAGGCCCTACTCAACCAGGGGCCTCACAAATACCTAGACTGTCAACCCCAATGGCACAAAGGGGGTTTCTGCATCCAGGAGAATGCGCCTGGTGCATCCTCATCCCCCTTCACACCCTGGGCTGTCCCGGCCCGCTGCATCCCCTTGCCCTACCATCCTGTGAAGCCTGGCCCAGGGGAAGCCCCATCTCCCAAGGAAGTTCAGGCACCCAGTGGTCCTACAGTCATGTGGGAAGAGGCAGGACCCCTTGGCCCACGTAACAATGTCAGATGAAGAAAAGAGCTTTTCCTTGACCTAGCTACAGAAGTTTAAACCCTTTAAACAGAGCTGCCCTGACATTCTACCTTAGCCAGGAAGGAGGCTAGACACCCAGCCCAGTGGGGACTGCGGCTCCATTTCGCTCATCGGCAGCCTCCTTCCCTGGTCCTCAGTGCCTGAAGGTTTTCATTTTCCTATTAGCTGGTCTGTGTCCCAAAGGGGCAAAATCTATCTATAAGTACTATAAATATACATTTTTAAAGAAAAGAATTAAGTATAAAATTAGGAGCCTGCCTCTTTTTAACTGGGGACACAAAATATAGAAACTGAAAGTATGGATCAAAATGCAAGTACACAGTAAATGGAATCCTAAAACTCTTGAGTCTTAAAGAGAGCCTGGCTTTTCTCTGTGACCCTGTTATCTCCTACAGATAAGCACATAAGTCTAGATCTGCCCATTTGACAAGTGCACAATGACTTTGAAAAGAAATTTGAGGGTTGAAAATGGATTATTCATTTCTATAATTTCTTTCCTTGTTGGAAGGCTGAAGTAATGCTTCTTATTCACATTATGCCAACTCCATGTAATGAGAATCAACCTGTTATGGCATATTCCAGTCTAAGAGGCTTTGGAGCTACTCAGTGAGTTACTTTCTACCACCACCTAATGGGGTGGTATATATATGGTATTTAGGAGAAAAACAAGTAGATTTGGTATCATTTTAACATCTTAATGGAAAATAGATTTAAGGATAAATATAATAAAGTGAGAAACCTTAAGTTTTTTATTATAAGATATAATGCTTCAAGTTAACAGACTCTCTTTTTCCTTAAAAAGGCTACAACATTTATTGCTCATTTTCAGGTATTAAAAGTTATTTATATATTGTTTGAGGACAAACAGACACTGAAAAATTAAAAAGCTTTTTGGTACCTTTATATTGATAACCCTATGATACAAGCAACACAGTTTTGAAATTTCTTTTGTGGGGGATTATAGTCCCTCATTATTTAGGAAAAGGGAGAATCAACATAAATGCTCAGTATAGTTTTATAATTTGGGCATTACTAGTCATTTCACATTTTTAAAATATTGAGACTTATGTTTTCACTAAAATAATCAAAGTATAAACACTAACTTTAAAAAGAAAAGTCTATGAATAAACAAATAGAGAATGAATATGTCATTAGTAGGTTATCAATTTTCAAACACTGTAGCCCTCATATCATTTCTGTAAAAATACATGTGCTAGTTTTAGCAATTTTTTATTTTTAATTTTCCCCTTCTATTCAACTAAGAAACTTTCAAAGAAGAAAGTTAGACATTAATTCACCCATTAATATCTAGTCCCCTTCTTCCTTTTCTTGCTGCAGATAATTGTGAGCGCTCTCTCTCTCTCTCTCTCTCTCTCTCTCTCTCTCACACACACACACACACACACAAACACACCTATTTTGCTTTATTACACCAAATATTTTCAATGCTATAACTCTATAACACCCAGTTAAACTATATATGCTAAATCCTTTGATGAAATGATGAATTTTATAGAACATATTTCAAAAATCAGGTTTGCCCTAAGTCCAAAACTTCACAACTTTCCAACTTATTATATAATATGATTATTGCCAATTTTTGGCTAATAAGGTAATAGCAGGAGATTCACATTATGAGACTCTTCAACTTAATAATGATAACATAAGAAAAAATTCTAGTTAAGGACATAATTTAAAACAACATTTTTCCATATAACTCAACATTTAAAATATAATTATAGAGCCATATTTAAAGATTATTCACGGATGCTCAAACACTGACTGGTAATGTGATTTAGATAAATGCATGAACATTGTTAGGTTTAAATAAAATGATATTTAATAAATTATTATTAACTCTTCACACTACTGATATGAAATAATTAAAAAACACTTATGAAAGTGTAACTTACGTATATTTAACATTAATAGAAAAAATGTTTTCACATTTGGGCAGATATAAAAGCTAATTTTTTTCCCCAGTATTTTAATAGATGTCTATTCAAGCACATACTAGAAGTCTTAAAATGAACAAAGTTTTGTTATTGGATTCTTGAGCTATGAAAATTCTGTGAATATTCAAAAGATTCCTAAAAAAACCAAAAAGACTAAAAAATGGCTATGAAAGCAGACAGGAAAAAGTCCAGTGAAAGGTAATACAGCGCTGACTACGTAAACCGCTGCTGCTCTACATAGAGCTCCTCAGGCGCAGGGACTATCCCATCTAACTTGGTACCTTGAACTTGGCGCCCTCTCAGACACTGCATGATTCCTCTGGCAGGGCTCCGGCAGACATACGTCACATTCACTCACGGACAACAATCACACTCCTGAGTGAGTGTCCGCTGTGATGCTTCCACATTCCTGTGGTTTCTGAGCTGCTGAAGGCCACCAGGAGATGGCTTGGTGGGAACAGAGGACAGGTCTTCAAAAAAGTCCCTTCCAACCTCACCACCTCTCTTTCAGTTGGTATCGTGCCTCGTGCCACAAACCTGTTTACTACTGTTTTGTGTTACAGGGATAATTTTGCTTCTCAAGAAATACCAAATTATAAAACATAAAAATATAGAATTACTCTCCTAGTTTTCATATAATGTCCAAGTTTCTCTTAGTATTAAAATAGTAATATTCATAAATAATGCAATAACATATAGTTTTTAATTTGCAAATATCACAGAGCAGTTACCATGGCAAATAACACTGACGTTATTTGTCAGTCCTCTGACTTATTCTTAAGACTACTCCACATTTACTTAGTGTTATTATAACTTGTCTTTACTAGTTTTATGAATGGGAAACATTTTCTATTTGTAAAATAGGGCTAACGTCTGTCTTCCCTACCTCACAGGATTAAGTATTTTTAGGACAAATGTATTAAAAATATTTTGAGGGCTTATTATGCTCCAGGCTCTATGGTAGACATCAGAATACACAAAGGAGATATGATCCCTTCCAGTCAATCTAGGAGAGAAGCTAGATAAGTTAACAGTAAACAACTTTTATGTCACATAATAAATAGCATAATGGAAACATACAACTATTATAAATGTAATAAACAGCCCAATAGAAAACACACGTAAGGTGTCAGAGAAACAGAAGCACAGATGAATAGACAATAATTTCTGCCAGGGGTAGGAGATGTCAGAACAAGACATGGAGTATTGTTTTGTTTTGTTTTTGCTGTACTGGGGATTGAACACAGGCAGGCTTTAACCACTGAGCTACATTTCCAGCCCTTTTTATTTTTTATTTTGAGACAGGGTTTATGTAAGTCATGCAGGCTGGCCTCCAACTTGCAATCCTCCTGCCTCACTTAGCCTACTGAGTAGCTGGGATTGTAGGTGTGCACCACCACACCCAGGGAGAAGGTGGCATCTGGATCAGAAGTTGGCCAGAAGGACAAGAAGTGGAAGGCAACTCTAAGCAGATAGATGAATGTAAGCCAGCATGTGCAGGGTGAAGACGTGAGAGGGGTTCACACAGTCAATCAGGACTCCTGAGTCACTCCACTTAAGGAAGTGTGGGAGTCAGGAAGACGAGCTTGGAAGTGATGACAAAGGCAGCCAGGGCCAGGCAGTTTATACTGCCTTCAATTGTGCTCAAAGATCTGGACTTGGTTCTCAGTCAACAGTGAGTTTTCTAAAGCTTTTAGGTAAGGTCAGAGTAGTTTCAAGCAAATTTTAGCAAAAGGCACAGGGAAAAGAAACTAGGGAAAGGAAGAGCTGGTTGGGAAACTAACGTGATAGATGAGTTAGGAGACCAATGGGGAAATGGATGTAGACAGGAAGGAGAGGACAACTGGGTAAGGTGGTGACAAGATTCCCCGGACATGGAAGACAACATGGGAAGATCTGGGGCTGAGGGTGTAAGGGGGGCTGGAAAGTTGTCAAGGGAAATAATGCACTTAGTTTGGGGCATATAGATATTATGGTGGAGTCTCTGAGTAGGCAGTTGAAAATACGAGAGTTAGAAAGATGAAGCTCAGGAATAGGTTTATGAGAAGAAAACCAGATCCAGGAGTTCTTGGTTTCCCTTCTTTTCTTTCTCTCTCTCTTGAATTGAACCCTGGGGTGCTTAACCACTGAGCCACATCCCCAGGTCCGTATTTTTTTTTTGACAGGGGCTCCTTAAGTTGCTGAAGGCCTTGCTAAATTGCTGAGGCTGACTGAACTTGCCATCCTCCTGCCTCAGCCTCCGGAGCTGCTGGGATTACAGGCGTGTGCCACCGCACCTGGCCATTTCCAGTGCTTAGTCCATAGATGGACACTGAAGGTGCAGGCCCTGCACTCAGCACTGATCCTAGTCCACAGCAGTCTCTCCAGGAGCTTTTGCTAAAGGATCAAATAAAGGTGTTGGAGAAAATCCACACAGCATAGACCACAAAACGGCAAAAGGTCAGGATAAGACAACAGGGGACACTAACAGCATCCAGGGACAGAAAAGGAAGCTGGGTCTGTTTACAAACTGTAGATTTGAAATCTTGGGGATTTTTTGTTTGTTTCATTCTTTTGAACCAGGGCTGGGGAGTGGTCCTCACTGTTTCCTAGAGTGACTCGAACTCCTGGGCTCAGGCAATCTTCCTGCCTTAGCTTCCTGAGTAGCTGGCACTATAGGTGCATGCCACCATGCCTGGTTTTATGTTTAAATAAAAGATTTCAAAGTTGTTTCCAACATACAAATCACTTTTTAAGTAGAAATAATTTTGCAAAGAAGGTAGTTAGTAAAAAAATTACCTTAAAGTTTGATAATATTTTAATTTTTAAATAATAACCCTTTATCAACTAGTAACTGATTGGCTCAGAGATAATAAATGATTAAAGAACCAAATTTCTAGGATCAAAAACATATATATGAATTATATTTGCAAACTAAAAAAACTAGTGAACTGTCAAAATGACAGTTTAATTTCTCCAATTTTATTTCATTTAAATTTCATCAATTATCCACAGATTATGATATTTTAGAAAGGTCATTACACAATACACTTAAGACTTTCCCAATTGTAATTATAAAAAGTAAAAAGACATTATTAAAAGTGAGGAAAGATAACAGAAAGCAGTCAAAATGAACTTGTGCCTGTATATACACACATTTGCTTATATATTTAATTACTCACTTTGATCTGGAGATGCCCTCTAAAATAAAAAAATATTTTCACCAAACTAAAGATTTACTAAAGTCCATATTAATGATCACAGTCACCAATTTTGTTTTGATAAAACTTTCACTGATTTATAAACTAAAACAGCGTAAGACACACTGGATGCTTTGCTGTGGATTCCAGCCATACCCTTCATATTTAAGCCAGCATTACCTACAGTTTTGTAATAAAAAAAAAAAAATCACTTCAGTGCAAACGAAAGTGAATTAAATATCCTATCACTGAGACTAAACTCCAGAGGAATGTCTATTTAATACTCTTAAAGTAGGAGATATGTTGGTTTAAACCTCTATATCTTTAATGCAATCACATTGCCAAATGATGAGCAAAACTAAAGGGCCAATTCTTTACAAAATTCAATATTTGGACCATCAAACTCTTTAGCACTTAATAAGCAATTAATATTTGTCAATGAAGAATGTTTTGGTAACACAAGGTGAAAATCAATAACCCACTTGTTGCCCTTTCTACCCCTGAGGGCTGTCCAAGTAACTACAGCCCTTAAAGGGAGACCACTGCTTTGATATTTGAACTAAGTTCCCTCCCAGCAGCCAGGACTCCTGTGAGGTTGTCTGCTTGCTTATAGCTCAGGTTGCACTTTGTTAGTAATATGCATATGATTGCTCTTGTGTGTGTAGTCCACAGATGTGTGACTTAAAGAACATTATATGCTTTGCTATAGATACTGTTAAAGGCACAGTTTAACATTATGCCTGCTAATTTTATTCACTTTTGGGACAAAACCTGCAAAACTCAACCAAAAGCTTTCCATTTAACATAATGTTTCTCTTTTAGGAGTAAGTGTATGGAGAAGGCAGTCCGGACACACTTCTGAAGTCTTAATAGATTACACATAAGAAATTTGCATTGATAAAAATAATTTATAGCACAAGTATGATTTTTATTTAATTTTGTTCTTTGAAAAAATACAGGAAAAGACACAAGAAAGTAAACTAAAAATTACCTGCAATCCTACCAACTGTTTTTGGAAGTACTTACAATAAAACTGACTGGGTTCATATTCTTTCAGAATTTCTATTAGCTTGTCTTTAAAATCACAAGGTTTATCCATTTTCCTAGAATGACCAATTCCTCTGCACTATTTTACTTTTTTGTAAAAATATTTCGTTTGTTCTAAGACAAGATTCACAGTTGTCAGATTATTTTAAATGTTAAAATAGAAACTCTTAACAGTACCACAGTAAGTGTAATGTCACATGGTGAATGGATGTCTCTCCCCAAACTGTGCTTTAGAAAATATCATTTAACACATATTAAGTTGCTTTTATAGTTTAGAAAAGATAGAGATTAATCATTTTTATAAAATAATAAAGAGCAGGTGCTCTTTTAAAAATGACTGTTCTTTTACAAGGAAATACAGCTTTACTTTTAATGAATACAATAGATAGTTTTACTTTAAATACTTTAGGCACAAGAAATCCTTCTATTTGTATTTCTGTGTATTTATTATGTTACTCCTTTCCCTTTCATATGCAGATTGGTAATTTTTTTTTTTTTAAATCATGCCACTGGGGACATTTTACCTGTAGTATGTCGCAGGGTTTCTACAGAAGCAGGCACCAAGCCTAAGAGGGCCTAAAGTTTCAAGTTCAGTTGGTTGGAACTCAGAACGCATTTATCCACAGAAACAATGTCACATATAGTAGATTTCTAGGCCAGTTTCCAAAAGCCTATAGAATTCTTAATGTCTGAGAATTTATTGTGCCTGTTCAATCTCCTAAGTACCATTTGTAACAGGTTCGATGGAAAAGAGCACTTCAAGGTCCAAGTCAGATGCCAGGATTTAATAATCTCTGTAGACACCAGAAACTTCTAACACCTCTAGATATATAGGGGCATCTTGACATGTTATTAGGCTAGTGGGAGTCTGTGTGGCATGTCACAGAAAAGGATGGGATTAACAGTCTTGACTGCAGTCCCATCACCAGATTCTCCCAAAGTTCTAAACTCCAGTCAGGGAGACGCTCACTTACCTCCCTAAACACACACCTCAGAGAGAAACTGAATTAGGGCATTAACTGAAAGGCCAGTAGGAAGATTTGCTGGTTTTCTGGATATGAATGACGCTAAGGGGTAAGGGGTATGTGCGCACACATGTATGTGTTGGGGTAAAGCAAGGGACAGCGAGACTAGAAGAGCATTCCAGGTGGAGAGTGTATATAATCAAAGGCCAGAGGAAAGGGAGCATGGGAGTTGTCAGAAAAACTAAAACCCTTCAGAATGGTTAGGCTTTATGGTCAGGGGATGAAGTGGTGAGACACAGGGTGGGTGGCATTGTCAGGCTGAAGACAGATGGGGGTTTTCAGTGAATGCAAGGTTCACTGTGAAGCCATAGTGTGAGAGGGATCCTTAAATGCAGCAAGGATAATATTAAAAAAAAAATTACTGAAGACATTGTGTGAACCAAACTACCTTATTTTCCACATAATCTAACTTTTAAGATATAGTTAGTTATTTAATACCAGATTGATAATCAAACATTTTCTGTATTTATGAATTCTGAGATTTTAAAAACTGGTTTTGGTTATTTATATTAGGTAAGTATGGATTCCTTTTGAATAAAAATGGTGAATAAATCATTCTCTCTGAGTAATTACAGAGTACTTATTAAAGTGCTAAAAAACATTCTTAAAGTTTGTGAAAATATTTTCTTTTAATTTGGGGAGAAAAGCAAAATGTTCTTTCTGTATTTTTAGTATATACTCTATATTTCAAACATACAGAAATCTTGGTCTGGGGGTGCAGTTAGTTGCAGAGTGTGGGCTTTGTATGAATGAGGCCCTGGGTTCCATCCTCAGCACACAAGGAAAAAAAAAAAAACTCAACTCAAATATATAGAAGTTCTAAAATAAAAATAGTTTTGTTTTGGAATTCTTAGGTTCTAAAAGTTCTTACCAATATTAACCACTGAAGAACCACAAAACACAGACGGGCTAATTACTAAAGTTCATCCATGTTCAAGCTTGGCTCCTATGAGCACTATAATAAACCTATACAAATTCAACTCACAAATGTCTCATACATTTATACTTTCTTTGATTTCTCATCAATTTTCAACAACAGCAAGATGAAATTGCAGTAAAAATGTAAATGTTTTACTTATATAAATAATATATACAATTAATGACTTTTTTTTTTTAAAGGCCTCTTTGCATTGATTATTAGAACTGCTTAGAATGTGAATTGCATGACTTTTGATGGCTGCACATTCAAGGACAACAGTGAATGACCTTGAACAGCAGTGTATAAAAATACATTTATCACTGAAATGGCATGCTGGCTGCCAGTCAATATATGCCTCTCATTTGTTAGGAGGCTCTCCTGCTGTGATTCCCTCATTACAATTTGCTTTTACTTCCTGGGCAAATGACAACTAGAAAATGAGGCAGCTTCTTTCTTGACCAAACTTAATCCAGAAAAAAATGAGATGACAGCTGCAGCTATTCAAGTGTTACAGAACATTGTACACATGTTTGTAAGAGGCATGATTATATATTCTAAATATTATATCACTAAATGTGACAGCCAATAAGTTACCTTGCCTTCTTTCTCTATTAGTGGGAAGAAATATTTCAGAAACAATATTTTTTGCATATGACTTCTATATCCCATTTAGTCTATTTTTCTAATTCAGCAATTGTGCTTTAGGATGCAGATAAACTCTTAATTTAGAGACACACTGTAGAACAAGCTCTTGGATACTATTTTTTAAGAACAAAGTATACAGCTGTATAAAGTCTGATATGGAAAAAACTGCCTCCTGTCTTGTATTTTTTGTGATAACTAATTAGTCTCAAAACACAGTTTACCCTTCTCTAGGAGGCAGAAGTAGATACATTTACTTACTTTACTTTTATTGTAGATACATTCCTATCTATAAAGAAAACTATAGTAGAGTGAAATGTTTAAGTTGTGCTTAATTTTTTCATATAAGCATTTTCTAACCCAGTGATTTCTAATCCTGGTTTGAGATACCTCATGGCACAGTACGTCATTATAAGAGCTGTGAAATTATCACAAAATATTAAAAACAAAAAGTTTTCCTTGTAATTTAAAAAATATAGATAACAGAAAGCACCACAGGAGGGGAAAGAAAAAAGGAATGAAACTCCAAAGAATAACAATAATGTATAGAAATAAACTCTAAATAATGACTTGTTCAATAATAGATGTTGTCTTTTCTTCATTTAATATGTCTAAACAATTTCTGTTCTAGTGTAAATGGATCTGGTTTTCTAGTTAGGGTTCATATTTGGGATTCTGTGTTTAGAAGAATGTTATTATTTATTAGCAAGGAAACAGGCTGAAATATAGGTTAGTAGATGAATATAAACAGAAAGCTAAATTTAATAAGCCAGAGACAAAAAATTATATACTGTATGATTCTAATTTTATAAAATTCTAAATAAGGCAAAACCTCTGTGCCAGAAAGATCAGTTGCCAGGGGCACAGGACTAATGGCAAAGGGGCAGAAGGGTGATTTAGGAGTGATATTCGGATCCTGACTGTCTTGGTGGTAGTGATGTGACTGTACACTTTTGCTTATTATTCATATGACTATGCACTTATAAGCAGCAAGTTTATTATTATATGTACATTGTGCCTCATTAAAGCAGTTAGAAAATGTATGTATAGAAAAACAGACATATTAGAACAAAGTGAGTTGTGAAATGCTTTGTTACTACTGCCTGGCAGCACTGAGAAATGCACATGCAGAAGGCTGTTTCCTGGGATGCCTCTGAGTTTATATCAGGTCTCTGTGGAGAGTGCTCCCACTATGTCTCTCGGGGAACTTCAACCACAACCCACCATTTCTCAGCAAGGGCACCTTTCCTGTAAGTCAGCTGGAAGTGTTCTCTTCCTTGAATTGTGGTTCATCAGTCTCTAGTAGATTTGTGTCTGCCACAAGTCACAGTTCTTCCTTTTTAACATAAGCTGTACATTTTTGCTCAATGTATAATACTGGCTATCATTCAAGATTGCTTGTCCAAACCATTCTTAATTTATATTTTTAATCCCTAAACCTCAAGTTACATCTGTATTCCATTCAAAAGGTAAAGATCTAGAAGTAGGTTTTAAAAATTTCAGAATCTACAAATATAAACTTCTATGCATTATAGATTTTATACCAGAAATGGATTAAGATTTGGGCTGGGGATGTGGCTCAAGCGGTAGCGCGCTCGCCTGGCATGCATGCGGCCCAGGTTCAATCCTTGGCACCACATACAAACAAGGATGTTGTGTCCGCCGAGAACTAAAAAATAAATATTAAAAATTCTCTCTCTCTCTCTCTCTCTTTAAAAAAGAGATCTATATTTAATAAATAGCACAGTGCTTGAACAATCAAGCTTTTATATAAAGAAATTTTTAGAACATTTTCCAGAACAATAAAATTTTAAGAAAAATATTAAACTAACAAACTCCAAGTGGGTGTTGAGGTACAGTTCTAAAAAGGTCTTCCTTGCTGTTTTGAGCTTGTGAGTACAGATACTTAAATAGCTGCAACAAAATAATCATCTTCCAAAAAGGAAGATTACAAGACCACTAAAAAACCAAATGAGTAGGGCCCAAAAGGAAAAACAAATCTGTCTACAGGAAAATATAGTACATACAGTTAAAGCAGTACCCAATAAAGGAGCAAAGAAAACAAAAGATATCAATGGAGGGAGAGATAAAATTAATATTTTTGTATCCTCCTTCACGGATTATTAAGAAACATAGGAAATGAATCACACAGATCGGTAAAATCATTAAAAAAAACAGCAGGAGAAGTATTCATTAAGCCTTCTCTTCTTGGTCATTGAATTAATTGTTTTATGACAGGCTTTTAAAAATGTAAATATAGTTCTAGTTAATTAAATTCAAATATGAATGAATCTCCTTAAAACAACTTTATGAAGAAAAGGATTCTATCATCCAGATTTTAGTTTCCTGACATTCTCTCTAAATGCTTCCATACCATATCTCCTAATACAGGACAGAGTGTGGAGATGCACCCAATGCTTCCTGTCCAGACCACCCCGGGCTCAGGGAGTCTGGGTCTGCTAGCAGCTACAGCGCTACCGCACATCCAGAAGGGAGGAATTTGCCACAGAGAATTCTGCCTCAAGTGCAGGTGATATAGAGGGAATTTAGCCAAAGGGAGAAAGAGAAGCTCAGGGGGGCCAGAAAACTGAGAGCCCTTCTGTTCAGAGAACTGCCTTGGCAAGGCAATGGCAGGACTGTTGTGTGGGGAGGGCTTCTGCCAGTCTTGCTTCTGCCCTACCAGGTGGTAATCTGCAATTTTCTATTTTTCTTGCCATCCTTCCTTGTGTTCCTCTGGTACTGTGGAATTTACTGTATATGATGATAGTACTACAAGAGCATTAAACGTTCCTCATTAGTCTTGGATATCTCTCCTTGATTGTTTTCTCTACCATAATGTATCTGCATCTTCTCTTGGCTGTCAACACAAAAAAAATCTTCCCTTGATAAGTTTTTCCTCCCTTGTTCTAAATAATTTTTCTCAACATTTGTTCATTTTCTGAGCCACTTTTTCTAGGTATCTTTCAAAGACTTGGATGGCCCAGACTGACTCAGGGATGACCTCATGGAGAAAGGTAGAAAAAGTTTCTACTTCCCTTTTCTGTTAGTCACACTGGAATAAGTGTCTTAAAAAAAGAATTCCACTGGTTGTGGCTCAGAGGTAGAGTGCTTACCTGGCATGCATGAGGCACTGAGTTCAATCCTCAGCACTGCATAAAAAAATAAAATAAAGATGGTGTGTCCACCTATAACTAAAAAATAAATAATTTTTTAAAATTCTGTGGATTTCTTTTTCTGCCCTTTTGAAATTTAATATACAACCCATCATCACCATTTCATACATATTCTTTCCTAATGCTTACTGATTACTAAATATTTATTTCTAATCTCTCTTCTTATTCAACAAATGCTTTTCTATATCTTTGCATTTAAAAAAATCCCCTCGTAAAGCTAAATTCTTCACTAGGTTTTTTCTAATACATATAAAACAAGGAGATCCAATAGATTCTGTGGAAGATGAAAGGACTTGAAACTCTGTTATTATTTGCTATGAAATCTTACTTCATATTGTCAGGATTTTGGCTCACTGACATTCTCTGCAAATTTCTTTATACTGTGCTTTCCAGTATAACTCTATGAATATTCTCATAACTCTGACTTCTTCATGAAGAGGTCATCTCCAGATACCGGAAATCATGAGACAAATTATCCCTTCTCTGTGACACATTATTCATACTAGTAGTTGGGAAATTGTTGCTAAGAGCTTTATTTTTTTTTTTCAGCTATTAAGTGCTGTAATATACTACCCAGAACATGGAACAATAAAAAATGAGGTCTGCAATTTCTCAAATATTCAATACTTCTAAATATTAAAAAAATTTTCTCATTTTAAGTAGAACACTCTCTTTGTTGTAAATGATCACTCAAATCCACAGAAAATACTATTCCTTAACAAAGAAAGATGTGTGCCTTTCTTTCTTTTTTTTTTTTTTTAGGTACCAGGGATTGAACCCAAGGGGTGTTCAACCATTGAGCCACATCCCCACCTATTTTTTATTTGGAGACAATGCCTCACTGAGTTGCTGAGGCTGGCTTTGAAGTTGCAATTCTCCTGCGTCAGCTTTCTGAATTGCTGGGATTATAGGTGTCCTCTACCACCCTGGAAAGATGTCTTTCTATTTAAACAATTTAGTAAATTTTATTTATTCGTGACTTGCTTTTGTATAATGACGTTTTACAAAGATTTTCACAGTTATTGCATGCATCATTTGATGACTGACTCATTTAACAGAACTCTATGTGGGAGGCACTATAAATAGTGAGCAGCACTGTAAAAAAAATATGGAACTTAAATGACTAATTCAAAATCACTGAAGTCACTGGTTTTAAGTCTGCTGATGAACAATTCAACTTTTCCTTGTAGATCATTTTGTTTCATGTAAAGTAAACGCCCACTTCCATGTTTTAGGATGGTCTTCTATCCAATTTTATTTTACAGAATCCATTAAAAATCCACATCATGCCTACAACTGTAGTGTTAAGTATGCACACAGAGATATGGCAACAGTTGACTTTGCTCAGTAAGGGTCCCGGGGGGAAAAGCACAATTCCCAAGGGACCCACACTGAAATCCCATCTGTCACAGGTCCTCATGTGGAGGGAAGGACATAAAATCCAGGATACCTAAGTCTTCACTGCTCACACCTGGGGGCTTTGACATCACACCTCTTTTGAGAAATGACCTTAGCACTCTCCTGCCAGGTTTTAGGAGATTCAGGATGCTCAAAGGTACCTCTGACTTTGCATCACTCCTTTGTTTTGTTTTCCACAGAATGTAAGGAAAGCAACACAGTATGAAGGGGGGCTCTGCCCTGCTCTTCATCTTTTCTGAATAGATTTACAGGAGAACGGCCCTGTAAGACCAGAACCAGGATGAAGGTAAGTTGCAAACACAGTTGCACGTGTATTCATTATTTAATTAGGGGACACAAGATCAAATGAAAAAATAAGCAAACTGGAGAGAAGGAAGGTTGATTTCCTTCCCCAAGCCTCTTAGCTAGTGCTATAAACATGTCAAGGCCCACTCTTCTCAGGAGCTAGCTGATCATCTGCTGATAATCTAAGTAATTTATTCATCTTTCTTCTGAAAAAGATGATTAATCTAGAGATTAATCTAAGTGCCAAATTATATCCCAAGGTGAATTAAATAAGAAATATTTTTTTATAAGGACTAAATGATTTTTAAAGACTTGGTTATATTTGTTTGTAAGAAGTCCCCAACAAGCAGCTTTTCTCCAGCTCCCTTTGGTTGCCAAGGTCTGTCCACACAGAAATAGAACACCCTCTGGACAATTCCACGCCACTCCTTATTTCACTTTGCCAGGAAACAACACACAGATATTTATAATAAAAATGCATTGTTAGTGTAACTTCTGGCTTTAGTCATTAATACCCAACCTTACAAGTCTAATAGCAAATGCCCCCTAGATCTGACCCTTGGGGAAATTCAAGAATGGATGTTGTCTTTCCAGCAAATACTTCGGCTTTGCCTCAGATGTTTACAAGTGTGATAAACATTTATTCTTTTTCTATATCTGCCACTACTGTGAGGTTATTGATCACATCATACTTGAAAACACTCTGCCAGAGACCATGGAGAAGAATATATGTTGTTTCTGAAAAGTAATTGCTTCCTTTCCTCTGAACCATTCATTGTTTACCCAGGTTTGTTTAAAATTTGATTTTTTTTTAGGTCAATGCAAGTCACAATTTCTTATAAAATTCTCAGAAAATTAAAGATTGAAATATTCTACAACTTTTGTTAACATTAAGCTCATGTGACATTCTTTCTGGTTAAAAAATGTTATTCTTTCTTTGTTATTCTTTTGGCATTAAATCTGGCAAAGAACTAGTTTTTTTTTTTCTTTTAGTATATTTGCATACTCTTTTCTACTTCTCAAGTGAAATATTACAGAAGTCTTTAAAAATAAACTGAAAAACTTATCTGACCATTATTGTCTAAAAAGAATAAGGAATATTTACAGCAAGATGACGAACACCCTGCTGCTTGTGGAAGACCTGACCTCAAGCCCCACCGTGCACTGGCTGCCCAGCTGAAGGAAGAAAGGAGCCAGGCTCTCCTGTCACCTCCTTTCCAGTCTGGGCACTCCTGAGTCCCTTGGGGTTCTCCTCCCTACTGAACCAATTGCTTCAAAGTTGAAGGGATAATAAATTTTTACCACAGCATCATTCAATTCCACAGTTTACCTTTATTTTTTGAGGGAAGGGGAGTACCAGGGATTGAACGTAAGGACATTCAACGCTTGAGCCACATCCCCAGCCCATAATAAAAAATCTGCCAAGTAACCTATTTTATTTGTATCCTAGCTTATACTGTCTTGGTTGCATCTAATTGTCAAAACTACTACACATTTTATATTTCCACATTAAGAAATTTAATCTCTGGTAAATATGGTTTTAGCTATTTTAATTTTCTTTCTGAAAATTTAATTTTGAAATGTTTTCAGTAATGTGTGAGCCATTAAAAAAGAAAGTCTCTCTGAAAGGCCCAGCATCTGGGAGAAGCCCTTATTTCTTTTCTCTGTCACTAAATGCACAAAAGATAACTGTGTTCATAGGATCTAATCTTTTTTTAAAGTTAATATAAAAAAAAAATAAAAAGAGCATGGTCAGCCCTGGCCCTCCATGCAGAGTAGATGCTTGGTGCCCAGCTCCTTATAAGCAGAAACAATCAATTTGTATTATGGGAATTATCTTATACATGGGTGAACAAATGAGGTGGGAAGGAATCACAGTCAGCTTCCTATTAAATACATCTGGTCACACTTTAAAAACTGGGACGTGCTGATGCTCCAGCCCCTTTGGCAGTCCACTCAAATTATTGCTTCATTCTTTCGTGTAAAATCATTAAGCCTTAAAAGCAGCAAGTGGCCCGGCTACCAAATACACATTAATTCCAACTGCCTGCTTGGAGGAGCCAAGTCCACATGTATCACACATTGGACAAAATACCTTTTCACTTGCAGATCCAGTTCTAGCTCCATGATAGTGCTTGGCAAAGGAAACTGCAGGCATGTGAACAGGGCACCCTGTTCTGGAGTGGATGCTCTGGCTTATCCTGGGCATCCAGTTCAGGCAGGAGGTGCGGTGAGGTGGGACATCAGAGACTAGGACCATCCGAGTAGGTCCTAGCAGTTCTTGTGAAATCCCAGGTATAACACTCTCTGGTATAAAGCACTACATTTTAGGAGTTTGAGGTGAATGGTTGAAGGTGGAGGATAAAAGAAGAGAAACCTATGGGTTCAGAAAAAAGTGAGCACATTTCAAAACTAAACAAATATGGAAATGACTTCGAAGAAAGCTGTGACTTCAAATAATCTCAATAGTGCTAACTATAGACAGCATGAGTCATGCTTGAAATATACTTTTTAAGTGGATGGTAGATCTAGTTCCAGTAGTATGTGGTTTTGGCTGCCAGTTAATTCCCTATCCCTGAAGCAGGGGCTACACATTCTGCAATCATTTCTATCATATTTAAACAAACTTGCAAATTTCATAGCCTTAAACTAATTTTTTGCTTGGAACCCAGGGAGCAAACATTTTGAAAAGGAACTCCTTCTCTAGATTCAGGCACAAGTGTGTTTCTGAGAAATTGGCAGAATTTTACCAAGGGCAGCTTTGTTCAGGTCCCTCTCCATCTTCATTTACCCTAAAACTACAGGCAGATACACCAGCTGTGGCCTTTAGAATCTAACCCTGAGCTTTATTCCAGGCTCAGAAAGTACGGAAGTATGAATTTCAATACAAAATTATTTTGTCTTTCAAATTCTAGCTTCAATTATTCCAACACAGCAGATATTTGATGAGTAGCTAAAAGAAACCTAAATTGTTTTTAGCAATTTTAACAAGCACGTTGAGATGTGATTCACCTGAGAAATGTACCACTGGTCCCTAAAATACTTGCTGAATGTATTAACAAATTGCAGCCACCTCCTAGAAGCTTAACATGATCTAGCTTGTGTTCAGTGATAAAATCCCTTTCCTTGATGTGAAGCCTAGAACTTGGTGGATGCTAGACTGAAGAGAGGCTATGCTTTCCAGGGTTTGGAGGACTTGCAATAAAACATGCAGCTAGGGGTCCTAGAGTTCATAATTATAATTATTCAGGGAAGACACAAAAAAGGAAAATATTACCAGGGCTTAAGTAATCAAATTCCCACTCTTAAGAACATAAGAAACGGAATGATCAAAAATTAATAAAATATTGAAAAAGAAAAAAGTCTGAAATTCTATAAGCATATCAAAACTTATGCGTTTCCAAGGATTTCCATTTATTCTATAGAGGCACATTCAGAGTACCCTGAAAATGCCCCTTTCAATAGTAATGTGCAGTCATATTTGTTCCATTTTAATCAACAACACAAAGTCTGCAGCATACCAGCTAGGAAGAGTCTGGCTCCCCAAGCACTTGCCATACAATTGATTGACAACAATTTATTTGCCTGATTCCTGCCAGATATGTATCCAGTAATCTGAAGATTATCCTGGGAGATAACTGATCACTTTACAGGAAAATACCAGTCCTATGAAAGGCTTTCCTATAAATTAGGGTGAACAGGGAAAACACACAACCCCCCCTCCCCACATCCCGCCCTCTTCCCTAGACAGAAGCTCCTTCTGACAGGCTAAACAAACAAAGGTGCTTCACTAACACACTTAAAAAGGAGCATTTACACAGTTAAAAGCTGAAAAGGCCTATCCAGGGAGACTGAGGTAAATTAGATACATTTCTACATTTCTTCTGATACAAATTCAATTTTTTTTAAGAGCCTTTACCCTAGACACGACGTCACACTTTTTACGATAATAAAAATTTAAAATCACAGTCCTGGATGATGTGGCTTCAGAGTGGTCAGCAACTTTACTATTTTTCCAGGCAGCCTCATCTCATGATAGCAACTGGCTTCATGCCAACAGAAAATAAAACAAAAAAAATTAAATTGATTACCAGTCAACCTTGGCATTCACATGCCAAATCATTTTTCGAGAAAAGCTAAGTATGAAGTAGAAACTTGATAAAATCTGTTTTCTTTTCTAAATTCCAAATTCTTGCTATCAGATATTCTTTCTTTCTATTCTATCTATCTATCTATCTATTTATTTTTGGTACCAGGGATTGAATCCAGAGCGCTTAACCACTGAGCCACATTCCCAGCTATTTTTTTGTTATATTTTGAGGCAGGGTCTTACTAAGTTGGTCAGGGCCTCGATAAGCTGCAGAGCTTGGTTTTGAACTTGCAATCCTCCTGCCTCAGCCTGCAGAGCTGCTGGGATCACAGGTGTGTGCCATCAAATATCTGAATCACAGGACAAGACTGGAGAAGACAGCCTTGTTGTTGTTTGACTGTTTGCATTATGTGTGATGCCAAATAGTTACTATCCATTACTGGGAATAGTTCTCTATTACCATCTATGTATCATTTGTCCCTAACCTTAAACTTTTAATTCGTACTCCTATTTAAGACCTTACACTTTTTCAGAGTTTACTATGAGTATGCTTAAAATTCTCAGAAATGTATTTTTTCTACTTTTAAAAAAAATTCAAATTTTATTTTTAATTTTAAAATTAGCATAAGAATGTCACTCCTCTGGGAATAATCTCTGTGTGTGAAGTTTCCATGCAATCCCACATCTATTTGACACTACCATGTTTTAGATACCTTAGTTTTTGAAGAGACATTCTACAAAGACAACTTTATATTCTATAGTTTCTTTCTATAGACAGATTCTAATTTTCACAATGCTGAGTTATTGTGTACTGTTGGCTAGTTCCACTAAGAAAGCAGACACAACTACCTTCCCAAGTCTGAAGCAGTCCCATTAATGCATTTTGCTACTGACATGCTAGCTTGGAACGGATTCTTAGCCTGACAGAGTGATTACAGAAGACCAGCTGTCTCAATTAAGATAGGTAAGGAAAAAGGAAGTTGTTATTTGATTAGCAAATTATTCTTTTTCATTATGAATGCTTTATAAAATTAAACAGCATGAGGGTGAGGTTACATTACACTGAGCAGGCCTCATGTTTTCAATTTTAATTGGTTAATATGATTAATTAGAAGAAGAAATGGAAAATGTTAAAAATTGAACGAAATATATTTTTAACAAAAATGATAGTATTTTTGAAAGGCATGGATAGTCTGAACATTTCATTAAATTATACACAAACTAATAATAAAAATTTAACTTCCAGATGATTCCTATCTCTGCTAATAGTTTGTTCTTCTTAGAGATCTTGGGAATAACATTCTAAAGCAGGGTATTGTATTCACATCTTAAATAACACCTTGTGCTGTTGCTAGTAATCCATGTCAAATAAAAGCATAAGTTAGTAAGAGTTCAACAAAGAACAGATTCTTTTTCCTTTCCATCTGATAATCACTTTTGCTTGTATCCGTATCTATGGACTGCCCAGAGGGCCAGTGTGGCCCACATGATGTCTAATATTTTTACAGTTTTCTCCCCAGACCTAGTGGGGTAGCTTGCTCCAGGCCAGTTTACCAGGTTCTTCAAGGTCAGTTCAAATCTCATCTGACCAGTTTCTTCCCAAGTATTTATAAAATGCAGGAGGTGGGACAGGGTGGCATGTGAAAAGTGATGCAGTCTTCCTGTGTCCCATTCACAGCTGAGAAAGGCAGGTGCCCTGATTTTCATGTCAGGAGAACAGGAAGTAAACAACTGAATATGAATGGGAACTGACTGCAATAAGAATCCATGTAATACCCAACAATTAGAGTTTGGGGTACTAGTAAAGTATACTAAGTGACCGTTGGGTTTAGGAACAAGTGAGGACAATAGTTAGGTAAAAGAGACAGGATATGAGAGGAGGCAAGAAGACAGGTCGTGATTGAGAAAACAGAATGTGCAAAGGTCCAGAGAGGAGAGAGAGAAGCTGAGATTGGAAGAGACTCAGCTTGAGCACAGAGATGCAGGTAGAGATGAGGCTAGAGTAGTAAATAAGAGGTTAAGGTAGAAAACTATGGCATCAGTAAATTTCACCAAACGTAAGTGTTATCAGTAATGAAATCAGCACATACATCAATCCAGTATTTACGTATTTGCATTTTAAAATTACATAAATTTTCAAAATGTACAAAAGTAGAAGAGTATAATTAACCTCTGTATACTTTTTAGCTAGTTGTCATAATTATCAAACTATGGTTAATTTTGCTCCATCTAGACCCATCTTTTATTTTGAAGAAAATCTGAGAAATTACATGATCTCATCTATAGACATTTGCTTTTAAAATAACTTCCTATTATTCTGTGTTGGGGAGGAGGTAAGCTTTAAAGTTAAATGTGGAGGTGCTGAGTGTGGTGGTCCTCACTGAGGACCTACAAAATCACAAGGACTTCCCAATTCTCTGGCCCATGGTGAGCACTCCTGGTTCTCTTAGTGCAACAGGCACAGGAGAAAGGGTGCTGTTCCTCTAGATGACAATGGCAGTAGCTTCCACGGTCACCATCAGAACTGTGCTTCAAATACAGGCTCACTTGCCACACTGGTGATGCATTTCTGTGCTGAAAGGTGACTCCTTGGGTCTTGAGCTCACATGCCCTTTGCTTCCACAGAGTCGATACAAATTATATGCTCTCATATACTGGAAATGCTGTCCACAGTTTTCTGCCTAGGTAGCCTAATGTTATTAAAAATGAAATTAAAGCAAATGCAAAATAGCACAGATGAGTTATAAGTGAGCTGATATATATATAAATATTATATATATAAAATATATATATTTTAGAGAGAGAGAGAAGAGAGAGAGAGAGTATTTTTTAATATTTATTTTCTAGTTTTTGGTGGACACAACATCTTTATTTTATTTTTATGTGGTGCTGAGGATCGAACCCAGCACCCCGCACATGCCAGGAGAGTGCGTTACTGCTTGAGCCACATCCCCAGCTCCATAAGTCAGCTGATATTTTAAAAAATGTTTACCATCCACTTAAAGAAAGACATTAGTTTTACATGGTATGGCTGGCTCATTTAGAGGACACTATGGACTGGGTTGTGCTAAGCACTTTAGTTTAAAATATGAAATAAAGACACAATGGCAGAAGTTCCTTGCACTAAGGAAAATTTTAAGTCTTTATAAAGTTGATAGACTTTTTCAGAAATTATTTGAACATCAAAAAATAAAACCATAAAACGGACTAATTGCTTGGGAGATGTTATTTTAAGCCACAAAGTCATTCATTTCTCAGTAATCTTGCAAGAGGAGTTTTAAAAAATTGACTTGCAGGGATTTTTTTTTCTTTTTACAACTAGGCTATCCAATATGTCAATCACTACTTATATATAGCTACTTAATGTAAATTCATTAAGATTAAATACATTAAAATATTCAGTTCCTCGGGTTCACTAGCTACACATGACTAGAGACTACCATAACCTAACAGCAAACAACAAAACACTTTCATCTTTACCAATGGTTCTAGCAATATTCTACAGTATTGCTATAGAATACACAGAGAACTTCATGCAGAGGACATTCAAAAACTGGCTGTGATTTTCTATTTGGTTTTAATTTGCTTAAACAGCAGCAGCAACAACAACCGCACACACACACATACACACACACACTCCTGAGATGTATGTCATCTAAAGTTTGTTTCTTCTTTCTATGAATAGTTAGGCCAAAATTACTGTACATAATCAATTTTTCCCTTAAAATATCAAATTAAAGTCAACATATAAAATACAAATTATTCTACCCTAAAATATTAATTCACAAATAATCTAAACCCCCCAAAAAAGTTAAAAAACTAGTATCCTCATCCTCATACTCTCTTTAACTGTGACAGTTACAAGAGTTCTAAATAATTCCTCCAAAATATGATTAATATTTGCTACAGAACTTTCAAACTATTTGTTAACATCATTTGCATGAAAGCACACGCATGTTTTTTCTGACTTTGTGGGAATGCCTAATTTTTTTGCCACTCATTACAATGGGTCTACTAACTGCTGCAAAATTGTATTAGAAAAAGATATATTTGCCTTCCATCAGGCCCATGTTCTGTGGAAGTTTAACCTTTAAACAGAGTTTATGGTTTTCAGAGTTGCACTTGCAAGTTCAACTGATACCATTTAAACAACAAAATAAAAGCTTATAGATTCCAACTTTAGTTTATAAAGAGAAAGTGAGCAAGGAAATGTCAATTTTCCCTCAACTCGAGTGGTGTGTGCATGCAGCAATGGTATCAATGAGCAGCGACGTGGCATGTTTATCATGAGATAATCACACCCCTAGAGGTTTAGAAGCACTCAGCTGAACCTTGTGCCTCACAACACACTTGGGGTGTCATTATCTCATGATAACCATACTCCCTGTCAAGCCTTATTGCTTAATTAGGGGTTACGAAGGTGATAAGACTAAAAGAAATCGGATGAACAGTACCTAAGGTGAATGATACCTTAATCAACTTAAACCTGGTGGCTGAAGAAGCGTGATCAACAGACACATACAGGGAGTTACAGATTATTTTTAGAAAAATTTGTTAATAATAAATGAGAAGAAACTCAATCTGCATTCACAGATTATTTGAATTGCATTTGCCAGGAGACATGATGTTTATGATCAATAATTTAAATTGTTTTCATACAGTATGTAAAATGCTTAAGAAATTAATGATAACATAAAATCTAACTTTGACTTAAGATACCCGGCTTATGCATGACAGTGATTCATCATAATCCAAACATGGGATTTAGGCATTAAATCTGCAAGGGGGCTGATCAATAACCCCCATGTCATGTAAGGTTTTAACAAAGTAACCTGAAGTCCAAGTTTAAAAATAAAATGATAAACCTTTTCTTATTTTTTTTTCTGCACTAGACCTTAAAATAACTAAATTTGAAAAGAAAAAAAAAATCTTAGTATCAAAACGTCCTAAAAAGGCCATGCCTGAATATTTAACTTCAGTTCTTTTGTTCTATTTTTATAAACAACTGCCATATTTGTGGACTGAATATAGCTCCAGATACGGTGCACTTGAAGCTGCTTTTCAATTCACTGTGAAACATCAATTATCTTTATCAAATAACAGTATCTCATCTCAGTCCATTATCAAGATGGAGTCTTATTTCAGCTGGACTACAGCCCTATCTGTATATCAGGGCTGGCCGAAGTGGCAGAGCGTGAGTGAAAGGCTGTGAAATAATCAATAATAATCATCAAATTGTGGTCGAAAGGTTGTGAGGATGGAAGTTTTTGATGAAACCTCACCTTTTTTTTTTTCTTTTTGGTTCAGATGATAAGGCTTAACCTTTGCAATACCTGATAACTATACCTCGGTTAGAGGAAGCCTTGTGTACACTTTAAAGTGCTTCTGAATGTCCAAAGACACACTGAAATACTTAGGCTTAAGTGGAACACAAACCCTATGCTATCAAAAACCATCAGGTGGGAGGGCTCAAAACAATTGTGAACATGGTTATTGTAAATTTGATACTCAATTCAGACAGAGAATTGAGACCCTGACTTACTGTGGGTGCTAAATCCATGTAAGTAAGTAAAGGTCAACTCTGAAAGAACAATGTTTGCATAACAATGGGTAAAATGTACCCAGCTACTTTTCCCAGAGATTATCGAACTGTTGCTTAATCCTGTGTACCTAGACTTGAAAAGTCTCAGCTAGAGGTAGAAGTGTTTGATGGCATCTTCCCTTACTGCATACCACCACTGCATGGTTATGGCATAAAAAATAATGATGGGATTTAATTTTTTAATTTAAAGGAATGAGCCAGATTTGGGGAATGACAAGTGGAGTGCCTTTCCTCTGATTTTTCGGTCGTTGTGTTTTATTTATATCAATTGGACATAAACTCAAAGTAAATTAGCTGAGAAATAACTGGCTCCAAGCTGGAGGCAACTGCAGTGCTTGGGACTTGAACAGATATGTCCTGAGGATACACTAGGTACCACTTCAACCCCAAAGCAGTGCTTGCTGAAAGTTTCATTAAAACATTCTTATTCTATCATGGGTTGATATTCTTAAAAGCATACATTCAAAAAATGATATATTCTTTAAAAATATAAAACCTACCCCCTCTAAAATTTAGTAAAACATCAAAACTGAACCACAAACCAACATAAAGGAATTATTATTATAAAGTGCTAAAAATTATTGGTAGTTTGATAATATGATGGTTGAAAAACAAGATCCCCTTTCCCCCCATTTTCTTTCAAATAGCAAACCTCACAGACAAAACTGTCAGACTTTAAACATTTTCAGATGGTAAGCTACAAATCCTTTGGACATATTGTCACCAGTATTACAGCAGACTTTCTGGAAGCAGGACCGAGTTCAGGGCATTCATGAAGTTGAGTACTTACCAATAAAGAGAAATCAGCTGAATTTATTCAAATAGATTTGTTAAAGAAATGTTTGTTCTGATTAATGAAAACATTCTAAATTAATTTCAGTAAAAAAAAAAAAACAAAACAGTAATATTACCCTGCTTGTGACTCTTGCATTGACTTATCATTTCTATAAAAATGTCTGACATTAGAATAGAGTGACTGCTCTTTATTGAGTTATATTACCTTTGATATTATGATAAAAATTAGTGTATTAAAATATTTAAACAAGAATAAATCTTGTTTCTAGGGACCTCTGAGCTCCTTTTGAAATATTATATAACCAATCAATGCTTAGGAAACAAAAGAATTATTAATGCTAATTGTGAATTAGGAAATATATTAGATTGGGAAATAATAAGATTATAATAACCTGATATTAATAAAATATAGGAAACCTCCAATATAAAACAAAAAACATATATGCTCAAAGAAACCCATTTTCTAGTAATTATGGTTTAAATAGAAAACAAATCCTTCAAGATAACTAAGAATGACTTTACTTGATGTCATGTAACTTGATATTGTTATCAGAAGCTAAAATGTATCTTGGAGGACATTCTGACAACAGCAAACTCAAAACATGCTAATCAAATACAATCAGAAATTTGCCCCCAAACTATTATTTACTGTAATAAATATATACTACAGTAACAAATTATGACATAAACCTTTTTAACATATTTTAAAATTTAGTTTTGTAAATGTTATGGCAATGTGTCAAACTTAACATTAATGCAGAATATTCTTTTCATTAGCTTAGCATTTTAAAATTAATCTTATATTAATCATGCAAAATTTCATGTTGACAGCATATGCAAACCTAGAATTGGCTTTTTAAAAGCAACACAAATAGTGTGTGAGGTGTCTTGTATAAAGATAGCTATTGAAATTGCACAAGACGGAATCCTAAAATTGCTACAACGCTTTATCCCACGTATAATAAATGTTCTCCAGAAATATTGTGATGTTCAGAGGCTGAAGCAGTTGGCTCCCAGAGCTGAGTAGCAATAAGATAGTATGTTTTATTATGAGTGTCATGGAGACGGTGTGAAAAATCAAGAGCCACAGGCAGTCAGCGGCAATGGGTCAATAATGCTCCCAGAGACACTGTGTAGATAATCAACAACAAGGCCTGAGGTTCTCTCTGCACTGCACACAGCTGAAGGGCAAATCAATACAGCCAGGGGAAGGACACTGCCCTGCTCCACTTCCCACAATACACCATGGTGACTGTAGGAAAGAAAACACCCCCAGATGAAAATAAAGCCAACTAGCTGGGCAACTAACAATCAACTAACCTTTTAATGTAATCACAAATCCATCCTTCAACTAGGCTTCCAAAAAAAAAAAAAAAAAATCCAAACAGAATTCAATATAAAGTCTGTCTAAAAATAATGGCAAAGCAAGGGAAAAGAGCTACATACACAGGGGCCAGGACAGAGGTGCTTAAATAGAAATAGGGCAACATGGGCTTATGGAACATGTGGGTTTACAATCCTACAACTAAAGTTTAACTAACATTTTTGTAAGTAATTCTACATGGGGACTGTACCCTCTTAATTGTGGATCTAGTACTGAGAATGCTCAAACAGATCATGCAGGGCTTATCATCAGAAGGGAAAATAAGAAGAAAATCATACTAAAATTTAGAAATTGTAAATTATATTTGAGTTACTTTGTTTCTATAAAAGAAATAACATTTTAATGTATTCTATTAGATCTGAGAGCAACATTTTTGCTGACAGTTTTTGTATCTGACACCTTGTTAAATATATGATGCTAACATTTCACATTTTTCTGTAAAAATTTATGGGTAGGAATATGTTGATTTATTATTTCTCAAGAAAAAGGTGATTCATCACATCCATCATCCTGTTAATCATTAGGTGCTATTTCTAAGTAGCTACGTAAAGCCATCTTTCTTGAAACATGAAGAAAATGTGCCTGAAGAAATAAAGAAGAGTGGAAATATTTTAAGGCTTAATTCCTAGTTTTCAAAATTAAAGTGTTTTTCCAAGCCCAGAACACAATATTTTAAGCATTAAAATGTATCCTAGCCCAAGCTTGAACTGTCTTCCAACAGTGTTATAGAATGAACACAGTATTTTGCTACTGTTAATACTATCCAAAGAATATTTTTAAAAATTCTAATTATGTAAAATAGCACATGAGTGAATTTAGAAAACAAAGCACTGATCTTTTATAGCTTTTTAACTGCATTTTATAAGCATGTTATCTGTTTGTTCAGACTAGTAATAAGAGACTATCTTCTTTCTTTCTTTTTTTATTCACTGACAATTATTTAGAAGTATTGAGGAAATTGGCTCTATATAGTTTAGTCAGGTACTACCATAAGAATGCTGCAAAATTATAATTATTCTGGGGACATGTTTTTGAACAATAAGGAACAAGAATTAAAAATAATTCCTTTTTGATGTTTATTGTGTTTTACTGTTAGGAGAATGACAGGTGCTTTGTGTGTTTAATTTTTGAAATCAGATGTCTATAAAGTCAACTTACACTTTAGTACAAATCATTCACTCTGAACTCCACATTTATGACTGGGAGGTCAGTGCAATGTAGTTAAAACCAGGTTTTTATTTTTAAAAAGTTATATTATCTGGTCACCATGACAACAAAATTGAGGCGCTATAGCGAGCCATAGAAAAACAACTGCCTTTAAAAGAGGAAACTCTAAAACTAACTTGAAAAACATTTTAAAAATAAAATAAAGCTAACTTGAAGCTTTATAAATATTTACTTCATTAAAACAGCACTGTTTTAGAAATAATCTAAGAATAATTGGTGAAAAATAGAAACTGTTTCCTTATGAAATAAGACAGTTCAGACTTTGATGCCACTACTGATGGGAAGTCTGAAATGAAAAGAAATAATATCAGCCGTCTTTAAAAAGCACTTTTCCTATGGGATCCCTTGTTGTCCCTTCACATCTACCTATTATTAGGGAATTTGTGTTGACCTATTTAATTTTAGACCTTCCACCTCTTTGTCAAATCTGGTTGAGATCAGCCTGCCTGAGTCCTGCTGTTGTCCTGCAACTGAGGACTGTGTGACCTGACAGCTGCTTGATCTGCATGCTGTTCTCTCATTGGCCGAGGAAATTGCCTCTGCAGTGAGACACACTCAGACAGACATGGATTTTAGAAGCTTCCTCATTTTGAAAACTAGAAACATTTCTACACATGTAGGGAGCAGCCACAGAACCCCAAATATCACACATGAGGATGGTGCTTTTATTCCACTTAACACGAACAGAAGTTAAGGATGATCTGGAATGTGCTTCTATGGACATAATGTTAGCAGATTAAAAACCCCTCAATTCTAATTGAGTTTAGAGGCTTTGGTGTTTGGTGGGATTTTTTAAAGTCCCATAACCACATGATCAATCCAGGTGATTTAAAATCAATGCCAAAGCCAGACAAAGGCTGCTGTAAACAGCTCTCTATTTGCCTTATGGAAAAGGTGAAAAATGAGAGCATAGCCCTTCTTTTGGTGAGATTCCTAAACCATAGGAAAACAGCTCAAGATCATGAGGCTATCTGTGTTTTTTTGGTAGGGATTCAGATGCAAATGGTACCTAAATCTCTCTTGTTCACACATACACAAATTAGGATTACCAAAGGTGAGACCTTTTTTGCTAATATGAAAAGAATGTCTTTGTCAGGAAGCAAGTAATGTTCCATTCCCAGCAAAAAGAAGACACACCCCTTAATCCTATAAGCATAGGATTATTGAACAATTTCTTTTATGAACACTCAGAAGCTGAGTGCTTTAGAAATCCACCAAATTAATACATGTTTTAAAATCCCCTGGACAAATGCCCCTTATTAAAGTCAGGTATGGCCTTTTGACACAAACTTAGGGTAATGCTCTTGGTCTTCATCTGTGATTTCAAAAGTCTACCTCGATGGCCTCTTTATTACTCTAATTAGCATAAACCTTAATGCCTCCTGGATTCTTTGAGTTGGCATTAAATTGATATTAAAGTGGTTCAAGGGCTGGGATCGTGGCTCAGTGGCAGAGCACTGGCCTCACACATATGATGCACTGGGTTTGGTCCTCAGCACCACATAAAAATAAATTAAAATAAAGGTATTGTGTCCATCAACAACTAAAAAAAAAAAAATTTAAAATAAAGTGGCTCAGAAAAATAGTGCTAACACACACACATCAATATGCAGTAAACATGCAGAGGTATATTTTTCATGGCAAATCTTAAAGTAATATCTATTATACTTGTTCTAAACCCCTTTCCACTGCTGTTGGCATCACCTTGGTAAACCAGGGGTCAGGTACTCCCCAGCAGCAGTCAAATATAGCATGTTTAAAAAGATGAATCTTGAAAAGCAAGACTCTCTTCTGTCTTCTGTTTTCCCAGCCAAGCATCTTTAAGGAGTGGTCTATACCGCCTGCATTTCCAATGGCTCCCTCACTGCCAGGCTTCCACCCCTTATTGCACCGAGACTGCTGTTAAAGTCACCAGTGAACTTCTGTTGACGAGAGTAGTAGATTGTTCCTAAATTTTATCTCAGGTGACCCTTTTGCAGCATTTCTTCCACAAGACACTCTTCTTTTGATATGTAAGACAGTCTCCTGAGTTTCTTCATGTCCTGAAATCATCCATTCTCACACTTTTGCCAGATGCACCTCTCCTGTTCCATCTCTAAATGTCGAAGGTGTTCACATAGGACTTTGTCCTAGACCTCTTTTCATTTACTTATATCCTTCTATGGCTGTTGCTCTAAGTATATCAACAATGTCTAAGTTTTTACCTCTAATCTAGACATGTCGTCTGTGCTCCAGACCTGTGCAAACAGCTACATACATAGCACCTGACATGAGTGTTTATGCTGTATCTCAAAGCTAATATCAAAAACTGAACTATTGCTGAGTGTGGTGGCCCATAATCCCAGCCGCTCGAGAGGCTGAGGCAGGAGGCCATGAGTTCAAAGCCAGCCTCAGCAATGGTAAGGTGCTAAGCAACTCAGTGAGATCTTGTCTCTATATAAAATACAACATAGGACAGGGGATGTGGCTCAGTGACTGAGTGCCCCTAAGTTCAATCCCTGGTACTAAAAACAAAACAAAACAAAACAAAACAAAAAACCCTACTAATTTTCTACTACCTCTTATTGGGCAGATCTATTCCTCTTCCCGTTTCTCATCTAATTAGCTGCTCGTGTCAAAAACCTGAGAATAATTCTCAGCACCTCACCTTCTTAATTACCATACAAAATGCATCAAAAGTTCGGCCAATTTTGCCTTTAGAATTCATCCCCAATTGGTCTGTTTCTATGTTCCTCTTACCAGTCCAGGTTATTATTCTCTCTGGCCTGAAGACTTCTGAAATAGCCTCTAGCTGGTCTCCTCATTTCCACTTTTGTCCTCTTCCAATCCATTCCCCACGTAGCAGCAAGCATTATCTTTCAAAAAGGTTAAGTCAGGTCATGTCACTTTAAAACCCTTAATGGTCTCTTGCTGCCTTGAGGAGCACATCAAAACTCCTCATCATGACTTGCATGGGCCTGCCCAATTGTGGCCCATCTGTCCAGTCTTGTCTCAGACCCTCCTTCCTCCAGTCACTCTGTGCAGTTCCTCAAATTCCTGAACATCTTTCTTTCTTCAAGTCTTTGAACACACCCTTCAACCTTATCCACCTGAGGACTCCTTAGTGCTTACTCACTATAAACAGCTTCAAGAGAAATGTCACTTCCTCAAAAAGGTATGACATCCTCTTGAGTTCCCCTTGTTTTATACTCCTTCATCACACTCCACAGTCTTCCTCACAGAATTTATTTAAAAATCTAATATATTTATTTGGATGATTATTTGCTTGACTCTCTCTTTGTCTGCTTTTCTCATCATTTTACCTTAGTGCCTGGCACAGAACCGAGCACTAACATCTATAGAATGAACGAGAGTGGATGAGTAAGCACACCTTGTAAAATCACACTCCATTATGCCTTGGACTACTCAGGGCTCAGGGCTGCTGCCAGAGCTTCTGGGGTTTTAAAGCAGTCTGGGGTGCTGGCCACAAATCACAAGTGGGGAGCAGCAGCTCCCAGAGGGAGTCATTACAAGATGCCCCTTCATGTTAAAAATGGCTGAGGAAAACAAGATAGCTCAGAAATCCTGAATAGTCTATCTCTGAAATTGGAGTACCTGGGGGAAAAACCCTAAGTGCTTCCATGTCCATCATGACTTTAAGCCAGGAAAGAGCTTTCAGATGGAGGCTAACCTGAACCCTGCTCCCCCATGCGCTCTGGAGCAAGTGTGCTCAACCAGCCTCTGGGTAGAGGAGACTTAACACAGATCTCTGAAGGCTCTGGGGCTTAGCAGGAGAAGGGCTCTGGTGGCTGGTTGGGGAGTGTGTCTTACTGCTCTACTGTAAATCTTCTTGGTGTCAGATTTCTTTTAGGATATCATTAGGGGTATGGAAACAAGCAAAACACTTAGTCTTTTCCCCAAGTATGGAAGTGGCTCATGTCTGGAAATTTCACAGGCTTTGGAGCTTGGAAAAGTAAGGCAGCCAAAAATGTCCTCCATTTACAGAGGAAGCATTAGATTCCTCACAATATTTAGTTAGAAATATTATTTTAATACTTAATACTTATAAAATTAATAAATTATTTGAATGGGTGCTGCAGCAAGAGAAAAGATCCTACCAAATTGTGATCGAGTTCCAGAGACTCGAAAATCTTAAATTCTGTGCTGCATCTGAGTAACTGGAGAAAAAGTCCCACTGACAGACAAAACTACAAGTAGCTGACCAGATATTGGTGACTTCTGTGAGCACATTTTCTATTAGTGATTTTATCTGATAGAAGCTCCCTCCTGTTGTAATTTGAAGAACTGAAAAGGCACCAGAGAGAATAAGGCAAGAAAAGGAGGCTGTGTGTGTTCCCAGCAGTGCTGGCAAAGGCTCTGGGTGGGGGGAGATTAGTGTAACCCCCAGGAAAATCCTCCAGTGCAGTGCAGAGGCTTAGGGATCCTAGCCTCAAACCAGCTCAGGACAGAAAAAAATTTCTGCATGGAAAGGAGTAAATAAAAAATTCTTAACTTTTTGTAGTTTTTAGGTAATATTCTAACACTAATATAAAGATATGTATACCATAATTTTTTTGCGAGGCGGGGTACTAGGGATTGAACTCAGGGGCACTCGACCACTGAGCCACATCCCCAGCCCTATTTTGTATTTCATTTAGAGACAGGGTCTCACTGAGTTATTCAGCACCTTGCCATTGCTGAGGCTGGCTTTGAACTTGCAATCCTGTCTCAGTCTCCGGAGCCACTGGGATTACAAGTATGCGCCACCATACCTGGCATATACCACAATTTAAAAATGTCTACAATTCCCTGTGTGAGTAATTGAGTAACATATAAACAAAATATACATTGCTGGGGTTGTGATGGGTTTTCTCCCTTCTAAACCCTCCTGCAATATTGTTGCTACATGGCATTTGCAAAGATAATACCAAACGAAGTGGGAGTTAAATACCACTCATGCTAGGTCTCTACTTCAGTCCATATGATTCAGATCTAAAGGGAAATAGTTTTCCTTATTTTTAAATTATTTAATTCCATAGACCTCAATGACTCAAATATTAATTGACAAAAATTTGCATGTTATTTTTTTCTTCATGTAGTCTGCTGTTTTATTCAGTAAACCTAGTTTCTGACCTCTAGTCTGCCTTTGAATTACCTAGGGACACTCTATAAAAATGCAGATGTCTGGGTCTCTGTCTTCAGGATTTTGACTCAGAAAGCCTGAGGTAGAAGAAAATCTGGAAATTTTCTATATGATTCTGATATGTCACTTGATTTGGAAAGAACAATGCTAAACGACAAAACCCAGTGAATTAATATAAAAGGAACTCCTAGACAGATGGAAATATTCATGGAGTATTAAACACACATACATCATCATATAAAGGAGATATTGGTTTTGTATTACAATTAATGATTATTTCCCCTTGAATGGACTTTGCAATTTTCAAAAGCCCTTTCACGTACTTCCATAAAGCACCTCACCTTTCTGGCCTCATTTTCTTGTTTTGCAAGGGGGAAAAAAAAGATATTGGATAAAATTATTTCTTTCAGTCTAAAAAAATAATTTTATGCCTGACATATAGTAGGCATTCAACAAATGTTTGTTGAATGAACGAATGCATGCATGATTACCTCACAAAAGCCACACTGCATAAGTTACTAGGTTTTAAAATATTGTCTTATAACTAGTAAAACCAGGGTCAGAAAAGTTAAGTAACTAAAACAAATAAATCTAATACTAAATTTCCTGACTCCTCATTTGGTGCTCTTTGAAAATGCTTTTTACAGCATTCTTGTTGAAATTTCCAGATGAGATTGTGTTGGGTGAAGGACATTCCACATGCTTGTATTTTGTATTCATCCCCAACCAATGAATGACAAACTGCTGTATCTGTATAATGGCGTGTAAGTTGTTACCTTCTTCTTTAACCTCTGTCTGGTGTAGAGGCAGTAATTCCAAAGGTTTGATATACATGTCTATAAGTAATAAATCTGTGTGAGTTATAGCTATGTCCTTGTAGATTTACAACTATAAGTTTTAATTCATCTCTGACAACACATTTACATAAATTACTGCAACACAGTAACAATGCCATATGCTAGGACTCTCACCCAGAGAAATTCAAGAGGCAAATGGGATCTGGCTTTCTTACTATTACAAAGGACTGCTTTCAGTACATGCAAGAAAGAAGCATTTAATTTGGTGTGGTGGCCTTTATAGAGATGTTTTCTTGCTTCTGTCATTCCTTTGAAAGTAAACTATGTCCTCCATACCTTGCTCTGCATTAGTAAATATTCTGGATTAAGATGTCACTTTGAGAAACGGCAGAACCGCATAAATAAACCTTCAAAGGAATGAAAGCAAATTATTTCTGAGAATCTACTTTGTTGTCAAGTGTGGCTGCTTCACAGCTTGCTCCAAGGTAGGAGCACAATCAGTTGGACAGGAGGGACATGGCAGGGTGAGGAGCAGGGCAAGCCTGTCCTCTTAATGCGACAGGGTGCTGGGCTACCAAGTTCCCGTGGACGGTAAGAGTTGGCTGCTTTCTACAGGCCGACCCCTGTGCTCAGGGAAGATGAGTTGTTCTAGTGTCTCAGGAGGGAATCTTGATTAATCAATCTTGATAGTTCTATTCATTAGTAATTCCATTCTCAATTGTTTTAAAAATGGGTTATAATAGATGCCATTTTGGCCAAGTGGACAAAAGAATGGATTTCTCAAAGGATATATTTGTTTTTAAAACTTCCTCTTTCTGCCTCAGGATTGGTTGCTGGCTTGGTGGCAGCAATCTTGTACCCTGAGGCAGCCCAACCTAAAAGCCCAATGAAACAGAGTTCCCCAGAAGACCAGGGTATGTGACAAAATACCAAGCTGCTCACTTGACTAGCTACCTCTGGATGTTTTGTTGCATGAAATAATAAAGTCTGTGATTTAAATCCTCTTCTATGGCTTCTAGTCCTTTGCATATAAAATATGTTAAAAAATGAATGAATCTTTCCAAACAATTCTCCAATTCGTATGTTTAAATTCCCTCCTATATCTAAATTTTTTCTTTTATATGTCAGTATTCCCTCAGCTCACAAACCATTTATTTATCATTTTTCTCAGAAAATACTACTTTTACTTCTTTATTATTGTATCAATTTATATTTTTGCTTAGTATATACTCAGCATGCATTAATGCTCAACTGAATCTACTTGCTGTACGTCATGATTCTCACTTTATTGGGCCCCAATCAATTGCTGTCTGGATTGTTACAAAGCCTCACAGAGAAAGCCTATTTCATTTCATCCTCCACAGTGTCGACAGTGACCTTCCAAAATGGGACTACCTCACTCATCCCGTCGTTGCCCTGCTTGAAACTCTTTAAATCTGTGAATGCAAAACTATGCACTCAGTACAGTATCAGTTTATATACTCTAAAAAATTTCGGTATCAGTCATCAACACTTAAAAATAAAATAGCTCAGTTGGTAGAGTGCTTGCCTTGCATACAGAAGGCCCTGGGTTTAATCTCCAGCACCACAAAACAAAACAAAAACACAACAACAATAACAAAACAGATTTTTGAACTATCTTGAAAAATCAGAGGGAGGTGACAATAGGTCCACATCTGCACACAGTACTGATGGAGGATCTGAGGCATGGCTGGTCTCTCCACAGAGATGCGCTCTCCAATTTGCCACAATTCCACCCCTCCAAGTTCAACACCAACACTGAGGCACACCACACAAGTCACAGACAAAACTAAAAAGGAAAATATTTCTTAGATGGTGCTATCAAAAATGAAAAGAAGCCAAAAAGGCTTATCGTGTTAGTTTGTGCTACTTACTTAGTCTCTGTAGGGACGAGAGCTTGTCAATGCTGACCCTGAGACTCCAGATGGAAGCTTCTGTCGGGGGAGGCTTGCCATGGTCTCAGCCTCCTAACTATTAGGCTTTATCCCTACTGCTCTATCACACTTTTGTACTCTTGTACCTTTCCTTCAGTGGAACCAAAACCTTACAGTTTCTAGAAGGCATCACCGGCTAAATGTTTCTGTTGACACCATCCTCTTCCTCCATGTGAGCCCACAGGATATCTGCTCAAGGAACAGCGCAAACATCATGTTCCTTATGAATCTCTTCCTGCTCTTATCCTCTGTGTTCACTGGATTCACCCTTTCCTCCAAGGTGGCCTGCCACGTCACTGCAGCACTGGGACCCTCTACTGTACCTGTTTCATCTCTGTATCCAGATTGTGAATACCTTGCCCAAACCAGGAGTCACTCTCTCCTGCACTTCCTAAGACTGTTTGTTCATGCTTCCAGGTGTCTTGTGTTGGGGGCAGCAAGACAGGATCCCTACCGCCTCTGGGGGTAACTGAGGCTCTCCGTTCCCTCTGTTGAATACCTAGTGTGCACATGTCAGTGGTTGGAAGGCTTCTCTCAGGTAAGTCCATGCACTATTGCCCTTGCCAGTTGAACTCTACGACCTACAGTTAACCAGAGCTAAGTCTAGTTGAACTTGCTGATGTAAATGTAGTTGGGTTAAATATAATAAAATTATATGGTAAAAGTGACAAGAGGGCTTTTAGAAAGACACATATATACACACACAACATTAGGCTTAAGTGAGACAACTGCAAAAGACTGGGAAAAGCATTAAAATCTAGATTTATACTCTGACTTTGCTTTATGAGTATGCTTAATTCCTCAGTCCACTTAAAGAAACAGAAACTGTTCTGCTTTCACAAGAAAGAACTAAAATCAAGGGCTGGGGCTACAGCTCAGTGCAGAGCACTTGCCTAGCACGTTTGAGGCACTAGGTTTGATCCTCAGCACCACATAAAAACAAATAAAATAAAGGCATTGTGCCCATCTACAACTTAAAAAAAAAAAACTAAAATCAATGGATCAATATGGAAAGAAAAGTCTTTGGTCCCATATCAAAATAGATGAGAAATAAAATTATCTTTACAAGATTTAAATTAAAAAGAATGTCTATGATATATGTCATTTTATATTTTACACTTGATGAACATTTTTGATAAACCGAACTAATTGTGGGGTGGACTATGTGGGATCCAGGGCTTTTAGGTACCTGCATGTGTGCCTACACTCAAATTCCATCCAGAAATAGGACCTGCCAGATCTGTCAAGATGCTTTGATATCAACATCTGTACAACCTATCATGAAGTAGACTCATGTCATTGTTATACGTTTTAGAGTACTTAGGAATCATATTTATTGAATGATTATACCAGGCTTTGTTTTAAGTCCCTTACATATTAAGAGTGGGTATAAAATATAAAGGGCAGTGAGTCCAGCATGAATTCAATATACAGTTGGCCCTCCATACCAGTGGGTCTGCACCAATTGATTCAACCAATCGTGGCATGAACATATTCTAAAAATAACAACTTTATCTGTACTGAACATATGAAGGCTTTTTTTCCTTGTCATTATTTCCTTGACAATATAGTATAACAACTATTTACATATTTATGAAATACTATGAGTATTCTAGAGATAATTTAAAGTACTGGGAGAATTATGTAGGTTATATGCAAATACTACACCATGTTAAGGGACTTGAATATTTGTGGATTTTCATAACCCTGGGCAGGGGGGCGGTCCAGAACCATCTTCTATGAATACCAATGGATGACTGTATTATGACTCCCCTACCTAATATTTCCTAATTTTGTGAACTACATTTGTGGAAAAAATATATGTATGCAAACATATATATACATATTTAAACTTTCTTTTTTTTAATGTGTTTGGACAGGGAGAGAATGGCTAGGTAGGAAAATGATTGCACTGAGAAATATAAATGAAATGATGGAAATTTTGAGAATGAAAATAATTTTTAGCCTATTTAATGCCTTTGTAAGAATGATGAAATGGGTTTATAATTATAGATTTATAATTACTGGGTTTATAAATATAGAACTCTCTGCTTTATGTATTTCTAGTTGTAGATCTTATGAAGGATTTAATTTTCTTTCTCAGAGCAACAGTCTTGAATACTGACATTCAAAACATCACACTAATACAAGAAGTGCTCAATAAGCAATGGAACAAATAACGGAAAATATTCCTCTGCATAGTTAAGAATATTCTAAAATTTTAAACTTTGAGAATAAATGATGGTCTGATTTCAAGCACTGTTTCAGGTATCTGTGCCTTTTCCTGGAGGTTCTTCTCTAAGTAGCAGTTCACTTTTAAAACAGGAAGCTCATTAGGTAATTCCTCAACAGTGTCAGGAAACCATTGTCTTCTCCAACCATTTATCTTATTATCACCCCTGATGCCATATTTCTGGTTGTTGCTCCAGAATGTCACATGAAGCACCTGCCATAAAACCAGCTGCTGAAAAGAGCAGGAAGAAAATACCTAAAATGTCACTGCCTGACTAAGTACTGTAGTCAATCCTTACTGCAATTTTTGCAATCACCGCATAAGTGCCCTTGATGTATAAGCGTTATAGACTTCTGCTCAGTGAAAACTGTGCCCGAAGCTTAAAACTCTGCCTTAAAGAAACATCAATCTTACTGTCCACAAGATCCCTAAGGTCCATTGCTCCTCCTAACTAGAAGTAAAATCTTTGTTATTTTTAGAGAAAAGAACACATTGTTTTCCAAACTTCTATTAATATAACTATGTTTGCTGACATTTCTGTTTAGTCTTGAATATTAGCTTTCTTTTGATACCTAGTATTTTAGAGTGCTTTCCAGAATTAAGTGCATTACAGAAAACTACATTGGTTTATTTTCATAAAACACTTTAAATCCCATGGTGAAAACACTTGCATATCTTGCCAAGCCCTTTCCCTAAAAAAAAATTTTAGTTAACAAAATATGTCAGCATTTAGTCATTTCTTTAACACTTTGCTAACACGATATAACTTACAAAATTTAGTTGCTGATTTAGCACTTAATAAGTCACAAATAAGTAATGTCTCTACTTATGTATTGGAATAACTGTTTCTCAGGTGGGATTTGTGCAATTCCCAATATAAAGCCAATGTGAAAGCTGCTGTAGTACAAACCGAACTGTTCCCGCGTATGAAGGAAGCATCTGACCAGCATCTGAAGCATCTGACAAGCAGGCCTTCCTGTGCTTCCTGGTCTCCCAGGCTTTGCACAGGTTGTACTGTCTGCCTGGTACACTCTCCCTTCCTTCCCCCTCTCTTGGCTTACTTCCTCACTGTTATTCAGATACTCTTCCCATTAGGAAGCTCTTCCTGACCAACTCCGCAGTGTCCCACAGGAAGGCTGCCGTCCTTCAGAGCTGGTTATATTACTTCAAATGGGGGTTTAAGATTATCTTCCATACCAGAGTGCGTCATTAAGGGATATACTCATGGATTTTGTGATCTTTTGCATATAACATGGTTCATATTTTGTTATCTCTTATATATAATATACTTCTTGGCATAGAGAAGAGCCATCATTATATATTTTTTAAATAGACAAAATGGGTACTAAATCAGGAATAAATGAAGAAACAGTCTGTTGTCTAAGAGGACAAATATAGGAGGCAAAAAAGGCCAACTGTGGAGTTCCACTTTTTATAATAACCATGGTTCAAAGGTCATTCTGTTATTACCAGAAATACTGGGAAGGGCATGAAAAACTAATGCTCATAAAATGTATGCAAGAGTTTCAGAGCATTCTGGTCATCACATGCACAAGTCTTTTGTCTGAGCACTGTATATACAGGAATTTACACTAAAAATAATAGAATACACATTAAAAGTTATATAAATAAGGATTTTAGGGTAGTGAAACTACTCTGCTTGATATAGTAATGGCAGATACATGTTATGATGCATTTGTTCAAAACCATAGAATCTGCCACACCAAGATTAAACTCCAATGCAAACTATCGATTCTGGGTGAGGATAGGTGAGTGTACCTTCATCAATTTTCTGTGGGGCTCAGAAAATGATGCACCAAAATCTGCTGCTTTGACGTTCCCATTGAGGACACATGGAGAGCAGCAAATACAGAGAAGGGCTTTCCTTGTGGTTCCCTTATTTTCCTAAAAACCAGATCCTTAAGAGGAACGCCTTCAAATACTCTCATAGACACTGCACTATCCAAGGAAGATTTAACTCATATCACACAGAAGAAGACTGAATGTCAAGCAATCACACCTACATCCCAGAGGAATATTGTCCCTGACCACTGTCTATTTTCCAGGCTTATTCCCCACCGCCTCAAATAATACCCCTCCTTAAAATTGCCTACAGCCTCCCACTCCCCTCTCCCCTCAGAAAATAGCATTTAAACCTGAATCACCTGGCTCCTCTGTGAGTTTCATATTTTGTATGAATCATGTACATGTTAATAAACTTGTAGGCTTTTTTTACCAGTTTGTTTCAACTTTCAGAGGAAAAGTTTGAACTTTCCTACATTACTGTGTATGGCCATGCCACCCTGAGTACATCTGAGCTTGTGTAAACTTTCCTACAGACTGATGTTCCACTCAGTGGGAAGATGTGAAAAATGGGGGAGGATACGCATGTGCGGGTGCAAAGGGTACATGGGAATTCTCTGTATGTTCTACTCAATTTTGCTGTAAAGTTAAAACTGTTTTTTTAAAAAAAGTCTGTTTACAAATTTTAATTACTTTACTCAGAAAGATTCTAATATTGAAGTAAAATTAAAATTCATATTTATAATAATTTCAAAAAATCATTGAAGAATCAAATAGTAGTAGGAAAAGAGATTAATGTTATAGGAAAAAATCAGGAAAGACAGATAATTACTAAACACAGATGGATAAGGACAGATCAGTATGTCTGAAATCTTAAAATTTGCTAATTACTTAATTGATACATTACTGGCCCTACCTAAAAGAGTAATTCAAACAGTCCTGGGGAAAAGAACGTGAAAAAAAAAACATAAGAAATTAGATCTATCAGGTATGAAGTAGGATATATGGCAGCAGGAAGGGACAGGATGGGATTGATTAATTTTGGCCTATTTAAACTAACAGTTACATAATAATTATGATGGCTAACACTTTTTGAGAATTTTTGAGCATTTTTAATCTTTATAACCCAATGAGACAAATGTTCTTATGTTCATTTTATAGATGAAGAAACTCAAATACAAAGAGTTTTTAAATACTTTGCACAAAACCACAAAGCTAATAAACTGAGCAAGGATGAGAATCTAGGTAGTCTGGTTTCAGAATCTATTTGCAGGTGCTCCACTACACTGCCTTACCTAGTAAGTAAAAGGAAATAAATAGCTTGGTAACTAAATTTAGAGATAAGAATAAATGTATCATGTCAGAAACAAATAATTGCTCTGTGTAAGAAATAGTGGATACAAGTGGACAGAGCTTAAGAAAGCTGTGTAACTTACAAGAGGTGTAGAGAATTCAAAAGATGAGCAAAATAAATTTCAATAAAAATGTCAATGAAAATAGAGGCAAAAATCATTAATTTAACAAGGATACTTCAGCATTTTTGCTCATTAGAAGTGCTTCACCTGAGTATGTGGTATGTTCTTGGCAAAGTGGGACATTGGATACAATCTAAGACACTTAGAATTGGAAAGGGGCATCTCCTGAAATTCTGACTGTGGTTCTAAGAAATTATCCAAGCAATACTTTTCAATGCTTTCTATGTAAATTGCAAGAAGACCAGGACAGGGAACAATAGAAGAAGAGGGTGCTATTGAATGAAACAGAGATCAAAGAAGGAAGGGGGTATACACATATGGTGATCAAAACTAGAGGCTCAAAGGCCTTAAACGGGCCAAGGCCCAAGTTACGGTGTTTGTAGAGGAAAGAGGCAGATTCCAGGCTTGCGCTAAGAAAAAGTTAAACTCAGTAACAGATATGAGTGGGTGAAGGAAAAGGCAGGGTGAGTGTGGTGTCATTATATTATTATGCAATTAACAGAAAAAGGTAGGTGGAAGGGATGCGGGTAGAAAGTAGAGATATTGCTGACACATTGAATTTGAGACAATAAGACGTCAAAAAAGGCCAAGAAAACCAGTCATCAAAATTACTTTGTATTTGAGGGAAAAACCAAACAAGAAAAAGGGAAGAAGAGTTTAATAAAACATTAAGGTACTCTTCCTCATCTTCCATATGAACTTTAATGTGGCTGTGCCTGTTCTGGTCTTCTCTTGCGTTTAAGTACATGCTTAGCAGATGTAGTGACCTTGTGGACTACTTGTGACATCTTGTTGGCTGAGAAGAGAAAGTGAGCCAAATTTGGGTAAGCCAGAGTTCATAGACTGGTGAAAAAAGATGTGGGCAGAGTTCAGGGTTGATTTCACTTCTGTACTACTGAATTATCAAAGAAACAGACAGAGGATATTCGGGGGATAAGGGTACAACTAAAAGGATTCAGTATTCTGCCGCGCTCCCTCCCACCCCGCCTTTTCTCATGGAGGTACATGGAAAGTGCAGAGGAGTGCATTCATCCCTCATGGAGTAATCTTCAAGGTCACAGGAGCTTGAGCTGTAGGATTGTTGCTTTGGTATACATCAGGCTATGTGATGGGGCACACATCAACATTCCAGAATTTAATGTCCTCTCTGAGGGATTACAACGAGGCCACAGTTGCCACAGTTACACACATAAAATCAACCTTAGCTTCTATTTTTTTTTCCTTCATTATCTGGCTCATGGCAGGCCTGGCCATGGTCTACTACAGAAATATATCTGTTTTGACTCAAAAGAAAGGTTTTTTTATGCTATTTCTAAAAGGATAGGATATTCTCCCTAAAGAAAAACAATTTAATGAGTGTTTCTAACATACTGAAATAAAACTATACCAAATTGATATTTTTATATAATTTAGGCACACTTTGTTTTCATTTATCATATTACAATATATTTCTTAATATAGTTTTTTATTTTGAAGAGTTAGGATTTTAAAAATCTGATCAACGTGTATTTCATTGTATTTCTCCTATGTACCAGACACTAGATAAATATGGGATTTTAAGAATAGGTTTTCTAAGGCATTTACTCAAACTTTTCAGTAACAAAGTTTTTTAAAACATAATTTCAGATAAGGAGAAGCCTTCAGGCTTATTTTCTTTCTCTCAAACATCACTGCTTTTTTGTAGTGCTTTGCCAAAGCACGGTAAGAAAGTGAGCCTGGATTTACCAAAGTGGATCAGGCACCTCCAAGTGACACGGTGCAAACTTCATAAGGAAAACCAGCTAACGTGAACCCAAGAGAACCCAGCACAGAGTCAGCAGTTGTTACAAATGGTGGATTCAAAAAGGACTGGACATCAGTGAGATAGGAGATCACGTTTGTCAAACCAGAGGGGATTTTCAGTCTCGATTTAACCAAATACATATTTGCAGAGCACAAGGGAGGCATGGGCTCTAATCTGCCTGCTTAGCAACTTGGCAACAAAATTTAAGCATTTAAAAGGGTCCTAGATTTTTTTTTTTAATTCAATGAAATTTGAGGCAGGTACGTTCCTAAATTGCTTAGCAGTTTTGAAGTCAGCAGCACAGCAGAATTTTAACTATTGAATCCCATCTGTTTCTGATCATCATAATCAGTAGAGAAAACCCCCCACCCTTGGTATCTGAGCACTCTAGCCTATACTTGGTCACAAATACTACCAAGTAAGTTTAAGTAGAAACCCCCTACCTTGGGGTCTAGTAACTTTCCACTATGGACCCCACTCTGCTCCTTGTGAAAGTCAGAATCCAATCCTTCTCCTGCTTTGTAAGATCCTGACACCGCAGGCAGGAGAGGCTTTGGAAAAACACCCACACATGGCCTCATGCAGCTGCCTCCACTTGCCACCAAAGCACTTCTAAGTCAGGAGAGTGAGTTCTTAGCACTTTTTTTTTTCTTTAAAGTTCTCTCTAGTATTAATGAAATTTAATTATAATGTAGTATGTTTCTGAATTTATTTTAATGTGATAACAGTCACACTTACAGGATACTAACTACAAGATAGCTAAGTATCTATATAAATTACCTTATTTACTTCTGGCAGAGACTTGAATTAGGTTCTTTGGAGTCCTCTGCTTGACTAGGCCTGACCTTGGGGTTCCCTCTTTGTCTTTCTTGCTGAATTCATTTAAGAAAGAATCCCCTAAGTCAGTTTAGAGAAAACCCCCCACCCTTAGTATCTCACCACTCTAGCCTACACTTGGTCACAAATGCTACTAAGCAAGTTTAAGTAGAAAGCCCCTACATCGCGTGCTTCCTCTTAGTAACTTTCCACTTATGGACCTCAATCTGCTCCTTGTGAAAGTCAGAAACCAATCCTTCTGCTTTGCAAGACCCTGTTGCAGTGGTCCCCATACCTATCAGGATGGTCCTCCTTGATAAAGACCGCCTCACCATCTTCAACAAGTGTTTTGAAAAAATTCTTTAACACTTGTCCCAATAATAGGTGCTATTTCTACTGCCACTTTACAGATGAGGAAATTTCAGCTCTGAGAAGTTAGGAGACTTTCTCAAGGTTATAAAGCTAATTAGTGGTGGATATGGGATTCAAACCCACACATCTTTCTAATTGTTCTTACTATTCCAATTATTCTTAACATTACACTATAATGTTCTAAATCACTTTTAGTTAAATTAGTCAACTCTTCCTCCTCAATCACCTTGGTTAGAAGTCAGGAAACCTTTTCTATAAAGGGGCAGATAGTAAATCTTTTAGCTTTCAGATCACAAAGGTTCTTTGCCAGTTGCCAACTACTCAATTCTGCCATTGTGGTAGGCAATGCATAATTGAATGAGTGTGGCTGTGTTCCAATAAAACTTTACTTATTAGAACAGGCAGCAGGACAGATTTGGGCCATACTTTGCCAACTCTTAACTTCTGTAAAATTCATGTTCCAGATAGTTACATCATATTCATCCTATGGCTTTGTATAACCTCCTCTTCAAGTCTGGGAGGAACAGATCAAAAGAACATTGATTTCTTTCTTTTCTTTTTTTTTTTTTAAGTCAAAAGGTAAGATAAAGGGGCTTAATTTTTCCTTTTTCTGTACCAGCAAATCTAATTACAGCAAGAGACATATCTGACCCTTATTCCATCTAAGGCATTAGACTTTATATTTCTACCTATTGGGACCCTATTCCTATAATCAGGTAAATTTTTTAAATATCCCTTCTAAATTTTTTATGTTATATCTCTGTGTCTTTGCTCATACTAGAAAAATCACCCCACTGTCCCTGTAACTGATTCCAAAATATTTTTCAAGAAATGCTTTACTGCATTCCTAGTTCAAAATGATCCTATGATTCACTTCTTAAAACACCTTTTTTAAGCACGCTACCTACATTATATGTTGTTTCAGATGTTCACTCACTTATCTTAAATCTTACAACATTAATAAAAGAAATAAGAGAATTTTTTAAGGTTCATTGTCACTGGATATAAATGATAGCTGGCAAGAGTAGTTAAGATAAATCTTGAAGATTTAGCTGTGTTTTCACAGAATGATGAGAGAGAAAAGGGCAGGTTTTCCCTTCATACAAAATGGGAAAGTAAAGGCTATTCACCCTAGCAACACTAATGATAATTTTAGGTACTAAAATCAAGAAGATGAAGTACAAAGAAATCATGGGGACACTAAAATAGTGCATCAAAATAATGTACAGAAAATATGGTATTTCAAATTCCTTTGAAGAAAGAATGACTTTGGTAAGTGCATCTCAAGTAAACCAGTTGAAAAGAAGAAGGTATTCAAAACATTAACGTTTTCAGTATATTACTGAATTCATCACTGAGACCACTTCGTAGGAAGAGAAATGGAAAGCAACGTATACTTCAGTGCACTTTGGTCCTTGGTCACTAGTGTACACTTGCTGTCCTCCAGCTTACTTTTGGTTAGCTCACTGCACTCACTGGTTCACTTGGCTGTCTGCCAGTGGCAACTGCATTTCATCTGATAATGAAGAATCTTCTCTAGAATTTCTTCAGTTCATTTTTGAAGCTTTACAAGGTCTCCTGTTATTTTTTTCCCCATCTTTACCTTGCAGATGTTTGTGGTTTATTTCTCTCAAAGTCTAATAAACTCCAATTTTTCACACTGTTTTAAAAACAGGTGGTTACCAGAAGCTACGGAGAGTAGAGGACAGGGGAAAATTGGGGAAGGTTGATCCATGGGTACTAAATTACAGTTCAATAGAAATAGAAAGCTCCGGTGTGTTCTGGACAGTAAGGTGACTATAGATAACAATGTGCTGAATTAAAAAGCTAGAAAAAAGGAATATGAATGTTTTTACCACAAAGAAATGATTAGTGTTTGAGGAAATAAAGATGTTTAACCTGATTTAAACACTATACAACATATACATGTATTGAAACATCACATGGCGCTCCATCAATATATATAATTTTTATATATCTGTTTTAAAAATTAGGTTTAAAAAGAGAAAAATATTTGTCTTAAAAGAGTCTGAAAATGCCCTTTGAAGAATCTCTCTTCTGAAAGAATATTATAAATATCGTGTAACTTAATTTTTAGACAAGCATTCAGAGTGATTTCAGTGACAGCCTAGCATAAAGGAATATGTCATGGGATAAGAGGTTTACACATGCCAACACAATCCAACAGTTAATAAGTATAGCAAATGGTGCATAATCTATGTGCAAAGCACATTCACACATGACCATCTCAGGAGTCTGAACAAATAAATGTGCTTAATATTCAAACAGATCTCCCAAACTTGTCTGCCTGTTGAATGTTTTACCCCAACACCTGTTACCATCTCTTAGAACTATTTCACTGAAAGCTGACAGGGAAGTTTTGGAGGATTAATGAACAGTTTATTGCATTTAAGAGACAGCCTAAAATTTTAGTCACCTCCTCATTAATTTTTTCATACTCTTTCTGGAAATTCCTTACACTACAAGACAGGTAAATATATCAGCATTAATAAACACTACAATGAAACATAAGAAGCTATGTATTGTGCTTTTAGGATTGTGTCAAAATGAATCCTAGTGTTATGTAGAACTAAAAAGAATCAATAAAAAGGAAGAGGAGGAGGAGGAGGAAGAGGACAAGGAGAAGGAGAAGGAGGAGGAGAAGGAGGAAGAGGATTGGGGCGAGAAGCTGTTTTGGCACTATTTATCAATGAATGGTATAATTTTGCCATCTCAATGGTGCCTAGGTCTGGTTTGCCCTTAGCCACTAATGTGACTCTGGGATAAAGCTACTAAAGCTCTGAGCTTCAATTCCCTTATATCTAAAGTAGGGCTAGACTAGCCCTGTCTATCTAACTGTTATATTTTGAGAATAAGGTGATCAAGATCAAAACCAAGATGAATTTTTAATAAAGAGTAATATGTTATAACAACATAAAAAGTGTTATAAAAGTATACAAAGTAATATCATTATTTCAAAGACAGCATTACTTTATTTTTTAATAAAGCTTTACTAAATGAAATTGCTTTTTCTTTTTATGAATTCTGACTAGATTACTATCTTGCAATTAAATAAACACCTGTTACCATGTAAATAAATCATTTAACTTAGAGAATAAATTTTTGTTCAACCATTATATCATACCCGTGCATCATCAACTTTTTTTCAGAAAACTCATGACAAAATTAAGGAGACCAGAAAACCTTGTTTAAAAAAGAAGAGGTGTACTGCAAAGTTGCTGGAGGGCAGTACCCCCTCACTCTGGGCTCTATCCTGAAGCCATCTGTGGCAGCCCTTCAGTCCTAGTGAATAAAGACAGTGGGGCTCTATATGCTTTGAGTCCTTCATTAAACTATTGATCCCTTTAGCATTATCCATAATGTTCCAGCAGCTCAGCACGTCAACTGGTGAAGTGCTGGTCTCTTTCTCCTTTCAATAACTTCCACACTTTATGGAGAGGAAGTCACGATGATTTATTTACCTGACATTTTCCAGTCCGGATGTCGTACAGGGCCACTGAACCATGGCGTGCTCCAACTGCTATTCTGTGACTCCTCTCATAATAGCTGACCATGTAGAACCTGAATCGAACATTTTCACAACAATAGAAACAAAAAGCCAGGTGAGATGACCTGCACATGGAAGTGTACAGCATCACATTTCAGAGATTAAAGCCACGTCTGATATATATTTCTAAAGAAACACATCTATGATAAATGTTAAATTTTTCAAGAATGTTTAATTTTAGTAATTCATGGAAATCCTTTGAAAGAAAACTGACGCACAATATCATTTAGGCCTATTAGGTATCTTCAATAGAAAACAACTTTATAATCATAAATACTCTTGAATTTCTCAAACAATAAGTCAAATACAAACTAAGATTAATTCTGAAAATCCAATTTTGCAACAATGACTTATGCAAACATTTTCATTTGAATAGAATTGGGGAAAATTTTGAAAAGGCTTACATATTCAATTATATTTTCATGGGGTATTAACATTATTCAGTAGTGGAATATACTTTCTAGCAAAACAATCACAAAAGGCTACATAAAATTATGTCTAAAGTTCTCATTAGTAATTTAGAATGAAGTTAGAAAGCTATCCATTGGCAAAAAAGTTACCTGGCAAATTCTTTAGATTTTCTACAATTACCAGTTAATCTAAATGATAACTATGGCTAGAGGTGGTATGAATAAAATATTTGATATTTATTTATTTTGTACTACATAAAAATAGTATTTAGGAAGATTTTGAAGGCTTTAAGAGGTTGTTTTATCATTTGTTTTTCTTTTACCCAGATTAGATTCCAAGGCTATATTAATGAATTCCTGATTTATGCTTTATCATACTGATTTCAAGTTCTTATAGCTAGGGTCTGAATATAAGAATAAAAATTATTAGCAGTATAAATCAGGTATGATTCTATATCTGCAAAGAGTTTTAAATATATATCACATTATCCAGTTCTATGGTCTCAGTGTGAGTTGTCAAGGTGAACAAACAGCCTACCCTAAAAATTTATGAGAATTTTGCATTAATTTTTGAATTCATTACTTGTCATTTCCTCCTTTGGTTATATATGACCTAAACTAAGTTTTCTATTTTGTTGAAAGGGAGGAGGGGGAGATAAAACGGGACAGGAAAAAAATACCATTTGTCTAATGCTTTCTTGAAGTAGGTGTAGAGTAAAAAACTATTAGGACATGAGAAATTTCTGAAATTATAGAAGAGAGGCTGAGAGAGACAGGTTTGAACATGAGAATGGGAGCATTCTGATAGGGCCCTTTTGGTATTTGCAGACATGACATTCATATATAGTTTGTAAATCTGGTAAACAAACTATTAAAAGTTTTAAAACTTTTTGTTTGTTACTTATTACCAAGTAATGGATGAAACACAGTATTTTTGTCCCATGCCCAAGCCTCACCCAATGACCAACTCTTTTCCCTTTAGTAGAAAGTCAAGGCTTCACTTTCGTCCCATGGAAGACACTACTTCAGAATGCCTGTGGGGTTGTGTTAGGAATAGCACTGTCCTCCTTATACACTGGTTTGAGGGAAGGAAGGATAAGAAAATTCCCGAAACCTCTGAAGCTTTCCTCGCGATTAAGTGGTTAATAAAAAGTTCAATTCTTTAAACTTTTCCAATAGAAAACATTATATTACTCTACCTCAACAGAGAGTGGAAATTCACATTAAAAATCTAATGCTGTTATATTTGAAAATGAAAATGATTTAGAAGAGTTTAAAAACATTTACTGTTTTGTAATTCAATAACTACAGTGGTCTAAGAATTAGTTATTACTGAATCTACATTTATGTCAATATCAACATCTCTGCCTGTAAAAAAAAAAACACTTATATGTAATTATATCCTATTAGGGTAACATGAAATTTAATATCTGACAAATGTTTTAACAAATATTTATTCTGTGTAAGCTAATGGCCATAGGAAAATAAAATTTGCAGCAGTGCTTTATCTATTATTTGCACAGATCTAACAGCTATATTGCCACAATCCTTTGGCAAAAGTGAATATATAATCACCCTTAAAATAATCCTTTTCTAAACAAAACATGGGTAAAATACATTTCTGTAGACAAAATCTTATTCAAGCCAGATTCTAAAAAGTTTTTGTTACATTTCCCATTTTCTATGTTCTGGATATCAACCTCATCCTTCTACATCATTTCAAACACTATTATTTATGGGAGAAAAAAGATCAAATCTATTCTTGGTATCAAATCTTTAGTCTGCCTGAAAGGACCATATATTATAGGTCTGCATTTTTCATTCTTTGCAATTTACTACTAGACTAAGACTCCTAAACAATATCTTAAAGAACTCTGGACAGTGAAGGTCTCATGGCCTGTTTTTATCTTGTGATTTCTAATAAACTTTTTATACCTGGCTCTTTTTTTGTGGGTGGGGGAGGTACTGTGGATGAACACAGGGGCACTCAACCAATGAGCCACATCCCCAGCCCTATTTTATATTTTATTTAGAGATAGGGTCTCACTGAGTTCCTTAGTGCATCGCTGTTGCTGAGGCTATCTTTGAACTCGATACTCCAGACTTAGCCTCCTGAGCCACAAGGATTATAGGTGTGCATTACTGCACGGCTATAGCTGGCTCTCTTAAGAGAAGAAATCTGTGGCATGAACACAGTCACTTCACAAAGCTTACTCTGGGAACTGGCTGCAGTAGGTCAATCACTATAGAGGGTTCCATGGCCCGCCATACCCCTAGAGGAGAGTTCTTCCTGAAGCCAGTTTCTCATTTGGGGGCTGATGAGATTAAGGATGGTGAGATATGCATTAACTGCCCCCTCCCTTGAAGGTATCAATGGATTGAAAAGGGAGGTCCATCATAGTTTTTATGATTAGGCTAGTCTTGACTTAATTCCCCAGTAAAGTCTAAATTCTTCTAAAATTCTGGGGTTTTATGTGTGCTAATAAGCCTTCTGAAAATGCTTAGTCTCCAGTTCTCTATGATGATAATCTGTCACTTGTGAAGAATTTCATGGGTAATAAGCTGGCCAGAATCCTTTTGTTACATTCAAGTTAGAATAACTGTTTTCTTCTATTTTGTGGCCAAAAGAACACCTGAGAACATTAGTACTCAAGCAAGTGGAGAAGAAAGTTGATGGGAGTGATGATGTAAAACATCTCTTGCTGGGCCTGGGACTGATGTGGTCTCATCCCAACAGTTTAAAGTCACTATCTCCAACCTCCATTGCTGTCCACATGCAGCCAGGGTGATCCTTGTCATCAACCATGAATCCCATTCCCTCTCTCGTCTGTTCACAGCTGTCCCTCAAAACCCTAACACCATTCAGACTTCATCTCCTCCTCCTCTGGCTCACTATTCATAGAAATCTCCTTGCACTTTCTTGGATATGTTCACATGGTTCCCACTTTAGGGCTGTGACATTGCTGCTCCCTCTGCTTGAAAATTGGGCCAATATCTCCACTGCTCAAAGGCCTCACTTCACTGGGGCCCTGTTTCTAGGTAATCTAGATAAAGGATGCCTTTACAGGTCACCATGTTTAAAACATAATAATTACTTATATATATATAAAAAGAAAGTACATCTTCCTTCTCACACCAAAAGTAACTGCTGTTAAGAATTTGGAGAGCTTTTTCTAACTTAATATAGGAATGATATCATATTACAGTTATTCTACAATGCAGTAGTCTTCCCTCAGGACTTCATGAGACATTCTCTCTCATCTTAGGCCTCTCTTATGGATCTCAGGTAATTCTTCTCACACCTGAATTCATTTTTTTTTTCTGATGTGTGGTTAGGTTATATTGTATAGGGAATCTTAGATACCTAGTGATTATTTTTATAGGATGAATTCACCAGAGCAGGATCAAAGAATATGCACATTTTAAATTCTGATAGAAAATGCCAAAATGCTCTACATTCTCACCAACAAGGTACGGCTTCTGGTATTATCAGGTTTCCTACTTTTTTGCCAATTGGATTGATTCACTTGGTTATACTCTGAAGGATGTATATGCGGATTTCATTATTAATATTAAAAATTATTGAAAATCGAATCAACAACACACCATGTCCTTTATTCATTATGCATACTAGAAACAGAAATATCCATGATATGGTCCCAATATACCATGGAGAAAGACTTGAGCCCAAATCACAGGCAATCTGGTTTTGCAGAGAAGAATGAAAGGACTTCTGTATGGCAGCAACATTTAGTTCACTCTGACCAAAAAGAAAATACCAGTGACTACCAACTGTCCCAATCCCTTTGGCTGGACAGTACAAGGTGAGTGCCATGCATATGAAGAGTTTAGCCTAGTAGATGAGGAATAGGTCCTCAGAGCCTTGGTCAGCACCCTCAGTGATGCCACAGCTGCCTTCAAGGGAACACTTTGTAGAGGAAAAAGCCCTTTACAGAACACATTCATAGTTACCTCCCAGAATTCCAGGACTCTGTGGACAGGCATTTGGAAGATTTATATATATCAAAGTCTACAGTTAAGGCATCAGCTCACGGGGAGATGCTATTAGTTCTGGAGGATGCAAATATGAGGAAATACTTTCTAGAAGTGTTTTATTCCAGTGGAGAGCACCAGTTCAAAAGACCAAATGGAAATCCCTTAATCTGTGATGGTGATACTATAGTAACTATAGTTACTATTTCCCAAATAGGATTTTGAATACTATGAATAGTCAAAAATACTTCCTGCTGAGTGGTTAATATGTGAATTACTTTCCTTTTGAGAAAAAAAAAATCACTTAGCATAGCACCCTGTAGCCAGGGTGTTGAAGAAAGGACTGAAAATGCTTCTGGGACTGTCCATAGAGCAGAAATTTCTGCAAGGAAAAATATCATGCATGTCTAGGTTGTGTGACACAATGGATGGGAAATTGGTCTCACCTGGTTCTGCACTAATTGTGTAAGCATACGCAAACTGCTTAAATTATCAACGTTTTGGTGTCCTCATCTATAAAATAGGAATGACAATAGTACTTACTAAGGTTGTTGAAACTTAAAATGAGTTCATATTAGCAAAGTACTCAGAATAGTACCTGGCAGACAGTAAGCTCTTTCTATGATAAACGTTAACTTTAGTAACTATCATCATCATTGCCATCTGCATCTCTGAATATATACTACAGAAAGAATAAACAAGATGTACTTAATATGCTATTTTCCTAAGGCAAGTAAGTGCTTATAACATGCTAATTAATTAGGGGAAACAAATACCCTAAATATTTACATATTTTTAAATAGTTATGATTTATAAGTATAACCTGATAAAAAGTACAGATAATTTTAGTTTTAATCTATATTTGCTAATATAAATAATATGGATTTTATTTCTCTGCAGCACTTTAAAAAGGCTCAAAAGTAAATATTCTTCCTGTTATTCAATGAAATAAACACTCCTGGAAGGTCTAGAATTTTGTTTTGCTTTATTCTTTCTTTCAGTCTATCTACCCATCTATGTATTGTGGTGTTGGGGACCAAACCCATGCCCTTGCTCTTGCAAGTTAAGTGTTCTACCATTGAGCTATACCTCCATCCCTGTTTTGTTTTATTTTAATATGAAGAACTTTAATAATGAGAGACAGCCATCTGTTGGGGAGGTTTTAGGAATGGGAAAATGAATTAGAATGATTTTAGAGGGAATTCTATTTGTGAGTACAAGAGTACTATCTACAATTATTATCAAAAGTATACTGTAAAATGGTTACTAGTTTAAGGATTTTACTGGAAGTTAGGATAGAACTGTTTTATATTGCATTATTGTTATCACCATAAGGGATGAGAACAAACCACAGGTTTGGAGAAGTTTCTTTAAAAATGAGCTCATGCACTGTTGTAAAGCAGACTGTGTGCATTTCCTTACTGGACTTTAAGTGCCCATTTAGGGTGAACAAGGCTGATTCAGCTTTTCACTTGAAAAGCAAAATCAATCAGTCTGTCTACATAATAACAAAGTTTAAGAAAAGGTACACCATCTCTGAAAATATAAACTTTTTACTTTTCTGTTGGATTAGATGGTTTTTAATTCAGTTGAAAAGTATAAATGCTTATTTTACCTTGACTTTTTTGTATCTTATCTATGTTATAGCTTTAATATTTTCCCAGTGATTACTTTTTAGTTCTTTCATTTGAATTTTTATATATATATATATGCACACATATGTATGTGCACATGTTTTATATATGCTTCTAGGAATGTACATTGAGGAAAAAAAACCCATAAACTTTGTAAAATTGTTAAAAGTGGAAGTTACCAGTTAATGCATCACCACCCCCTCCCAGATAACCATCAGAACTATACTGGAGTGCGTTTTTCCAGACTTTTTTTTTTCTTTGTATATATACAGGTACATGCATGAATATCTAGATTTACAGTTTTCTTTTTAAAATGTGATTTTATTTTATGTACTCTTCTGCAACTTGGCTAGTCCCTCTTTAAATGTCTTTTATATAACATTTTTTCCCACATGAATAGGAATGGACTGACCTCATGTTTATAATGGTTGTATGGGGCACCACAGTTCTAACATACTTTAATGCAAGCAGAAATTGGTAAGCATATTTTAATTATAGAAAACAGGTGAAGGAAAATGTTTTGATATGAAGCACATTTTATGTATAAAAACTATTAATATGCCTTCCAATGAAGATCAATTCACAGAAAACCTGAAAATCCAGGAAAACAATTACAAAACACTTTTAAATTTCAATATCAATACTACTAAAAGTTGGGTGGTTTATCCATTTGAAGAAAAATCATATATATATATATATATATATTTTTTTTTTTTTTGCCTCAAGACCTTTAAAGTTAGTTCCCATCTTTCCATTACTTACATCTTTAATATGTACCGAGAAGTCAAAGTAGTCAAGCCATTAAATGTACTACTCAGTTCTATGTACAGAATGCCTCTATCAACAAAAAAACTTCTTCTTTCTTGGAAGTAAAATATGCATTGTAAGAGAATATCCAGTATAATTTTTGCAAAGTAATCAGTGTTCATTTATTCAGAGATTCAATATAGCATTTAATATAATATTTCCTTCAATGAGAGTCAATTTGGGATACTAAAATAAGCATAGATTTTGAAATCAGGACCTGTGTGCCTGAAGAATGTCTATGCTACTCATCTTTTAAAACTCCTCTGAATCATTACCAGTTCTTCTCTTTTCTCCTCTGCACAGTTCCTCACTCCTTCCATTCTGTCCTTCCATCAGAGCATCTGGTTCTCTGTCCTGGGCCTCCTTTTCCCCAGTGTTTGTGATACTTCACTGCTTTTACCTCTCTGTTTCTACTAAGCCCAATTCAAGTCCTGTGAGGGCAGGGACTGCCTGACTATTTTGATGTGGCCCAGCCGCCTGCACAGATCCAGCAAGGCACACAAGACAGATGCCCAGTAATGCGTGTGGAACAAACAAATGGATTCTAAAATACTTTCAGGAATGTTTAAGAAAAGTCAAAGGAGTACTTAAAAACTTTAACCTTATTAAATCACTTGCATTCCATCTTTTCCATTCCTATTTCTTGAGTGATTTTTTTTCCCTTATTTTGTAATCTGGTACTGAGATTGGCTATTTATATATTTAAAACCAGTCAACTAAAATAGTTGTTCATATTAGTTTTCAATTCTAAAAATAAACACCATTTAGTGTTGTATTCCAAATAATTGGATGCTATAATCCATAATGGACTAAGCAATATTACAAGTTCTCATTTGGTGATTAAAAATGACATACTGATTCATTAAAAATAAAAACTAAACAATGAAATTCACACTGACTTCCTGACTCAGTATACTGAGTGGATGATATGCTTTTATTTTTTAAAATGCTTTATTTTTTAGTGCAGTTTTAGGTTCACAATAAAACTGAGCAGAAAGTACAGAGGGTTCCCTTACTCCCCCACCCCCCCATAAACAAAGCCTCTCCGACCCTCAGCATCCTGTTCCAGAGTGGCACCTGTGCTATAATCAATGAACCTTCACTGACAGAGCATTATCACTCCAATCCATAGGTCAGAGTCTGGAGATGAAGTTCCATGATAGAGCACTTGCTTAGCATGCATGCAGCCTCATGCATACTAGGCAAGTGCTCTACCATGGGGGAATGCTCTGCCCACAGCCTTCAGCGTTTTCCCAGTCTATAAACATCAGATAACAACTTTTGTGCCCAATCACCTTTCTACATGGTCATCCATGCTTCAATCATACCTATGCAATGAAGTCTCCATAAAAACTTAAAAGGACAGGATTTAGAGAGCTTTTCATAAGGAAGTTCCTCGGAGTGGGGCATTTTCAAAGACCAGCACAAAATATTGCAAAATTATGCATGGGTGTAAGAGTCAAAGTGTTCTACACACCAATGGATTTAATTTAACAGTATGAAAAACTTACATGATTGCAGATTCCACTGGAACTAACCTTTAAAAATAACCACATGTTGAGTTTGGGTGTAGTGTTAAAGATGTGAAATTATCCGAAAAGACTATTAAATTATAGCATTCTTCCTTTTTTCAATTAGATATTTTTGTGAGGCCAAATTTTCAAATTTTCACCATATAATTCAACTAAAACTACATGCTGCAACTAATTAAAAACATGCATAGGTATGAAATTGTACTTGACTTCTACTAAACCAGACATTTAAAAATTCTATGAAAATGTACAATAATGCTACTTTTCTTCGTATTTGTTTATTTTGTCTTGGAAAGTAATTATTTGTCACAAAAAATGTTTTCTATTAACATGAAGCAAGTCTATTATAGTAACTTTAAATTAATCTGTAATTACTCTCTAAATCACTCACTTTTAATTTCTAATACACTAAGAATCTATAGGTAGAAACTTTACAAAATCTCTTTAGATTTTTTCATGTTTATGAGATCCTGAGACCAAAAGGAGAACCACTACTTTGAAGAGTGAAAAGCATGTGGAAATCGAAAAATGGTTCAGATTTGGAAAGAGTGAGAGAGTGAGTGAGTACACAAGAGAGAGAGAGAGAAAGAGAGGGAGGGAGAGATTAGCAAAATATTGGAGACAAAAGTTAGTCTCCAGCAGATCGAGACAGCAGGAGAGATGACAAAGTGTCCAGAGTGCAGACTCCTCTTCCTGGAAGAGGAGAGATGAGAGACTAGACAGTAGGGAGAGAAGATGTGGACAGAAAGAAAGGTTTTTAAATGAGAGATAATAAGCATGCTCCTGGGATGAGAAAGAGATGCCACAGAGAAGTCTTGGGTAAAAGTGAGAGAAGGGTTTTCTAAAGAGCAAGGTCCAAGAGGAGGTGAGAGAGGAGGTGAGAGAGGAGGAGCCTGGGCTTGGACAAATCAACAGTCATCTTCTGATGGGCGGGCACAACTCTGTGCGTCCCCTGACACGTCCATGCCTGGGCGGGGACACTCATCTCATCCTGCAGAACACACGGCAGGTGTGAGATCTGTTCAGTAGAGCTGAGCTTCCCATTGGTCTGTCAGCACAAAAAAGCCTTCAGTTTGCCTGTTCATAAAAGGAAGGATGGGAGGAGGGGACTCATTACAGAAGGTGCTTTCCAGATCTAAAATTTTGCAACTTGCAATTCTATGAAAATATTGCAGCAAGGTTACTCCTTCAGTGCAAAAACTGGTGCCTAGATCTAGTAAAACAAATTAAGGACTGAACATATGGAGCCAAATAGCTGGTGTCATTATTCAACCACTGTTGTGGAGTTGAGTGTTCTATGTAGAGTGTTCATATTTTCTGAACTAAAAATTGGGACAGAGCCTAAGAAAGGTTTTCTTTTGTATTTGTGAATTTATTTATTTGGCAAGTCTTTTAAAAGCATGAAAATTAAATCACTTTAAGTTACACATCAAATAAATTGCCTCAACCTAAAACAACATGAGTATATGATATAGGGACCAATGGGGAGTCCTGCAGCATAGGTCTTTGGCCAGATGGAGCCCGCTCCAAGTTGCTATAGGGCACTGGGCAAGAAATGAAGGCACGGGCCTCCTTTCTCAAACTACTTATAATGTGCATGACTGTGCAGTTCTAAGTGACTCAAAGTCACAAATATGAGCTTATGTAAATGTGATCTTATTTTCCCATTAATTTGTACTTCATTTTAAAAATCCCTTATTCTTTTTCTGGTTGTTCATTATTACACTACTAATCCTGAAGAACATAATAAAAAAAGCCTTAAACTTACTTGTGTCATACCTACAGAAGTATTTTGTTTCTCTTTCCCTTTCTCTCCCTCTCTCCCTCTCTCTCCATTCCTCCTCCTCGTCTCTCCTTTCCTTTTTGGTGCTGAGGATCAAACCCAGGGTACTGCACATGCTAAGTATGTGCTCTACCACTAAGCAATGCCCCAGCCCTATCTTTATTTCTAACTAAACTTTGATAGTAGTTTACAAGAGCTCAAATCTCTGTATTCCACCATCAGTAAAGAATACTTTTGCAACATGAATACTAAGAATTCCTTTGGAATTCCACGAGTACTTTTACTTCAGTATCATCTGCGTAAAGTGTACCAAAAGTATACTCACTATATATTTTCACATGTTAGGCTACTGAATCAAACAAGAGTGGCCAAAAATGAGTCAGGGTGGTATGATGACCTAGAGGGGAGTAAACATCAAATTGAGTCAAAGATAGCATGCTTGGTGTCAACTGGCCTGGTAGGTGACAAGCTTCACAAGGGGATTTAAATTCAGAAATACAGCACCTCATAACCACTTTTAACAACAAACTCTGATGAAACTTCAGTGATGTTTCTCCTTCAAGCCTTGAAGAGTTAGTTCTACTGTCTTATTGTCTAGGGTATTTTTAACTGAAGATGCTGTATTATTTATATTCCAGGCAATTAAATGTGTATTACTCAGAACCTTCTGTCATTCTGTCTCTACAGTAATTATCTAGAGTACTGGATGATGCCTTCTGAAGATCACCTCAGAGACTGATGAAGGTAAAGCAAAGGCCAATGAGATAGATGTCAAAGAATCTGCAGGAAGTCATTTCTGACATGCTGTTATCTGTGTTCTAAAAAGGATGCAGTTTAATTCCTGTATAATAATAAAGTCTTATTTGTAATGGCGATGAAAAATCTGACAATAGAACTATTTTGTATAACTTTGTTTTGAAAGAATCACATGCTATATTCTCTCAAGGGCAGTGAAATCTCAGTCATTTTTCTGGTATTATTAATAGGTGCCACTAAGTTATTAATTATATCCCTGGAGCTCAATTGTGAATTATTAGGAAATATTTAAGTCTATGACTATAAAGTTTATATAACAGTTATTATTACGTGATTTTTATATCTTTTATTGGTGATATATTATAGGAAAATATCTACAGCTACATAAACTACTCCAGGAAGATCTAGAATTTTTCAGTTAGTACAAGGAAGTTTTTATTTTTAGAAAATAACCATAGCTGATATGATGTTTACAATGACTGTTTTTGCTTTCATTGCTTTTGAAATAAAATTGAAACTGTGTGTATTTCATATGCACATATATATGTCTACACATATATAACATATACACACCTCATCAAGGACTTATGGAAGCTGATAGAATATAATAGAGTAATAAGGAAAGGAAAACAGGAGTGGGAGTATGATGAGGTACACAGTATGGGAGATGAAGCCATACTTTACTAAAATGAAGCAGAAAATTTGCCTAATGGCTAAAGCAAAGTTTTTAAATTACTACTCATTACATGGAAAATAAACAAAAAACAGGAAGATAGGAAGGGGATAGGAAAGGCAGCAGAATACAACAGACACTAGTATGGCAGTATGTATAAACGTGGATTGTGATCCTGCAATCTGTACACATGGTAAAAATAAGAATTCATACCCCATTTGAATCAAATGATGATATATGATATGTCAAGATCATTGTAATGTTTTGAGAACCAATAAAAATAAATAAATAAATAAATAAAACAAAACTCAATATACAATCTAGGTTCCTTGGGACAAAAAAAAAATATAACAGAAAATAACTGTCAACAGATTGAAAAGAGATGTCTAAAGCCTTCATAGGACAGTCAACAACATACTAAGTGCCATGAACGTGACAGCCGCACACTCCCTGTGCTGGCGGCTTTCTCTGCTCTCATCCAAGGCGCCCAGTGCAAACTGTGGGCATCATATGAATGTGAAGGTGGGAGGATGACTGGAGGAAACCAGTCGACTTGGGCATAACATGCAGCTCTTTGATGGTTTAACTCTATCTAGGGATTAAATTAGAATATTTAGAGTAATAAACAGACCATAGAGGTTTTAAAGTCCCCCGCAGGCCTTCTGCAGTACTAAGAGCAAGTCTGAAAAACCAAGGGCCTCACTGGAATTACATGAGCTGAAGGAATGTCTTTAGGTATTTCTTTAGAGAATCAGAGTGTATTCATTGTATAACTGAAACGCATTCAAGGGTCCAAAGTGTGACATAAGAGAAAATGGCCACAAAGCACAGTGACAGGTTTTGTTTATCTTGATTTTAGATGGCTAGAGTGCTTGTTTTTAAACTTTAGTGTGCCTAAGAATCACCAGTGAGGCTGCTAAGTGCAGCTTCCCAGTGTAGGGGCCCTAAGTGTAGCCTAAAAACAGATTATTCTCTTAAAAGTGGTCTGGGAATAATAATCGGAGATCATTATTCCCCATAGTACCTAATGGGGAGCGATTTCTCATAATGTTTTTGAATTTTACCTTCTTATGTGTATCCTCAGTCTATCAAATAAGAGACAGTAAATGTACTTTGTTTAACATTTAGCTCCTTCCTAGCATGTTCTTGAGAATTATAGAATCTCTAACTATCTGATAGTCTATCAATGACATACATTTAAAGTTTTCTTTATAAGAACCTACAATTTCATATTGATCTTACTTCTACAAAAGGTACATTTCTCTTGAACAGGTGATCTCTTTCTATCATATCAACAGTGTGACTCAGCTCTGTCCTGCTGTGTACACTGGCTCTTCCGGAGTTTAAAGACAAGCCTGGGGTCTCAGATTGTCAAATACATAGGCCTTCTAACCTCACATTGGTCTCATCTTTCTTTCCTACTCTTATGTCCCTTTGCCTCAATTCCCTCTATTTAAATCTATAAAATGTCCTTCTTAAAAATTTTGAGAATTGGTGGTTTAAAACATTTAGTACCCTATGAATGGCTATATACATGAAAAAGATGATTGTATTATTTTATTAATCATGCACTACTACCTGTTTTAACATCAGCAAGTGAGTTTTGATCAGTGATGCAGAAAGAATGTCTAACAAATTGTACTGGCATATATTATAATCCATTTCTGTTTTCAAGCAGACGATATTACTAGAAGTTTTAATAATTGACAGAAAAGCTATTATATAAACAAAATTTTAGAAACTAAACTTTTTATATCAATCCTTTCAATTAATTAACAATTTGTAGCTTTAAATACATTTTGAATGAAGATGTTGATGAACAAAAAATTCAGTTAACAATATGATTGGGTGAATGAATGCATAACTTATTAAATTACAGGCATTATATAATAATTAATAAACCAGAGACTTTCAGAATAACAATAAAATGGGAATCTGGGAATTAACTGTAAAAAGAAAATCATAGAGAAATTACCTCACTCAAGTTTTAAAATACTGAACCTGAAACTATAAATCTAGATACACATCAGAATCACAAACCCACTGGTGGAGATGGGAAAAAAAATAAAATAAAGGAAACCTAACTCGGTATTATTTAGTATTATGATGCTATTTCATCTTGGGACTCAGATAAAAAATTAACATTCTATTTTTAAATATTTAGTGACTTCAGGATACTACATTAACTCTTAACTGAACTAATACAACTTTAGTTAGGAAGATCACACTTATAACATTGATTAAAATTATTTAATTTTTCATAGATGTGAAGGTGATAACGTAATGTTGTGATGTTTATTTATTTATTTATTTTGGTTCTTGTCCATGGCTCATAACTCCCTCCCGTGGACCATAAAAAAAATCTAATCTTCCTCTTCCTTTCTATTTGGAACTGGCCAAAAATAAAATTTCTGACCCACCCTTGTCTGATAGTGGGTCATAAGACCTCCCTCATTCTAGAAGGGTTGTATCCCACACCCATGAGGAAAGAATGTTGCTCAGAGAGGCCAACAAGAATCTGAATAGACAGGACTTGTCAAATTTCCCTGCCCAGACAATTAGCAATCACATCTGTGCAATGAAGTTTCCTTAATCCAAAGGACAAGGCTCATAGCACAGTGAGCAAACGCAAGTTCCTGTAGAGTGGGACACCCAGAATGAAATGGAAACTTCATACCCCTTCTCCTGTACCTTGCCCTTTGCATCTCTTCATCTGTGTCCTTTGAAATGTACTTTATATTAAACTGTTAAACATGTAAGTATTTTCTTCACTTCTGTGAGCTGCTTGAACAAATTATTCAAACCAAAGGAAGGAACTGTGGAGACTCGAATTTGTACTCTGTCAATCAGAAGAATAGGTAAAACAATCCAGGGCTTATGACTGGCATCTGAAGGGTGTATGGAGGGATGTGTTGGGGACTGAGTCTTCAACCTCTAAGATCTGACACTATCTTCAGGTACAGTTAAAACTGAATTGAATTAGAGGAGACCCAGAACTGCTTGCTTGCAGTTGGGGAGAAATCTCTACACCTTACAGAGTCACAGAAGTTCCTTGTGTTGACTGTGGTTTGACAGCAGAGGAAAAGAGACACCGTTTTTCTAATAATCAAAGACAATGTCATCATGTAATTTTTATACATACAAAATATTATCAAATATATTAACTTATTTTGATATATATTTTGGCTTTTCAAATAATATTAAGGTAGAGAGACCCACAGGAAACTAACATTTTCTGAGCATCTAAAAGCATTCTTCTAGGTACTTTCACAAATGTTACTCATTTATAAAAAGCACTAAGTGAAGCTTCACACCATTTATGATCTCTCAACCACAGCAACTGAATAGCAGCATACAGGAATATTATAGAAACCAGTCTAAGCTAAAACCCACCTCACCTTTAAGAAAGGGCAAAAGGAAGGAAAGCGGGGAGGGAAGAATACAAAACCATATCAAGGTTTTAAAAACAAATGTCACACGCTGGACACACAGATATCCATGCCATCAACTTCAATTGGAGTTTCATATTTAAGAAAAGGCATTGATAAGCAGAAGGCTCATAAGTACTATAAGAAACATATTACAATGCCACAAACAGGGCAGATATTCAATAAAATAATTTTAACTTTTGTGTTATCTTTGTTATTGTTAATGTCTTAACCTAGTACTAGTAAAATTCAGTCAATAGGTAGAATAGCCATCAACCTGTAACACTTTTGAGATCCTTTCCAATTTTAGTGTTCTCTGAAGTCCTCCATAATTTCTTGTCTAACATTTAGCATAAGCTATAAACTTATTTGTTCATCATCCTTCTATATCTATGGGCTGACTCTCAAATGTATGGGCCTGTGTGGCTTTTATCTTCACAGCCTTAATAACATTTAACACAATATTTGTTATAAATCTGATCTTTTGTAAGCTTATGTCCTATCAACTATGTTCTGGTAAAAGGATTACATGCTTTTGTTTAAAACTTTCTTGACTCCTCATTACCTACCAAGTAGCAATCAACTCTTTTGTATGAAATTTGAAGTTCTACATTTGGGCACTATACTAGACTCCCATCCTCCACCAACCTTCCAGCCACCCTACCACACAGCATTTCCTGAACTGACTGTACATTTTTGTGCCTCTACACATTTGCTGGTCTGGTTCTCTCTGCAGTCCAAGAAGACATACTCCCATCTACTCTGCATAACCCACCTCAACAAACTCTACTCTGAAGCTTTCCCAGAACCCACCACACTCCTGCCACAGCCATCACCCCAATTCCCTCAGAGGATACATCCCTTTTTCCATTTGGCAACTGCTTTTATGAAAGCATTTTTCACAGATATTATTATTTGCTGCCTTCTCCTCTGCGAAACTTTCTCAGATTCCCATATGCCGAGTTAGGCACTCCATTTATTGCCCAGCTCAGTTCCTGGCAGGTACTCTACTCCAGCATATAACCAGAACCCAAAGTCATCTTTGGGACTCCAGGAACTGAGGATGCTGCTTGGGGAAGAGGCAGGCTCGCAGCCAAGGGGAACAACAGGCCCTTCAAACACTGAGCCATTGACTCATGTTAACCCCAGAAAACTTATTTACATAGCAGTAGCTGCTGCTACAAGAAACACTCTGTTAACATTCAGTGAGATCAGCCCTAATCCAGCTGTTCCTCATCACCTCCACTAAGTGATAGACAAATGCACATTTCCAATTAGACACTTCTTTAGGAACAATAGAATGTGAAAATAACAGCTCAATGTATTCTTAAAAATCAATCACACAATAAATTTAATATATATAATGTTTTAAACAAGAAGAACATAATCCAGATTATGCAACACATTAAAAATTAACTGTATTCTAATTTATCAATCTTATCATAAGAAAATGTGCATCTGTACACATACATGCTACAATATAATTTTTTAAAAATCTGTATTCATGTTTTAACTGTTAGGTGGCATAAGTTAGAAACTGCAAAATGAAGAGACTAATATATAAAGGTCTACTGCAAATATAGAAAAATATATGGGAAGGTTTATGGAGTACAATCAATTCCGCAAATACTTGCTGAAGTACCAGGAAATACACAAGACAGAAAGTGGTACCATATAATGTCACTGTTCTCAGGAAACTTACCATCTGCAACAAAACTTTATACTAAAAAGCAACTAGCAAAAGTAAGTAAGGATATTAATGAACTTGTTATGAAAAGAAAATGTTAAGCAACCACAAGTAATAGGTGGTCCTGTTTTTTACAAAAACAATTATCTTGAACAGATTTAAATACGGCTTCTACTCCCTATATGGAGGTAAAAAATTTTTTTAACAAAAGGTGTCTCAGGCTATGAACATTTTGAGATCCACACACTTAAAAAACATGTTACTACCTTTAACACTAAAATAATCTTAATTTCATAGCATGTCAATGCTACACAAAATATATGTAATACTTAGAGTTACACTTTACATATTTAATACTGTTTTAAAAAGTTTATTATTTTCTCAAAGGAAAACACCTATAGTAACAGGATATAATATAAATATTGGCCATTATATTAAAAATAAAATTCACTGGTGAAAAGGTAACATAATATTTCTGTTGGCTGAAAGTACAGCTTCTTCCCTAAGTCAGAAACTTCCTAAATCCTATTTTGTAATGTAATAAAACCCTGAGTAACTGATGGAAGAATACAGACACATCTAGGCATGCATCTCTTATTCATCTTTTATCTTATGAACAAGATGTCTTCATGACCCGATTTCACATAGCTGGTTCTACTATATTTGCATTTTTGCCTAAAAGCTACCTAAATAATTTTAGAAGGTAAGCAGATATTAACTAATACTTGGCCTTCTAAGAGGCAAGACCTCCAATTAATCTCTGTAAACAATCTACTAAGATTATTTGTTATTGAAAATTACTTATTTTACATGCTGCTGAAGGCATCTTTACCTGCAGATAGCTGGAAAACATTCTTGAAGACCTTTCTTTTTAACTAAAGATCCTTCTAGGCAGTACATAATGATGTCCATAACCTTTGGAGGAAAAGGAATGAATGAAAAATTAATTTTAAATGCTTAATTTTCAAAAAGTTAAATGATTACATTAGGCTTCATTTGCCCATGAAAATTCTAGATAGTTTGATTTTAATAGTTAAAACAAAACCAAAAGTAGTTATTTTTAAACATTTGTATACTACAGGCTATCCTTTGTCTTACTTGTGATAAAAATTTAATGACAGTGAAGTAAACAGAATAGACTTGTTAACTTTGAATCTACTCATGTTTATGTAAAAGACATATAGCTTTCATTCAAGCACATTATACAACTTGTTTTAATAATGTCAAGGAGAATTTCTATAACCTTTAAAAAATACTCTAATATAGACCAATTCAATGTGAATGGGAAAAGGACATGGCACTCATTTTGGTTTTTGAGGAAATTTAATTAAAGCCTCTAGAAATGTCACAAAAGTTAATTCATTTTAGTTATCTCTTTCTTGCTTGCTTTCACTCTCTTACCTTCTTTCCCTTCTTTTCTCTCTTTATCTTAGAGATTCTGGAAACTAAGGTACCAATTTATATTAATACCCTGGAATATTTAATTTAGGATATTGACATATCATTAAACAAGACAGTTCTTACCTCCACAAGAAGATCCACAACATCTGTAGGCATCTTTTCGATGAGAATTTCAATGACTCTCAGGATTTCCCCTTTAGCTCGTGCAAGGGTTGTAGTGTGCATATTCTGCTGTGATTGGGTATTTGCTGCAAGAGCTGTATGTCTGTGTACCTATAAAAATATTTCCATGCTGTAGATATAACTGCCACTTAATATAATTTTACATTTTTGAGTTATTTTTCACTTACTAATTCTACAGAAAAAAAATGAGCACAAAAGCAAATCATGGGGTGGTTCAGGAAATACTTTGGATCCCCCCCCCCCAAAATCAGATAACAACTCAATAAATATTGTCTAAAAATTCAATATATTCTTGGGTATTATTTGAGATCTTAATATAATATTACCATGACATTTAAGAAAAGAAACATATTGAAGATTGAAGATTTATGGATTCAGTATATTTGGTACTGAAGTATATAGTGTGGTTAGGAAACACCCAGAAGGAGATATGATCCTTGATCTCAAGAATTAATGGTAAATAATATTTATATAACATTGTGTTCCAGAGACTATTTTAAGCGCTTTATCATCAAATTAGGAAATCAAAATGAACAAAGCAAATAACAAATCCAAGTGTGATTTTTCCCATACAAATTGTAAGTTTTCCAGTTCAGAGGAGACAGAATATTAACAGGTCCTAGACTAGCCATGGAGCAGTAGACACAGGGAAAGGATAGGAAACAGTGGCAACAATGAGAAATATGTTAGTATTTTACTTGAATAATTTATGATTAATTGGAAAACTTGGTTTTAAAAGATAATACAGGCTGTTACATCAAAATATTTTAAAATACCTTTCTAGCCAAAAGCTAAAGGAGAGAGAATCCAAAGCATGGGTGTTCTAACAGTTCAATTAACAAGACTCATAAGCAAATGGTACAAATTAAGTTTGAAATCACAATTAATATAAGAACCTGTTAGATTAATATGACCCTTATTCAGTATAGTCAATATAACTACCTTTGTGTACTCCATGAATGGGAAAAATTGGTAAAGAATTTTCAACACTTATAAAAACTGTTTATTTGGGCTGGGGTTATAGCTCAGTGGTAGAGTGCTTGCCTAGCATGTGTGAGGCACTGGGTTCAATTCTTAGCATCATATATAAATAAATATAAAAATAAAATAAAGGTCCACTAACAACTAAAAAAATTTTTAAACTGTTTATTTATATATACATACATTATAATATTTTGTTCCAAATATATATGTATGTATAATTTAAATGTAGTGGAACCTTACATAAGACCATACACTTTTAGAAAGATATACATCTAGTCCTAAATTTATTTTTGATGTAAATCTACAGTTCCACTGCCTCATAATCAACTATACAAATTGCTATTAGAACCTTCTTTCCTCCCTTCTAGCTACCTTTACATCAGAAATACTTACAGCATGCCTATTAAGGATGGCTGTGGGGCAGACACAGGCCCAATAGGTTTCAGGTTATCAGAATAGACTCAGAAGTATTTATTCCATAATTTAAAAATTCATCATAGCTACAGGAAAAACAACTCAGACAGAGCCCATGCCCTATGGACACCCCGTCTGCACATTATTCATGTGGAAATGGAACAAACCTTTAAAAAAAAATTTAGGGTCTTATCATCCTTTCTCTTTTCTCCCCATCACCAAGACCTATAAGAAAGATCCTATAATTGGTTCATTGTTCTTTACTAGTTTTTCAGTTAGATGTGGGCAATTAGTTAGAACACTAAGAATGTGGGAATCAATTGGCATTCAAGTCTTTATCTGTGACATGTAATAGGAAAAACAATTAGCACGTTTATGACTTACATTTTTTGTTTACAGTTGGAGAACCAGTGCTAAATAAGAAGTTTACTTTGATTACAAGTAGGTACTTACACTTGAAAAATGTGAATACCTTTAATAGGCTTTAATTTGCATACCCCTGCTATATTTCAGATTGAAAAACTATTGTCAAATATTTGCAAGTGAATTAGCTTTGAGAACAGAAGTGAATACCACAGCACAAGTAATGAATGCACAGCTGTGGAATTCAGAGTGCATGCACAAACACGAATATATTCATGTCAGTACTAAATCATTAACTTGCTTTGTTTTAGAACAAGTTGGAAGGATCATTTGTGGGTATGAACCCTCAGTTTACAGTGTCAGATAATTCTTTTAAATGGGAAACTGCAGCACACTGTGGAGTCCCCTCACCTCTTTGGCTATAGTGGTGATGAAGGCGGGTGGTCTGGCAGTGGCAATGAGAGAGAGGGCATGCCTTGCGGAGCGGGCGGAGTCAGCTGCAGGGCTCAGAGGCAGCCCCATTGTGATGCTAAACAGGGATCAGAAAAAAGGAAAAAAGAAAAGAAGCATTAGAAATATAGAGTGAAAAGATTAGACACAGCTTATAATGTCAGTTCAAGGTCAATGGGAGCACTCAAACAGTTAGAATATAATGGACTTGCAACAATGAGCAGTGATTAGGAGTCAGGGTGTTCTGGCATCAAATACAAAATCGAATAATTAACCGTGAAGATTGAAAACAGTATGCGCATCTGTCCAAAGTGTTAAAAATGCCTTGTTAACAAATTATCAAGAACTAGTACTGAATACATATCACAAAGCTCAGAAAAACGCAAGAATGAATATCATGCTGGGTATTTTCAAATTTTGGCCTAAAAAAATTAAAGGTAATAATTTATTTATAAGTTCACCTTAAAAGACTATTTTAGGCTGTGTGTGTGTGTGTGTGTGTGACAGGAAGCAGAATTCATTCTTATTTATTTATTTATTTAGTTTTTTTTTTTTGGTTGCTCATGACAATACAATGATCTTGACATATCATACATTTGATTCAAATGGGGTATGAATTCTTAATTTTCCACGCGTACAGGTTGCAGGATCACATTGGTTATACGGCCACATATATACATACAGCAATACTAGAATTCATTCTTAATCTAGAAAATTATCAGAAGAACTGAGAATGACAAAATTGCTTTTAGTTTGTATTTTATTCTTAGTTTGAAATAGCCTCAATACTACTATTTACCCCACACTTAGTACTTTTAGAACTAGTCTACTAATTGGCATGCTCTACTGACAGTTTATTTAGTATTGATATAAAATTAAATTAACTAATACTGGTTCTCCTTATATAAAGAACAGGTGACAGGACATATAAAACTATGTACTCAATGAAATAAACCCTTCCAAACTGAGAGTACAAAGGTCCTGGTGGATAGGGTGCTATATTCATTTCCCACCTGACACATAATAATGATAGTCTTACTTCCAATTGTACTTTATATTACATATAAACCACTGTGAAAAGTATTAAGACCTTAAATTAAAATGTGACATGTGATCTGCATATTAACTTCGTACAAATAGTTTTGTTAAAATGGAGCCTGTTATAGTTTTCTAATTAAGTAGTTTTCATATTTAAATATTCATATGAAGATACATTAAGATTTATCCTACTCCAATTATATATGTCTTTGTGGTTCATGTGTAAATTGGATTATGTTTACTAAAAATTCTCAGAAATTTCACAGGTATCCTTGTATTTGAACTTTTAGTTGTAAATAAAGATGACATAGGCATTCTTGTTACCATTAAAGGAGCTAAATTGATCCTGAAAAATTCTGCTTACAATTTTTTTGTAACTTTTATACAGCTTAAATCTTTGATAATATATAACTGTCTTTCATCTTTTTTCCAAAATGAGGATAAATGCAAAGCAGGAACTCAGAGGGGAGTATTTCTTTGATGTTTACAAATACATCACATTTACAAATGTGAGCTGAGAAAACACACACACACACACACACACACACACACACACTGAATAACAAACAAATGGGATATAGTTTCTCCCTCAAAAGTCTTGTGCCCTTGGGTCCCAGCAGCAGCTGGAAAGAAGTGTTCAGCAGGATGAGCAGTTATCTAGTTCCCTTTTTGGATTAAACTTCACTATTGAAAATTCAGAAAAGGAAATGTGCACTATGTGAGTAGTGCTTGGGCTGAATTGCTTAATAATTATTGTAAAATTTAGATTATATACCATATTTTCGGTTGTTTTTAAAAACAAAATAACTAAACTTTTTAGTTATCCTATGATGTTTCCTTTCTTTAATCAATTTGGGTGAATATGGGTTGATTACATTGAAAGGCTGGGACAAACCAATTTTTATTTCAGTTGAATAACTCTGAACAAATCCAAATAAAATTTTTCAAGATTAAGAAAATCACAGAATGTTGGAGTTGGACCCAGGGTCTAGGATTGAAACCAGTCTTCCTTGTGCTATTTCATGTTCTTTTGTAGTTGTCCTACAATATCTCTAGGAGGTAGCTGATAAAGTCATTTCACAAATGAAGAATCAGGTCCACATAAGTTAAATTTGAAACCAAGGCAGCAGTACACTGTGTTCCCCACCTATCTATTATTTTGTATTCCCTTTCCAAAATATAAAATGGAAAATTCCAAAAGTAATTAAAGAGTTTTAAATTGCATGACATTCTGAATAGCATGATGAAATTTCATACTTTCCTGTTAAATCTTGCCCATGGTGTGAATTATCCCTCTCTCCTGAGCATCCATGCAATATATGCTACCTACCCACTGGTAGTCATGTTGGTTATCAGAGGGTCGTCATATAGCAGTGCTTATGTTCAGATAACCCTTTCATAATAGGTGAATGCTATGTCACAGTACCTACATCATTCACCTCACTTCATCTTTTCACATAGGCACTGAATTGGCTCACATTATAAGAAGAGTACAGTTCAAAAAGACATTTTGAGAGACCACATTCATATAACTTTTATTTTAGTATACTATTATAATTCTTCTATTTTATTATCAGTTATTGCTTTTAATCTCACTGTGCCTAATTTATAATTTATCACAGGTATGTATATATAAAAAAAACAGCATGTACAGGGTTTGGTACCACCCTTTAGGCATTCACTAGGGGACTTGGAACATATCCCTTGCAGATAAGGGGGGATTAATGTAATGTCTTTGAGCACAGCTGACCTTTGGAGGGGCCTGATGATACTATGGTTGATTGGATTGATGAATTGGTAACATGACTGAACTCAGCAGCTTTAGATGAATGGTTAAATTGCATCCCTGAGAGGAGTCTAGTGATATGTTAATACTTGGACGTCAGCTGTTTTGTTCAATATCAACAGTGGTTTGAATGAAGATACAGGATATACTCTTATCAACTGGCATGGACATAAAGTTGTAATGGAGAACAATCATATTAAGTAACCGAACTGGGATACACAAAGTCCTCAAAAAGATCAACTTTAGTTGAATAATAAATCTTATGTGAGGATAAATACACACTATTCTGAGCTTGTGAACTGCTGAGCATTGTAACTAAACATAAATATGTCTGTTAGTGATATAGCTGCCAACAGGATTAGTTTATATGGAGGGATGTAATTCTGGGGAATGGGTTATTCCTGCTGTATACTTCATAGCCTGTCTATCCTCCTCTAGCTCCCTAGGTGCTAAGAGAAAGGGGTGGCTTCTGAAAGATAAGAGCTACAGAATACCTGTGGAGTCCAGAGAAGTCCCCAAGCTGTATAGCTAGAAACCAGAGTTTTAGGCACTTAAAAGAGAATCCTAGCACACTTACCACCCATTACTAAGTCCTCACTTCCACTGTTTCTCTGTTCTCTGCATGGAGGACAAATGTTTAGTGGAAAGGGGAGACACAGGGAGAGGGAAGAAGGGGCAGAGACAGTAAGCAAAGGAGAGCCTATATCATATAAACAACAGATGCTTCTTCTGAGCAAAGAGGTCCCACACACAGAGGGAAAGAAAAATGAGTCAACCAACAATAGGTCACTGGCTTCAATTTAAAGGCCTAGCCACATACTGCCTTCTCCTATCCTCCTATCTCCTATCCTCCTGAAAAAGACCTTTGAATTGGGGGAATCAGTATGCTCCTTATATAAAAAAAAAAACGTGGCAAAGTTCACCATGGAGTGGCAGGATCTGGATGATAAGCTGTAGGGCAAGGTAGAAGGAAGGGAACCAAAGTCATGTAGACACTTCCTTGTCAGCACCTGGCCACCTGAGCACAGGATCACAGAATGTGAACAGATCTACTGCAATGACGTCAGGGTTCTGCAGTCACCTTGAGGGCACCCTCAGTGCAAAGTGGGAGGGCTGTGAGTGTGAGAGCGGATAGGCTGCCAAGGCCCAGGGGAGGAAGGAAGAGAAAGCTGACTCTCCCCCCTACTCAACAGAGCATCAACTTTATTTAATGGTTACCCTGCTTTAAAAATCTCCAGTTGCTTCCCATCCGTCTAAGAAAAATCTTAACTCCTTGGCTTGAATTTTGAAAAACCCTAAACTCCCAGGCCCTTCAAAATCTAGTTTCACTAATTTTCAACTCAGTCTTCTCAACATCAGGCTACTGTATTTCAAAGTTGTTCCTGAAAATTCTGTTCTTTTACTTACTCCAGGATTTTGCTAACACTGCTCCTCTGCCCCCTCCTACTGGCACACTCTTCTCCCTCCCCTTTGATCAATTCCTGTCTTCCCCACATGGTATTCCGCAATTGCTTCAGCATTCTGTGACCTTCTATTGAAACAAACAACAACAAAGCCCATTCATTAGGGGCCCTTAATACACAGAATCCCATTCTGCCAGGCCTTAGAAATTAGTTTTGTTCTATGAACTCTGTGCAGATTGTGAGCATGCCTTCTAATCCTGTGTATCCCCCCAAAGTGCCTAGTACAGCCCTTGGACACAGCGGAAGCTCAATAGTTATGCACTAAATGACGCCAGCTGGCAAATTCAGCAGGAGAAAAGGAAATCGCTTAAGCCAGTTATTGGACTGGATTGACCAGGCAATGAAGTCAAAGTAATTGATCTGGTGGTCCCAATAGACAAAGTCTAATTCTACACGTAGTCATCTTTGAAGTCAAGTCTGCACTGTGTGTGTGCTCTATTTTAATGTGGGATTCTACCTGAGTAAAGAACGGTCAGAGGATGAGAGGCTGGAAAGGGAAGGGGCTTTCTGTCTGGTTCTGGAATCTATGTGAACAGGGAGCACACACTTTGTTTCTGATCCTGCTTATGTGGCTGTTACACAGATCATTTGTTTTGTAGCCTTATGGGATGGGCCTTTAGTTTCAGTCTTTATTCTTAAAAAATTGGACATGACAGACTATATTTTGCTCAGCATTTCAGTGTACACATCCAATATGAAATATCAGAGATGATAGATATTATAAATAAAAAACATGAATAGAAAAGGAGTCCACTCAAGCTGTGCTCACTCTTTCACCTGACTGCTCATTAATCCTGTTCTGGGGCTCATTCCATCATGGTAAAAGTATTTTGAAAGTCACATGTAAGAACACTTCAGTCAAATGTCACCATATAAAATTGTAAGACTTCACCATTTGTCAAAGAAAGGAATAATATAAGGGAATATTCAGAGGGAAGAACACTTAAACATTCATCAACTAGCCTGCAAATCTTGGTCAGTCACAAAAGGGCACTGAAAACACTCCCCACCAAAAACAAAGAAGATCAAAATGCATACTTAATATTATAGCAGTTCAGATTTTCATCCTTCCTGATAAAGTAAGTGTTAGTATTTGTCCTCAACTTAATATGGAATCTTCAATTCTTTTTTTTTTAATTTTATTTATTTATTTTTTAGTCATACATGACAGTAGAATGCATTTTGATATATAATACTTACATGGAATGTACATACATCAATCATATTGTCTATTCTATTCTGCTGCCCTTCCTATCCTCCCTACTCCTCCCCTCCTCTCCCATCCTTTCTCTCTATCCAATCTAATGTGACACACTTTTTTTTCCTTTTTCTCATCACAACATCATATATGTATTCTGTATAACAATGAGGTTCTCCTTTCATCTTCTGTGCAACTCCCCTTCTCCCTCTTTTTCCCTCCCACCTCTCTTCCCTATTTAGTGGTAGTCTGGAATCTTCAATTCTTCATTCAACATGGACCTTAATATCATAACTCATAGGTAGCATTCATTTCTTAAACCCAAAGATAGAAATTCTTTCTCTTCCAAATGCCCATCTTTTAAAACTAAAATAAAATATTAAAAAAGAACTATATTCTAAATTCTGTATTTATTCACAGTGCATGAAAGCTATGCTAACATGATTAACATAAATGGCTTCCTCAGATTATAAGTAAATCTCATCACAACAAGAATAGTCTATATGTCAAATCCCAAAGCATGCTAGCACTTGAAAGATGTGTTGCTTTTCCCACTTCCCACCCTTCCAATTTAAAAAAAATATGGCTATACTCCTGTTAAATAGAGAATTCTTTCCTCCAACTCTATATTGTTCAAAAGGAATCTTTCTAGTTTATGGCACTTATCTATATACTAAAGCATGTGTGACTTCCAGCAACAGTGTCTCTCCCTTAACATCTCGTAAGCCATGATGATCCCCTAAAAGCAATAGGCTCTCTGTCATTCACCAATGTCCTTCAGTTGTGATAGTATACAATGAAAAACCAGCCCCTTAAGCAACTGGACCAGCACTGTTCCACTTTCCTCACACACAATAAAGGCCCTGCATCATGAACTAGGCAAATGGAGTCAAAATTGCAGACCATAAAAACAGACATTAGCTCTAGCCTTCCAAGGACACAAGGATATTCTACTCATTTATAAGGTAGAATTTTCTACTATTTCTAATATTTTATAAATATATACACAACCATTCAGATCTAACAAATTTTGGATTTGTTAAAAAAATACTTCTGTATATTTCTATTTTTCTCAAAATTGTGATTTCAATGAAGTGTAGCCTCAATTTTCTACTAACCCATTCAACATAAATAAGTAGTCCGTCGTCACTCAACAAAAGAAATCCCTTGGGATTCCAAGATGGCTGTCCAGAGGGAGGCAGCATTCTGTGTTGCTCCATGAGCTGGGATGAAAGTAGTGAGAATACTGCTTCTCTGCAAGCCATACTCCTGCTCCCACACAGGAATCACGGCCACCCTGCCCATTGAGGGCTCCAGGCCTCAGCTTCAGAGTAGGTCTCCCAACTACTCACCCAGGTAGGACTACTGGTACTGGAGTGGGACCATCAGCACCCACACAGAACTCTCGGCCACCCACCCAAGCAGAAATCACTGATGCTGCTCTCACTCAGGACACCCGGCAGTTTCCCACACGCAGGAACTCTAGCCGCCACTCCCGTGTGGACCCCCATCTACCAACGTGGGGTTCCCCAGTCATCACCATCTTGGGACTCTGCAGCAGCAGAGATATTCCCCTATGTGCTATAACCTGCCTGAAAACTTCACACAGGCTCTGAAGTCAGTAACAGCCACACACTGCACACCACAGAGCTCCTCTCTGAATTCACTGTCCAACACCATCGCCTAGCTCCCCCACCTGACCCGACACCGCAATGCTGAAAGTAGAAGCCTTTATCACCATCTTCAATAGGGGTCAAATTCCAGTTTGGAATTCCAGTTGGCCAGGTACCCAGTTTCTAACTCCCCCCTCTCCCCAGCAGCCACTAACCAGGCACAGTGACAACCTGGTTACCTTAACCATCCTAAGGGCAGAGATACCAGCTAACAATAGATAACCCTACCTAATGGATGAAAAGGGAGGCAGGAAAGATACTGATCTTCAACCAAAACAATCCTGTTTCTTCCTTCAAGATTTTTTTCCATCTCCCTCTCTATTCTCCCGCCCTCACATCCTCAACATATGTGAAACCAAGTACTTTGCATAAATTAGGATTTTGAGGACTGGTACGTCTGAAGTTGTGTTGTACATTCTTTTTTCTTTTATTTTTTCCCACCAATTTCTACTATTTTAACATTGTTTATTTTTCTCAATCTATATGTGTGTTTGTTTTATGTTCTCTACTGTCTTCCCACTTACTGGTCTACCCAAAATTACTTCCTCTCCGTTTGCCTGCTACTAATCTTCCTCTTTAGATTTGTCTTTCACACTTCTTATGATATAACAACTCTATATCCTCACCTCCTACCTCCTCAGCATATCATGCTACTCCTGAGCCCTGGTTTTTTTGTCCACCATCAGAAACTGTAAACCCTTTTACAAACCTACTGAGTATATTGTAGATAATAATTGAATTCACCATTTCTGTACATTGTGACCAAACTGTAAACCAAATTCAGGAAGCTTACAGGACGCTGAAGTTACAAAATCACAACAGATCCACTAAGGCACATTATAATGAAAATGCCTAACTTACCGAATAAGAAGAGAATATTAAAAGCCATAAGAGAAAGGAATCAGATTACATATAGGAGGAAACCAATTAGATTATTTGCAGAGTTTTCAACCCAGACCCTGAAAGCTAGAAGATCCTGGAACAATATATATCAAGCTCTGAAAGAAGATGGATGCTGGGTTAGGGCTATATCTCAGTGGCAAAGAGCTTGCGTAGCATGTGTGAGGCACTGGGTTCGATCCTTAGCACTACATAAAAATAAATAAAATAAAGGCAATTCTGTCCAACTACAACTACAAAAAAAAAAAAAAAGAAAAAGAAAAAGAAAATGGATGCCAACCAAGAATCTTATATCCAGCAAAATTAAGCTTTAGATTTGATGATGAAATAAAAACCTTTCATGATAAAAAATAGTTTAAAGAATTTACAACTTGGAAACCTGCACTATAGAACATCCTCTGCAAAATATTCCATGAAGAGGAACTGAAAGACAACAATGAAAAACAGCAAAGGGAAAACTAATCAAAGGAGAAACCAAGTCAAGTTAAATACCAAAAATAAACAAAAATGGCTGGGAATACAAATCATGTCTCAATAATAACCCTGAATGTTAATGGCCTAAACTCACCAATCAAAAGACATAGACTGCAAGATTAAATTAAAGAAAAAAAGACCCAACAATATGCTGCCTCCAAGAGACTCATCTCATAAGAAAACATCCACATGTCATACTGCTAAAGGGACCTATTCATCAACAAGACATAACAATAAGTTTATATGCCCCAAACAATGGAGTGTATACGTTCATCAAACAAACTCTTCTCAAGTTCAAGAGTCAAATAGACCACAACATAATAATTCTGGGTAATTTTAACATACCTCTTTCACCACTGGATAGATTTTCCAAACAAAACCTGAACAAAGAAACTACAGAACTCAATGATATAATCAATAACTTAGACTTATATATAGAATATTTAATCCTATATTAAATATATAGAATATTTAATATATTCTATATATTTAATATAGACATATATAGAATATTTAATCCTTCAAGAACAAATATACTTTCTTCTCAGCAGCACATGGATCCTTCTCTAAAATAGACCACACTTAGACATTGCTGGTGGGACTGCAAAATGGTGCTGCCAATACGGAAGGCATCATGGAGATTCCTTGGAAAACTGGGAATGGAACCACCTTTTGACTCAGCTATCCCATTCCTCGGTCTATACCCAAAGGACTTAAAAAACAGCAAACTCAGGGACACATCCATATCAATGTTTATTGTAGCACAATTCATAATAGCTAAACTGTGGAACCAACCTAGATGCCCTTCAGTAGATGAGTGGATAAAGAAACTGGTATATTACTCAGCAATAAAAGAGAATAAAATCATGGCATTTGCAGGTTAATGGATAGAGTTGGAGGATACAATGCTAAGTGAAATTAGCCAATCCCCCCAAAAACAAATACCAAATGTTTTCTCTGATATAAGGAGGCTGATTCATAGCCGGGTTTGGAGGGGGAGCATGAGACGATTAGACAAACTCTAGATAGGGCAAAGGAGAAGGAGGGGAAGGGAGGGGGTAAGGGGGTAAAAAAGATGGTGGAATGAAATGGTCATCATTACCCTAAGTACATGTATGAAGACACAAATGGTGTGAATATAGTTTGTATACAACCAGAAATATGAAAAATTATGCTCTATATGTATAATATAAATTGTAATGTATTTTGCTGTCTGTATAATAAATTAGAATAAAAAAATTTTTAAATCCCTTATATGAGATTTTACCTGTGATCACTTACATGCAAAGGGGGCATAGGCACATGGGACAAGGTCAAAAAAATGGCAGGTGGGAGACCTGAGTGACAGTCTTAGCTCTTAGGGTACAAGTCACAAAATCTTGCTGTACCTTCTTTTTACCTCATATAGCATACTGAGGGTGTGGATCACATGTGGTGAAAGGAGATTTGCATCTCTAAAATTCTATGGCTTTACTAAAATTTTAATGCATGCAAATCACTTGCCAGATGTTCTCAATAAATAAGAATGAACATCTACTACAGGGCCCAAGCACTCAAGGAGTTTATTGGTATTCAAATAAGGTTCCTATTTTTATTTTTTAAAGAGAGAGAGAGAGAGAGAGAAGGAGAGAGAGAGAGAAAGAGAATTTTTTAATATTTATTTTTTTAGTTTTCGGTGGACACAACATCTTTATTTTATTTTTATGTGGTGCTGAGGATCGAACCCAGCGCCCCTCGCATGCCAGGTGAGCGCGTTACCGCTTGAGCCACATCCCCAGCCCCAAGTTTCCTAATTTTTAGAAGACACAAAATCCTTGATGAAGACAATTTCATTAAATATGTTTAGTTCTGAAAGTACACCGAAATTCTGACTTGACCAATTTTATAGCCTTTTAAAAAGCTGTTTTAATTCTGGGGGAGGTGTTAAGACGTTTGAATGCAGGACAGTTTAGGGCTAGCAGCATTGGTATTTGGAGTCCACTGGACCTGGATTTGGACCCTGCAGTTTTCAGTGACTACAGTGTTACTGTGGACAAGAGATGGCTTCTCTCTCAGCCATCTTCATTATTTTTCTCATGTGCAAAATTGGGGTAACCACGCCTATTTTCTTGAGCTTCTGTGTAACTAGATGAGTATGTTTGCGACTTGTACAACACACAAAGACATGGGTAGCAAGGGTTCAGTACAAGGACTGCCCAATCCCTTGAATGGCTAGGTACTGTTGTAAGTGCTAAAAGCAAAGAAAAACTCCCTGTGAGAATCTGCTTCTAAAACAAAGGCTCACACCAATCCTTCCTCTGACCCTAATTCTATCAAAGATAACTGGGAAGGAGATTGTTAGTTTTAGATGGAAGCATCCTACTTTAAGTTTGGCAAGGAATTAATGAATCAAATTAGTGGAAAACAATACTCTTCCCTTGCCATCTGTTTAAGGAGCCACTCATCAGCTTTGGGCATGCCTGTGCTTTCCTACCTCGGTATTCTTTTTCATCCTTCTTCTCCTCCCTCAGTCATAATCATTCAAATGAAAATTCAAATGGAACTCCTCATTGCATACCTTCTGGAACCCAGCTAATATTCTTCCCACCAGGCCCTGGATGTCCATCCTTCACTCACCTCTCATTGTGTCATGGTTATCTCTGGAAAGATCTTATCTCTCCTGCATCTTAGAGACAGGATCTTTGATTCTACTTTATAACTACAAATACCTAACATTGTCCCTTTCACATATTAGTTATGCAAAAAGTTATTAGTTATGCTTGCTTAATTAATAATCAGTCTATATTCTGGTAAAATAGCTAAAAACATTAGAAAACAATGGTTGATGTTGTGATTTTAGGTGTAAAAATTTAAGTTGGGATGTTTTTACAAGGCAGAGGCAGAAAGGAACCCTGCTGTGTTACATGTTCTCCAGAATGGGGGCTGGGTTACAGTCCCTCTGCCAAACCCATCCTCATAAACTCACAAGAATGGGAATGAGGAAGGAAACAGTTCCTATTTTATTCTCTTTCCATAAACATGAACTAACATTTAAAAGCAGCAGCCTACCACAGAAGCTTTTTTATACAGCAAGCTTAACATCACAGACAGAAGCAAGGCAGCTGAGTGGGGGTATTGTGTACACAGTAAATCAGGCACAAAAAGGGGCAACGCAGCAGGCCACCAGGAGGGAAAGATGCACACTTAGCCCCCGTGTATATGCTGCTCCATTTCTCCCCATCTCAGTCCTCCGCAGCTGGTACCGAGTGTGTCATGGAAGTAACAGGCCATTTTCAATCTAAATCTTGTTATAGATTAATAAGCAAACATTTTCTTGCTTATTATGCAATTTATCATGATGAAAATTACATTGGACTCCTCAAGGCTACATGCTGATACATTCATTTATTCAGAGCTGTGTATAGAAAGTCATACTAATCTTCATGACAGGAAGGATGTAATAGCAAGATTTAAATTACCACTGAAAGCTACAGCATTTGTGTCTGTAGGCACATACATGCAGATAGAATGTAAGTGTATCTTTATTTTAATGATATAGCTTAATTTAAAATTATTTGAAAATGAAATAAAATTGTAAATACTAAAATTAAGAGAAAAACCTCTCACTGCTCCTTCCAGGTAACAAAATAATGAACATACTGTTGAAACTGTGTTTAGCTCAGATTTGAAAATAAGCTATGCAAGGCTAAGGGAAATTCTAGACAATCAGAATATGCCAAAGGCTTCCCGGGATAAACTGGGAGAGTGGTGGTAGCTGGGGCCCGTACTGTGGTCTCCCCAGAGGGTATGTGTAGCAATGATGCCAGACGGAGACCAAAAGTTGTAGATATGTTCCAGAGCTTTGCACAAAGGCCAGATACCTTGTGCTATTAGCATAAACTTATGGATTCACATTCCCTTCCATTCTCTAAAGTCTACTGCAAATCATCTAGACTCCTATATCCAGAAACTACACTGTCAACCATGCTTCCAAATTGCTCATTCCAGAAATGGGTTCAACAGCTACTGAGCTGTTGAACACTGGGTTCATACCACAACCTCACTACTTATACTATCACCATACCATAGCAACCATTTAATTTCTCAAGATGTGCTAACTACACTTCTAAGCATTTGTAAATATAAACTCATCTAGCATCAACCTTACAAAACAGGTACTTTAACTAGCTCCATCTAAAGTGAAAATTAAGAAGCATGGCAGTATGATAGAAGGTAAAGAGGGAAGGCAGCTGCTTAGGTTTGAAATGAATATTTTCCTCCTACCACTCAATCTTGGAACACTGGGCAGGGAATGCCCCCTCTCAGAGTGGCTAGCCTTCAGTTGCTTATCTGGTCTCCACTCTCTGAGCTTAAAGCAGTCAGCAGAAAAACTATAGGTCCAAAGCATGTTGGAACCTAAGAGAACTGGGGCGCAGGGAATGGTAACCATGAAGAAAAGAACAGATTACTCTAGTTTTTTAAAAAGATTAATGATGACAATAATAAAATGTCATTCACTGAGAAAATCAAAGAGGTAGTAACATTTTCATGAAGGAAGGCACCATGGGGCAGTTCAAGAATTCCTACACTTTATACCCACTAGGTGACTACACTTTAAAGAAAAACATGTGTTGGTGAGGATGAGGAGAAAATGGAACTCTTGTACAATGCTGGTGGGAATGGCAATGTTGTAACTACTGTGAAAAATGGGTTGTTGGCTGTTCAAACAGTTAAACATGGAATTACCATATATCCCAGTATTATGGTTCGGATCTGGAATGTCCCAAAAAGCTCACATGTTGAAAGCATGATCCCCATCGCAGCAAGGTTCGGAAGCAGGACTTTTAGGAAACGTTTAGATCATGAGGACAGTAACCTCATCAGTGGATTAGTCCACTGATGGCTGAATGGATTACTGGAAGGTTGGCCTAGTTGGAGGAACTAGATCACTGGGGGCACGCCCTAGAAGGGTTTATCTCCCTACATCTTCTGCTTCCTGGCTGCCAAGACCTGAGCAGCTTTCCTCTGTTCCTCCTGTATGCCATAATGTTTCTGCCTTGGAACTGGCTGCGATGGACTGACACCTCTGAAACCACAAGCCAAAATAAAACATTTCCTCCTCTAAGTTGTTTTTACCAGGCGTTTCAGTCACAGCAACGAGAAGCTGACTAACACCACAGTGATTCCACGCCAGCAAATGAAAACAGGTGTTCAGAGGAATTCTTGGATATAAATGTTCACAACAACTCTATTCACAGTAGCCAAAAGGTAAAAATAAGCCACATGTCCATGAACAAACAAACATTAGGTGGTATACCCACAGATGGAATGTTGTTCACTTATGAAAAGAAATGAGGTAATGATACATGCTACAACATGGATGGACTCTAAACACTGTGCTAGTGAAAGAAGTCAGTCACAAAAGACCATAGGTTGCATTTATGTGAAATATCTGGAATAGACTAATTTATAGAAAGCAGGTTAGTGATTACCATGGGCTGGTGGGAGGCGGAATGGGAAAAGATTGCTTAATGAGCATGGGTGTCTATTTGGGGTGACAACTAATGGGGAACAGTCTAGACCATGGTTATGTAATTGATGGTAAATTTCAAGTTGTGTATAATACACATACACACACAACCAAAAACCAACAAAAACAAAAGAAAGAGGGAGGGGGAAAAAAAAAAACTCTTCCAGGCATCAGGAGGCTGAGTTCTCCAGTCCACACTAATCTCCCTCTATCTCCACCAGCACCTGCACCTTCACCCCGTCGCTCCTAGAACACCAGCTGCGTTCCCACTCGTGTTGGCAACTTGCTGCACTCATTTCTCCCTTTCACTATGTGATCATTGTTTTCCTGGATCACTGCAACCTCTTTATGACTAATCTTTTACTGTGCGCAAACGATAAAGCTGATTTTAAAGTTAACACGAGTGTGGAGGACTAATTCTTCAAACTGTTTGGCTATGTCTGAGTAATGCATTTCAGATCTTATAAACAATGTCTTTATGCTGTTGTTAGCTCGGAATGTCTCCAGGTAAAATAAACAAAGTTTAATCAGTCACTGACTCAGGGCTGAATCTCAGTTGTATTAACATTACAGAAACGTGCTTCTTTTTATTTACCAATACCCCAAATTGCTTATATTCAGATAATGTCTATGAAACACATATAATTTATGAAGGATAATTGATGACCTCAACAAAAAATCCCCCCAAATAACAACAAATTAAATTCACTGGAATTCAGCACATACTTGGCAAGTTGTTTCTCTGCATCAGCACAGAGTTCCAGAAGCCCCATCAGAACAGCAGATACATCCATGTAAGGCTCCCACACTGTGAATCCTCGCCCAATCAGGTCAATGGCTGTTCGACGGATAGTGCTGTGTGGAGGAAGTTTGGGGCTCGGTGGCTGAAGCAGAAGAAATGTCAGAGCCTTACCTAAAATCACAAAATAAAATGCAGAGCTATAAAGTAATTACACTTTTGTGATGTTTTCTTTGAAGCATACTTTCAAAATATAAACCATTTTTTTTTTTTACCAAAACAGTTGTAAACAATAAAATTATAAAAGATTTTGAACTTAAGAGTTTGTTCAGTCATATACTATCAAGAGAAAATATTAAGACTTCACTATTTTATACAAAATATTAAAGTATTTAATGACATAATAATTATATGTAAATATGCATATATAACTTCTAAATATTGTGAGTGATCTTAAATTCCAAACAGCGTTTCTTCCTACTCAGCATTCTACAAAATGGAGATGGTTTCAAATAAGATAATATGATATTTCTTAACTTCCTGTTGTATCTACTGCAGTTCATTTGTAAACTGCTTCCCAGGGATAACACCTCTCCTCTCATTATAGGCAATGAGGGGACAGGGACGGAGAAGGTAGGGCGTGAAGCTCAAAATGCTTCCCTCCCCGGAATGGGTTCCTCCACTTTCTCTTGCTGAGTACCAATACATGACGATGATATTAGCAAATGGTAAGTTCTTCATATAAGTTTACTAGATAAATTTTAAAACAGCACAATTGCAAAACTGTTCTAAATCTGATGAAATTACCTACATTTGGGGGAGAGGTACCAGGGATTAAACCCAGGGGTGCTTAACCACTGAGCCACATCCTTAGCTCCCCACCCCCCCTTTTTTTTTTCATTTTATTTAAAGACAGGGTTAGGGTCTCACTGAGTTGCTTAGGGCATCTCTGAATTGCTGAAACTGACTGTGAACTCATGATTCTCCTGCCTCAGCCTCCCAGGCCACTGGGATACAGGCATGCGTCACTGCACCCGGTCCTAGATTTTAATTGTATATTTTATGTTGAAGATTATGCTGACAGTTGATATTCAAAAAAGAAAAAAAAAACACTAGGGATTCTGAAAAACAAACTGTAATTTAGAAGAGCTCTTTTTGTTTGTATTTTGAGGGAAAGAGAGAAAACTTCATAAATCAGGGAACAATATAGCATAGTGAATAAGGGGAGCAGGGGCTTCCAACTGAAGATGGAGATGGCCAGGTACATGAATGGAGGATCCCTGTAGGGCCTGGCTTAGGAGGCTACTCACAGAGCCACAGTTTCCTTTTCTACAAAATGCTGATAACATAGGGGAGCTGACATGAAGATTCTGAGTGTGAAGTGAACTGATGGCCGTGGAGTGCCCGGCACCTGGTGAGTGCTCAAAATACGGCAGGCAGCACTCATTATCAATAACACCTTGAACCTGTATGTCTTCCAAAATAAGAACATGGCATATAAACTTTAATTTGCCAAACAAATAATAGCATTTAATCACATTTACCTTAGAGTCAACAGGTAAGTGAGAAGGGTGAAGGAGAGGTGAAGAGAAGGGAAGGGTACTGTAAGGCCAAGAATCTACAGAGACATTGTGTCAATTGGTGGTTTTGAATTTCTTCTCATAGAACCCTTGAAGAATATACTGAAGCCATCAGCCCCTTTCCCAGGAAACTACATACATAAATACACATCCACCAAATTCTGCAAAATATTTCAAGGAGGCCACGACCTTGGGTTAAAAACTCGGGTACATATAAAATGTCTCTTTGAGGAAATACCCCCAAATTCATACTTCATATGTGTCTGTATAAATTTTACACTCATTTTTAACCATGTTAATGTCATATGAAAGCCTCCTGTTTTGCTTTTGGATAAAAATAATTAATGAACTCCTTTTTAAAAAAGTGACCACTGTTCTCACTTTTCTGCCTGCTCTTGTATGCGCCTCACCTTTTGATATTTTAAAACATGAGCATTTCTGTGCATTTCCCTTTTCCTCAGTACGCCTGTCACCTCCATAAGACTAGGACCTGTGTTTCACGTAACTCTGTATCTCTAAACCCCAAAACGCTGTGTTTTGCATTCACTGTGGGCCTAAAACAGAAAACGGATCTGCCTGCCCTAACACGTACATTCCTAATGTGGCTCCCAGCTCCAGTGCCAGAATATTACAAAATGTCAAGAAATGTACCACTTTCCTGTTTATTTCCAGGAAGTTGTAAGAGCAACAGAGAAACCCCAAGTGCTGCTCTCTGCAGACATCCTGAAGCACCAGCCGCAATGGCTTCCAATCTAAGCACTAGGGCTCCCTGGAGGAGTATTCTTAGTAAGTAATATGGCAAAGGGGAAGGAAGGTTTCCTGAGTACAATGTTTTATAGCCTTTCAATCATCATTTTCCTTCACTGCACTCTACCATCTCAGTATTCATTACAGGTAGGAACATTCTGGCAATGCTAGGGACCTTGCTGGCTTCTAAGGGCCTCTGTGATAGGAACTCTGGAGGCAGCTTCCTCACCACTCTGACATTTTTTTCCCTGAGAGCCAAAATAAACAGTAAGTGGCTGAATTCTTGGTATTTTTCATCACTGTTCTAAGGAAATAGGAAGGACGGCCTAGGAGATGTGATCACTGGCCCTCCGATGAAATGACAGAAAACAGGAATTCAGCAAGTGTCCTCCAGAAGACCCCTGGCCCTGCAGTGGCCCACCAGGTTGCCTTGCTGCTCCCCTACACAGTGTGACCCACGACGGGTGGTGAGGATCGCAGCACAGCAGGAAATACAGGGTCTCTGGAGCACTGCTGCCCTTCCTTAAATCATTTTCTATTCCTCTCAATGATCTCATAAGTAAAATTCTCCTACAGCATCTCTCCTTCCGAAGTTCAAATTATAGTCTCCAGATAACATAAAGCAAAGATTCCGACCACTTTGGCAGGGCAGTTTTCACAGCTCTTATAGGACATGTGGAGGGCATCAAAGAAGAAGAGAGAAAAATGGTTAATTTCACACACATTTTACATCTAAAAAAGTATGCTTTTTTCTAACAAGCTCTTTTAGAATTATGAAAACATACAAGTGATAAAATTCCACATTTGTCTCTGATATCTTACTGTTATATAAATTAAGAAGTTACAAAGGATTTTTGAGTTAGACCCTTTGCTTTGTTAGCCATATTAATTTGCAGCATGCTTATGACTATGGCTGCAGCAATAACAATGATATTCTGAAGAAACAACTGAGAATGCCTGATTTCACACTTCATCAGATATTCCTTCTGCTGATACTATGGAACTACTCCTTAAAATATTGTTGTATGAAAACAAGAAGGGATAGATATTCTTTTCTCAACTTACTTTGTACTCTCTCATTTAGGATTTTCTAGCTTAAACTGCATCTCTGCAAATACAGACCAAAGTGATGTAAAATAAAGATAATGACGGTACCCTATCCTAATAGATAGTATCCTACCTCTTGATAGAAAAAGTCTCATGACAGAATTTTATGATTTAAAAAATTTTAATTTTTTTTAAACCTTTGCCACCCAGTAAAGGTTTTGTGTATGTGTGTGTGTGTGTGTGCGTGCGCGCGCACATGCGTGTGTGTGATTTGTACTGGGGATTGAACTCATGTCTTCACTCTTGCTAAGCACATGCTCTATCACTGAGCTGAACCCCGATTCCCAGAAGTTGTCTATGTTATCTTGTATAAGATGGATTCTAATTTTGTGCAAAAGTACATATTTACTTATTTTATGTAAATTCTCCACTGTTCCATAGCATCTCCTTGAATAATAAGTAAGGTAGAAAATGATGCTACCATCTACCATCATGAGTAAGCTCTTCCTAAAAGGATCTCCAATGACAGCATCAAAACATTCAGGTGACTGGCCTGACATTCATTCACGACTTTCCACAATTTGGTCCCAACCCATCCATCCATCCATCACCTAATAGTTATTTATTGGATATTATTATACTATACTAAGTGCTTGAGAAACATAAAAGAGTAATACTAAGTTTCTTCCTTAAAGAAATTAATTCTCTTTCAAGAGACAGGTGAGTTAACAGTTTGAATATATTATAAACAATATTATAATGTTTATAAGCACAAATTATTAACACAGACCTGAACAGAAGCATTTAACTCCATCTTTAGGGGTACAAAAAAGGCTTCTAGGAGAGGTGACCTCCATGCCCAAACTTGAAGAACTATTAGGAATTAGCCAAATACAGGGGAGATCAGAACAGAAATATTCTAGGCAGAGGGAATAGCATGTGGAAAAATAGGAAATGGGAGAGAATGTGGCAAGATCAAAAGACTACACATAGTTCAACATGGCTGAAAACTGTATATGGGGATTGGAAGTAAAGGGTAAGGGGGATTAAGTATAGCAGTAGATATAAGGCAAAAAGTTCTTAGAGCCATGCTAAGGAGTTTGTTTATTGTAGTAACAACAGGAAACAATTGGAAAATGTTAAGCAAAGAGATGATTTTCATCATAGATCAACACTTGAGTTGTTGTGATTGGAACGACCTAGTTCCTTTTCAATTCTGATCTCATCCCTGGCCAAATGAGATTATTAATTAATTAATAACAGAATTTCTGAATTAAAAAGGACTGTAGAAAGATCTGGTGTGTTTCTATGTTTTAGAAGAGACAGCTGAGAACCACAGGATGCAAATGGTTAGCTATAGCCCAAATAAGGAGTCCAGCTTCTGTGGCCCAGACCATGTGTAATGACCAGAATGCATCTCTGAACGCTCATGCGTCAGGGAGTCATGCTGAATTCATGGTACTTACTCAACCACAGGTTCGGAACTGCATCCTCTACAACCTATCTCACTTCTGTCTGCTCCTCCTTCTGAATTAATTTTTGCTTCAGTAACCAGTATCTCCCCAAAACAGATTAAATCAATTATAGGTTTTTATCTTTTCTCACACAAAGAGGTTTTTTTCATTGGTTCAACAGCTAAAGACAATCATATCAGGGCCCCTTTATTGTCTTGGTTCTAACTTAGTTGCATTATGGGCACAAAATGACTAATTCTTCATCCAGCCCAGTACCATTTCACAGGCAGGAAGAAGAAGAATGGTGAAGGAATAAAGGACATGTAATAGTTAAGTATTTTTTGCTTTGAAGTCTGATTACTCTTCATGGGTCATAATTATAGAATATTTCCTTAGTTTCAAGGAATGAGTTCATTAGTAGTCCATTATAGTTCATTAGTGAATATATTTTTTGTCATTTTTAACAAAACTGAGATTTTTGTTCATGTGGAAGGGCAGAATCATGTATAAGTGTTGGCAGTTTCTGAATTTCTGCCAGATCTTCTCTGTTTATGTTAGAATAAAACCTCTGCTTTTTGCTTTGCTTTCTTTCTCTGTGTGTGTATGTGTGTATGTGTGTTTGTTTGTTTGTTTGTTTGCTAGGGGTTGAACCCAGGGCCTTGCACATGCTAAATGCTACAACCCTAGCCCCATCACTTTAAGATAGCAACTAAAGTCCAAACTTCTAACAAACAATAATATACTATCTTTGATATTTATTCTATTGTTTAATGCTAATTTTATTTATTTACCTTTTCACTCTGTTAAATAGTTAAATTCCCTGGGAACATGAAACTTTAAGAACATGCTTTTCTGTTATCCTAAGATTTAATACACAGCTTTATATTCCCTAAGTTTTGGCAAATACTGAAAATTCCTTTATATTGTATGTGCCTAGCACAGTGAGAAAAATTATCCACAGATCAGAAATTTCCAAGAGTCTCCTAAAACCCGTTCTGGCCTCTGGCAAAGTTTCCATGGTTCCATGCAGACATGAGAAAGATGCAAACAATGTGGTAAATCTTTTTCATAAAAGTGTATTTATTCAATTTAAAGGAGTGCTTATTCTGAGGTTATAGTCTTTCTTAATCCTTTTTTTTGGTGAGATTATGTTATTAATCTTTTGGTAAATAAAAGGGTTTTTGAATAAATTATGTACATGATATTTTCTAATGTTCGTATCAAGCAAAATAAAAAATAGAAATACTACTAAATACCCTCACATTTTATTTTTGGAAATTTTACTGGTCCATAATATCTACCTATGAATCACTGCTCTTTGTAATAAATTTACTTTCCTGGGGGAAAAAAAGTATCTTATCTCATTCTAAGAGTCACAGTTAGTAAGTCCTATTACTTACTGGTTGGTCACTGGATCTTGACTTCAAATGCCAAGGGGCTCCTAATTCAACTTATTAAAGGATGTGTTTCAGCATTATTCAGGTCAATCTGGGGCCATATTCAAAGCTAAGTTATCAACTTATTGTTCTTTCTACCCATGAGATAGGTGAGCAGTACAGATACTGTGGCAGCTTCATAGTGAGCTACTACTTCTGTCTAGCCAAATGCAAAATGATCTATGAAAACACAGTCACAGAATAGAGAAAACCAAACCAAACCAAAACAAAGTCCTTTAAAAAGCAGAAGCACTAAAGCCCAGCATTGGATAAATCACAATTAACTTAGACCCTCTGGCTGTTGAGAAACTAATTCTGTTGTCATGCAGTCAAGAGTAATAACAATAGCTCATATTTTATTTTATCTCAAGCATTTTATCTCAAGTTTTTCATTTTTTAAAAGGGTATCGACTTTAATCTCAGTGTTTTTTTTTTTTAAGTGCTACAGAGGAGCAAAGAAAATATTTACATTTTGCTCTAAAAGCAAAAAGCTAAAAATGAGAAAAGAATTGAGACAAAGATAGCAAAATGAAGCCTATATAAGTTGTGGTTAAAAAGCCAGCAGCATGACAGTATGGCTAACTTGCTGGTTTGGCAAGATGAATGTCCAATCATGAACTGACCAATAAAAAATGCCAATGCTTAAAATTTCTGTCATATCTGGCTAGCCATGATGGCTAGCCCTTTTAAAAGATCAGCTTACAAACCCTAACATAACATACACATGTGCATTTGTGCTCTAATGTTATTACTTAGGATTACTTAATGAATTTGTATTCTGGGACATTTAATTATCCTTATCACAAAGCACAGACTCAACTTATTAACATACACATGTATTGAATGTCTACCATATAAGAACACTTTATTAACCATAAATAACTATAGTTATATATTTCTGCAAGCATCGTGGATCATTTTCAGTATTTTTGTTGAATAGTAAGTATGCTTTATGTTGCTATTTCACCTTTCTTTCTTGCATTCCTAGTGCAAGAACAAGGATTGAACCTGACAATAGTGCATTCGGCTCTCCACAGCATGCTGGATACACAGCAGTAGACACACACAACACAGACTTCAAACACACACACACTCATACACACCTGCACAGCCAACGGCCACTTACATACACTATCAGAACATCAGAATTGCCTCATATCTTTGTTTTCTCACAATTAATTTCTTGGATCCCACTGAAAGATGAACATGGGTTAGTATTTTCCCCCAGTTTCTGTTTGTGCATAATGGCAATAAATAAGAAAATAACATTTTTAAAGTTATAAAATTGGTGACTTTTTTCAAGCTTTTCTTTTCAGAGTTTTCATTTCCTTAATATTATATTTTTGCCTAAGTTTTCCTGCTCAAGCTTCCCTGGAAGCCTGCATAAGAATCCTGTGGTTACCCTACCTGCAGATTCTAGAATCCGTTGTCATTGCTTTTTAGCAACTTGTAACCCTGACAGAAGAAGACAGCTAGCGCTGGGTAACTAAAGAGGCTAGGAAGGAGGGAAACCAGGAAGAACTGCATAACAGGGGAAGGAGGCCTTGATTTCAGAGCAGCTCCTTGCCAGAGGCAAGGAAACTTGGATTTTATGGCAATCAATGCTAATGGAAAATCATCAGAAAAAGGAGTTTTAAGAATTAGAAATTAAAACAGAAGCCAGAGTCAAACCATGTTTAGCAAGGAAATTTTCTTACTGAAATTATTAAAAACCATAGCATTTCAGGGAGTTTTTCAAAGAGCACTCAGAGATCAGCCATAACTATTACTGAAATACTGCTATACTGCTAGTAGAAAATATACTTACACAACCATTTTCTTGGGCTTTGGTCACTCCTATGCCAGTCAACAGGCCTAGTTATAACAATCTCATTCCTCATACTTAGAAAAAAATCATGAATGAAGAAATGGCCCCTAACCATTCTTAGCTCTAAATAGTAGAGAAGGGCAAAAAAGGTCATATTAAAAAAATACTTTAATTAATAGCTCAATTACAAGGACATTCCTATGGGAGAACATATTATATGCACTTTAAACCAAATGAATTTATGATGATTTATGCCATTACAATGAGTGCAAAATGAATTAATAATGATTGGCCACTTATTTCAAATTGTAACCAAGTGAATGAAGCCTTTTCCCACTTGCTAATGTCCATCAAAGAACAAGGATGGCAGAGTGCCATCTAGAATTCTATTCTTTTGCTTTATACAGGTACTTGATTTGATTAAAAATAATTCCAATGTAGTGCACATTATAATGAATACGAAATAATTAAAAAACATTTCTATAAGTAGGTGCTTTGAATCAATGCAATTATTAAAAACTTTTGAAACTTTTTACTTCCTATATAGCATAAACAATGAGTCAGCATTTCTTTTAATAAAAACATAAAGGAACTTTGTTAAATTAGGGAATTAATTTATCAAAGATATTTCAAAAACCCATTAGTCTAGTATTAGCTTAATCAAAATAGTCCTAACTCAAAGTAATTAGCTGTTTCCTGTCCTATAATCAGGAAAGTACAAAATCCAAATTCTCCTTGATTCTGAACACATTTTGTTCCTGTTCTCTTGAATTCCAAACTAAGTTGTATAACACAGGGAAATTTATTGTCATTTTTCTTTTGATATAATGCATTTTGGATGGCAGACTAAAATATGAGATAGTCTGACCTTCCTATAAATAAACAAAGGATATTGCTTATGCATACAACCTTTTTCTGCCTAAGGAAGATAAAAAGTGATGATTGTTTGATAATCTGGGGGTCAGCAACTAAGAAGCAGAATTATACAAGTAGATGTTTAATAGGTCAAAGAGGTGTTAAAAAATCTATAATCTACTAAACAGTGAATAATCCAAATATTTCTATACCTTCTTCCCAGAAGGTGAAGGATTGGTGAATGGCATAAGAAAGACAGAAGGGCGGGTGGGTGAGAAGGAGGGGAAGAGGAAGAGACAGAGGCAAACACCAGGGCTTCCATTCCAGCTGCAGCACCTGTTAGCTGAATGAATCTTTTATTCATGGAGGACTTACTGAGTAACAGCTCTGTGAATGGAATTAGAGAGGCACGTGGACAATTGTGGGAGAAGCACAAAAGGTCCTGAGGAGGGAGACTGCCTGGGACATCTACAGGACAGCAAAAAGTCCAGGCTGCCTGGCAGTGAATAAGAGGGAGAGGGGTAAGACATGAGGTCACAGAGGTAACCACCGAATGGATTGTGTGGGGCCTTCTGAATGTGGGGTTTTATTTAAATGCTATGAAGAACTTATGGGAGGGTCACATGAAGAGGGTGGCCCAGTCTGCTTTAGATATAGAAAGTAGCTGGGTGCTGTGTATAGACAGTGCTGAGGGCAAGAAAGAATCAGGGAGGCCTGGCTCATTCAGGGAATAATGAGGGCTCAGGCCATCAGAGTAGTGATGGAGTAGTAAGAATTGTGTCAATTCTGGATTAAAAAAAAAAAAAAAAAAAAAAAAAAAAAAAAACCAAACTTTTAAAAGGATAGAACAAGCAGGATTTCTTTAGGGATGGGATATATCATGACAGAAAGAGAAGGAGTATGATTCCAAGAATTCTGGCACCAACAACTAGATGAATGGCAGTGACATTTACTAAAATGAGTAATAGCAGAGAAAAGGAAGCTTTTTGGTTTAAGTGGAGGACAGCAATTCAGCTTAGTTCAGGATATTTCAAACTTGATGTACATACCACACACCAAAGGCTGGAAGTCAGCTAAGTTATTAGATATGAGAGCCTGGAGATAGGTGTCAACACCAGGAAAGAATTAAACGTTTGGAAATTATCCATGTGCCGATGTCATTGGGGCCATGGAACTGGATGTGCACACCTAGACAATCAATGTAGGTACAAAAGAACATTTACAGGTTGGAAAGAGAAATAGCAAGAACTGAGCACAAGTGGCTGCTGAGTCATGAGAACTGCAGGAGATGACGATGTGAAATTGCAAGTTTTAGTCTAGCTAAAATTACCATATGCTACCAAGAGACTGAGATGAGGGCTCAGAATTGCTAATTGGATTTGGCACTATACAAGTCACTGGTAGGCCTATTGGAAAGGTTTTAGTGGAGAGACAGAAAAACTAGATTGAAGCCAATTCAAGAAAGAACAGTCGCTGAGAAAGCAAGGAAGTTAAATGCAGTCCGTGTTTTTAGTAAAGAATATATACAATTCTACAGATTAAATTATTTTCTTTCCTGTGACAGTGACTTCTTGTGACTGCTGATAATAATTTGATGTCCATGTAAACTTCTGTAGGTAGAGAATGATGGATGAAATAGATCAGAGAATCTCTGGCTTATGTGACATGCATTTCTCACTAAAAATGGCATATCATGTCCTGTGTACAGCTTCTATAGTCTTGTGGATCTGATCACCTCCCAGAAACAAGGCATCAGAGTGAGTCTCTAGCCTCACTTCAAAGCACAGGCTGGCCTTTCTGAGGACAGAATCCCCTTAGCACTGACATGTCACTCAGATTTAATTTTGATAGGAAGACACTTGCACCCTTCCTAGTCATCCCTACACCGTTAAACATATTGGGAGAGGGGCCTTGCCAAATGGATTTTAGGGCTCTGAAGATACTGATGTACCTGCCCAAAGTAATCAACTTACTACTCAGTCTAAGGCACACACTCAGCTATTTCACTATTTTATAGCATTAACAAGTTACTTATTATTAAAAAGCACATGAAACCAAAACAATGACCTTCTCCAAGGAACATCATGGATGTTAACCAAAAGTATGACCAAAAAAAAAAAAAACCCTGAAAGTAAATGAAATACTTGTTATAATTTCATAACTGCCTCTTCTTTTAAATAATCCACACAGGCTAATTAAGTAAGTTAAGCTATCATTAAAAGATAAATCTCAAAGTAATTTTATAGATAGTAGAGTGAAGATTAAAAGCACATGAAAAATTACTTGATCCCTTTTCTAATAACCACAATAAAGCATTAACTGGAATAAAGAACTGCTGGATGTTAACCCATTACAGATGTGTAGTCAAAGAGCAGCAACGGTATACCATAGTAGACGCTTACATAGTAAGTCATCTGTGATATGGTGACTAGAATAGGCACAGGAGAAGTAAATTTGAAATTGTTCTACATGCTGGGAAATGGACAACACCAACATTCTCAATTTGAGCACTTTAAAATGTTTCCTTTCTACACATTTATTTTATTGAAATTGAACAAGGGGGAAAAAAAGAGGAGCAAACAAAAGTCACTCTGCTGCCCGTTTCTCAGTCTGGACATCTTTGTTTAAGCTTTGACTTGGCTTAAATGAACGAATTAATATTGACAAAAACATCAACTAAGCTAATGAGTTGTTAGTTAAGGCAATAAACATGTCACATTAGAGTCAGCGCAGTAAAGAGGTAATTAGCCCTGGAAAAGCCCTGCTGATTGGAGCTGTTGAGATCCTCTGCTCTTAACCTTTGAGTCCATTATCTAACCCAGGAGTGGTGGCTATGTTAATGGGAACTCGCCAGTAAACAGTAGCCTTCCTACAGCAAGGGGGCAAGGGTGTTTAAAAGAAAGTCATCTAGGAAGCACTACAAAAATCCCAAACAGGAATAGACACTATGTTAAACAAGATGGGGGACAAACAGATTTTCAAAGAAATATTTGGGGCTATATGTAATTTTTTAACAAAAGAATATACATCGATAAACTAATAACATACAATATGACCCAAAATAGGTCATTTCAATCATAAGATACTCTCTTTTCTGTAAATAAAGATGCTGTGATCCTTCCAAGATAAAGTACAAGATACAACAACATGATGACTGAGCTTTAGAAGCAACCAAGATTACAATTAAGAATTTTAATTAATAATCTGTATTTATTTAAGACAAAAAATAAATGTTTATATACTACTATACTTCTGAAATCTGTATGTTTACATGTAATTGCCTTTCAGAGCAGCTTGCTGTATAAAATCTGTTTTTTTCTGAACTTTTTGCTAATTTTACTGATTTTCCTTTAGGACAATTAAAATCAGCATTTCAAAGTCTATTGGAAAAAAAATCAGATGCTTATAGAAAAATCACAAATAGTAGGAGAAAAATCTATACAAAAGTAAACCACAACATATTATATGAATAAAATTCCCATTTTCTAGGTTAGTGGATCACTCCTAAAATAAATCAAAACACTATACTAGAGAGTACAAATTGATTTGCATAATCTTCATAGTAACTTGCACAAATTATCAAAATATACTGTTTCGACATTGCTTCTAATACCATATATGCACATCTATAAAATAGATAAAACGTTACATATGCAGATAAATAGATTGACACTATGTTATCAGGAAAAAATTGTTTTTCCTTTGGAAACTTGCTTTTCTTTTGAGCTTTAAAACAAATTAACATGTCATACATTCAAGCTAACATGACACTGCCAATCATTTTGTGTTTTCATAATTTTATGTCATTTCATTTCACAAAGAAAGAAGACATTCCATCCTGATTTTGTTATTACATAAATTTGATGAAAGGAAATGGCAAGACACACAGTTCCACCACTGCAGTGTACCTAAGTGTGGTGTGTACGTAGGTGTATGTGTGTGTGTGGAGCGGGGTGTAAGAGAAGAGACAATGGGACGGTTACTACACAGTAAATCAATAAGTGCTATCTTTTTTCAGGTTGAGTAATTTCAAAAGGAACAGGAAGCAATTAGCTGCCTCATACCTTACTGGCTAGTGTATGGTTTTAATATATTTAAAATGTTTTTCCTTCAAATGTAGCTCCTTTTTATTAAATTTGCAAAATAGCTCTATATGCCTTAATTTTCATTAGATAATTATTTTATGTAATCAAATTTGGATTAAAAAGTACTATAACACAGCCTTCATTTCCAATAAAGAAAGAAATAATACTGTAAGGCAAAATGAGAAATATATTCTCTGTTAATCTGCTATCATTGACAGTTAAGCATAACTGAAACAACATACTAGGATATTTACTTCTTACATATAGAACATATAAAAAAATGCCTATATCCTAAATTGTCTAGGAGTGATAAAGAAAAATAAAGGTTGTCAAAATATTTTAAGGCTTTATAACATGTAGGGATTTAATTTGACATAATCACATGATTTCATGTCTAGGCCAGTATCTCTTAGAACAACAGCTTCTTTTTTTCTATCTCAACATACTTAGGGAATATGACAAATTACCAAATCATGTCTTACAATGCCATCATGAAGGTATCAATAAGAGAGGGGAACACATTTCTATGAGTATTATCTTAAAGTCCTCCAGTCAATTTAGATGTATCCCCCCCACTCCACACCTTAATCCTAGCCCCCTTCTAGTTAGACAGCAAAAGTGACCCTTCCCTCTTGCTGGTGGCTACATATCTATGGATAATTGTAGAGGGCTATAAACTAAGATCTGGATTCTAATTCTAATCCTACAGTTTGATAACACTTTGATCTGGGGCAGTATAAACCGAGTACTAGTTTCTTCACCTAAGAGATAAATGGGATATGAGCAAGACCTTTTCCTGAATTGATAGAAGGATTAACCCATAAAGTCCCAAGTTTTCAATTCTGTGAACATAATAAATACAAATATTATTTTGAAGTTACCATAAGTGGTATATTTATTGCTCAACCTAATTTTATACTTAAGTTTAAATACTATTGAGATTTTTAACCAAATAATAAGAAAACCCAACAAAATGAAAATGGAAGGAAGGAAAGAGGGAAGAAAGGAAGTTGTCTACTTTCTGGTAGGTGGCAGGTACTATACTGGCTGTTTACAAGTGACATTTCATTTGACTCTGAAAACATCCTGTGATGAATATAATATTAGTTTCAATTTTTAAAAAATATTTTTAGTCATAATTGGAAACAATACCTTTATTTTATTTATTTATTTTTATGTGGTGCTGAGGGTCAAACCCAGCGCCTTGTACTTGCTAGGCGAGCGTTCTACCACTGAGCTACAACAACTCCAGCCCTTAGTTTCAATTTTGAGGATGAGAAAAAGTGCTTCTCAGAAACCTTAACTAACTTATTCTAGATCATGCTGTTCGTATTGCTAGAATAAGGGTAACCTAACTCCTCTGTTCTGTGTATACTATGTACAATATAGACTTACAAGTCAGTCTCTGTTCTGTACCACACTAAAGGTACTATCTACAAGAGGATTTTATGTGTAATGTTGCAAATGAAATGCATCATATTATTTCCTCCTGATAAAACCCACTTTACAGTTGCTGGATTAACAATATAGTAAGTGCAGAAATTACTGTAAGATGTATGAAAAGTGAAAAGCCTATGTGGGTGGCTGAAATTGTTCATTGGACTGCTCTACATACACTAACATGAAAATAAGTCAGAAAGAGGCAGGCAAATATTATAACAGTTGGTGTCCCAGCCTTCCCACTATTAACTCTGGCCTAGTTAAACTGAGGTAGCAATGCTATTTTTCTTTCTCTCGAAATCTGTAGAGGGTGTATCAAATGTGAGAGCAAGATCAATTCTATCCTAAGACAGTAAATGGGCTTAACATCAGACTTATTTCAGTTTATGGGGAGAATATAACTGTATGAACTAAAATATGCATTTACAGAACTATATTAGAGAGGCAGGAAAAAGAGAAACATACCCCTTTCCCTGCAACAAGTAAATTTCATGGTTACTGATAGTTTAAAAAATCATTTTGTTCCACATACAACACTGTCCACATATGTAGATGCCATGATCTGAGTATTTATGTCCCTCTAAAATTTATATGGTGAGACCTAACCTCCAAGGCCAGGGTATTGAGAGGTGAGGCTTTTGGTGGGTCATGAGGTCATGGGCACTAATGGGATGAGCATCCATGCAGAAGAGGCCTGAAGGAGCTCGTTCCATCCTTTGCACCATGTGGGGATATAACAAACAGAGCCACTGACGAGAAACTGGCCCTCATCATACACCAAATCTGCTAGAACTTGCTCTTGGAATTCCCAGCCTCCAAAACAGTCTGCAATAAATTTCTGTTGTTTATAAATTATCCAGTCTAAGGTATTTTTGTTATACTAGTCCAAAGGGAATAAGAAGATACTTAAAGAACAGAACAAACTAGTTTTATGCATCATATTTTTATAAAAGTCAAAAGCTAGAATGGTCCAAATTTTTCATCTTGCAGATCAGAAGACCAAGGATCAGAAAGGTTATCATGGCTTAATCCACACTAAAGAGCAGGTACCAGAGCAGTTGAAGAAGCCAAAGCTCTCATATCAAAACCCAGCATTCCCTTTATTGTAATACACAGCCTGCATAGTATATGGCATTCATACCCCAACGCTGAACACATTGTCTGGCACTAAGGAAGCACTAAAAAAAAAAAAAATTGGGGGGATGAATGAATGGATTCTATTCACATTACTCATTTATACTTTACCTGTCCTTCGAGGTCTTAGTCAAATTTTATTTATTTTTTAAACCAAGACTTGCTGGTCACTCCAAGTATTTTTTTTTTAAACCAAGGCTTGCTGGTCACTTCAAGATTTGCTGGTCACTCCAGGTTTCTGTGTCACTTCTTATTTATGCCATTCAAAGAAATACAGACTCAAGATAATTCAGAATTAGCAGGGACCTTAGAATGATCTGGCTCAGAGATTTCTAATCCTGGCTGATGTGTATAATCTTCTGATGAGCTTAATGAAAGCAGATTCTTGGCTCTACCATAGATCTACACAATCTGAATTCAGTCCACTGGCCTGAGTTCACTATTTTGTGGGACAGACAGGAAGTTCCATCTTTAGACATCTTTTTTTTTTCATCATGTAAAATTACAAACATAAACAAAAGCAGAAAGAAGAGTTCTGTGTAATAAACCTTGCAGTATGCATTATCTGACTTCAGCCATTTTGACTGAAGCCACTTTATAACCATTGCATTGACTACACTCATGGCCCATCCTGCTTTATCTCTACCTTACCCACTTCCCCAGCACTCTGAATTACTTTATAGCAAATCCTACCTATAAATACTGCAGCATATATGCCCAAAATATTGGAACATTTATTATCACATCTTTAAAAAATGATAATTTCTAAAAATTGTTAAATAATCAGTCAGCCTTAACATTTCATTGGTTCTTTCTGCCCCCATTTTTATCTGACTGTCCCTCTCTTGACTGTCTCTTTCACTCCTTTTTCTTTCTTTCCTTCACTTATTTACATTTGTCTCTTCCAATTAGAATCCAAATCTGTCTCTTAAGCTACAGTTCACATCCCTTTGCCCAGGCAGTTCTTTATCTCATTGAGTTTCCTAAAATCTGGATTCTGCTGCTTGTGTTTCTATGATAATATTTGAAGTGTTCTGACCTCTGGAGTTCATATAACTTGGTTGAACAGATTCAGGTCTGAAGTGCTGACTTTCTTAGATGTTCTACGCACTTCCATGAGAAGTGTGTAATGCTTGCTGCCTCCATTATGAGGATATTAGGAGATCCTGCCCAGGTCCCCTAATCCTTTGGGGGGACAAGTAGTGATACTGTATCAACCCTCCTTCATTCATTGGCTAGATTACAATTCTGAAGGAGAATTTCCTCTCCTCAATCATGCAGTACATATATATTTTTTAAAAAACAGTATAAATTCTTACTTTCCTTTATTTACCAATTTTTAAAATAACAATGTAATTCCTTAGCATAATTCAAAAGTGAGGTTGAGGTTGATATGATTCCCCTCTCACATCATTTTAAATCCTTGAATCAAAGCAAATTCGGTAGAGAGAGAAGAGGGGAGGGGAGGGGAGGGGAGGGGAGGGGAGGGGAGGGGAGGGGAGGGGAGGGGGGATAGTAGAGGATAGGAAAGGTAGCAGAACACGACAGTCACTAGTATGGCAATATGTAAATCAATGGATGTGTAATTGATGTGATTCTGCAATCTGTATATGGGCCAAAAATGGGAGTTCATAACCCACTTGAAGCAAAGTGTGAAAGATGATATATCAAGAACTATGTAATGTTTTGAACAACCAACAATGAAAAAAAAGAAACAACTGTGACTATTGTCCAATTGTTCAATAACCTAAAAAAAACAAAGCAAATTCGGGGTTTCTATTTCCATCCACTGCAGTTATTATTGTCTTTTCACTTCACTTACAATATTTATATAAATACATAAATTGCTCTGGATTGAGTCACCGTGTGTTGAGGTACTGCCTCATCAGATGACATTTTAAACACTTTTAGCACTTCTATAACTGTGTAATATATAGCTTACTTCATAATAAACTTAAATAAAATTTCAACTAGCTATCATTACTACTAAAAATAAAACAGACTGCATTTCGTGAACTGTAAGTCTTCAGGGCACTAACACTTGTATCTCTAAATAAAAGAATAAAAGTAGTTAAAAACTAACACATTTTCTAATAATTATTATAATTAAAAAGGGGAACTAATACAATGGAGGAATACCTCCATTGTTTCTTTGGAGGATAAGATATTCCCTAGATTTTAGGCTTCATTTTAGCTTTTAGTCTTCAGCAAAGTTCTGCCTTTTACACACTAAGTCACAGACACGTCTGTGAGACTATCTATATATGTTCTTGTACTTGAAAATAACTTCACTTTAATAATTTGCATTCATAATACTTATATTAATATTTACTTCAATCTGCTTCATCTCCTCCCATTCTCTCACTGCCCTATAAAACATACAATAATTAAAAGTTCTGTAGTTTATCTGGAGATTCTGAAGACAGAAGCTAAAGAAAAGAATATCTGAAAGGGACGTCTGCTCAGCACGATGGTGCACTTGAACACAGACTTACACAGAGTCAATTAGTAATTCTAAGTGAGAACAAAGTGCAGTTCCTTGGATTCTTTCTTTCTCTCAGGAATGAACTATATTCCTTACTTGATCTCTTCATGTGGAAAGCCAAAATGACTGTCAATCTCTACACATTGGTAGGAGTTGTAAAAGCCTGATAATATCCAGGGTAAAATCATACAGCATTTTTTAAATAAAAAGGCTACAAAAAAAAAAAAAAATTATTGTCCCAAGTCAGGCTACCTTTAAAATGAATTTAGAGGCAATTAAATTTAAGGGCAAAACATTTTAATCAACAGCCATGTTAAAGGCAGAGGTTTTTGTTTTTGTTTGTTTTTCAAAAATACACTGCATTAACAACTAGTTGATTATTTTTATATTCAAGATAAAACTGTTCTGCAAATTTATCAACTTTATAAACATTGCTTTAACTGCACTTTAAATGTAAAGCTGTGAATCAGTAAATAATCCTCTGGATGACACATTTTAATTTAGATGTATTGTTGACCACCATTAGCTGGAGTCAGACTAGGTCACAACCAACATTTTTAAATAATTTCATGTCTGGATAACAGAATAAAATGACTACTTCTTACCAGTGAGGTGGCACTGGGAGCCACCTGCTGTCCTTAGTCTTTTTTTGTTGAGAAAATAACCTAAATTTCAATTTTCACTAAAAATGGAAAAACAAATGTCAACTGATCGTTGCTTTATTAATGGATATTCACTTTATATAGCTTGACTAAAAAATAAAAATAAAAACATCATTGCACAAGAATGAAGATTATTAAAAATAATCAAACTAATTACAATTTCATTCATTGTATTTAAAGATATTGATGAAACACCACCTTTAGAAATGTCAGGATATAAAAGTACCAAATAGCCAGTATACATCTGTAATCTCAGCAAGTTGGGAGGCTGAGGCAGGAGGATCCCAAGTCCAAGGCTAGCCTGGGTAACTGAGAAAGACCCTGTCTCAAAATAAAAATGGCTAAGGATACAACTCAGTGATAGAGCTCTGGGTTCAACCCCTAATAACCACCACCCCCAACAACACACACAAAAACAGATGCATAACCTTAACAGTGTATGATGTACTTTCAAATATTTTTGGCAAGGTTTTCATTAAGTTTTAAATAAAAGCAAATATTTGCCACCCTAGGCACTAAATACAATACCACCATTGGCAATCATCTTGATATTTAAAATCAGAAGGCAACAGAGTTCAGAAATAAAACTCTAGTATTATGTGAGGTGTTGGGAAGGCAAACTCATAAGCAAATTAGAAAGAATTAATCAGCAAGGATTTATATAATCCTAACACATTGTTCAGAGATTGTTATCTGTTGACCAACATATTTTCAGTCAATACCACATCATACCTCACTGATGCTAATTACTATAGCATGGACTGAACCATAAATAAATCACTCATGCGCTTTTACTTCCCTTAACATAATTTTGTCTGTCACCTGTCCAGTTGTTGTTAATTTGGGCTCTAGTTTATATAATTTGCTTTAATGACTTGGTACATTTTCAAATCCTAGCACAGCTGATACTTCACTATTTGGCTGAGCTGTGTAAAACTGCCAATACTTAACCATCTTTGACTTTCAAAACTGTAAATTCATATGGCACAAACTATAGCTGATACTTCATAGTCCTTACGACCAATTCATCTGCATCATATGCATTCAAAGGGACTAATCACACAGGGCTTCTATCTGTGTGCACTCAGGTTACTAGATATATGATTTAAAGAAGGTACTAAAGAAAGGTGGTTAACTTTTCCATCTTGTTGAGCATTTTAAAAATTTTACATTTTTGAGTAAGCACAATTATATATACATACACTATATTAGTGCTCACAAAAGCAAACTCTACAGTTACCAAAATTAACTTGATTGACAACCTATAGGTTCAGCATTACGATTTCTGGGCAAAGAAAACAGACTGAATGACATACTGCATACAACTATATAATACTGCTATGCTTTAGGACTGGCTGCATCAATATTTTAGGACTTGTGCTTCTGCCCAGAACTCTTCTCTTCCCAGAAGCAGAGGGGCCTGTTCCACTACAGCCAACTGCTGCACAAAGCAATGAGAGGTCACAGAACCCCACACTGGAGACATTCGGAGCAGACTGCCCTGTAATGTGACAGTCAGTCAAACAAAGTAGAATTTTAAATGAGCTTGAGCTTAATACATTACTTCTCTTGGCTTGAAACTCTTTTCCAGTGCTTAAAAAAAAGTCCAAAGAATTTTCCACCTGCCAATAGTATTCTCTCTGTAAAGCATTCAACACAAAAACACTAATAAATCCTCAGCTTGCCATTTTTATTCTTTCTTAACTCCCGAATGCTGTCCCAGTGAACTGACAACACTGCTAAAATGGATGGCACTGCAACATTTTACAACATGTAATGGTACTGGACTGCCTTTTCTATTTTGGAGAAAATACATTATAATGTCCACTGGGACTGAGGATAAGAGATTATAGGAACCATTTCTCCAGTCTGATAAAGTACCTAGTAGCAGGCCCAGAAATCCATAGCAATTAAAAGCCAAATAAAAGTTAAATATAGAATTTGTACATCTATTGTACATTATAATCAAAGATCTGATCTTGTTAACAAATCATTAATTATTCCTTATCACTAACATCCCTCTGAAGTAGGAAGTAAGTGATGGGACATTACTAGGCCATTGAAATGCAAATTTGGGGGAACCAGTTGCCAACCATCATTTATTTATCTGTAAATGTAAAATGGGGTTAGTTGTGCTTACCACACACAGGCAGAATTCATTTTTTTTTTTTTTTTTTGAGGCCTGGCCTATTTCTTTCTGTTTTAACCTATCCCCTTCAGTAGCTACAAGACTATGCACCTGTGATAAGGGTACTTCTCAGAAAAAACAAAATAGTGAACAATTTCATTATGGTTTGCTCAAAACTTATGGAGAATATAAACAGTATTATAAAGAACCAAGTGGAGAATGAAATTGTAGTGATCAAAAGTTCTCACCTTATGAGACCATATTTGACAGTTATAATAATAAATTATTCCTCCTGGTCCAGTGACATTTTATAATATCTCCAAATCCATTGTGTTTCCCCCTTCTTTGTAACACTGGACCAGGACTCTGTAAATCTCTCCTTTTCCAACTAGTGGAACATTAGGCTTGTCAACAGAGAAAGAGACTTTCCTCCGAGCAGCTCTGGTTGGCCCTTGGGACATGGCAGGCTGCTTCAATGGACCAGCTTGGACCACTGGGACACCCTCAACAACAGTGGACTGCTTCTGAGCAGCTCCAGCTCCCATCCCACATTCTCAGCCAATAGTATGCCACTTTAGGCTCTGTCCTTTGGCAAGTTTCATCACCCAAGGTCTGGGTGTTCCCCTAATAGCCATTGCTTCCTTGAAGAAGTCTAATTTCAGCTTCCAAGAAGTCCTTTCTCTGTCTTTGGTTCTTTTATTATTTACTTTATCTTACCCTAGATGAGTTAATAGCTGATATTTTTACACCCACTATTTCTGGATGCTTAAGAGTCTCTTTCTGACTTATTTTATAATACTTAACCACTTTCTACTATTAAGAAATTCTTTTTTTTCAATTTCCCTATATAAACACCCGATGTAGTTTGTGTTTCTTGATGTATATATCTCCTTTCTTCCCCACTGCCATCAAAAGTTTCAGGATACAATGTGATGCTATCTTAAAGGAACTGTTTTAACTGCTCTGGGTAGAGACTACTTGACCTATAAAGCTTTGACAATTTTCAAGAAGATTCTGTGTCTTCATTTCTTCACAAAATGGAGAAGTAGTACAATTCAGATCCTATGAAAATTCTCTAAAGTGCCCCATCCAATTTAATCTATGGATGACATGATGAAATTTCTGATAGTAAAAGTTTACTAAAATGCTCAATGTGTCAGTTGCAAAATTAATGATGTTTATTTTTTATATATGTCCAATGAGTTCAGTTCAGAGACCACTCATTAGTCATGAGATTAATCCTATTTACCTAAAGTAGAAAACCTAGAGATTTGGAGCAAAAATCATATAAACAGATTGATGTGTGCACACATATGCACCCCCTAACACACACACAAATTAAAAGTTTAAAATACATATTGAATTCTCAGGGATTATTTCCCAAATGACTTCTTTATGCATATGCCAATACTTATTTCAATGGAAATTAAAAACTCATTTATTCTTAAGGTTTACATGATAGTCAGAAATCATTATCACAAAAAGCATTAGATGTATTCATATTAGGTACTATCAAGATCAATTCTGCATAACCTAAAATGATTTCTTTTTTTCTTTTTTCAGTGATGCTGGAGATGAAATCCAGGGCCTCGTGCATGCTAGGCAAATGTTCTACTACTAAGCTACATCCCCAGCCATGGAATTTTTTTTTAAATAGTAAAATACAAAACAAAAGTTAATAAATAAAAAGCATGTTATATGGGGACCTGATTTCCATTGGCAGCTTTCTTTCATGTTCCTTCAAGGAACAAAACAATTGCAAGGGATACATGCAGAAGGGAAACAACTGAGAAACAAAACATGCCTGAAGTTTAGGGCAATACCCTAGAAACACCTTATTATACTTTTAATGTAAGAATTTTTAAAACTTTCTTGACAATAGTAGGAAACATTTTTTTAATTTCTCCTTATAATTGGTAATACACAAAATTCAGTATATGGAAACATCTGCTCTGACATTTTGTCTCAACTTTATTTCATTTAATACCCTAGGAAAAATACACCTATTTATTTATTTTTCCCCTTTTTTATTGGTGCATTATCGTTGTATGCAATGATGGGATTTATTGTGACATATTTGTACTTGCACACGCTATAACAGTGTAATTTGGCCAATATCACTCCCCCACAAAAAATACACAGTTTTAAAACACAGGATGATAGGTAAGAAACATGTGAAACAATGGAATAAATGTGAGTGTGGAAAATCTTTCTATTCTATTCAATAATGCAATGACATATACTATCATTGGGCTTATGTTTTTAACTCTATAAAAAAAGAAATTTTTTTATTTTTATTTTTTGTATTTTTACTTGTTGATGTACCTTTTTAAAATTTATTTATATGTGGTGCTAAGATTTGAACCCAGGGCCTCACTCATGCCAGGCAAGTGCTCTACCACTGAGCAACAACCCCAGCCCATTTTTATTTTGGAATAATTTTAGAATTATAGAAATTACATTTTGTAAAATGTCTCTTGGGTGGGATTGTTGATGTTTTCTCTTGACTAGTACTTTTTGTCAGAATTATCACAGAAGGGATTCTATGCCCTCCCCAGTATATCATCTCAGGGGAAATATGATGTCCATATCCCTTACTACTGGCAATAACACTAATCACTTGGTTAAGGTAATCAAATATAGTGTAGGGATATATTTTCCCTTAGTAATTGATAAATATCTTGGGAAAAGATATTTTAAGGCTACATTAATAACTGATTTCAGCATCCATAAGTGGATATGATCTGCAACAATTACTACTGTAGTCTTTACCTGATAGAGATTTTATATTCCTTCTCACTCCTCTATTTATTAACTGGAATTTTTTGGTAAGAGCTCTCCCTTCTTCCACATTTATTTACTGACTTACATTGGTATGGATTATAATTCCATAAAACATATCACTTATTTTGTTGCTCAAATTCTTCTAGTTTTGTCTATTGGAGGCACCATCAGGTTGGCCTCATGACCCTCTGACATGCACCAATCCTTTTTAACCTGTTCCTCTGTGTTTTGACACAAGTTTCTAGACTCATCTTTCCTTTCCCTGCCACAGCCCTGGAATCGACCACTTCTCCAAGGAATTCTAGGTATGGACATTGTGTTGTTACTCTTAGGCCCTTTCAGATGTCAGAGCTAGGGAACCCACATAAACTTACTAATCAGTGTACCTGATTGTATCTATATGTATTTCTCTTTCTCTCTCTGTTTACCAAAAGCCATGAGTTCACACTGGTTACCTCAAGGTTTATTCAATATTCTTCCCTTTCCTTATTTGTAACTGAGAGACTCATTACTATTTCCTAGGTCACTGGCTTTTAATTTCTTAACATGTATGCTTATCTTAGTAAAAATGGAATCATTAAATTTTAAATGCTTTTAAACTTCAAAAGACAATGTTTCATTCTTTAACCATTCACTTTTTAAGCTTGGAATCCTACTGACATATATATAAGTATACATTTGCATGTTTGCTAAGAACATGCATATGTACATGTTGCATGGGTCACAAGTGGGCTTCTCTAGACATAGCATGGGGCAGGCTCACAAGAAAGTAGAGGCAGCTATTTTCTGAGGTTATTAAACCAACTTACACTCAGTGTAAAAACAGTTCTGGTTCAAACATCTCACTAAAATTTGATGCAGGTGAGAAATAATAGTGCTCAATGCTTTTAATTTGCATTTTCCTGATAAGTAAGCTTAGCACCTTTTCAATTTTATCAGCCACTCCTTTCCTTTCTAAGAAGTACTTTTTCTCAACCTTTACCCTCTTCTCTCCTATGCATTTATCATTTACTTACTGTAAGTTAATTATATAAAGGTGTTTAACCCTTTCTTGTCAGTTACCTATGTTATAAATACTTTTTTCTGTCTTTGGCTTCACTTCTCACTTGCTTTAAGGTAGTTTGAATTAACATAAGTTTAAAACTTTGACTTTCTATCAACTGTTTATGGACTCTTTACCTTTCTTAGGTCATATTTCCCCATATCATCTCTATAGTTTTGAAATGCTTTCGTCTTTCATGTATAAGTCTTTAAATCCACATGGATTGGTTTTGGGGGGTGATGAATATTAGGAATCCAATTTTGTTATTTTTTTCTTATGTTAGCAAATGGTAATCATACCATTTATTAAGCAGTTTATCCTTTATTTCACTGATCTGTAATGCTAGATATAAGCACAATCAAATTCTTCTGTATGTATGCAATCCTCTCTGCTATTTTGTTTCATGAATCTTCTGGTCTCTCCTGCACCAAGTTAATACCGTATTAACAACTATAAATTTATAACAGCTTTTGATATGAGGTAAATGTAATACCTCTCTCTTGTTCATCTTCTTTAGCAATGAATGCCACAGATTCTTCTCCTCTACTGCTCTCTCATATGCATTTGAAAATCAGTACGTAAAGTTTATTTATGAAAACAATAACGACAGAGACACTACTGGTGTTTTGTTGGTGTGGATGAATCAGAGATATCCTTATGGTACTGTATGCTGCTCTCATAAAAAATGTGTATCTTGCTATTTATCTGTGTCTTTTAAGATCTCTTCCAGTAAGATCTCAAGTTTTTTTCTATAAATCTTAGATGTAATTTGTCAAGTTCATCCCTACATATTTTATATTCCCACAGAAGTACATAGGCTAACTTTTTTATTATTACCTATCTCAAGAGTTAAAAGGTGGAATAAATTAGCTAATATTTGTAAAGTACCCAAAATCACTCTGTAGCACTGTCAAGAAAACATCAGATCAAGGTTATTTTAAAACTAGAATTAGCAATGTCCTAGGTGTGGTGTGTGCGGGGTGGTGGGGGTGGGGGTGTTCACTGACAGTACAATGCTAAAGCCTGCCATTAAATCTACTCCTCAAGCACGAGTGACAAGGAATTAAGACACTTGAAAATTAAATTGAAATTGAAAACTTAACCAAAGTAGCACATTAGGTGGTTGGAAAAAAGAGTCATACACCAATGTTACATCACATTTTAGAACAAAAACTGTTATAAATCTTTGTTTTATATCCTTAAGATTCCTATAAGGATATAGTTCTTCCATGGCTGTTATATTTACAAACTGAAATCTTTTTATTAAAGTCATTTCAAAGTCCTTTTGTAAACTAAAGAGCAAAAAGGGAACACCAGCAAGTTTTTTAAATGATGTATAGCAGATGACAGTTGTACTTCTTTTTTTCTGTAAATAGCTAGACAGTAATATTTCTTACTTTGCCATCCATACAATTGCTATAGCAACTATTCAACTCTGATGATGCACAGTGAAACAGTCAGAGATACTATGCAAATAGGTGGGTATGGCTGTGTTCCAATAAAACTTTATTTGCAAAAACATAGGAGGCCAGGTTTGGTCTATAGCCATGGTTTGTTGATCTGTGCTGAATAGAATACAGTACAACCATATTCAATATTACCAAAAGTCCATGAATCTGGAGATGAGTGGAGAATAAATTATTTAGAAATAGACATTATTTAGGGAGCTGAACTAAGTCTTATAGAGGGAGGGTAGAAAAATGCTTTAAAGTTACATAGCTTCAAACACATGCAAAAACATAGGGAATATCTGGTATAAAGCAATCAAAATAGACTGGGCAAGTTCCAATAGCATCAATAAATATAAGCACTCTATTTAGGATAATAATATATCACATTAATAATTTCATAGAACTCTATTATTTTCGGTGGAAGTGACCTTAGAAATAACCTTGTCCAACTTAGTCATTTTATGGAAGAGGAACCAAAAGCCCATACAGTATAGTGAATTAACAAAAAATGAGAGCAAATTAAAGTTATTTTTGGAAAACACGGATGAGGTTACATCATCAGGACAGTTAGAGTATATAATGCAAGTGTCAGAATGCAGTTAAAAATGATAAAGATGTTATGCAACATAAATTATTTACAAGTTTAAAACAAAATGAGTCAAAACTTCTATTTGATCTTAACTTAGTATGCTGATGTGGTTAAAATGAGAAGGCAATAAACATAGAAATTCATCCAAATATAAATAAAAAAATTATAAACATACTTAAGGTTTTCTTTAAACAATAATGTGACCAAAGAAAAGTGTATTTTTACATAAACCCTTTGAGAACTAAAGTACTGTTCCACAAACAGTGGGAATTAATAGGAAAAGAAAATCATGAGCTTTGGGAGAAACACATCTGGATTCAATATCTTCCAAGGCAGATAACCCTGAAGGTAGTTACATAATTTTATGAGTATCAGTTCACTTATATACAAAATGTTGGTAATAAAACCTACTCATAAGGGTTTTGGGAAGGTTTTAAAAGCAGTACATATACATTTTTAAAGAGCCATTTTTTTCCCTACTCTGCAAACATTTCTAGAAACAACAATGAAAACATCTATAAAGCACTTATGTGTGAGGCACTTTTCTAAGTATTTTACACACACTGATTACCTAATCCTCACAATAACTCTGAGGCAGGTGCCATGATTATTCCTGTTTCCTAGTTAAGGAAATAGTTTTGTGGTCACAGAATATTTAAGGTCACACACCTCTTAAGCCATGATGGCCAACCATCACCTGCACCAAGTCATGAAATTGCAACAGAAAGTCTAAGTTACCTAAGAAATTAGCTGAGAATAGTAAAAATGTCATTTATTTATTCTGATTAGTTCCCATTATCTCTTCCACTTGAGAATATAACAAAAATGTACAATTCATGCATTAAAGTAGTTTAATGATCAGAACTACCATAAAACACTCAATTTAAAATAACTGTAACGGATTCCATCTTCTACTATTCCATCTAATAGAATCTCTCTATTCTGGCTACATATCAAAATTACATATGAAGCTTTAAAAATAACCCTTGTGAATCTCACTCACACACCTGCCTTATAAAAACCTGTTCATGACTGAGTGCCTAGCCAGAGTGGAGAATCACTATCTAAACTCAGAAGATGTCATGGCAAGGCCAGGAAAGTGGCACCTAGTACTGGGACGGTTTTCCAAAATAAAATTACAAATGGAATGCTAAGCTAGCGGGCTGAGAAGAAGAAGGAAGAAAGCAGGGAGGGAAGGAAGGAGCCAGATAGGAAGTCCGATTCCTTCTGAGTACCAGGAAGGCCAGGTTGGAAATGTGAAGAAAAAGAGACACAGCAACAGCTCAGCAACACAATGAAGATGTCTATTCTCTTGCCACTGCTTATGGAAAATGGTTGTCTACTCTTCTTGTCATTGTTCCTACTTTCTTCATAACTTGCAACTATCACTGACTTTGTCCTAATCTTGCTGATCAAATCTATGACGACTGGGGATGGGGGATGTAGCTCACTTGCCTAGCACCTGCAAAGTCCTGAGGTTGAACCCCATCTTCACCAACCAACCAACAAACAAAACCCCCCCACACAATTACATATACCATGTATTGGGGATTTGGCTTAACTTTATTCTAATTTAAACAGCTAAATAACACTTAGGAAATAAATTCATTGTAAAATCAATCTCGACCTATATTAACTAGTAATTAGGCAAAATATGTATGATTAGAAAGTACAGGGAGTTGGAGGAAAAATATTTTCACAAAGTAAGCTATGAAAAAACAACATCAAACACAGAGAGCCTCAGAACAAATACAACTCTAAATACAGGTTCATAAAAATAAAATATCCCTTAGGCAGCATCTAATTGATGCTTCCATTTGGTGGTACTGAGCTGAACTCATCAAGAGGGATGTAGCTCTCTGTTAGTTTTTAAAATCATAATAACCGATAAGCAATTATTTGACAAACTTTTATAGTGATCCTTATTCGTTTTTATTTTAATGACTTTCTTTTGAGAACTTAATGGACTCTGTGGAGCCTTTTTCCAGAACAAAACATGAAGCGCATAAGTGTGGCATTTTCAATGCAATGTCAGTAAGACCATGTACCTAGCCAGCTGAAGAACCCTCACATTAGATTGTTTCTAAATATCCACTATGGGGGGAAATTCATTTTCTCTCATTTAAGTATTTTATGCCACAGATGAAAGCCATTTCCAAAGTTCAGAGGAGTGGATTTTCTATGTGTTTGTGCCTCCCCAGCATCGGCACATCCCTAAATGAAAGATTCAAAGATGCTCATATTTATGGGTGATACGGCATGTGCTGACCTCCCTCTCTTTTGAAACAGCACTTTGGAAGCCTATGTGTCTAAGACATAGGAAAGCTGTGTGAAATGGCAAAAATGCTGCTCTAGAGTTGAAACCCAGGTGTTTAAGTTCATGCTTAGTTACTTTTTAGCAGTACAATCTGAAAAATAAAAATAGTCTAAGGCCTCAACTTATTGTCTGCAGAAGGGAAGTTTAATCCAATTTCACAAATTTCACAAATCTTTAGTAAGTATGTGCGGTAGTACGAGGCAAAGCTTCCATTTCCTCCTCTGATAATCAGGAACAGAAATAGTACTTATTTGAAAGGACTAGAAGATTAAATAAGATAGCACATGTAAAGGGCATAGCTAAATGCCTGGTGGTAAACTGTCACAACTCAACTGTCATTATGGGTCTCATATTTTGTCAGGTGTGTGATAAAAATTTCTGTCTTGAAAGTTAATGAAAGATATGTGCAGAGTATTAATTAAAAGGAACCTAAATAAATGGTGGTCCCTTCCCAGTCCATTTCTGTTATGACAGAAAGGTGAACTGGAACATGCAAGGCAGCCACATATTCCCACAGAAGCTGGGGAGGCAGTCCACCTCTCCCCCTCCAGAAGGACTTGTGTTCCCAAAGTCTGGGGATGTTAGTGGCTGGCGAGTCTCAGCTGAGTCTATGTCTGGCTTTGCAGCAGGAGAAGGAAGGCTGTCTTATCCAAGGTCGGTTCCTTCTCAGGGCACCCTGATCCAGTGACTGTCCGACATGGGGATAGTAAAGTTGAGCCCCAAGTCCCAATTGAGGCTCAAATTGGGGTAAGCCCAAAGGGTTATCCCAGTCCCCAAGTTCCCCAAGATTAACGGAGGTTTTGTATGCAACTAAAACTCAGATCAACTTCTCCCCTGTCCAATCCTGCTTCTTTCATTCCCCTCAAGCTATTGATCCTGGGAATACTCACACAAATCTGTCTCCAAGTCTGCTGCTTGGGGAAACGACTTATGACATTTGCCCAAAGTCAAAAAGCTAATGAGAGATCAAAATGGAATTTACTACAGATGTGCCAGCATAATCCTACAATTATAAAATGAGAAGAAGAGGCCAAATGAACAAATGAACCAAAAGACCTACAAGTTAAAACTATAAATAGTATTCTAAAACACCCTACTAATGTCTCATTTGTGGATTGGAATAAAAATGAAGACAGATCTCTACTGAATTCATTCCACGTGAAACAAGGAAATATCCACCCCTCCTCAGGCAGAAAAATGGGAAGGAGATGAAGGAGGTAAACTTCTTGGGATGTTTTGTATTTCACTTCAGAAACAGAAACTAAAACAGGGGCTTTAAAGTCAAAATATTTTCTATCAATTATTTTATGAGAAGATACTATAACCCAGAGGGATGGCTAGCTTCCCCAAAGGACGTGAGTTAACAGAGTAGCGTAATCTACACCACTTGTTAACTTCAGAGTTCTTTCAGCTTTTTTTATGATTTCAATATATGTAAAGTTTAAGTCCTAAAGAAAATTTATCCAGACTCAATCTAAATATAAAGTGCATTAAAAAACTAAGTGACTTTTGAATTATGTATTACTGTCATTTTTTCCTCCCATCAATGTGGACAACTTGGATTTGACCATGTGAAAAATGATGAGTCTTCACAGAATAGCTCTGTGAGGAAGGTAGAACTCACTATCTACACCTCTAACTACGTTAGCAATTAAAGATCATCAAATATTGTATCTTAATGGTCTTATCTCAAACTTAGGATACTAATTGTTATCTCATTCAATACGATGCCATAAAGAGTAAATATGTAGTGGTAGCAATGCATTCCAGATGCCACATAAACAAACATGGCAGCACATGCTGAGCTTCTGGCAGGTGAGCATTAATTATAACAGGTTAATACAACACATGACTGACTGAAAAGAGCTGAGTAAAACACAGTGGGCAGCACACACATGACTGCTTCCAATCAGGAGTACAAGATTTAAACTGAAAAAAATGAAGAAAGAAAGAAAGAAAGGTCCCCAAACTCCCTGTGGGAGGCAAAGCTACTACCAATGAAGGTAAGCCACTGAATTAAAAAAAAAAAAATAGAGTAATAGGAAGGAAGAAAAAAGCCAATGTATGATTACCTTTAAGATACTATATTATTGCAATAAAATAGAATAAGCATAAGAAAAGAGGTAAGTATCAAAGATATTTTAATTGACTGTAATAGGTACTATAACATTCATTTCATTGATGCACTACTCCTTGCTTGCTAGAAACCTCTCAGAATCTCTCTTTCAAAGAAATAATCATGAATACAATTTGCTAAGAAGCACTGCCTTGTTTCATTTCCATATCTAGACTATTAATCCAAGATTCTCAAAGAATCATTTAGCTCTTTAAAATGTTCAGGTGTCACTTGTGGAGGCACCCACCTGTAATCCCAGCAATTTGAGAGGCTGAGGCAGGAGAATTGAAAGTTCAAGGCTAGCCTCAGCAACTTACAGAGGCCCTAAGCAATTTAGTGAGATTCTGTCTCAAAATAAAAATTTTCTAAAAACGGGGGTGGGACTGGGGATGTTGCTTGGTGGTAAAGCACCCCTAGGTTAAATCACTCATATAGATAGATAGATAGATAGATAGATAGATAGATAGATAGATAGATATGTATGTTCAAGTAACTTTATTTACCTTGCTGAGAAAACCCAAGGAGGTACAGTGTGGAAGTCCCTCCCCATAGCACAGGTTGACCCAGGATTTCCCTCATGCTACAAACACACCTTGGGATGCCTTCACATGTTCCCCTGTTTTTTAACAATCAAAAGAGAAGTTCTGGCTTTTTTTTTTTTTTTTAATACCAGGGATTGAACCCAGGGATGTACTTAACTATTGAGCCACATTCCCCAGCCCCTTTTTAATTTATTTTTAAATAAATAGATAGATATGTATGTTCAAGTAACTTTATTTACCTTGCTGAGAAAACCCAAGGAGGTACAGTGTGGAAGTCCCTCCCCATAGCACAGGTTGACCCAGGATTTCCCTCATGCTACAAACACACCTTGGGATGCCTTCACATGTTCCCTGTTTTTTAACAATCAAAAGAGAAGTTCTGGCTTTTTTTTTTTTTTTTAAATACCAGGGATTGAACCCAGGGGTGTACTTAACTATTGAGCCACATTCCCCAGCCCCTTTTTAATTTATTTTTAAATTTTGAGACAGGGTCTTGTTAAGTTGCTTAGGGCCTTGCTAAGTTGCTGAGGCTGGCCTCAAACTTGCAATCCTCTTGCCTCATCCTCCCCAGCTGCTGGAATTACACCCAGCCAAAAGGGCAGTTCTAATGCCCTTCAATTCTTTTATTAATTCCCAGGACATCTTTGAAATATATGTCTTTGTAGTCTATCATAGGTTTTTAAATCTCTTTTCTCCTAACCTTTCCTCTTTTTTGAGTTGCAATAGCAACAATTTGCAAATGGAATCATCACAGTTAAAAAATATCCAGAAGCAAATTCATGAATACCAGAATTTTGTGTGAAGATAATGGTAAATAGAAAAGTGATGGTAACAGTGGTAGTCTACATAACTAGGATAAGGTGATGTAAATTAATCTGCCTAGTAATTCAATCAGCAATTCATTAATCTACTATGTTCCTATATTTATAATATGTGCATATTTATTTGAGTCTATGGGAAAATTCCAAAGAAAGTAGGATTTATGTTCACTTTCAAGAAATAGTTTTAAAAGCTCAAATGTTATTAAGACAAAGTAGTTAATTTTGAGGGTAGAAATTTTCTCTTCAAGGAAAATAATAAGGATGTAAGATTTTTCACTTTTAAAGGAAAGTTTGTTCATGTTTTTTTTAATGGATAATGATGGATATCAAATAGTTAAGGTAAATTTTCTGCTTAATAATAAACTAAAAAGAACAAGAATTCTAGTTTAAACATCAATGTGGTCAAAATTATAACTTTTGCAAATGTTCAAGCTTACAATTAAAAGTTTCAACTATCAACAACAACAACAAAAAATGAGCAAAGTATAGTCATTCCTTGATACTCTTTAGGGAGATGGTGTTTGAAAGCAAAAAAGTTTGAAAATCACCAGACTAAATCATGTAAAAGTTTTGTTACCCTCTAATACTCTAACTCCAAGATTATAATGTATGCCTTGGGCTGTCTGCAATGACACAGATAATAAGTAAGCCTAATTAAAAGAGTCCTTTGTAGAGGTTATGAGATTTGATCAGGGCCTTATTAATAGAAAGCAGTGAATCTGAACTCAAGAAAAGTTGAACAGGCTAGAATTGAGAAGTGAGGACCCACATTACGCAGTCCTCTGCAGGACAGGGAAGGAGATGTGCCAGGTTGAGAATGGAAGAGGCATAAGTTTTCAGATCACAAGAAGCTAGAATTCAAGTTCAGATTTCACCACTTTTTGGCTGAGCAACTTTGAAAAAGTCATAAAAGCCTATTTTGAAAATCAAATGAGAAGATAGAAAATAAAATGGTGTTTTATTATATTGTTATAGCACATCTGTTATATGCATTGTTATAGCACAATTATAGTGTTATAGCACACATTAGTCATTTAGCTCTCTTCAACTGGGCCCCTGAATATAGCAATTTGCATAATAGTGAAAGCATGAGCAACAAAAATGGCGATTTGCTACAGGAATAGCAGAAGGGACAGTTAAGTCAACTGAAAAGCTTGCATAATAAAAGCAACTAACATGACTCTCAGTTTTACAGCAAAACTATAATTTAATGATCCAGTGAAGTGCTCTGCTGCCATAACTAACAAAATAGCATTCACCTTTCCCCCTTGTTTCGGGATAAAACCCCTCAAAGAATATATTGAGTTGTTTTCTACAAAGAATATCTTGTGATGTGATTAGTGGAATTACATTTGATGCTTACATATGACACAATTCACTACATGGTAGGCACACCTTGACCTGACCTAAAGGAGTTCTAAGAGTAAAGAACTAAAAGACCTCATTATAAAATACCCTAATCTATCATTCACATACCTGGCACAGAACCTAGGGTGGCTATGTGACACACGCCCTTTGAGCTTGGGGAATTTTTTTTTTTTAATTATAGAGGTAATTCATCATCCATCATTCACACTTTTCTTTGGGGAGAATGTTCCACACCATCCCTAACTTTTCAAACCAGATGCAAGAAAAGTTACATAGTTTAGAAATCATTTCAGAAGTTAGAAATTTTAACTTGAAATTAGCTTGGATAAATTTTGGCAAGAATCTTGTTCAAAAATGCAAAAACACAAAGTTCAGAAATATGTTATTTTAAAAAAAGCATTTAAAAGACCATGTTTTAATTTTTAAAAAGAAGTTCAGGTAACTATAACTAGAGAGCAACATGTCTAACAGATTGTACCACTTTCTAATTTCACTGCAAGCACTCTAGATGAGCTAACCCTCAGGTTATATTCAATACTCTGAAAAATTTTTTGACAAATAATATGTATTAAAAAGCAACAGATCAGCATTAGGAATTTAAAAACTTACAAGTATGTCTGGCCAGTGAGTAGTTGGATCCTCCACTAGTCAAACCAAAGCCTTCAGGAATTTGACTAGAACTTCGAGGTCTGGTCAACAATTTAGGAGGTTCAATTTCAGCACCAAATTCAGCTCCTATTACTCCTAGTAAAACAATAGCTGTCGCTTGCTTCCGTCTTTCCTCATAGGATGTTGAAATTTTTTTCATTTGTGGGATACTCGATAAACAACCTAAAAACCACAACAGAAATATACATTAAAAGCTTATCAATACAAAAAAAAATTATGATTAGAAATACATCCTTAAGCGACATTTAAGAAAGAATAGTGTTTTCAGTGAATGGCACTGGGACAACTGGATGCTGGCAAAAAGATAGTTGAAGTCTAAGAAAAAGAAATGGTAGATATCATGCAAAAAAGATTGGCTGTGGTTGCAGCAATAGTTTCTGTATGATATCGAGAATCGGTGTATCATACTTTATTGTTTTTTAAGTTACTTCAGGAAATTTATCATTAAATTTTCAAGTATTTAAATATGTCCACAAGAATAGATTTATCCTTAAAAATACTCTAATTCTTTCATATAAAATTTTAGTTATTACCCATTTTCCTTATTTATGCAGTTCTGTACAGTATATTTTAGATCATATGTAGGCAGCTTCACAATGTGTGGTGCTTCTCCAATATTAAAAAATTATTTTATAATTTCCAACATCATGATAAACCATATTTCATCGGTTACATTTCTTATAAAAACCCTAGATTTAAATGTTTAAAGATATTTAATTTGTACCAATAATATTTTCTAATGACATCACAGAGCATCACTTCTCCCTCTCAATGAAATTTTTTTGTTTTATGAAGACAAGAAATGTTAATAACAAGTATTAGCAAGTACATGCTATTACTGATTCAAAGTATGACACTGATCTGTGATAGGTAAGGTAACTAAAGTGAGGGGGAAAAAAAAACACCTAAAAGCTTAACCATACTCAGAAGAAAAAAAATCAATAATCATTGCCTCTATGTTTAAAAGGACCTTAATTCTAGACAAAGTGATATTTAACAGTTTGATAATCTATATCTCAGTACATGCATTTAAGACCAACTTTATTTATGTACAAGAACAGACACAGGAGTAAGAGCTCGGTGTACTGCATCTAAATTCACCGACTGCAGTACTAGATATTTTACTCTTTACATAGTATTCTTGAAACAGGAAGCAAACCAAGCTCCCCTCCCCCCATGTCTCAGCAAGAGCATGCTCCATAACAATAGTTCAAAGGAAAGCTCTATTCTGCAGTTGCACTGATTGTTCTGTCAGCTGACCTCTGCAGAAGGGAATTGCTAACCGCTGCCTTGCTCCTTAGCTGACAAATGAATGATCGCAGCTCCATCTATTTTCACTATGGCTGCCTCTAGCCCAGGTGCTCAGACAGAGAGCCCGGTGTGACATCTTAGATCAAGATGAATTGGCACAAACTCCTGATCCAAGATTGTTTTATACCATTTAATTTAGTTTCTTCCCTTGCTTGGATGAGCACAGCTCTGGTTATGGATTTCTATTCTAATGTACTGAAGCAGGCCCTGAAAGAAGCCAATGAAGCAGCTGCTGGAGCAGGGGACTGCAGGGATACTGATCAATAGGCAAGGCATTGACCCCAGCCTGCAGCCTCTGCAACGGCCACTGCTTGAAGGGGGAGGGGGCACAGAAGCACACATGGGCTGCTTCCAGTAGGAAATTAAACAACAGGGGCATTTGGAGAGCTCCGCCTCCAGCCCTGGCCCCCCACCTTCCCTATGTTCCTTTTGTTTAATTACCTCAATCTTGTCTTAACTCCCACTCCTGGGGAAGGAATTAAGACTTGGAAGTTCTAATAATGTACTTTCAAGCAGCCATTTGTACATTTTATCCCTACACTAATAGAAAGAATTGTAACAGGTGCCCTCTGCTAAGTGACCAAAATATGAAATCTTAATTAGCTGTCAAGTACATCACTTGGTGTAATTTAAAGTTTGGCATGTGTATAGTCTCATAATAATACTGCCCAATTGGCTATTAACACTAAGGATGCTGAAATTCTATGGTAAGCAATTTTTATCATCACTCAGATCTGAAAGGATGATAGCTCTTTGTTAACAAGGAAAGAAGTAAAGGCAAGGAAGTCCTAAAAAAGACACTGACTGATTAGTCCATGCATAAAGTCAGGTGCCCACCCCTACCACTGTTCTAAAAGTAGCACAACAATTTCTATTCTTTAGATTCTCAAATTGGAAACATCTTTAAATTACTGTTTTGGCCTATGTTTTCTGATAAATAATAAAAGGAATATGTAATTAGCTGCAATACTTTCCTACAAATAAACTAACAATTATTTAGGACATTTGAGGTATTAAAAATAAAATAATTCTGTAAAAGTAAACCTTTCTACAGTTTCATTTGTCTCATGAAAATTTGGTATTTTTTCACAGAGACATGGCTCCATTTAATCATGCTAAAGGGTGACATGGAGATCCATTTTCTTGACAGGACGGTTGATCACCCTATCACAGTAAGAAAATTAATACCTTCAACCAACTCTGTGTGGGAAACAGAAGCTGCCTGCAATAGTAAAGGACATAAATGTTCTACATTTTAAGTTGCAAACTGAATGCAGGTTTTGTGAGAAAATAATGTTTCCTCATTATTGGGTTACTTTTAACAAAATATGAGGCTTTGATTTTATTAAAACAACCATTTAATTCATATGGTGTTCCTCAAAAGTACATAATTGTCTTTAGATTTAGCATAATTGACTCCAGATTTACACGAACAGGAGTAAACACTTTACTTACAGCTTAACTAGAGCACAGGTAAAATATTTGAGAAGTTTAAGCTATTTAAAGGGCTATGAGATATTGATTACTTCATTTAAAAAGCAGTCAGAGAGTGCAACCAAGAGGTCAAGATAAATTTAACAGTTTGAAGCACTTTACTAAATAACTCTAAAGATCATGTTAATTGGCTTTGTGCAGTTCTAGGGTAAAATTAATTTTATCCTAGCTTACAATAAAAGGATTAAAAGACATATTAAGTTCTTCAGTTTTAACTGGAATAGGAATCAATAGATTTGAATTAAGGCTAAAGGCGGTTTTATGAGAGATAGACTACCAGCAGATACTTTATATCTGCAATTAGCCATATATTGATGGGGCTCTGCTATTGTATTAGGTATTAAAACCTTAGATAAGTAGGTACCACCAATTTACTACTCTGAGAAAATACTTAAAGAACTGTGTGATTTGATCTGGAAAACAGTTTTCAAAATGTGATTCTTTGTTTAGGACTGAGTATCAGAATGCTTTTTATATTTGACATATGTAAGCATATTTCTAGTAAAAAATTAATGAATAATGTGCTTGAATTCAATCAGAAGTCCCTTAGAGGTTACAACTATATTTAAAACATATCCCATAATGCAAACACACTATTGGGTTTTTTATTATTTGACCGATACATTTTATTAAGACAGGTCTTATCATACCAATTTTAGGATGGAAATTTCAGGCTATAAGATCCAATGAACATTCACAATGCTGTGAATATTTTTTGAGTTTGATATACATTTCAATATACCCTAAAAGGGTACTTTGGAAATTCAGAAATACCTATTTGCTCATGGTAAATTAAAATAAAATGATATTAGGTATTTTTCTTCGTTCTTAATATTTAATAATATCAGAATCATATGTATGGGATAGTATTTAATATGTGCTGCCTAGCAAAGTGAAAATAATTTGTATTTAATAAGACATATACACTATATGTTTATCAAAAACCATGGTTTCTGACTTAAAAAAAAAAAAACCTAACCTTTAATGAATAAACATTGGAAAAATAACTGTTTTTATTAAACAAAAACAAAAAAAAGGATATGAAAAACAATGAATTGCAAGATCTCATAGCAGAAAATTAAAGGACAGAACATAGAGATTATTTAAAATAATTTAGATTAACCTAGAAATACTTTCTATTACAATTCTTTACAGTCTTGTTTTATGGGCAATAAGCTGCATTTGTGAATATTAGGCTTTGATTAATTATTAAAGAACAGTAAACTTAGAAAAGTGAATTTTGTTAATATCGGCAATCTGGAGGACAAGAAAACCTCTAGAATAAAGCATGTGATATACTATTTACAATATCTGCATATATCTATAGTAGTCTCAGAATATCATTCAAGTTCTAGAAATGTTAGTTCATAAAACTACATAAGATGTCTACTTTTCAGACCAATAACATATCCTTCTAAAATTAGCAATTTTATTTATTTCTATTTTATCAACCCCAAAGATATTTAAAATTTGCTGTGGTACTATCAGCAGATATTGATGATAAAAAGCACATATAAAATTGTATACTAAGTAAAGATGATTTTAAGATAATTCATGGCTGTGAAAACTGCCCAATCAAAACATATTTTAAGAACTGTGGTTATAGCTCAGTGGCTGAGCACTTGCCTAGCATGTGTGAGACACTGGGTTAAATCCTCAGCACCACATAAGAATAACTAAAATAAAGGTACTGTGACCATCTACAACTAAAAAAAATAAAATTAAAATTAAAAAAAACATTTTAAACTAGATTTTAAAAAACAGTTGAGTTCAAATGGTCTTTCAGAAGTACGTTCATCAAAATAATCTTTCTCCTGACTGACTACTAAGTTAATATACTTGGTTACCAATGGAATATTAATTTTAATTTTTGAGACATATTTTAATAATCATTATATGCTGCTAGTGAAATGTTAAGTGTCTCTCTATATTACATATACATAATTGTACCCATTCATATAAATATATAACAAAGAGCCAGAACTGCTTTTTGAGATTTTAAAATGTAATGCCCATGGTTTTAGAATAATAGTAATGTTGGACCTTAGAGGAGTAACTGTTTCTGCATATGTTTGGCCCAAACATCATCCATATCTACTTACTATTCTGAGTGTTGCTTGAAACTGATAAAGAACAATGTCATAAAAATGTCAAAGATTACCAGATATGTAAAAGTGGTCTTCCAAATAAGTGTGTTAACAACAGAGAGAGAAAAAAAAAAAACTTTAAGCAATAATATTTTAATAATTCACTTTTTAAAACAATCTAGTTTAAAAGAATTTTAAAATGCTACAGTATTGACTAGTCAAATTTCACTTATTCAACATATCACAATTCTCTGACAAATACTTCAAAGATAAATTTGCTAATTGGAAACACACAATGGTATAGATCAGGGACAAGCCAGTGTGAGAGAAAGGATGCAGAGACCTCACTGTCCTGGTAATGAATCCAGGTTTCAAAGGGTCTCAAGGAGGATCTATGCCATTGTAAATGACGTAATTGAGTTTGTTTTCTAAATAAGTGCATTTATACAAGTTACTTTCATTCACTGGCATAACTTAGAGCTCTATAATTTTTTCAAAAAATATGACAAATAATTTTGATAGGAAACAAATATATACAACTGCAGATGGTTATATGGCCAAAAGGCACCTGAAGGAAATAAAATTCTATATAGTTTTCAACATTTTCCTCTCCACCTCCTCAAGAAAAAGATACAACTGATTAACTAAGACTGCCATGGAGCACTTCTGCCTTTATTTTTAGACTCTAACATTATCAAAGCAGGTGTCTGTGCAGGATGTTAGCAGTACAGGAGTTTCCACTGGGGCATTATAAACATACTTTAGTTGCCCTGTGACACATCTGCCAGCACTGCCCTCACATCTAGGGACAGAGCACCTCGAATGTGCTTCCCAAATCTCTGCAGCTTTCACTGTTGCTGCTGCTGCACTATTTGCCCCCTCACTTGAAAAGTGAAGTAAAACAAACATGCTGTTAATTTGTATGCATGCACGATAGCCCCCTGCTGGAACACAAGGGGTTCTGCAAACGCATATTCCTTTCTGCTGCTGCTGATTAAGCCATTCTGAAACAACACCTCTTTGCACAAATTAGTATTATGTATATGTGTGTGCATTTGACAAAATACACCAAGCCATTTCACACTAAATCAGAACAAAGCAAAATATCTGAGAACTTTATTCATTTATCTATGTATTTATCTATCTATTTATTTATTTGGTACTGGAGACCTAACCCAGGGGTGCTTTACCACTGAGTTACATCCTCAGCACTTTTTATTTTTTTGCTTTGAGACAGGGTCTCACTAACTTGCTCAGCCTGGCCTTGAACTTGCGATCCTTCTGCCTCAACCTCCTGAGTCCTGTTCCAGCAGAGGACTATTAAGTGCATGCATACAAATTAACAGCATGTTTCTCTTATTTCACTTTTCAAGTAAAGGGGCAAATAGTGCAGTAGCAGCAACAGTAAAAGCTACCCAGACTGATAGCACATTCCACATGCTTTGTCAGTAGATGTGAGGGCAGTGCTGGCAGATGTGTCACAGGCAACTAAAGTATGTTTTTAATGCTGGAATTACAGGTGTGCACCATTGCATCCAGTTCAAAGATAATTCAATGTAACCACTATCCTAGTGGTGTATCAATAACTTTGGTAACTAGAAATCTTATCTTTGAGAGCAACTTGCCTGTTTTAACTAATTCATGTAAAAATTCTTATTCTTCACATAGGTACTGTTTTATACTTGTTTTTCCATAATATGCATTCTTATTTTTCACTATATTCTCTATCTAAACATCAAAAAAAAAATCAAATGTTTTTCTTTGTATGTTTAGTGCAAACATTTTCAAATTGGGAGAAAGTAGAGATTTTTAAAATTCCAAATACCTAAGACATTTAGGTAATCAGAAATCTTATAGGTAATACTTATCTTTGAAAATGTTTACTTCTTATTTCAATTTACCTTTCAAGGGGAATCATATACATATATATATATATATATATATATATATACACATATATATATATCACATTTCATATATATATCAAATGGAAGAAGCTGTAACGTTAAGAAGATTATTATTAGCTTTTTCATGGGAAAGAAAAATTTCAGAAAACGGTAAGTTGCTTATAAAATAATATAAATCTGAAAACACGACAAATCATTCTCATAATCTTTTCTCATGCAGTTTTTGTTCTGAAAAGATAACTCCTGCAATGAGATTTACTTATGAAAACACTGGAATAGCCATAGGGTGTTTCTGGGTAAGACCACACAAAACAGATGAAACAATACTCCAAGACAGGTAGGAGAACTTTACAAAAATTTTATACCTGTGAGTTACAGCACAGTGAGAAATGAACTGTTATATCTGAGGTCATTTTTATTCATAAAATGACAAATCATTTATTGAATTCACTTAAAAAACATTCTCGTCTCGGCAATTATTTCCATCTACAAAGTGACATAAAACTGAGATCAAAGGGGAAAATTGCCTTACTCCACCTCTGAGGAGTTAACAAATATATCTGTTCATATGTAAGTAGTATTTCCAATATTCACTTTTGTTGAATTACTACACATTTGGTCATGATAATGAGACAATGATTTGACTAAAAGTTATCATTTTTAAATGTTCATGGGGAGAAAAACAGCAGTTTTAAGGGGTTTATCATTTTTTATTTTTCTCAGACTACTTTATAATACTATCTCTGATTTTGAAAAATGATCACCTTATTTCACATGTTATTTTTTCTTCTGCTTTCTTCACTGTAAGTGAAATATTAAATAGAAATAATGGAACAGTTAGCCTCAAGATAGTATCTTGGAAAGTAATGGCCACACTTGTGTGTTAATAGTAGATCTGCACAGAAGTGTGTTAGCCAAACCCAAAGTTTCATAGTAAACATTTGACAGTCCCCAAACACAGAGATACATAAGCCAATAGCAGATGTACGTGAGATTTCTTAAAATTTATTTTATTTATTTTTTTAGTATTGTTAGTTTTTATGCTCAACTGAGGCTAACCTATGGTATAATTCCAAAAAACTAAAGAAATAAGAAGAAATTTAAAGGAGAAATGTAGAGAGAGAGAGAGAGAAACAAAAAAAATAAGGAGCAAAAAATAAAGGAGAAATAAAAAGATCAAAGACAACTTAAGTTTACTAATTATATTAGTAATCAAGAAAGCAAACCTTTGAAACAGAAAAGGACAAGTAAATAAAATTAAACCAAGAATCCATGCTGAAAGTCTAAAGGCCACTGAGAATGTAAAGCACAGACCCAAAAATGTTCAGTATATTCTCATTATTAGCACTCTGCTCTACCAAATGTAGTCTGACTCTAATCAAAGGAAGGTGCATGATGGTGAGTGACTAATTCTCATTTTTCCAGAGGTTTCTAAGTAGCTCCATAGAGCATGAAGAAGTACTAAGCTTGAATTGCTAGTAGACAAATACAGAGAATTTTCATTTTTAATTGTGTTACATACTTGGGTTTTCACCATTGTTAAACTACATGTAGAGAAGTGAGTTGTGTGCTTATGAAATTTGTACAGATGATTTTAAAATTATTTTGCATTTCCTCATTTTATAAGAAATATAACTAGCTTGTCAACAACTTGACAATTTATTATTTGGCAAAAAATTTTCACACTTTTTGCCTATAAATTTGATATACTTAACTATATACTTTCTCAAGTAAGCATGTACAGACATCAAAATTTACTAATATTCTCTTTCATGTAACTACTGTATATGTTTTCCTATTAATTAGTTAGTCCTATTTAGAATTTGCATCTGGGTTGGCTATCTTGCATATAGCAAACTAAAACAGGCTTGAATTTTAAAATTTTACATAGTCCTTCCCACAAGGGACAAGGGATAGCTAACTTGCTGATGTGTTATCACCATAGGGTTGGAAAAGCTCCCATTCCTGAAATAAACAAAAATTTAATGTTACACAATTTTAAAAGGCTAGCTTTAAAAACATTTCTGCTACATAATAAAACATAATTATTAACTCAAAATTCTCCCTAATTCAACTCATTGGGTTACTTAGGAGTTATGAAAAGATATTTTTCTAATCTTACCTTAATTCATTTTTATTAAGACAGACTATTCCCATATATAAAAATCTACAAAATACATGTATATTGATGTTGGATAAGCACACATTTCAAAGATGGCTCTTTTTGTTACCTAACTAATCAGAGACTTTTGGACAGGAAAAAAAAAAAAGGAGTACAGAATTAAGAGAAGATAAAATTTTCTGAAAACTCTTTAATTATTACCACAGACCGCTGATGTCGATATCAGAAACTGCCACAAGAAGGTTCAATACAGGCACATGAAAACAATCCAAAGCAAGGGTTAAACACCTACTTCCCGTTTCTTTTAAATATAACTTACTTCCTCATTAACAAAAACATAAATAACTTTTCTAATACTTTATCCAGTGCTTTTGATTTCTACAAAATACTCATATAATATTGTATTTACTTATAGAAAAAAAAATCCTCTCAAAACGTTAAGGACAAAAGGTTCCCCATTTTAAAAATACCAACAGAAAAACCTGAAATCCGTGTTTTCAGTAATTTTAAAGCATACTAGGTTCACACAAGTTCCATCTGCTCAGTTAAGATACCTCCCACATTCACTAATGCATATGCCTTAATCATATGATTACAGGCTGCTCACAACCACCTTCCAAATTCTTTCACCAAAACATGAATACTATAAAAATTTGCAAAGAAAAAAATCCTTATCAGAGCACATAAAACAGCTCCTAGGTCCAAAATAAGATGACAGCGTAGGGAAAATTTTAGAGGAAAAGGGATCAAAGAACTGTTCTAACCAAACCAGTGCCCATATTTTATAGATAAGAAAAGTTAAGTGGGTTAAGTGTTCAGGTGACAAGGAGAAGGACACATAGAGTGGGCATTCATGGAAATAATATCAACATGGGTCTCTTGAATCTTCACTGGCATCTGCTGCAGTATGAATCTTTATTAGGTATCTACAAATTCTTACAATTTTAAATGTTTCCTAAAGAAATATGAACAAACAAAATTCATAACTAGAAAAAGTCTTAAAATTAAGTTTTGGTCTATAGTATATAATGTTATATATACATTTTTTACTGGACAATCTAAAAACAAAAAAAATGAGGAGAGAGATTTTATCAAGCATATAAAATAAGTATATCAAATTAGTTTTATATGAAAATCCATATGAACATTGAAACATGAAAAACAACAAGAAAATACTAAGCATAAATATCATCTAGACACCAAACACCTAAATAATTTAACAGTGATAAAATCAGCATTTCATCCACAGAAACAGCTACATTTTCCATACAAGGAAAGTTTCTTCAAATACAATATTGGTGAAAAACAGTAATTCAAAATATAAATTTAAATTTTAGTTACTTCTACATAAACCTTAATGTCAACTATAAGTATGCATGCACATGTATGTTCCAAAGTCACAAACTGAACTCCAAATAGCAGAAATAAATTCATAATCATTTCTGAAGCTCACATTGTAATATGGAAGAATAGCTAAAGTCACCATAAGGGTTAAGACAATCATTTTCTACTGCATACTAGTGCTATTCTAAGCCGATAGTGTGTTTAAATCCACACCAATGAAATCAATACAGCACTGTTCTATTCAAGGTGAGACCAAATAAACCTGTCTGAAGCTTTGAGAAATAGGCTTTGCAGTATACTTTGAGTGCTAAATGCCTTTCAGTCCAGAGATCTGTCATTAAATAATCATTAGCCATCATTCACTCTTCCTAAAAAGCTTAACATCTAAACTTGTTCAGCATCCACTAAAGCATTAGTATAGACTACCAAGTAAGTACTCATTAGCACTTAGAGATGTTTCAGTCACTCTGTTTAACTATGCATCATCTTATCAAAAATTCTCCCAAAATATTAACTCATATTTACCACTGAATTAGAGTACAATGGATACAAGTGATTAGTAAATACAAATGATTAGTACATCAATGCAATGATCAGTCTTGTTTGAATAACACCACACCACCTCACAAGCTACAAGCAACTCCTTCCTGACTGTTCAATGCAGATAAAATCCAATGTCTTTCCTACCTTTCAGCATTATGTTATTCAGTATCATACAGAAGTCAAATAAAACTAAGTTAATCACAATGGAGAATTCATTGAGAGGCAATATTGGTTTTGATCCTGTATGTATTTTTAAGTGATGGTTCCTTTATCAATCCAATTCATAATTCAGTTTCATATATGATCATCTCAACTACTGAATAGCTATTTTAATGGACCCTGCATTATTTTAGATAATCATTAAGTAGCTGAAATTAAGATATATTTATCTTCTATCTATTACTTGAAAGATTAAATAAATAACACAGAATGATTTTTATTTAGTAACGTTATTGGCCCAAATGTGAAAATTTGATGGTCAAAGTAATTTTCTTTGTACTTAATTCTTGTATGCTGTTAGACTAATCTTCTCAGTTTCAAGATAATATTAATGAAAATGTCATTTCTGCAAGACATTAATTTGTTCTTCATTTTTAAAAGCTCAAATAAAAGTATATGGCCAGATATTTATGATCTCATCTACAGTTTTACAACTGATCATTTTCAATTTATTTAATATAGATTTCAACCTAAATGAGAGCCATGACATTATATGAACATTTTATTTAACTGGATGACATGTAATATTTTCCCAGGAATATTTAGGTAACTTAGTACAAAATAAAACTATTCTTTTAGTCATCAGGTAATTTAAAATTCCAAATATATATTGTGTAGTATAAATTGCAATATTTGGAAACTTTCTAATATTCTAATTATTATTCCATTCAATCTATGACTTTTTAAATTTTTCTTTCAATACCCTAACAAAGTTTCAATTGCAAAGATATGAACAAGTATAATTACTGAGCAAGTTTGGTAAATGTAACATCATATTTAATCTTAAAATCTTTTATAAATTGTATTCAATTTATAAAAGATTTTAAGATTTGGAAATTAAAAGTTAACATAAAATCAAATCTCATCCCAAAATTTCATTTTATGGTAAAATTGTCCCTTTCTATGCAGCATTGAGATTTTTAGAGCTCTGTCAATGCACAATGGAATATAAAATGGCCAGTCCTTTTCAATTGTGAAGGCACATCTACAGATCTACTGAATTGATCAAGTGTTTAACTAAAACAAAATACATTAGTAGTCACTATGAAAAGGAAAAACTTCTTTCAAAAAAATTTCAAAAAAATAATAAAACTACAACAATCTACTTATTTAAATGTATACTATGTAGATAAAAAGAAAACAGGTGACTATGCAGAGTTAGAAAGACTATTGTGAACAAAAGTTCTCACTTTCCTATAAGAGCCCCCAAACTCAAAAGTTTTGAAAATATACTTTGGTGATAAATCAAAAATTTAAAGCTTTACAATTATAATTTACCAGAAAATGTACTTTAAGAAAATATGTAATTCATAGAATTAGTACCCCTGAACATGCCTGGAGCCTTGTCCTTCTTGAGGAGGTAAACTCTCGCAGGACCTCAGTAAATTCTCATTTTTTAACATAAAAAAATAGCACTGGCAAAGTGAGCAGGGCCTGGCCAAGGCCTTTCCTCATCCCTTTCAAATTTTGTACCAAGACTCTCTTACTGACCATACAATCAATATTTATTTATGCCATCTTTCCTATACTTTAAGAACTGTTTTGCTTCTTTATCATTACAATTGCTTAATTAGTTTAAATAAAATTGAATTTTTATCCTTACAATTGAATTTAGCCTTTTCAATTGTAATAAGAAAGTAGATTTTATTTGTCCCAACAATGCAATCGCTTTGTATATACTAAACAAGTACCTTACAAATAAGAAACAAGATGTTGTTTTCAAATAATGCATGCTTTTAAAGATATGTTAGATTAACTGTTAATACAAAACATAATCAATAAAAGCAATTCATTCTTGACTCTCAAATCTCACTGGGTATAGGTAAAACTTCAATAAAACCTGTACTCTTCTGGATTTTACATTTTGAAGCATGATTACTATTTTATTGAAAAGTATATAGAAGTAACACAGTATTTTAAATTATAGTCATTTTGAAACTAAGTTGCAACTTATCCTGATTTTTTATGAATAGACTAGGTCTTTATGGGAAATCAATGGGAAGGCAGGTAAAATTAGATAGCCATGGTTACCAGAATATCAATAAGAGATACAGCAATATCCAATTCCAAGTCTTATGCTTAAAAAAAAAAAGGGCAGCAAACTACACTTTCTGCATGAAACAATACATTTTCATTATCTTTATTTCATTATCAAAATTATTATTAATACTGGATTTTATATTTTCATTTGGAATTTTCTAAAAATGAAACTATACTAAAATGGAGAATCATAAAATAGGCTATTTAAATTATATCACACTTTTAATATTTATTTAGTATAGACAACATACATAAATGAGAAAATTCTTCAAAAATATGGTGAATCTGCATTGTTGAATTTAAATGAAGATTGTATGAAATTAAGATAACTCAAAAAAACAGAAGGAAGTTCTTTACAAGCATATTTATCATTCATATACAACTAATCTATAAAACCAAAATTCAGTATGAATATTACAGTATGAATAATACTACGTGGTGAATTCAATTTTTTAAGTTATTGAATCAATATCAGATCAAAATCTTGCTCTTAAAAATAAAGTCTAGAGAGTTCAAAAATGTATAGCACAAACAGCTGACAATAAATAGTACAGTGTTCTTAATAATTTTTAGCTTGCTTCTGTTTTTCTTTGTTAATGAAAATTTATATGTAAATTTTCTTTGATTTGCTATTCAACTGGATATACTTAGGTTCATTTGTAAAAGGATATAACCATGAAATTTTATAGAATATTCTTACTTATATTAATAATCTCACCCCCTTAAACCTCAATTTAAAGAAAGAAATGTACTCATCTATAACGTATGATAATCACTGGAATTTTTTTTTGTGTTGAAGTATTGAAGGAGTACAATGGTCTAATTGTTATTGGAATGTAATAGTTACATTGCATTCCTTACCCTAATCAAGTGTTCAAAATGGCAAAATTTAATTTTCATAAGAGAGACAAATCAATACTATGATACTTATTTTTCTTAAAATATGTTTCAAAACCCCTCGAACCAAAGATTGCTTATTCCTAAAGTGACAAATACAGAAAATCAGAAGGTTTTTGAAATATGCCACCAGCGGTCCTGTTCAGAAATGAAAGGCCAATACTACATTAAAGAAAAAAAATGAAACCACAAATAAGTAACAGAATTATGGCAGGCCCCACAGTATCACAGAAGCTCGATACTCAGACTGCTCTGCTTCTGGAGCAACTCCAGAGAGAGCTAACCTGGTGTGATAAAAGACTTGACAAAGCAGTTCTGACTGCGCAGCAATGCTAAGTTGTGGACTAATACAGGAACAGGAGGCCCAATCGCTGTCTTTCACCATGCACAATTTACACATGGCTTTATCAATAGCCTTAGTGCTGAATACAGAACACACTCTATTTGGCTTTCAGTCAATTAAGCTTTAAGCTGTCAGCAAACAAGACTTTTAAGTTAATTTTGAATCACCACGAATCAAGTTGAAGGTTGTGAAAGGGCGGCTCACATGCCGGCATGAAAAAAGGCAGTTTAATTGCCTCTGAATAGCTATTATATGCTGCAATTGGCCTATTGAATCTTAGATGATCTATTTATTTATCAAAGTACAACCATCAAAGATTAGTAAAAGAGTGAACAATATGATTTGTACACTCACTAGTTTGCATAAGAGATTGATGTATTTGCAAAATATAAAGAATTCAATTTTTTAAAAGTGCATTTAATTTTTTAATGTAAAATTTGTGAGGTGGAAATTGTCAGAGCAGGTAACATAGGAATAAAGAAAGTGTTTTTCTAGAAAAATAAATATACACATTTTTTTAAAGATACATTTTTACCATACAGTATTTTCATCTTATTTAATACAAAAGCAATGATCTAGAATGCATATACTCCTCTATAAATGTTCACATTATAACTGTCCATTAATTAAAGAAAGTCAGAAAAAGAATTATAAAATTGAATTCAGGGACTTTAAAACATCTTAATTTAGAATTCCTTACATTAACTGTGAGAAGGAAAAAAAACACCAAACACTTCATTTTAAAAAAGATTTTTAAAATAAAGGTTAAGAATATCTTAAAAGAATGATAATCAAATTAAGTGAATTATTATATTCATAATACCATATACCATCTATTTTTAAGAAAGACTGTGGTTGGTCACAATCCTAAACAGTTTTTCCCTGAAATTATTTTTTTCAATTGCATGTACTCCGGTTTATTATTATAGGGTTACTCATGAGTGCTGGATGCATGTATTGATTTTTTTATTAGGAGAGAGCAGTGAAGCATTAGTTCAGTGGGGGGGGGGGAATGCTCAGATTTTGTAAACAGATGTAAACATAGATCAAATTTAGGGATGGTGAAACTGAACCATTTTGCTTTGGCTGAGATAAGCAGTGGTTTTTCTTACATTTTTACATATCAGTCTTTCAACAGTAAATGTACTGAGCCATGTACTCCTGGTTACTCAGGGTACAACCTTGCATTCATGGTTATATTAGGAAATTAAGTTCTGATCATACAGAGATGAAAATCTATAAAGTACTCATGGTTATAAAAATTTGGACAGAATACAGGTTAATTTTTGTTAGTTTTCCCTCAAAAATAGCCCCATATTCTTAGAAGCCTGGCCCCATCCATCAGCATTTCCAGGGAGCAGAGTGTCAGGCTTGAGAATCAGTATAACCACCACCCCAGAAACTACCACATGCCCAAGGGCTGCCATTGGCTGAGAGTCTGGAAACCCTTTCTCCTTCCCTCTTCACCCATCCATTATTATAAAATACTGTGCTTGCATTTATATTCACAAAATATAATCATTTACCAGATACTTCTCATGAAAATCAATGCTACTAAAACCATAAATATAAAGACATTTAAGTCTTTCCAAGGGAAACCAAGGAGGGAGCATGTTCAGTATAAAAGCCAGGATTCTTAGGATGAAGCAAAGCAGAAACTATGACAAGAAGGGATATTCTTATTTTACATCATTACTAAAAAGAATTACTATAGACTTCTTGGTATTCAATAGTCACATATGTTTACTGTGCATCTCCTCTTAAATCTGTGTATTTTAAATATTCGTAGAAGACACAAAGTCTTTCAAACACTTTCATTTTACTCATACAAAGATCCACTCATTCGAAGAGGGAGGGAAGACACAATGAGGAGAAATACAGACAATGGGTCCTGCTGTCCTGTACCTAGAACTCAGGGAAGGCAGGTAAATCCACACAAAGACAAACTAGAGGGCATTAACAAAGACAAAGGAGAGTGTCAGAGAAAATATGCCTGAACACAATCGACTTCACAAAGTGGGAACAGGGTAAAAAACCTGAGGCCCAGCGGTTGGGTAAGTAGCCTAAGTCACACAGCTAGCAAGTGAGGTGCCAGGACATGCACCCAGGCCGACTAACTCCAAAGTCAATGCTTTTAACTACCACCTTAAAGAAAAAATAAAAATCAGGATGAACCTTTTCCTCAAAGGCCTCAGAACTTTACAGGAAAACATAAATCATGAACAAATAATTAAAATCCAAGGAGGAAAGCAACACTTAACATCATTCAAAGGCAACAACAAGAAGAAAGCCATGGATATTCAGAGGAAGTCGGTCTCCACGGGGAGAAAGAAAGTCTCATGGTAACGGTGCAATTCAGGATTCAGATTTAACAAGAAAAAAAAATGGGGATAGATCTAAAGAATAACAAACTGTAGCCAAGGTAGAGTCCCATCCTGACCACCACCCCACCATTGCCTTCTCTTTTTCCCCCTTTACCCTGCTCTATTCTTTTCCTCCTTCTTCATTCTATTTATTTATTTATTTATTTGAATTTTTGGTATGGGGATTGAACCCAGGGGCACCTTACCTCTGAACTACAGTCCCAGCTCTTTTTAATTTGAGACAGTATCTCACTAAGTTATTTAAGGCCGTGCTAAATTGCTGAGGCTGGTCTTGAACTTGCAATCCTCCTGCCTCAGCCTCCTGAGTTGCTGGGATTATATGCATAAACCACCATGCTTTGCTGCCCAACTCTGTTCTTTTCCCAGGACACACAGCACCTTCCATACTATGAAGTGTATGTTAATTTATTATATTTATGGCCTCTTTCCCTGCTAGAATGCAGCTGAGAAAACAGGGAATGACACTTCTGGCACTTTGTTCACTGAGGTTGCTCAAAGATCTAGAACAATGCCTGGCATGTGAGAGCTTACTGAATATTTGTTGAATGAATGAATAAAGCACAGAAGCAAATCAGCTCCAGTCATATATGGGAAACAGAAACCAGTTTACATGGGCCCAAGAGCTCATAGAAGCATAAGTAGAAGCAAAAGCCAGATGTGAAGTAACCAGACCAAGGAGATTAAATGATATTATAAAAGCAAGTGAAGATTTAGAATCATATAGTGATTATTAGGAAGATTAATCTGACAACTGTACCTTTAAGAGATTCAATATATGAGAGAAAATAGCCACCAAAAGCTTCAAATCAGGGTAGTGAAAACAGATAAGAGATACCACACAGCAATAAAAACTGTGTTGTGTCTCTGTGTCTAATGACCTAAGAGACACACAGAGGTTAAAAAGACCACATAATTTTAAGGTTTCAAATCTGGGTAGATGGGGCAACTCATAAAGGTAAGTTTAGGTTAGATAAAACTGAGTTTAAATACCTTAAGGGTACACAGGTGGAGAGGTCTAGCAAGTAGCTGAAAATCAAAGCCTGAGCTCAGCAGAGATGAGATCCAGAGAGAGCTGGAAATTAGTCCTGGCCATGCAGTGAGTGAACTCACCAAGAAAAGAAGAAAGAAGAAGGCTAGAGGATGGTGGGAGACCCGGCTGTGTCCTAAGTCTAAGAGGACAAAAGGAACCACAGAGAACACAGGAAGGGTGGTTCCTTTCCTGCTGTGTTCACCTAAACAACTTTGACTAGGCCTTTGGGGGTCACAGCTGGAACATCAGTTCTGTGATCTGGCTGTCCTCTTGGCTGCACACTGCCTAGAGTAAGGTTTCTTGGAAGCCCTCACAGGTTTTTCTGAGACTTGCCATGTCTTACCTCTGTCATGTCCCATGCACATAATCCAGGGTGCGTCAGGGTGGATGTGCGCATACAAATGCACACATTCATACAGGTATGTATGAGTGTCAATGTACATCTGAATGTCTGCTAAGATGTCATGCTGCCATATGCATGCATGCATGTGTGTATGTATGAATGTATGCATGTGTTTCAGAGCCTGTGCCTAAACTATCACGCTGCCAATATGCTCCTCGTGCACTAAAAGCTCCATGCTCACAGGGAAAGACACCAAATCAGAAGCCACTACTTACTACTTTTCTTCCTCTATAGTATTAAACAAAGAAAAAAAAAAGGAGCCCTATATATTACCTCAAAGGAAGGTAATTACTCTGGAATGATTTATATTGAACCAATAGAGAACTTCAGCATTGCAGGGACATCAGCGCTCATAGAATTTACGTCTCATTCTAGTGAGGGACTTGACACATTCACACAGGTTCTTCAGTGCTGGCTTACACTGACAGAGAAGTAATTGGAAGGAATAAAAGCAGACATGCCCCTCGTGTTGCACAATTTCTTCCTTCTAGATAATAAAAACAATTATACAAGGAAGGGGAAACAAATATTTCAGATTAGCTGTGAAGTCAGCTAATAATCCCTACTTCTCAAAAATGTACTAGGGGGAAAAAAAGAAAGAACAGTAAAATGACCTTAAACTTTTGCTTCAACGTATTATTCTTTTTTCTCAAAGGAATTTCAGAAAATACAAACAGCTATTTAATACTTTATTACATAGGGCATCAATATAGCAATCTTAGTCATTCTAGAAAAATAGCCTAGACTACAATAACAAATCTTTTATTCAAGTAAAATGTGACTTACTCTTAACAGAATTTTTTTTAGAAGTTACAGGTTTTTTCCAGGCAGGGTGCTGCCCTATTGTAGTCCCAGCTGCTTGGGAAGCTAAGGTGGGCCCATCACTTGAGGCCAAGAGTTTGAGACCAGCCTGGGCAACATGGTGAGACTCTGTCTCTGTCTCTTTCTCTGTCTCTGTCTTATACACAAACACACACACAGAGATATACACTACAGGTTCTTAAACATAATGGAAGTTGATTTCTTTCATAGAATACATATATGCAAAGGAATGTCTGCTAAGAGTCGAAATGCTCAGAGTATGTCCGGGCACACTGCTGGTTCCACAGAAGCAGTCTTGAAATTTGAGAAAACCTTTGGAGGTTGGGGAGGTCTTATCCACCACTCCTCTACTTTCCTTGAAGAGTTTTCTCCTAAGCTCTCCTGGCTTCCTGGCCCACCCCTCACTTAGTGTTCCCCAGAGGAACTAGAGTGACTTTTCTAATGGATGAGTCTAGGATATGAAAATTTGTCATGAGCAGCTCAGCCCCTCCCTCTTAAGGGATACATTTACTTGCAAAGAGCAGATATTCTGCTCGGCTCTCAAAGTTGTGTGTTTTATAGAAGCAGGTGCACAAAGGAGAAAGGCAGTGATTTTCCTGTACAGCCTGTGATGAATAATTAACTTGACTGTAAAATGTACTAAGGAAGAACAAAGGGCCAAGAATAACCAGAACACTTCTGAAGAAGTCGAAAGGAAAGACATGCTCTACCAGATATAAGGACTAATTATAAAACTGCTGTAATTAAAACAGCATGGTATTGGTGCAGGAATAAATTTATAAATAGATAAATTTTATAAGTAGATAAAATAAATGAGGAGCAAAACAAAAAAAACCCTAGAGTTCAGATATATACAAATATCATGAAAAAAAATGTTTTTATATGAATAAAAACAAAATTGAACTTTATTCTTACATTATATATAAAATCACCTACAAGTAAATTAAGAACTTACATGTCTATAGCAAAACTTGAAAACTTTTGAGTGATTAGCAAGGCCCTAAGCATCTTAGTGAGATGGTATCTCAAAATTTAAAAATAAATATATAAAATTTTTTTTAAAAAATTTCAATTGAAAATATAGATGATGATATAAAGAGAAATATCTTAAGATTCTAAAAGGACCAGCCATAAAAGGAAGGATGTATAAAATTCAATGACATAAAAGTTAAACCCTTTTCATCAAAAGAATCTTAAAAGAAAAATATAAGATTCTAACTAAGAGGAATTATTTTTCAGGTATATAAATAACAAACTAGTACTAGTACTAGTACTAGTACTAGTTTGAAATAAAAAAAAATAATAATAACTCTGCAATTAGGAAGACAAACAACCCAGTGGAAAATATGGGCAAAAATATTGAAAGGGCATTTTGCAGGAAGAGGAAATACATATGTTCAAACTCATTAATAAGCAGAAAAATACAAGCCAAGAGCACAGTATGACATCATTTCCACTTTAGCAATTGGCAGAATTTTACCTTTCCTGTTTTTTGAGATGGAGTCTTGAAATGTTGCTCAGGCTGATCTTGAACTCCCAGGTTCAAATGATCTTCCTGCCTCAGCCTCCTGAGTACTAGGACTACAGGCATGTGCCACCATGCCCAGCTAAATTAGCAATATTTTAAATGGCAAGTGTTGAAGAGAATGTAAATCAATAGACTCTCTCATACGCCTTGGATAAGAATTTGTAGTTTATAAAGTTGATCATTTGCATATACTAAACAATTTCAGTCCTATATATACAGAAAAATTATAGTAATGGATACAGAAGACACAGATAACACATTCATGGTAGCAGCGTTTGTAAAACAAAATAAAAGCAAAAATCCTAATAATCCAAATGTCTATTGACAGAAAAAAGGACAAACCGTGGTTTTACTATTTACTATTAGTAAGCAATAAAAATTGTTTAATTATACATATGCATTACATAAACAAATCTTTGCAAAAAAAATTGTTGGAAAAAGACTCCATTAAGGATCTTAGTTAACAAAGGCCAAATATTCTGATATACGAATGCTAACATACAATGCGGGGGAGGAATAGAAGTTCATCGAATTAGACAAAGAAGAATGAAGGGGAAGGAGCAAGGATGAGATTAGGAAAGACAGTAGAATGAATCGGACATAACTTTCCTATGTTCATATGTGAATACACGACCAGTGTAACTGTAAGCCATGTACAACCACAAGAATGGGAAGTTATATTCCATGTATATATGTCAAAATACATTCTACTGTCACATATAACTAAAAAGAAAAAATGGAAAATTTTTTTTTAAAAAGAATCTTAGTGAAGCACAACTTCTCCAGAGAAATCACACACTCATAACTCCAACATTTTCCATAGCATTACAAGTGTTTGGGGACATCATGAAGCCTCCAGTTCACAACCCTTGGACATGAGGTGAATGTTAAACCATGTAACAGATGACTGTTGAGCGGCTACAGTTCAGGAGCTTTACTAGGTGGTCAAACTACAAGGAGATCAAAATCTAGAAAGATGACAAACGAATAGTCAATTATGATATATTTACATCTAACTAAGCTAGAGATAGCCAGCCTAGTGGGGGAGGAGGGGTGCCATGGGGATAGACAAGAATATGTTTTCAGAATATATTTAAGAGCCTAGTATTAGAAGATGACCAGAAGACAGCTCAGTGACAGAGGGTGAAGATGAGGTTGTAGGGGGATGTTTCAAGGGGGAAAGCTTGTGAACGGGCAAGGAGGAGTGAAAAACTAATGTATTTGGAGAACTAACAACAGAGAAGGGCAGAGGTTGAGCAATGAAGCCAGGCAGCTAGCAGAGGGTCATATTGTGAAGGGTATAGAAATCACTCTAAGAAATTTTACATTTTATCCCAAAGGCATTGAAAATTTTAAGCAACAGAATAATGGTGATAACTTCTCTTTACTAAAGAGCATTTTGACAGTAGTGAGAATTTGAAGGTGGTGTGGCTACATCACAAGCAGTGAGGGAGTACTGAAGTGGTCAAAGAGATTAGGCTGCAGGAACATTTAAGAGGGAGAAGTGCTAGAATGTTCAACTAGGCTTGGAAGCAGGAGGAAGCATGTGGTGGTCAAGGATAATTTACAGGATTCTGCCTTGAACCAATGGTGAATGGTGGTACCTTAGGTGAAGAACACAGGTCATAGAAGTTTGGGGTTTAGGAGCATCAGTTCTGTTTTCAAAATGCTGCATTTAAGACTAACCTATTTATAGATGTCCAGGAGGCAGCTGGACTATTATTTTGTTCAACTGTTCAAAAAATATTTATTGAACACTTACTATTTTTCATGTACTACTGTATGCAATGCAGTTACATAGCCATTATTGACAAGACACCCTGTGGTCCTGCTCATATGTCATTTATATAAAAAAAAGAAGTAAACAAATAAATGAAGACAATAATTTTGGATCATTCTCAATCTAATGAAGAAAATAAAAGTGGGTCATGTACTAGAAAAAAATGACTGCAGGGAAGGGTGCTTTAGATTGGCAGTCTGAGAAAACTGGAGGAAAAGGCATCTGAGCTGAAAGCCACATTATCAGCCAGTCTTCAAGTTCCTGAAATTGGAACTAATACAGTGTGTTCAAAGTCAGTGGGGCATGCTCAATGACTCAGGATGGAAAGAGGCAAGAGCAGATCCAGTAGAAGATCTGTGAGCAACAGGAATTGAACACTTAGTCTCAAATGGGATAGAAAGCTACTGGAAGTTTTCAGGCAGCAAGTGACAATTTGATTTACATTTTTAAAAAGTCATTCTGCATAGAAAGTGGGTTATAGGAAGCCAAAAGTAGACACAAGAACAGCAGAGGAATGAAATTGCTAGAAAGTTATGTAGGCTAGGATGGTAACCCTGGAGTTGAAGAGAAGTGGGAAACAAGGAGAATTAGGTAACTGTTTTAAAAGGAGAGAGAAAAAAATAGAAATTGATGATCCCAGAGCTAAAAATTTAGTGGTGATCAGTAATGACAAGTGGTCATAAGGATGTGTAGAAAAGGACAAAGGATAAAATCCCAAAGAATGCCAACTTTAAACGAAAAAGCAATAAAAGAAGTTTACAAAAGGACCAGAGCAAGAGGGATTAAAAAAAAAAAAAAAAAAAGCAAAAGAACCATGTGCTAGGAGTGAAGGGGTTTCAGGTAAAAAGGGGCTGGGGCTGTGGCTCAGTGGTAGAGCTCTTGCCTAGCATATTAGAGGCACCGCAAATAAATAAATAAATGTCCATGAACAACGAAAAACAAAAGTAGTTAGAAGGGCCAAGAACTAATAGTCTCAATCTAGTCACCGAATTGAGGAGCACCAACCAGGTCCCAGCAAGTTAGATAAGGGTCTGTACAATGGAATCTCAGGCAGAAGACCAGACGGCAGTGGGTTTAAAGGTTCTTGAGGAAGCACATGCCCTGGCTGGGAAGGAGAGAAGTGAGAGAAGATATTTAAAGGGTACACAGGGTTAAGAGAAGACATTGCAAATTTTGGTAGATACGTGTCTGATTTAGAAGGAAAGAGCCATGAGTCTCAGAAACATTGAGGAGGAACCATTTAATTATTTAGCAACCAAGAAAACATTAAGATAATCTCTTCGGAAAAATTAGAAAATGCAACTGCTTTTGTTAGTCAATAATCTGTATACTTGCTTTGATAGAAAACACTTCATGTCTGTTTGCAAGCTATAAGTATCTCTTGATGTAGTATCTGCAACAACTAGAGCCTCAATAAAGAATGTGGAAAAAGAAAAGCAAACAACCTGCAATCACCACCACTATGTGTGAGCGATTACCCAATTGGGGTTTGAATAAATCATGTGAAAAGTAAAGTGGGCTTGTGGTTTGAAGTTCTACCAGTGACTAACAGAGGCCACTCACACTATTTGCTTAGATACTACTTAGCAATTAAGTCTTTAATAGAAGTACCTTCATTTACAGGTATAGAGATTTATTCTATAAATTAGGTTTAGGTTTTCTTAAACATCAAATGATTCAAAGGTTTCTTTCAAAGGAAACTTTTCTTACACAAAAATATGAAAAGAAAAATCTCATCGACAAATCTCGCCAAATTAGGTTACATACAACCCCAATTTAAAACTATTTCCTTGATGATGCAATTCCACAGTATAAAATGTTGTTTCCAAATGGTTAATATTGTATGAAAAGCAGTGTTAATTAAAAATGCACAAATGTTGAAAGGAAGTTATCAAATAAACAATAGTTTTAATGATCCCACGTTACCAATCTAATTAATAAGCATGATAAAAATATTGTTCCAAATACAATTAAATTTTAGTGGAACCTGAAATTAAATAATTGCTTAGACTTTTTGGGTAAAGACTATCAAGCCAAATTTCTGGTGTATTTAATAACTTCATTTAAAAACTTCAAGATTCTTATTTTAAAATGCACATGCATGCAGCTTCTCAAAAAAATATGTATCAAATACTTAATTATGAATATGTAAAACATAACAAAATGAGCTGGTAAATTTTAAATTGGAAATTAGAGCTAACAGTTTGAATCATGATTTTAACATGTTTACTAAATGTAACAGTGATACAGTATGGCTGAGCTTCAATGAAAAACACTATATTTTTCCTGCTTGTAAGCAGCACTGTTGAGAAACAGATTTATGAATATATAGAAGTATTAATCATTTACTTTTCATAGATACTATTACAAATCTCTGGAAAAGGAATAAAAATGAATAAAATTTCATTTATCTTACTTTCTACTTAAAAATTAAACAATAGTCTATAAAATTAGAAAATTCTCAGAATACTAAAATTAAAACTAAGTCGTATGCACAGAAACACTAAAGAACTTTGCAATCTTTCATACGCAATCAAGTATGAAGTATTATTAAGAAAATATTTTCATTGTCAAAAAGCCCTCTTCATAAGTACCTTGGATAATTGCACAGGCCAGGACACATCGGATTAATTCACTCCAAGCCCAAATCATTATACCTACATTAGATGAAAATACACCAGGAAAAACAAGTCTTAAAATCAACATCAATAGCATGACAGTTTTAGGCCTTGCTTGGTCCTCAATCCTCAGTCCCTCTACCAAACTGTATGTGGATGTTCTGTCTCTGATACATCATTCATTCACAGAGAACAGGGGTTCTTGGCCTTGTGAGGCCCTCCTTTTTTGAACTCTTGCGGGTTTCTCTGTGGCTACAGACAGAGCTGTAACTCTTTTTTTCTCCTAACATAAGTGTTTAAAATTTAAACAATGAATTACAAGGTTAAGGGTCCCAAATTACATTTTCTAAACTACATATGAAAAAAAAATAATAATTTTATTTCAATTTATAGTCTAGTCTTTTTGTGAATGTCCATAGTGGGCTGAAATACAATAAGCACCATGAATCATTAAAACAGCCACTCTCATATAAATGAAGATAAGAAGTATGACAACAGGGACAAAATGATTCATATAGCACTGAACATAGTGTCAGGAATAATGTATCTACATTTGCAGAAGTTCAAATGCTGACCAATAATTACTAAAATCTTCTTTTTTCTCAGTATCACTAGTAATTAGGGAAATGCAAGTCAAATGAAAAACTGCAGTCACTGTGGAAAACAGTATGACGATTCCTCAAAAAACTGAAGAAAGAATTACCAAATACTCAATAATTCCAACCCTAAATATATACCTAAAAGAACTGAGCAAGAACTTGAATGGATGTTTATACATCAATATTCATAGTGGCATTTTTCACAGCAGCCAAAAGGTACAGAGCCCAAGCGTCTATAGATAGAATAATGGATAAAGAAAATGTGGTATATGCATACAAAGGAATATTATTGAGACTTAAAAATCAAGGAAATTTTGACATAGGCTACAATATGGATGAACCATGACAACACTATGCTAAGTGAAATAAGCCAGACACTTATTTTATTCCACTTATATAATAAGTATCTATGTTAGTTAAAAATTCAGAGACAGAAAGTAGAACAGTGACTATCATTCTAGCTTCAGGGCAAGAGAATCTATTTCTACCTTAAAACACAGGATATGTCTGTTTTCGAATTTGAGTACATGTAGCAAAATTAAAATCAATGTCAAGTAATTTAAGCAGCAAATACTAAAAAGTTTCTGCAATAGGTACAATTTTGGTATTCCCACGGCTGGGTTCCCCAGGATCAAAATTAAATAAATATAAAATAGACAAATTGAAAGTAGGTTAAATTTAGTCATTAAAGATCTTATATTCACACTGTATCAGCAGATATCCAAAAAACATTATAGAAAACTATGTTTAACTTCCTCACACAATTTAATCATTCAGTTTGGTACAGTTCGCCTATTATATTCAAGCAAACTGCCAAGTATCTAGACTTAAAATTCTCTGAGCTATGTACCCCTATTTTAGCATAAAAGGCCTAAGAACTTAAATAAGAATAAAGAAAATATTTTCATATACAAAGAAGTAAAGGGCAAAGAAAATAAGCTATAATGATATAAAAAGTTTACAACATACACCTATTCTGACTGCTTATTGATTTCTTCAGAATTCATACAAACCCAAAGTTATATATCTATATCATCATCATAATAGTTTTTATAATATACTTATTTTTGTACATAATAAGGTTATTAAGATAAAAATGTTTATCTCAGAACTATTTTTGAATAGAAATTTACTATTTTCTTTACATTGATAAATAGCCATCACACTCATAGGACAGTAGTATGTTAGCCCTCAAATTCCTTATCTTTTTAAAAACTAATCAAACTTCTCACTTTAAAATGGATAAGTTTATGTTATGTGAATTTTACCTCAATAAAAAAATTCTTCAATATTTAAACCAATTTTCAATCTATTTTCCCTCTTATTCTTCCCTTTTACTTACATCCTTTAATAAAGATTTGATAAAGTGGCATTTTAATGAACTAATCGAAATTAGAGGTTACAAAACTTGTTTAAAATTTTATAATAGCAAATTATTAAACAGACTCAGCTTTTGACATTTTTACTTAAATTTGCTAGTGATTACAGCTGATGAGAAACATTAATAAATCCAATAACATTTTTCTACACAGCTATTTTGAAATGTCAGCAATTGCTAATCAATAGACTTCTTTTCTGACTGGTCAGAATAGCTCACAAAATGGTCACAATGACTAATTTTGAGATCTCTTTACAGGTCATACCCATAAAAAGCTTGATCCAAATAGTTATTAGTTCTGTGTGTTCATGCTTCTTCACCAAAGAAGGAGTCAATTACATTAATGGCAATAGCCCCAACTGTTTTTCAAAAGCAAATGATTAAAATATGATCTTCTTTTAGATTAAACCTCTCAAATTAAATTGCATCTTACCTTCACTGACATCTGTCATTCAAATAGATGTCAACTCATAAACCTGACAGAGAACAAATTGTTTATGTAAATTTGTTGTGTGACAGATGTTTATAAGTCACAGCTCTGAGAAGTCACCTTTGAGTATAAGATACTTGGAGAATTTTTTTCGTGTTGTTAAACTTTCATGATTCAGAAAAGAATGCAATAAAAATTAAATTCTTTTTACGTTTCAATAAAAATCATCACACTAAAAATACAACATTATTTTAATTTGAAATTATATGCTGATACAAAAATTGACAAACGGGCTAAACCATTTTCTTAGAAGTTGTAGTTGAAATGAATCTTTCAAAAAATGTAAATTGTTGCAAAGCATCAATGATCTAAAATATAATGATTCTTTCTGTTCATACCATCTTTTTTTACTGATAATTTTATGGAAAAGAGATGAAGAAAGAAACAAGAAAGAATGAATATTTTCATATTTAGCCTTTGAAAGGGTTAAGTTTGTTTCAGATTTCAAAAGAGTACATACATATGTAGTTATTTTTTATACAATAGCTGTTGCTGGATATTGTGAATAGTTTTTCAAGGAATAATTAAACGCAAATTAAAAGGTTCTTTGATCTCCATATGACTGACTGGTGAGGGAATCACATCCCAAAATGTGTGCTGACAGGATCTGCCTTAACCCTCTAAAATGAGGCCCAGCAGGAGCCCTGTCCAGGGAATGACTCATGGGGGCCCCTGCATTGTGCCCAACAGTGGGCTACAGGCTAGTTGGTTGGGAGTGGCAGATGGTTTCATTTGTTGTATATTTTCACTCTTCACCAAAATTTAGGTGGATCCCAGCCACAAGTGAAAGGAAAGAACTATTACTGCACCTGCCACTTTTACTTGGGGAAAAAAAAAAAAAACTTCAGTTCACTGAAATCACATAAAAACTATGAGATTTGGCCTTGACAACTGAATGTTATAAGAAGACTATAAAACTACTTTGTGTATGGTTATATCAGGCTTTCAAATAGCCTTTACATTTTCATCTTTTTTTTTTAATTCAAATTAAATTCATAAAGCTTAAAGCATCCCATATTTGAAGAAAATTATTCTCAGAAAAGTACAAATTACATTTATACATGTGCAAGGTCTTGACTTGCTTTATGAATCACATATAATCAAGTGCAAGTATCTAAAAATCAAGAATCAAAATATTAACACCAGAGGGACCTGAGTTCTTACTTTTTATTCCAAGCCAAGTTTTCCTAGCATGATATTTAAAAATAATATAATGTATGAATAATGTGTGTGTGTGTGTGTGTGTGCTTTGCTAGGGACTGAACCCAGTGCTCTACCACTAAGGTACATCCCCAACTCTTCGTTTTTACTTTCTATTTTGAGACAGTCTCAATGAAGTCCTCAGGCTGCCCTTGAACTTGATGATTCTCCTGCTTCTGCTTCTAAAGTATCCATGCCTGGGACATAAATGGTCCTATGGCTACTTTTTTTTACATGGCTTTTGTCAACTTTAAAAACATAGTAACTCAAGGAGTAAGTTTTAAACAAAGATTTACATATTCTTATAAATATACCATTGATAAGTATTTGCCATGAAAATCAGAGCAGATGCAGCAGCAACACTGGATTTTACATACTGTGGAGATATGCATAATATCCAGATACCAGGAGCAGGTACTTCCATCTGCTCTATCAGATGACAATCCAGGCAATAACTCTCCAAGTGACCCCAAAATCCTTAGGATGACTAATGTTATTGGCTACTAATTTGAAAATTATATATTTCCACTGTAACTCAAAGCATTTAAAAAATGGTTAAAAAAACTTTTTATGTGTATGTTGTTTAGGCACAAACCCACAAATGTAAAACCCATTATCTTCAACCTATAGATGTCCATAAATGCAATGTATTCTGATTTCAGTGAAGCATTTGAAGAAATCTCTTGGAAAATTATTGTAAGCAAGTTGGTTAAAATTGAGGTGGAAACACTGCAAAGGGAACGTTTGGACTGAATTTTAAAATCATACCTAGAGACTGATATCAGGATTGATGACTAGGTGGAGTAGCTCCCTAACCCAGGGCGGGGGGCTGGTCAGCAATTCACTAGTTAACATGGACAACATGAAAAGCCTGAACACTATTTACAGAGGACATAAAGGTGGCAGGAATAGCTAATATAGAGGTTAGAAGAAAAAAGACTCCTAGACTTGATGATGAGCTAAAACCAAGATACAAATCAAAAAGGACAAATATCAAGTCCTACTCCTAAATGGGAAGACTTGAAGTAACATACTTCATGTAAAAACTGATAGCTTAGGCAACTGATATGGAATGCCTTCTCTTTTTTTGTTCTAATTTGTTATATATGACAGCGGAATGCATTACAATTCATATTACACATATAGAGCACAATTTTTCATGTCTCTGGTTATATATAAAGTATATTCACACCATTCGGGTCTTTATACATGTACTTTGGATAATGATGTCCATCTCATTCCACAACCATTTCTAACCCCATGCCCCCTCCCTTACCCTCTCACTCCTTTCCCCTCTCTAGAGTTTGTCTATTCCTCCCCATGCTCCCCCTCCCTTCCCCACTATGAAACAGCCTGATGCTGATTGTTTTAATGAACCATAAGAATAGCCATTATTTATCAGGTGATTAGTATGTGCCCAATACTGTTAAAACACTTCATGAACTAGATTTATTTTTAAAGTCATGTTTGTTGAGATATAATTTATATATGATACAATTTGCTTTCTAATTATATGAATTTTGACAACACAAATAAAAAAAATGACAACATAGATATGGATATATAGTACTGCAGTCAAGACATAGAAAATGTTACCTTGTTCTCCTTTACTTCTTTTTTTTAAAACAAATAGATAAATAAATTTTAATATATTTTCATTTAACCCAATGGATTACCAACATAATTTGCAAAGAAAATAATTGTTAGTAATATATTTCATGTTCATTTTGTTTGTCCTAGTAATCCTTTGGGATCTAATGTCTATTTAACACACTGCACATCTCAATAAAGAAAATTAATTTAAATTTAAAATTACAGTATCTAGAAAAAGGAAAGCAAGAGTTCCAAACTGGTCAGCTAGTGGTAGCATGGTTGGTTCTGGATGCCAAGTTCTAAGGAATATCACTGACCAAATGAGGTAGGTTTAAATGGAGGACAAAGGGGTCTAGAAAGTATCACATAAAATGTTTGAGGACAAAGAGAAGGCATAGAGGGAGATCTCACTCTCTCTAAAGGCTCCATATCTAGGAGGTGATCAAAATTAACCAAAGAAGTAGAATTAAGCACATCAGGCCTTAGCTAATACATTCCATCAACATTCCACATGCTTTCTCTTTCTGTTTAATGATAAACCTGCTTTAAAATAAAGTGTAGGATGTAAGATCAGTTTCCCAATCCAACAAGATGAGCTGATAGTAGACCCTCATCCATTGATGACACAGTCCTTCTGTCAGCTCTAGCAAAGTCAGTCTCCTCACTCCCTTCACACAGAATTTGTTTTAAGTCAATGAACCAACAAGCTTTAGCACGGAAGCTTTTCCCATATCTTTCCACAAATGCGGGCTGACCTCTTACCTAACTCCCACCCCTCACTAGGTCCCAGTGCTCTGATCTATGTGAAGTCGTCTACATGCCCATGCACATCACATGTGCATGTGTGCAGACATGTGTGACTACCCAGCCTACGTCTAAATTATCAACTTATCAACTAGAGGCTTCTTTTATTATATTCTCCATAGAGTATGCTGAAAGAAGATATAAGCTGCTTATTAACATTGGTGTTGAATAAAATGGAATACTTTTTATACTTCTTTTAAGTGATGCCACATTAAAAATATATTTTAAAAAGAAAACAGATTTCCTGAATCCTGGTTCAGATTCCTTCAATCCTTTTAAATTAGAATTATTTTATTTAATTCAATCATTTTTATTTAGGATATATAGTTGCAAAAATAACAAAAGATGAGAAAGATTTTCACTAATTATCACCCTATCAGTGAGTAGGTCTCCTCCTTCTAGAACATTGTATGAGAAAAAAAAAATACATTCAGGTTCATGATTATCTACACTTCAAATATCAAATATTACCTTTCATTTGTGATTAAAAATTTCAAATTAAAAGTATTTGTGCTTGACAACTGATTTTCATCCAAGAAATCATGGGGGAAATTCAAAGATGCTAGTACTTTTGATGATCTTTTCATGTATTAAAAGCAACTATAAAGTATTGGGAAGAAGGACTCTTCAAAGCCCAACATCCATTTTAAAACCTGATTTTCCTCTTTAACATTGTTTGCACAGTAAAAGTAATCATTCCCAGGTATGACATAAAGTCTGTGAATTATGAGACATTGTTGTCATTACTTTTGTGAATTACAACTTTTGGTCATATGGGTTTGATATCAATTATAATGGCAATTCATGTAATATACAGATACATAATAGTGTGCTACATCTAATGCAATTTATTCTTATCTGTGAGGTTTTACCATACAGCTTACAAAGACCAAACTTTAAGTTCATCCTGAAGGTTATTCACTCACAGGAAAAGCTTTTTATCCAAGTACAAATTTCTGGGGTTTTTTTTCCCCCTAAATTTAGCAAGAATAAGATATAATATTAAGTGTGGAAATCAAACCTTAATTCTCTAAACTCACCACTGTGTGTGTTGGTGCATTTATGTGTGTGGTTTTAAACAAACATAAAATAGAAATTCTAATTTAGCTAAAAAAAATATATATATATATATAATTATTTTCATATACTGAATATCTATGTTAACCTATTAAGAAACTGTAAATCTTTTCCCCACATTTAAAATACTTCATGTACTATGTAAACTGGATTAAAATTAAAATAGAATTGTTTCTATATCAAAAAGAAAATGATATGACATAATGACTATATCTGTTTCTTTTTTCTCTGTGAGAATTTTTAAATGATCTGGTTTCAAACAAATTACTTAAAAGCATAAGATCTAGAGGCAAGCTATCTAGGTTTAAACCCAGACTTCACCATTTCCTGTCTGTGGACTGGACATTGTTCTTCAATCTTCCCTATTGTAAAATGGCAGTGATGATGAGGGCTTATCACGGGAGTTGTTGTGCAGAGTCTGACACACACTATGTAATCAATTCACACTAGTGAGTCTTTGCCATGGCTATTAAGTCCTTAATTTAAAAGTGAGTTCTTTTACATGAGTTTGCTAAAACTGTCTTAATTATTATTTGTTTTCCAAACCCTTTCCAAAAGTATTGCATGCTAACAACCTATATATACATATTTAAAAAAATAAAAGAGCTCCTACTGGAAAATATTACTAAGAAAGACATGGTGCTAAGGCCAACAATTGATTAACATAATTTGTTAAAGCACTCTGATACTTTATGACATTTAATTTGTTTAAATACACAAATACTTTTTAGTCAAAATACATCAATATTAAGTAAATTCCTTGCTTATAAAAGTCTAAATATTTGTTTAAAGAGAAATTGAATGTTTAAATGGTATTTAATAGCCACCTTTGGTCCTTGCTCTTCTTTCTTTCTTTTGCACTTTTTCTCAGGCAGGATTCCCCAGGTCAGGCCTTTAAACAAATAGGTTTGAACACGTGAAATATGGGCGTGTAACTTATAGTTTTCAGTGGACAATAATAAGCGAAGTTTCCTTAGTGCTACATAACTGATTACAGCCACTCACAGGAACACAGTGTAATCCCACATTCTCCTCTTCAGTGTTGTGTGTTTAAATTTCAGGCTTCATGGAAAAACTGCATCTTTTCCTAGAACAAAGCACTTCCCCACCTCTTCCTCTATACAAATCACCTTGCTTCTCCTGCAGTGGCCACCCCAAGCCCAGAGGAATCTTTTGTACAACACAGCACATCCCACCTACCACCCGCATGTCAGGATTTCAGCCAGAGAACACAATTATTTCAGGTGTTTTTCCTATATTTTCTCTTTTAAATTCATTCCAGGTATTTTTTCCTATTTTTTTCTCATTTTGAAAACACAATGTTTCCAAGCAAAAAAGATACACATTAAAGTGAAAATCAGCAATGACTAGTTCAGTAGCACTATTCTGTTCTTAGATTTGTTCCAATTCTCACCTTTATGACACTGAAACACAGATTATCTGGAAATAAGGCTGCATTCTGTTACTAATATGTCACAAACACTTTCTGAGCCATTAAATGACCATTAAGGCTGGGCACAATGGCGCATGACAGTAACACCAGGGACTTAGGAGGCTGAGTTCAAGTTCAAGTTCAAGGCCAGCCTCAGCAACTTAATAAGACCCTATTTCAAAATACAAAATATAAAAAGGGCTGGGAAGTAGCTCAGTGGTAGAGCGGCCCTAGGTTTAATTCCCAGTACCAATAAATAAACACCACTAAGAAGGGGGGTGGTTAAGGAGATATATGCCATATAAATATAGGAATATTCATTTATGGGTATGCGTGTGTGTAATATAATATATAAGAAGTGCTATTTGAAATGCAAGTAACATATGGATTCACTAATGCAATCATTCAGTTAATAAACATTTATTGAGAAATGCCATGTACCAGGGCATTGATCCAGTGCTAGAAAGACAGAGATAAAAATTACATGCCCACTCCCACAGAGCAAGTGAAATGATAACGGCTAACAATATTGCATTGTATTATTATTGCTACACAATATTCTGCAATAGCAGGAGTGTATACAACAAACTGGGAGATCTTTCATAAGAGAAAGGTTTCATGGAGATGGTGACACTCAAATTGGATTTGAGGGGAACTCCTTAGAATTCCACCCCATGTGTGAAAAAGTTGAGACACACCAACCATCTAGAGGAGCACATGCAGAGTATGAATCATGAAACAGCAGGGTACTTATACCAGGAAAACTAAGTATTGCTTAGTAGTTGATGATGTGAGAGATGGGTGGCAGTCCTTGAAGGACCCTAGGACTCTCACTCAGGTGTTTGGATTTTCTGCTTAGTCACTGGCATGACTGTAAAACTGCAGTTGATAAGGGTGACGACGTGTGATGAAATGGCTACTAACACTTTCAGAGAAACAGAAGACATGAACTGGACGGGGGCAAGAGAATAAAGGCAGGGAGATGGTTATAGGGGAATATACAATAATGCAAAGAAGAAAAAAAGAGTCTGGACCTAGGTCTTCTCTGTGGAAACAGAGAAGAGAAAATTCACTGGGAGATAATTAAGAGGAACAGTTTATAAGAACTCATATCAACTACACCGTGGACATTACTGGAAAGATGGGTGATGAATGACACCATTAGTGATGTATTTAATGCAGGTATAGATATGAAAGGCGATGAGTTTTAGGAAGGAACATGAACTCATTTTGAACTTCATATTTAAGTATCTACAGGACATTCAGACAAAAGGAGGATATATGAATCTGGTATTGAGAAGAGAAGCCTAGGTTGCAAATAGAGAATTGAAAATCATTAGCTGTACTTGAAACTAATGAACAAGGAAAGTAAATCACCCAAAGAAGAAATATGGGAAAAGAAAATGAGTGTCAGTTGTATATAGCAGCATATTTGCTATATTTTTAAATTCATGTCAGAAACTCTCAAATGCCATATTTAGAAGTACTGTATTTATCCTTGTTACTATACAACTAAGGCAAAGCATTAAACATTAAATAAAGAAATATTTTAATTTATATTTTCTTACTCCATATTTAAAATAATACAGAGAAAGAAAAATTATTTAGGATGAATACATGATGATTCTTTTTCTAAAGGAGATAATTTCTTGGTGTAAATTTAGAATAACAAAATTTGGATTTAAAAAAAATAAGGTGGATATCCCGCAAAATAATAAGTATAATGGTAACAAGTATAAAGGTCACCTGTGACACCATCAACTGTGGCATCTTTTCTATAAAAGTTCCCTCTGTGAGTTTTTTTTCTTCATCTGCATGTTTAGGAACATGCTAGTGTCTGTTTCAAAGCAACTTTGTAAAAGGTATAAAATGCTTGATACAGAAGAAGTTGGAAATTGATATTACATCCAATTTCTCTTATCCTTCCTTTTTCTTCTTTCCATAGATGTCTCATCTCCTAACATTCTGTATTTTTACTTCTAATTATTTTTGTGTACCTCCCCCAACTAGAATATAAGCTCCATGAGGAAAAGTGTTGATACCTATTTTATTCCATGATGTATCCTAAACAGTGTCTGGTACTATTCAAAATATATTTACTGAATGACTGTATGGACACTAAAATGACCACACAATAGGAAGAATAAAACATACACAGTAATACTACCTTTAACCACTGCCACATTTTTCACATTAAATCATTCTACTCACATTCTACCTGAGAGCTCAAATAACATGTTTTATGAACTAGGCATCAATCATGTAAGTTCTTTAATAAGGAGTGACATTAATTTATTTGAGTATAAAAAAAAGAGAGTACACTAAAACAGTCTCTAAGGTTCTTAGGGTTCTTCCTATGAAAACAAAACAAAACAACAACAACAAAAAAAAACTTTGATTCTACAAGCCAAGGTAAAACAAAGGCATATTTATAAAAAACTACATTCACCTTTAAATAGGATATCCTCCAAGAAATATAAACTTTAAATTAGTAAAATACACATCTGCTAAGAATTAGATTTAAAATAACACATGTGCAGAAGGCGACTGGGGCAGACAGGCAGGCAAGAGTTCTGTAGCACTAAACAGACAGCATAGCAAAATGCATTTTCTGAGCATCTATTAATCAGTAAAAGAGACATATTTTCACTTAAATCAGTAATTAAAATATACATAATTATGATTTTACAAAAAAATGCATCAAAAAGTAAAACGCAGCCAACAGATCCATTTAGATCCATATATTATTCCTGCTTTTGTTGTAAACAGTTGAATCTGTCAACTATCTAGTTGCTGATCTAGGAACAAGCTGTATTTTTGACAATGTCAGTGACTCCTGACCCTTTATCACTGTTATATGGTCAGTCTGTGTCCTTCCTAATATTGAACAAGAAGCAGTACACTCAAGTATAACCCTCAGAAGACTACAGTGACTTTCTTAAAGGAATACATGCAGGTTTATGAATGAAATCCTTCTAAAATTATTTTTATCCTGAAATGATGGGAAGGCTATTCTAACATAACATTTGAAGGAACTATACTATTGTTTCATTCTCAATTTGTGTGTGTGTGTGTGTGTGTGTGTATGTGGTGTAGAGGATCAAACCCAGGGCCTTGTGCATGTGAGGCAAGCACTCTACTAACAGAGCTATATCTCCAACCTCTTCATCCTCAATTAAAATGCCATCTTATACAGTGAAGAAAGCTATACAAAGGGAAATTAAATCACATAAAGGTCTACTTTTATAAAATTAGACTATTATTACTTCATAATCGTTTCTATGTATGTCATTTTTTGAGATTTACTCCATTAATATCATTGTGTCCTATTAATATCAGAATGTGAATAAGAACACATTATTTATAAGTATTGATTACATATTTTATCTATTCAAATTTCAAGTTATAATGCTAAATATAAAAGTAGACATACAAAAGCAAACACAGGAGTAGGGTAATATCCTTATAACTCTGAATATACAAATAATCTAGAAATAATCTTATATTTATAATAATATTATTGTTCACAGAAAATGTTAAAACAGATTTTAAATATACAGAATTTAGCAAAATCTGAAGCAATTTCATTAAAAAATAAAGTTAATTTCCCATGTATAGTGTACAATATAAAAATGTGTAATAGATTTTAATATTTTTTCAATATAAAAATAGTATTAATCCACCAAAATGGCTAAAACATCTGTGATATATAATTTAAAACATGTGGTTGGGGAAAGAATTTGATGAGCCTTAAGACGTAATGCTAAGTAAATCTGAGAGTGTGTTGACCAAGGTCCACTGGCATTACTTTGTAGAGCCGATCAATAGATATTAGCTTTAAAAAGAAAGATATAGAAAGAAGCTGCAGCATATTTTTTAAATGACAGGGCTAAGGTTTAAATTGTCTCAATCAAGACTCAATTTTTTTCCTCCTAGTTTTTCCCACTGTTCTTTTCCAGTTAAGACTCTTCATTTCAAATAAATTTAATTAGTTCCAATTGATCATAGGCAACACCAACGCAGCTTTATCTATGCTTCTTCACTTTTACACAGCAAATACCAACAAAGACTGCTCAGCTCAGATGCCAGCATCCTAAGATAGCATTCAGATCTCATTCATTCTCAGCCAAAAGAAACATTCCAGAAAGGATTATTCTACCAAAATATTATTATTATTCTAGCAAAAACACTAGATAATATTTCACATTTCAATTAGTATTTTGATCTGATCAAGTACTAGATTATTGCACAAACAAAATGAATATAACTATACATATTAACCTAAAAAAGTTTCTAAATAAGAATTCATTCAAGATATAGGCAAATATCTGTCATGATATAATTTTTAATTATTTTACAAAGAGATATTAAAACAATTCCTTCTAAATAACTGAAAAACGAATAGGATTTCTTGGCGGGGCTGTCTAGAATGGCCAGTTTTCCTTTTGTAGCACTCATACTCTACATTGCCTGCTATCCCAGAATAAGATTATTGTGCCTGAGACAGGTTTTTCCCAGCACATCTACCACATTTTTCATAATGCAATTTATACAGGATTTTAGTCAATAAAAAGAAATATTGTATTCCTCTAAAGTTTCACAAAAATCTACGCCACAGCTTAATCAAGTCACACAATCTAAAGGTAAGCCGAACGACCCACCAACCGCAGCATGCTAGCTACTTTCACACAGGTTAAGGAAACCTATTTCAGTCATTTAAATTCTTTGGAGAGTGAACATGGATGTTTTTGGTACCCATGGAAGGAAGTGAACAAATCAACTCACAAGAGCCATTCATTGACACATGTTTAACCAAATCTCTTACAGATTAAAATTATAATATATGCAGCATTAATTAACTTCAACTAGGCTTGTGATTTTCAGCTTCTTGATTTTTAAAACAATAAAATAAGAACACAATAATGTGCTATATATGTCACCTCATAAATTTGGTAGTAATATACAATTAAAAAATTCAGGGTACTGATTAGTAATGCTTACTGGACTGCTCAAAAATTAAACTTATATTACAGAATATAGAGTTAACCTACTATTGCAAAAGCAAATTTTTTTTATAATGACTTAAAAAACTACTTTTTAAAGTAGGTTATTAACAACATTACAATGAAAACAAGAAGTAAAAAATGTCTTAGTTAAAAAAATCTGCAAATTCAAATGAATTTTATGTAGTAGCTATTAAAACAAATCCCATAATTAGGAAACACTAAATGATTTCACAAATATTGGTGGTTCATGAAATCATTTATACTTAAGTTGTATGCTATCTGTCATCAAAGAACCCATACATTAAAAAGAATTAATAAGTAATAACCACCACCACGCAGTTAAAAAAAATGGAAAAAAAAAAGAAGAAGAATGGAAGCTTTTAAAGCTTTTTACTTACTGGACACAAATACATTAATACATGGTGGTGGTTATTCAACACTTGTATTAAAAATTAGATGATCGCCAACTTATGCAATACTTACTTGTAAGAGTGGCACAGGCTATAGATTTTAGATAGATTTTAAATTTTAATCTGCACCAAAATAAGCTTAGTATTCCTAATTCCAATAATACTATTTATTCAGACTGTTTTTAATCCTCTGCATTCAAAGAAGCTGAAGTAAATGAATAGAGAAATTCAGTAATTCAAATATATGCATATATCTTACGTGCAAGTTTCTTAAAATTTACTTTGTGACTGGCTGTATGACAGATAATATGGATAAAAATGTTCAATATCCACATAGGGTAAATAAATTTAAAGGGCAGCATTTAATTCTATTGTATAAATATAAAGAGTTTCTATAAGTTTCCTTATGAAGCCTATATTTTATGTATTGTTATTACAACTTCAGTATTCTTGAGTGTGCCTTATAATTGCGAAACTTTTCATAATCTAATGGTTGTGTATATTTCTCTACATGTTCCCAGGCATTAGTAATGATCCATTTTCTCAATTTAAAAGTCTCAGAGAATCAAGTGCACAGCTAGCAGATTCACTGTTAAAGCAACAATGAGCAACCCGGACCAAATAAACAATTCCAATTATTTTCACCCTAAGATTAAAAAAAAAAAAAAAAGTTTCACAAAACTAAATATACCATCAATATGTTTCCATCCTTTTCTTAAGAATATTTAATCCCAATATAAATGATCTAGAAAGCATTTTGCACTAGCTCCAAACAAATTATGATAAAGATGCCCACACTTACCAGTGGTGATGTCGTCATCCACAAGGTCATGCTCTTCCTCCTGGACTTTGGCTTCTGACCCTGAGGTATCTGGAGCAGTGGTGATAGTCTGCATGGCTTCTGCTGTGACTCCAGCTAAAACAAATAGGAAAAACCAGGTTTCATTTTTTAAAAATGTAAAGAAACTTTTAAAGCTTTTTACTTACTGAACTCAAATATAATACATTTAAAGAAATACAATATATTTACCCAAATGGAAGAGACACAAATCAATAAACAAAACATTCACATGTGCTCTATTCATTTACATGTATATGTGTACATGGGTGGTACTTTTAACCAAGATCCAGGAGAAACAGAAACTGGATTCTTAAGTAAATTACATGTCCACTTGATTTCTTTATCAATGTTTTTGCTACAAAAGTATTTAATGGATTTAAACATAATTAGGCAACAAAGACAGAATAACCTAGAAAGTGGACAATTTAAAGCATTTGCTCCTCTTTGACATTAGACAGGGGTTAGGTAGAAAGGATGCTGACAAAAAAGTGATTTGTCCCCTCAGTCTAAGAAAGAGACCTGAAATGCAAGGCCCCCAAAGAGTGTAACATTTCCCTCTATGAAGGAATTACACATGAGGTCACATAGCATCACACTGACAGAAACCACCTGAAAGGAGGCAAGAAAAAGAGACCAGGAGACAAAAATTCCATTCTATAAAAAATCTGAGAATTTGCCAGTGCACACAAATGTCTTTGCCCTTCACGTCCTTCTTTCTATTTTTGATGATATATTTTGTATTCAATTTGCATCTCTCATATTATTTTTAATCTGGCAATGGATAGTAGGATGTATGACTGTTACTCACATGATTATCAACAGGTATTACTCAATTATGGAATATAAAAAAAATCTCACCATTAAAAGTTACTTCAGGGACTGGGGTTGTGGCTCAGTGGTAGAGTACTTGCCTAGCACATGTGAGGCACTGGGTTCAATCCTCAGCACCACATTAATTAAAAATATTTTTTTAAGCTGTTTTAGGAGTTGAACTTTCTAATCCATTTTTATTGAGAGGTACTTTATTATTGGCCCATACAGGATTTATAAAATATTTTAAAACCAAACAAAGTAAATATTCAAGGGCTTCTTTTCTCCTAAGAAAAGAAAGAAAGACATCAAGAAAGAAAAAAATCCTGGTCACTAACCACCATGAATGATTCAGAACTGGCCCTACCACCAAGCAGTGCCGAGCCCTATGATTTAATACGGAGAATAAAACATAATTTTAGCATCACTACTTGGTCAGAGGTACCCCTAAAAAACCAAACCAGCCACATAAAAAGACCACTACTAAAAAATGATCCCTGGTGGATGGAAAATGACAAAAACACTTTACAGAAGCATTTTTTCATAGTACATTATAGTTGTACATGATTCTTCTGGGGTCTGCTGTGACATAAGCATAAATGCATATAGTATATGCATACAGTGTAATTTGCTTCATCTCACTTCCCAGTACTATCTCCTCCCTCCCCGGGTTCCCTTCCTTTACTCTATTGTTCTTCCATTAATTTATCTTTCCATTAGTGCATCATATAGTTACAAATAAAAGTGAAATTCACTGTGATATATTCACAGGTGCACATAGCATCGTTTGGTCATTTACTCTGCAGTCCTCCCCTGTCCCACCCCCTCTCCCTCCCCAGCTAGCCCCTTCCTCTACTCTACTCCTCTCCCTACAGAAGCATTTTTCATTGGTGGGTTTCTAAGATAAATTTTAACATGAAAGAGATTAACTAGAAAAATAGTAATAATTTCTTAATTAAAGATATCTACCAGTAGAGAACAGTCACAAAGAAAAGGTAGAGAGGCAAATACCACATTCCTAAATAGAGGCATTGTTTAAATACAAAGTAAAAGATCACTTTTTCCATATAATTAAATTAAAGCATAAATCTTTGAAATATCTTAGTCTCATTCTTTGCTAACACTTAATGATTTTTAAAATTATCAAAGAAACAGGAAAAAAGTATTAATGAACAGTTTGCATAGTAGCAATCACTATTAATAGTACTTTCCTAAAACAGAATATTCAATGAAATAAAGTGGGGGTTTATTTTGTAAGATATTTACAAATTAATTTACATTTATCTTATTTAGTCAGAGAGGCTAAATAATCATTCAACACAACATAGTTAGTGCAGAAACTAGGATTGAGATTCAGGTCTTCTGATGTCAAACCTCAATATCCTTTTACCACCAAGTTCTTATGGGGACTGAAACTTTGTGGACAGGGTAGGATGTATTACAGAACGTAACAGTGTATCCATGGACACCATGTAATCATACAAGATTTAATTTAAACACAATCTATCCACCTAGTCCCTGTTTTGTGCCAGGCAGGTACCTAACTGACAGTATTTAGTATTTTGGGGTAGAATTTAAAGAGAAATCATATACATCTTAAACTATCTGAGATTGAAAGATGAAAAGCTAAACTGAAATTGTTCTTTGATAGATGATTAGACAAAGAAAGGCTATAAAGCCCTTAAACAAAGTAAGGGCTATAAAATCTTTTGGAAAAAAAAATACCTACAGACCATATCTTTCATAAATGTAGCTGTAAATATTTCTAACCAAATATAAGCAAACATAATTCACACATAAAAAGAGAAGTGTACATATAGCCAAGTGGAGCTTATTTCAGAAATGCAAATCTGGTCCAATTTTCAAAAGTCAGTCAATATAATCCAAGACTAAAGAAAAAATATAATATAATGTCAATTATTTGATAATATTTAACATACAAGTATGAAGAAAAAATAACTTTAAAAACACAAAAATATAAGCAAATTTCCTCAGCTTAATAAAAGAGCACATATTTAAAAATGCACAGTTAACCTTTTTTTTTTAATTTTTTATTGTGGGTTGTTCAAAACATTACAAATTTCTTGACATATCATATTCCACACTTTGATTCAAGTGGGTTATGAACTCCCACCTTCACCCCATACACAGATTGCAGAATCACATCAGTTACACATCCATTGATTTACAAATTGCCATACTAGTGTCTGTTGTGCTCCCCTGCCTTTCCCATCCTCCACCCTCCCCCCTCCCCACCTCTCCCCTCCCCTCCCCTCCTCTCTCTCTACCTCCTCCACTGTATAACCCTGAGGGTCTCCTTCCATTACCATGCAATTTCCCTTCTCTCTCCCTTTCCCTCCCACCCGTCATCCCTGTTAAATGTTAATCTTCTTCTCCTGCTCTTCGTCCCTACTCTGTTCTTAGTTACTCTCCTTATATCAAAGAAGACCTTTGGCATTTGTTTTTTAGGGATTGGCTAGCTTCACTTAGCATAATCTGCTCTAATGCCATCCATTTCCCTGTAAATTCTATGATTTTGTCATTTTTTAAGGCAGAGTAATACTCCATTGTGTATAAATGCCACATTTTTTTAATCCATTCGTCTATTGAAGGGCATCTAGGTTGGTTCCACAGTCTTGCTATTGTGAACTGTGCTGCTATGAACATCGATGTAGCAGTGTCCCTGTAGCATGCTCTTTTTAGGTCTTTAGGGAATAGACCAAGAAGGGGAATAGCTGGGTCAAATGGTGGCTCCATTCCCAGCTTTCCAAGAAATCTCCATACTGCTTTCCAAATTGGCTGCACCAATCTGCAGTCCCACCAGCAATGTACAAGTGTACCCTTTTCCCCACATCCTCGCCAGCACTTGTTGTTGTTTGACTTCCTAATGGCTGCCAATCTTACTGGAGTGAGATGGTATCTTAGGGTGGTTTTGATTTGCATTTCTCTGACTGCTAGAGATGGTGAGCATTTTTTCATGTACTTGTTGATTGACTGTATGTCCTCCTCTTAGAAGTGTCTGTTCAGGTCCTTGGCCCATTTGTTGAGTGGGTTGTTTGTTCTCTTATTGTCTAATTTTTTGAGTTCTTTGTATACTCTGGATATTAGCGCTCTATCTGAAGTGTGAGGAGTAAAGATTTGTTCCCAGGGTGTAGGCTCCCTATTTACCTCTCTTATTGTTTCTTTTCCTGAGAAAAAACTTTTTAGTTTGAGTAAGTCCCATTTGTTGATTCTAGTTATTAACTTTTGTGCTATGGGTGTCCTATTGAGGAATTTGGAGCTCGACCCCACCGACTGTAGATCGTAGCCAACTTTTTCTTCTATCAGACGGCGTGTCTCTGATTTGATATCAAGCTCCTTGATCCATTTTGAATTCACTTTTGTGCATGGCGAGAGAAAGGGATTCAGTTTCATTTTGTTGCATATGGATTTCCAGTTTTCCCAGCACCATTTGTTGAAGATGCTATCCTTCCTCCATTGCATGCTTTTAGCCCCTTTATCAAATATAAGATAGTTGTAGTTTTGTGGATTGGTTTCTGTGTCCTCTATTCTGTACCATTGGTCCACCCGCCTGTTTTGGTACCAGTACCATGCTGTTTTTGTTACTATTGCTCTGTAGTATAGTTTGAAGTCTGGTATCGCTATACCGCCTGATTCACACTTCCTGCTTAGCATTGTTTTTGCTATTCTGGGTCTTTTGTTTTTCCATATGAATTTCATGATTGCTTTCTCTATTTCTACAAGAAATGCCGTTGGGATTTTGATTGGCATTGCATTAAACCTATAGAGAACTTTTGGTAATATCGCCATTTTGATGATGTTAGTTCTGCCTATCCATGAACAGGGTATATTTTTCCATCTTCTAAGATCTTCTTCTATTTCTCTCTTTAGGGTTCTGTAGTTTTCATTGTATAAGTCTTTCACCTCTTTTGTTAGGTTGATTCCCAAGTATTTTATTTTTTTTGAAGATATTTTGAATGGAGTGGTTGTCCTCATTTCCATTTCAGAGGATTTGTCGCTGATATAGAGGAATGCCTTTGATTTATGCGTGTTGATTTTATATCCTGCCACTTTGCTGAATTCATTTATTAGCTCCAATAGTTTCTTTGTAGACCCTTTTGGGTCTGCTAGGTATAGAATCATGTCATCTGCAAATAGTGATAATTTAAGTTCTTCTTTTCCTATTTTTATGCCTTTAATTTCTTTCATCTGTCTAATTGCTCTGGCCAGTGTTTCGAGAACTATGTTGAACAGAAGTGGTGAGAGAGGGCATCCCTGTCTTGTTCCAGTTTTGAGAGGGAATGCCTTCAGTTTTTCTCCATTCAGAATGATGCTAGCCTGAGGCTTAGCATAGATTGCTTTTACAATATTGAGGTATGTTCCTGTTATCCCTAGGTTTTCCAGAGTTTTGAACATAAAGGGATGCTGTACTTTGTCGAATGCTTTTTCTGCATCTATCGAGATGATCATATGGTTCTTATTTTAAAGTCTATTGATGTGGTGAATAACATTTATTGATTTCCGTATATTGAACCAGCCTTGCATCCCAGGGATGAATCCTACTTGATCATGGTGTACAATTTTTTTGATATGTTTTTGTATCCGATTCGCCAGAATTTTATTGAGGATTTCTGCATCTAGGTTCATTAGAGATATTGGTCTGTAGTTTTCTTTCTTTGAAGTGTCTTTGTCTGGTTTAGGTATCAGGGTGATGTTGGCCTCATAGAATGAATTTGGAAGTTCTCCCTCCTTTTCTATTTCCTGAAGTAGCTTGAAAAGTATTGGTATTAATTCTTCTTTAAAGGTTTTGTAAAATTCTGCTGTATACCCATCCGGACCTGGGCTTTTCTTAGTTGGTAGTCTTTTTATGGTTTCTTCTATTTCCTCAATTGATATTGGTCCGTTTAGGTTTTCTATATCCTCCTGACTCAATCTGGGCAGATCATATGACTTAAGAAATTTATCTATGCCTTCACTATCTTCTAATTTATTGGAGTATAAGGATTCAAAATAGTTTTTGATTATCTTCTGTATTTCTGAAGTGTCTGTTGTGATATTGCCTTTTTCATCCCGTATGCTAGTAATTTGAGTTCTCTCTCTTCTTCTCTTCGATAGCATGGCTAAGGGTCTGTCGATTTTGTTTATTTTTTCAAAGAACCAACTTCTAGTTTTGTCAATTTTTTCAATTGTTTCTTTTGTTTCGATTTCATTAATTTCAGCTCTGATTTTAATTATTTCTTGCCTTCTACTTCTTTTGCTGTTGTTTTGCTCTTCTTTTTCAAGGATTTTGAGATGAAGTATGAGATCATTTATTTGTTGGTTTTTTCTTTTTTTAAGGAATGAACTCCAAGCAATGAATTTTCCTCTTAGAACTGCTTTCAATGTGTCCCATAGATTCCGATATGTTGTGTCTGTGTTTTCATTTATCTCTAAGAATTTTTTAATTTCCTTCTTGATGTCTTCTATAACCCATTGATCATTCAGTAACCTATTGTTCATTCTCCAAGTGATGTATGCTTTTTCCTTCCTTCTTTTATCGTTGATTTTCAGTTTCATTCCATTATGATCAGATAAGATGCATGGTATTATCTCTACTCCTTTATGTTGTCTAAGAGTTGCCCTGTGACATAATATATGATCTATTTTTGAGAAGGATCCATGTGCTGCTGAGAAAAAAGTGTAACTGCTTGATGTTGGGTGGTATACTCTATATATGTCAATTAGGTCTAGGTTATTAATAGTGTTATTGAGTTCTATAGTTTCCTTATTCAACTTTTGTTTGGAAGATCTGTCCAGTGGCGAGAGAGGTGTGTTGAAGTCTCCCATGATTATGGTGTGGTGGTCTATTAGACTCTTGAACTTGAGAAGAGTTTGTTTGACGAACATAGCTGCACCATTGTTTGGGGCATAAATATTTATGATTGTTATGTCTTGTTGGTGTATGGTTCCCTTAAGCAGTATGTAGTGTCCCTCTTTATCTCTTTTGATTAACTTTGGCTTGAAATCTATTTTATTTGATATGAGTATGGACACGCCTGCTTGTTTCCGAAGTCCGTATGAGTGATATGATTTTTCCCAACCTTTCACCTTCAGCCTATGTATGTCTTTTCCTATCAAATGCGTTTCCTGTAGGCAGCATATTGTTGGGTCTTGTTTTGTGATCCATTCTACTAGCCTGTGTCTCTTGATTGGTGAGTTTAAGCCATTAACATTTAGGGTTATTATTGAGATATGGGTTGTTCTTCCAGCCATATTTGTTTATTTCTGTTACTAAACATGGTTTGTTTTCCTCTTTGATTATTTTCCCCCCTTTACTGTCCTACCTCCCACTGTGGGTTTTCATTGTTATTTTCCATTTCCTCTTCCTGTAATGTTTTGGCGAGGATGTTTTGAAGAGATGGTTTTCTAGCTGCGAATTCTTTAAACTTTTGTTTATCGTGGAAGGTTTTAATTTCATCTTCCATCCTGAAGCTTAATTTCGCTGGATACACAATTCTTGGTTGGAACCCATTTTCTTTCAGTGTTTGAAATATGTTATTCCAGGATCTTCTAGCTTTCAGAGTCTGTGTTGAAAGATCGGCTGTTATCCTGATTGGCTTACCCCTAAATGTAATCTGCTTCCTTTCTCTTGTAGCTTTTAAAATTCTCTCCTTATTCTGTATGTTGGGCATCTTCATTATAATGTGTCTAGGTGTGGATCTCTTATGATTTTGCACATTCGGCGTCCTGTAGGCTTCTAGGATTTGGGATTCTGTCTCATTCTTCAAGTCTGGGAAGTTTTCTTGTATTATTTCATGGAATAGACTGCTCATTCCTTTGGTTTGGAGCTCTGTACCTTCCTGTATCCCAATGACTCTTAAGTTTGATCTCTTAATGTTATCCCATATTTCTTGGATGTTCTGCTCATGGTTTCTTAACAGTCTTGCTGAGCTGTCTATGTTCTTTTCCAGTTGAAATACTTTGTCTTCATTGTCTGATGTCCTATCTTCTAAGTGTTCTACTCTGCGGTAGTATTCTCCATTGAGTTTTTAAGTTGGTTTATTGCTTCCTGCATTTCTAGGATTTCTGATTGCTTGTTTTTTATAACCTCTATCTCCCTGTATAGTTGATCCTTTGCTTCCTGGATTTGTTTGCGTAATTCGTTGTCGAAGTGATCTTTCATTGTCTGATTTTGCTGTTTAATGTCTTCCTTGATACTCCAGATCATCTGAAGCATGTATATCCTGAATTCTTTATCTGACATTCCATCTGCTGCAGCTGTTACCTCTTCTAAAGTTGCGTTGACCTGCATTGCTTGTGGTCCTTTCTTTCCTTGTCTTTTCATACTGCTTGCGTATCTTTCCTGCAGGTGCGGGCGGCGGCTCTGCTCTCTCCTTATTCCAATTGGGGTGTCGTGGCTACCACGCCGGCAGGTCACTGGGCCTGTTCTGGGAGCTGGCGGCGGCTCTGTTCTGCCCCTACTCCAATTGGGGTGACGAGTGTACCACACCGGCAGGCCACCGGGCCTGATCCGCCGGTCGGTTGCAGGTTTGCCTACCCTGCAGGCGCGGGCGGCGGCTCTACTCTGCCCCTACTCCAAATGGGGTGACGTGTCTGTCGTACCGGCAGGCCACTGGGCCTGTCCCGCTGGTCGGTCGCAGATCTGCCCACCTTTCGGGCACGGGTGGAGGCTCTGCTCTGCCCCTACTCCAATTGGGGTGTTGTGACTACCCCGCCTGCAGGACGCTGGGCCTGTTCCTGGCACGGGCGGCGACTCTGCTCTGTCACTACTCCAATTAGGGTGGTGTTTGTACCACGCCGGCAGGCTCCTGGGCCTGATCCACCTGTCTGTTGTAGGTCTGCCTACCTTGGAGGCGCGGGCGGCGGATCTGCCCTGCCCCTCCTACCACGCCTGCGGACCCCTGGGCCTGATCTGCAGGTTGATCACTGGTCTGGTCACCCTGCGGGCACGGGTGGCGGTTCCGCTCCGCCCCCACTCCATTTGGGGTCACGTGACCACCACACCGGCAGGGCCTGATCCGGGCATGGGAGAAGGATCTGCTCTGCCCCTACTCCAGTTGGGGTGACGTGTGTACCACACTGGCAGGCCACTGGGCCTGACCCGCCAGGATGTCACAGGTCTGTTTACCTTGCAAGTGCGAAGGGCGGCTCTGCCCTGCCCCTCCTACCACGCCCATGTACCACTGGGTCGCGGGTCTGCCCACCTTGCGGGTGCGGGTGGAGGCTCCGCTCCACCCCCTCTCCAATTGGGGTCACGCGGTCACCACGCTGGCGAGCCGCTGGGCCTGCTCCGGGCGCTGGCGGCGGCCCGGCTCCTCCCCTCTGGCTCGAGGACAAATTGAGGAGACTCGGGTGACAGTGCCTCACCCCCCCTACCAGGAGACCAACTGCTTATGTCACCGCTGGTATTGATGAAGTTCTCTCCTCCGCCGCTTTCTGCTGACATGAGATCTCTGCCATGTTGGTATCCTATGCGAATGGCCGCATTTCGTTCCCCTTGCCGGGCAACCAAAGCAACGGGTGAGTCCTGACCGGCCCTCAGCAGAACCTGGACCGAGACGCAGTTTCCGCGGGCTCCTAGCCCCGGTCCAGGGAAGTTCCGGGAGCCGGAACTCGGCCGCTCCGTGCTCGGTGTAAGCTCCTATAAGTGTAAGCTCCAAGAAGCAGTCCCCGCGGGCTCAGTTCCGGGAGCCGGAATTCGGCTGCTTAGTGCTTGGTGTATGCTCTGATAGTAGCAGGGTCCAAGAAGCAGCCTCCGCAGGCTCCGCAGCCCTGGGCCAGGGCGGTTCCGGGACTGTTCCGGGAGCCAGAACTCGGCTGCCCCGCGCTCGGTGTTCGCTCCGATAAGATCAGATTCTAAGAAGCACCCAGGCGCTGAACCCTAGCAATCTGTCTGCAAGCCGCAGGGGAATTGCAGCCTGAAATTACCTGTTCTATGGCTGAATGAGCTGCGGTCAGTCAAAAACAGGTATGGTGACGTCAGCTTTCCAACATGGTGGCTGCTGGCCTCCTCTGTGGTCTGACCGGTGTGGAGAACCGAGATGGACCGCTTCCTTCCCCCGTCTCGAACCCAGAATTCAGCCCTGAGTACGGTGCTTGCGCGGCTGGCAGAAACTGCAGCGCTGTAACCCTGCGTCTCTATCCCAGCGCGCGCTGCAGACTCTAGCCGCGGGGCGATTTGCTGAATAAGCAGTGTTACCCTCCGTGCGACAAACCTCTCGCGTTTGAGTTCCCGTAGCTGATCCTCGTGCGATGGAAATCCTTCCTCCAGGTTCCGGAGCACCCCACTATTGCTGGAAATTCTTAACAAGATATCCTTTAGGCGTCCTGACTTGTCATACTCCCACACAGTGAAGCAGCACACGGGGGCAATGCACTCCCCTCGCCGCCATCTTCCTCCTCTAAATTCACAGTTAACCTTTATATTTAAAAACGCACAGTTAACCTTTATACTTCAAGGTGAAAGTCTGAATACTTTCACCCTATGATAAGAATGAGGCAAGGCTGGGGTTGTGGCTCAGTGGCAGAGTGCTTGTCTCACATGTATGAGGCCCTGGGTTTGATCCTCAGCACCACATAAAAATAAATAAACAAAGTAATGATATTGTGTCCATGGATAACTAAGACAAAGGAAACAGGCAAAGATGTCCATTCTCACTACAACAGAATACCAAAGTTCCACTCAATGCAACAAAACAATAAAATGAAACAAAACATGCAGCTTGGAAAGATAGTGCAATTGCCCCTATGTGATGGTTAATTCTAGATGTTAATGTAACTTGATTCAGAGATGCCTAGGTAGCTGGTAAAGGCTTTCAGATTTGGATTGAACTGGGAGACTGGCTTCCCTGTAGAAGTTCTTCTATTGTAGAACTTCTCAGTCTTCACAATTCCATGAGCCAATCCCCTAATAAATACCCTCTCCTCTTTCTCTCTACCTACTTAGCTAGTTATCTGTCCATTCATCAACTGTTTTTCTCTCCCTGAAAAACCTACTTAAGGATAAAATGATTGTTTATATGGAAAATCACAGATAAATCCTAAAAAAAAAAAAAAAAAAAAACCTAACAAGTGAGTTCGGCAAGGTTTCAGAATATAAGATAGAACATTTATAGCAAAGCCCTGAGGAACTCAGTGAGACCCTGTATCAAAATAAAAATTAAAAAGTTCTTGAGTGACCCTGGGTTCAATCCCTGGTACCAAAAATAATGATGATAATGATAATAATAATTTAAATCAATTCTATTTCTATATGCTAGTATTGAACAAATGGAGATCTAAATTTAAAAAATAAGTTTAAAAGACTGAAATACTTACATGCAAATTAAAAAAAACATACAAAGAATTTGCATATTGACCACAAAACTACAAAGTACAAAACACTGATGAAAGAAAGATCTAAATAAATTAAAGGAAGAAATACACCACATTCATAGATTAGAATATTAGAATAGCTAACATGTCAACTTTCCAAAAACTGGTAACACAGACTTAATGGAATTCCTATTAAAATTCCAGCAAGACCACCTCCCTTTACTTTCTTTTTTGGACATAAGGATAAAATTATTCTTAAATTATACTGAAAGACAATGAAACTAGAATAAAACAGTTTTGAAAAAGAATAAAACAGAAAAAGTCAGTCTACTTGAATCTAAGGCTTTACTATATAAAGTTATTAAAGGCTTTGACAGAGGGATGAAAACATGGGTTAATGAAACAGTATCAAAAACCCAGAAATAGACATACACCATATGTTCAACTGATTTTAGACAGAGGTGCAAAGCAATTAAGGAAGGAAATATTATTTCTTTAATAATAAGGGCTGGAGCAACTGAACATCCATAGGCAAAAAAAGGAAGAAAGAAAAAAACCTGACTTAAGGTTCACAGTTGTTATTAGTCCATTTTCTGCTACTGTAATGAAATATCTAGGTATGAGTATTTTAAAATAAAGAGAGATTTATTTAGTTCACAGAGCTGTAGGCTCAAGGGCATGGTGCTGGCATTGGCTGGACTCTGGGGAGGACCTCCTTTGCCGCAGTCTGGCTGGGCACAAAATAACCGAGCCGCCACAAAGCCTTGTAGGTTCAAACAGCAACTCTTTATTCCCGAACTCTCACCGGCACTCTACACACACTTCCCAGGAACACACTTCCTCCACCATTGTGAGAACTCAAAAGTAGCAGGTGGCAGCAGGATCCGCCCTAATCCCGGAGCCGCCCTATTCCTGGAGCAGGGTCACCTTTCAACCATTCCCTCTGGCAAAAATGCCAGGCACCGTTCTGACTAAACTGTGGCTCTCAACACTCCTTGACAGATGGTGGACAGTGTAACAATGGCAGGAATATACACAAGGAAAAGTCACATGGTGGAACAGGAAACCAGAGCAAGAAAATGGAATTCAATAAGAACTAGGTTAATTCCTTCCAAAGACACCCCAGTAATCTAATAACTTCCCATTAGGTCTACCTCTCAACACTGCCATAATAGAAACCAAACTCCCAATACATGAGCCTTTGGGGAAAAACTAAATCCTAACCATAACATGCATCTTTTGAAAAATTAACTAAAAATGAACCATGAACTTAAATGCAAAATATAAATCTACAAAGCCATTAGGGAATAAACTAGGAATAAATCTTTGATACCTATGGTTAAATTTATTACCAAATATAATCCATAAAAGGAAAAAATGGCAAAGTAGATGTCATCAAAACTAAAAATCTTTTGTTGTACAAGAGGATGATCCTGCTAAGAGGATGAAAAGATAATCTATAGACTAGCCAACAATCAGATATCCCGCATGGGACTAGTCCCTAGACCATGTAAGAAACCCTCAAAACTTAACAGTGAGCAGTCCAGTAGACCCTTGAAACATTAAATGTAAAGTTATCATATGACCCAACAACTTCTAGGAAATGAACACATATGTCCACATACACAAAAATAACTTGTACACCAATAATCATACCAGCATTATCCACAAACCTAAAAAGTAGACAAAATCCAAATAGTCATAAACTGTTAAGTAGTAAACTGAAATATTATATGCCAATAGAATATTATATGCCAATTTAAGGAAATGACCTTCTCTTACATGTTATAACATAAACACTAAAAAGATTATGCTAAATAAACGAAGCCAGTCACAAAATATCACATTATATGATTCCATTTATATGAAATATCCAGAACAGTCAATTCTATTGATTTAGAAAGTAGATTAGCAATTTAGCCTAGGGCTGAGAGAGGTGCAAGGAGTAAGAAGTAGGGCCAATGCGTACTGGGATTCACCTAGAGGTGATGAACATGTTCTGAAATTGATTGTGGTAATGTCTATGCAACTCTAACCTAAATTTTTTTGAATTTTAAGGTGAATTTAATGAACTACATCCCAATATAGCTGTAAAATTTTCTAACATTCCAGATCAACTTAGGTACCCATGACACTTCTATATACACTCTGGGTACTTTTTCCTGCCATAAAGCTGTAGAGAAAAAAAGAAAATATATACAATAAGAACATATTGTATATATAAAAAAAAGAGAATATATATATACAAGAAGAAAGCAAAATTCACCATGAGTATTTTCTTTGGCATTATGTTTTTAAAATGTTTTCATCACTTTTGAAACCAGGGGCACTTAACTACAGAGCCACACCCTCAGCAATATTTGTATTTTATTTAGAGACTGGGTCTTGCTTAGTTGCTTAGGGTCTCACTAAGTTGCTGAAGCTGGCTTTGAACTCATGTTCCTTCTCCTCAGCCTCCTGTACCACTGGGATTATAAGCATGCGCCACCACACCCAGCTATTGAATTATATTCTTGATTTGGACCATCTGTAATTCATTCTGTTAATCTTCACAGTCACAATTTCTTTTATCTTGTAACCAATCAGTAAATGGATATTTTGAGTTACTTAAAAATTATATATATTTCATGTTTTCAAGATAAACTAAATGTCCAAACTCTCATTAGACTGGACCCTAGGATGGTAACCAACTACCTAAGACTCACAGTGTGTTATATAATATAGTAAAGGTGAGAAGTTCTGAGAGTGTTTTGGCTATTTTGGGTCTTTTATTTTTCCAATAAATTTTAGAACTAGTTTTCTAGTTTTGTGAAGAATGTTGTCAGTATTTTAATGGTGACTGAGTTTATCTGTGTAAAACTTTTGGTACTATGGCCATTGTGACAATATTTATTCTGCATATTCAAGAACATGGGTGTACTACTTTTCATCTTCTAAAGTCTTCTTCAATTTTTTTTTCAGTATTTATTGTTTTTATTGTAGAGTTCTTTCACCTCCTTGTTTGGATTTATTCCCAAGTTTGTTCTTTGTGTTGAAGCTTATAGTTTTCTTGATTTCTTTCTCAGCAGATTCATTATTGGAGTATAGGAAAATGATTGATTTATATATATATATATATATATATATATATATATATATATATATATATATATCTTGCATTCTGCTACTTTGCTGAATTTGCAAGCTCTAGAAGTTGACTGATGGAATATTTTGGGTCTTTAGATATAGGATATTATCAATAAACAGAGAACATTTGACATCTTCTTTTTCTATTTGTATCCCTTTAATTTCCTTTCCTTGGCTTATTGCTCTGACTAGAGTTTCAAAAACTCTGTTGAATAGGAGTGGTGAAAATAGACATTCTTGTTTTGTTCCTGATTTTACAAAGAATGTTTTCAGTTTTCCTGTGTTTGGTATGATGTTGACCTTGGGTTTCTTGTATATAGCCTTTACAATGCTGACGTAAATTCCTTTTATTCCTAGTTATTTCAGTACTTTTAACATGAATGGGTGCTGGATTTTGTCTAGAACTGTTTCTGCATCTATTGAGATTCTTGTTCTTAACTTTATTTACATGCTGAACTACATGAATTGATTTGTGTATGTCAAACTCACCTTGCATCCCTAGGATGAAACCCATCTGGTCATGGCGTACTACCTACTAAAGAACTAAAATCAGTATATTATAGTGATATAAGCACATCAATGTTTATAGCAGCTTAATTCACAATATCTAAGTGATGGAACCATCCCAGGTTTCTGTCAACAAGTAAATGAATAAAGAAAATGTGGTATATATATACAGAATGGAACTTTATTCATATATAAAAAGTGAAATTATAGCATTTGCTAATAAACTGATGGAAATGGAAACCATGCTAAGTGAAATAAGCCAGACTCAGAAAGTCAAAAGTTGAATATTTTATATCAAATGCAGAAGCTAGACCAAAATAAGGGGGGGTGGGGGGAGGGCAGGGGATGTCCTATAAAAAGAGAAGGGAGATTAGTGGAGTTCAGAAAGGGAATTAAGAGAGAAGAAAGATGGATGGGAAAAGGAAGGAACAGTAGAAGGAAATTGACCAAATTTTGCTATGTACATATATAAATATACCACAGTTAACTTCACCTTTATGTACATATAAAAAGCACCAATTTTAAAAACTATAAATTAATGGAAGGAAGACCACAAGAGTAGAGGAAGGGGAACAGCAGGGGGGAGGAGAAGAGAGAAAGAGAAAGTACTAGGGATTAAAGTGGAACAAATTATATTTTCAGCATGTAAGATAATGTCAAAATGAACCCCAATATTATGTAAAACTATAATGCACTAATAAAAGAATTAAAAGGAAAAAAGAAGTACTGAGAATGGACAGACCAACTACCTTTCAATTCTCAACCTGAAATGTCACAGCTCAATCAAAACAAACTTAACAGCTTGCTTTTAGAAAGTGATAGATGGTTTTCATGTTAAACTTTTTAACCACACAGTTATGGTAAAAGACTATTTAAAAACATTATTTAATGATTCTAAGTAATCTTTATCTACAAAAGAAAAAATAACATTTTTTAAAATTCTAAACCAGAACTTGATTATATCTAATCACTACAGTTATGTGTTGTTTAACTCTCTTAAAGTCTATAGACATTAATGTAGATATTCTATAAAAGGCAAAACGATAGGAGAGAAAGCTAGGGGCAGGGGTTGTGATAAAAGGTTGACTGTAAAGAGGTAGAGAAATTTTTTAAAAGGATGAAGATAGTCCATATCCTGATTGTGGAAGTGGGGACATGACTATCCATATTTGTTTAAAGCTCACTATAAACTATAAATAAAAAATGGCAACTTTTACTATATGTAAATTATACCTCAATGAACTTGCTTTTTCAAAAGCTCTTTTAGAAGGTAATATACATTGTCATGAAAGAGAACTGAAGATTATGCCAGAATACCATACTACTTTCTATAAAACAATGATGAGAAAAATTATCTTGCTTTCTTCCTGATATGAAAAGCCTAAGCTTTTCAAAGAATAAAAATGACTTTCTCACTATCTACTAACAAAAAAGATGAAATATCCTGGGAAATATAGAAAAAGTATCTTTAGAAAATCCTTATGTAGAGGGGCTGGGGTTGTGGCTCAGTGGTAGAGCACTCGCCTAGCACATGCAAGGCCCTGGGTTCGATCCTCAGCACCGCATAAAAATAAATAAAATAAAAGTATTAAAAATTTATATGTTAAAAAAAGGAAAATCCTTAGGTAGAAACTTCAATTTCTTGTTGTTCTTAAACAAGATTCTATCAATTAATTATACGAGACTTTTTTTCTATGCACTTGATGTAAGTAAGCTATTTTGTCAATTACACTATAAAATCTAAGAAGACTTATTTTCTGAGTATCCCCAAAATATTTGGCAGTGATGAATACCTTATAATTGCTCAACAAATACAGGCTGAATAGTACAGAATTAGAATACCTTCAATCCCAAAAAATTAGATAATATATAAATTATATTATTTAAATATTAAATACTGGTAGATAAGAGTAATGTTTGGAGGAAAGAAATACAAAGAGATAATATAAATTAATGGAAAGACGTTCCTTATAAAATGAGTAAGTCCCCAAATCCATATTTCACAAAATGAAAAATGAAAAACTGTTACACCTGATAACATGTCTTCATATACTGTTTTTAGACCATGAATCAGGAGGGAAAAGAGAAAAATGGAACAGAAAATTTGTCTGAGTGAGTCTGGACATGATCAGAAGAAGGAAGAGGCAGGTTGTGGCTGGTAGTCACAGGAGGGACTATTTGAAAATCTCTACACCAGCCTGATTCCAGATCCTGAGGTTGCTTTGCACTGTTAAGAGACCAATACACATCAAATCGTCCATTTATATGATAAGATTTTAATCACATAAAATCATCCATTTATATATAAGATTTTATTCACTTTAGAAAAAATAAAAATATGGAAATGCAGTCTTTAAAATTAACAGTATAAAACTACACTTAACTATCCCCACCAGTAAAATCAGATATATTATTATAAAATTCATACCTTTCACAGGCTTACATATTACCTTTGTAAACATTTTTTCCAACTGGCTAATAAGATCTAAGTAATAATACATAATATGAACTTGGGAGACTTCTATAGCACCATGTGATTAACTTGCTAATCGAGGATAAAATAAAGATTTTAATATAGTAAACTGTAAAATATAGCACTTTATTCAATATTGGAATATAAAACCACATCAGTTCATTATAATTTTATTATTTTATTGAAGGTTAGAGGGAAGTGATAATACTGGTAGGATTAAAATTAAAAATACACAAAATATAAAAATTATATTTCTCCTTCTCAAAATCATATAGATTTTCATGGAGACTGAAAAATGTGTCCAAAATAATAAGTGGGTATTTCTGTTTCATCAGTTTCTCACGACTGTGGCTTTCCAGCGGTCCAATTAAAGGACACTGGAGGCAATAATTTGATGTGCACATTTACTTTGAATGAAGTAAAATTTAACGATAAGAAAGGGAATACGTGAATATCCACAGTTTCTTTTCAGGCAGAGGCAGGGATTTATTGAAAGCAGATCTCTGCAGTGACTGACCAACACTGCCCCACATTCCCCACAATCCTTATGACAGACAGACGGCCTGCCTCACATTAATTCACTTCACACCACTTGTATCGATCCGCAGCCGTTCCCTAGTCTCTCTGCACACATTGCCTGTCTGGCTGCCTCCCTCCACATCAGCACATACACACAAAGGCCACAGAAAGATAACCTTTTGCTTTCCATTAAAGACACAGTATCCACTTTTCCTTCTGCGGTAACATCAAAAATATAAAATAGAACACTATAGATGTTGTCTTGTAGAAATGACTTCCTATAGGAAATAGTGAAGTTATTTATCCCTTATGCTGAATGAAAATCATTTCAATTTATTAGAAACAAGTTAGCTTATTAAAGGTATCATGCAATTAAAGGCACAACACAATTAAAGAAATATAAGCGTAATTAAAAATAAGCAAAGTGTCTTCCTGAATAAAAATATAGTAATTGTTTAGTAATATGAGGATTGATGGTTATTTCTTAAAAAATAAAATACATCTTTTCCTAACTAGTATTTTGAATATTTTTCAGATAACTGCTTTCATATAAAATGCTATTACAGCCAATTCTAACAGCAGCAAAAAGAACATATTTTCTGAAAAAATACACAAAGAATAGAAACTACAGGTAGTGTACTACATCAACAGAATACTAATGTGAGAGCATAAAGCTTTATTATTTCTCTTCCCAAACAGAATCTGAAAATGATCTATGGGAAAAAAATCATATCTAACAAGTCTGCTTCACTCCAAGTACATTTCCAAAGATTTCGGTTTGATTCACAGACCATGAGCTGACTTAATTTTGGCTTCAAAAGAACAAATGAAGCCAAGACCTATGGTACTCAACCTATGAAGTGTTGTAAAACAAAAGCAAAACTGTCTTGACACACTCTTTCTTAACATTTTAATCTCTGGCTGATTAGAAAACTCCAATCACAGGAGGTTGAGGCAGGAGAATCAAACGTTCAAGGCCAGTCTCAGCAGCTTAGTAAGACACTGTCTCAAAATACAATAAAATATAAACAGGGCTTAAGATGTGGCTCAGTGGCAAAGCACCCTAGGTTCAATCCCCAGAATGAATGAATGAATGAATAAATAAATAAATAAACCCAAATTATAAGCAAAATTAAATATCTCAGAACTGTGCAATGTATGTTCTCTTGCATATAAAGAAAGTACATTAAAACTTTCTTGTATTTCCTGATTTTATTTCCTTTTTCTTTTGGCTAGCATTACCTTGGCAGAAGTTACACCACCAAGTGGTAACAACAGTGTACTAAATGCACACAGTACACTAAGTGTGTTCTCCTTTACAATCACAGTAAGTAGCCTTGAAAGCCAAAGAAAGAAAAATGGATGGAGGCTGCTAAGGCTAAAGGTTTTAAAAATAGGGATGTTGAGATTTGGGTAAGGCTGAAGGATGGGAGGGATCTGAATAAGAGAGAGGATGTCATTGCCAATTTGAGGAAAGCAAAGCGACTAGAGTTCTCATGTTGTCTTACACACTCGTGCTGCACTCAGGCAACTGTGTCTCACCCACAAACTAGGTGAGACACAAGGACAAAAAGACACCATCTCAGGTGCCAAGAAGCTCACAAGTGAGCTGAGACCACGAGAGTCACTGGAGAAATGTGAGATAGCTTTGATTTGATTTGTTTTAGAAAAAAAATCTCTTCTGTAGCAATATAAAGAATGACATGGAAGGCTCCAGAATTGAGGTAGCAATTGAAGCCAGTGATTTTCAAACCATACTTCTTGAAGCCCTAGGAACTTCCTAGAAGGGAACCCATCTTTACTTCATTATACAAGGCTGTGTATAGTGGGTGAATGCACACATATATACACACATTTTCATTTGAAGAATAGGTAACTGCTTTCTAAAAAATATCTGAAAATCCCTCATCTTGATTTTTTTAAATAAAGAAAATGAATGGGAAGAAAGTCAAGTTTTTTTCCCAATCAAACACAAAAGGGGGACTCTCAGCACATAAGGAAGGACATGGAGAGTATATTTCATACATTTAACTTTTTCTGAATGATTGTTATGTTAAGAAAAGGGGATAAAAATGAAGGGTAGCACAAGAACTTACACATTAGAAAAACTAATAGCTACGTGAGAAATACAGATTTATATATACATAAGTGAAAACATAGTATACATATAAAGAAAAATCAATTAACTCTTCTTAGAATGGGATAAAAAAGAACATAAAAGAAACCATTTCATGAGAAGAAAATATTTGAATTACATCTTGAATGAGGTAGAAGTTATGATGGAATGCTACTAAGTGAAGAAAATCCCAGGAAGAAAGGGCAAAGGCCTATGTAAAGAGTCCCTGATGTATCTACAGAAGGAGGTCGCAGGAACAAAACAAGTGTGGGGAGAGGGGGAAATGAGACTGACAGGACACTAGATGTCAGAGCCCCCAGGAAAAAGAGAGAAACAGCACTAACAGAAAATCTGAGTCAGAGAAGGAATATGTTGGTGTTCTTTAAGGAAGACACCTGGCTCCAGGGTGATAGGTTGAGAATAGTAGTTGGTAAATGTCATCACAGGGCTACTAGGGTTGGTGACTCTGGAATGACAATAAACAAGAATTTTAATACCAAAGATTAGGGGAGTCATAGGATAATTACATCATTTCTCTTTCTGGTGACCAGAATAGTTTGGGATTACAGTTTGGATAAAGCCACAAGCAGCTTCGCGACAACAAATATCAAGGCTGAGAGTTTGACCTAAACTGCCAGATGTCCCACAGAGATAACCAATGAAAAGCAGTAACTTCTGGCAACCCAGTCAGGCTGTCCTGTATACAACCTGATGAACACAAGATCAAATACAATGACATTTTGTACACTAAATTCAATGATGGATATAAGAGGATGAGTTTACCACAGTGCCTGAGATGTAGTAAGAAGTACTCAATAAATAGCAGTATTAATCATTCATATCACTACCATTGCTTTTGTTATTACTATTTTTCTTTATTATTATTTTAGTTTTTCCCAAGGAAGTACTTCACTTCAACTTTTACTTTTTCTCCATGTGAACCTATTGCATTATGAACTTTTTATTAAACACCATTTCCCTCCTTTTTTTGGCTATATTTCCAAACATTTTATGACACCTGTTTATACATAAGGCACTTAAAACTTTAAAAAAATTAGAATATTTAGTTAATCTTTGACTGCCAAATATATTATTTTCTGATATGTATATACATACATACACAGGGAAGCTTTTGACTTTTAAATTATTCATGTGCAGTGAGTGATTGACTTGAAAATAAATAAATAAGAATCTTATCTAGCCAGGTGTGGTGGTACATCCCTGTTACACCAGTGGCTCGGGAGGCTGAAGCAGGAAGATCACAAGTTCAAAATCAGTCCTAGCAACTGAGTGTGGCCCTGAGCAGCTTAGCATTCTTTCTTTTTTCTTCCTTAGCACATATTTTCTAAGTCATGCTACTTGCAGATAGAAATAAATGAAGAGACCAAGTCATAAGATAAAGCTATAATATTTCTAGAAGAAAACACAGGAGAAAATCAGCATGACCTTGGGTTTGCCAATGAGTTTTTAAACATAATACCAAAGTCTTGAGCCACAAAAGAAAAACTGATAAATTGAACTTTATCAAAATTTAACTTATGCACCATAAAGGTCACTACTGAAGGGGTGAAAGACAAGTCACAGACTGGGAAAAGATATTTTAAAATTGCATATTTGCTTTATATATACCAGTACTGACTTGTACCCAGTATATAAGAACAAAAGAAAACAATGACACAGTAGAATTAAAACTGGGCAAAGAATCTAAACAGACATTTCCCTAAAAGGAATATATGAATAACCATATGAAAATATGTCCAACTTTATTAGTTAAAAGGGAAATGAAGATTAAAATCATACTTAGATACATATTCATAATTACTAGAACATGTAAAGTTAAAAATATCAAAAACTGGTGAGGATGTTTCATTGATGAGCATCACTCATTTATGGTAGGAATGCAAAATGATATAGGTACTTTGGAAAAGAGTTTGGCAGATGTTTTAAAATTACACTTTCCCATTCAACCTAGCAATTCCATTCCTAGTTATTTGTTCAAGTAAACTTAAATCTTAAGTTCATACAAATTCATTCTCTCTCTCTCTCTCTCTCTCTCTATATATATATATATATATATATATATATATATATATAGTCTCTATATATAAAACTATATATGTCTATCTATAATATATATAGTAGTTATATATTGAGTAAAACTATAATAACAATATAAATACAAATACATTTATATATTTACAAATTATATACTATGGCTTGTGGTTTCCTGTAACACAATGGAAGAATGTCCAGGAGAGAAGTGGATTGATTATGAGAACATAATCTAATTGGTGGATTGATAATTTGAATGGATTACTGGGTAGGCAGTGGGGGTGTGGCTTAAGGAAATAGGTCACTGGGGGTGTGCCTTAGGGGTTTATAGTTTGTTCTAGGCCAGCAGAATTCTCTTTGCTTCCTGGATGTCATGAACTGAGCACCTCTTTTCCACCATGATGTTTCAGCTCATCTTGGGCCCAGAGCTAAGAAGTTGGCCAACATTGTTTTCTTATGTTCTTATATACACTGGGTACAAACTATGGCCTGAAGCACTAAAACAGCCAAAATAAACTTTTCCTCCTTAAAAGTTTTTCCTGTTGGGTGTTTTTAATCACACTAATAAGAGTTGACTAACTATAGATTTCTTTATAACAATTATTTGTATATGTGTGTGTATGTATGTATGTATGTGTGTGTATGTATGTATGTATGTGATTGTATACATACACATGTTTATACACAAACACACACCCAGAGAGAGAGAGAGAGAGAGAGAAGGAGAGAGATATTTTACTCATAATCAACCAAAACTGAAAACAACCCAGATGTCTTTAAACAAATAAAAGCATAAACAAACTTAGGTTCAGATACATAATGAAACACTATTTAGCCAAAAAAAAAAAAAGAACTATTGATATATGCAATAATACGGACAAATCTAAATGTATTATGCTAAGTGAAAGAAGCCAAATCCAGAAAGATACATGTTATATGATTCCATTTATATAAAATTTTGGAAAAGGCAGAACTAGGACGATGAAAAATCAGTAAGTGGTTGCCAGAGATCAAAGGCAGAGGGGCTAATTTCAAAGAGGCTACACAAGGAAATTTAAGGTATGGTACTGTGGTAGTAGATCCCTGATTCCATCCATCTGTCAAAACACAAAGACCTATATTCCACAAATAGTAAACTTTGTTGAACATAAATGTTTAAGAAAATAATTAATTAACTGGAAGAATAGGGGAATCAATCCAGAATGAACTGCAGACTCTGACAGATTTATTATACTGAATTACAAATGTATGGTTTAACTTCACTGAAGGGTGTAAGGCAAAATGGAGTTTTGCCTTAAAAATGTTGGAAAAACAGGTCCAGAAAAAAGACAGGTGAATGTAAACCCAAAGACAAAGAACTGTATACATACTGCACTTTAATTGGTAAATAGGCTTCTCATAGGCTATGGGTTAGCAATTCTATGTTACTTTTTGTGTCTACTAGATTGAAGAATAAATAAATCTATGGTAGATAATGAGAGTCAGTTTTCTCATATTCAGAGAAAGAAATAAAGAGGAACGAAAGGGGAAGACCAGAATGAATCTAGTGGAGTTGAATAAAAACAGGAGATATGAGTATGAACTAAGTTTGATTTTACTTCTCTCCTTTTCCTGAACATGTGCACGCGCGCGCGCACACACACACACACACACACAGAAATTTGAAGTAATTACAGATTTGTTTCCAAGTTCTGCCCACTAAGATGATCTAGAAACAGCAAAACCCCAGTAGCAGCAAGCATGCCTAGCACCCAGATCTTAGTTTCTAATACCTTCATTAAAAAAGAATTAAGCGTCCTTAGAGAAATGGCTGAGTTTAGGAGTTGGGCAGAGAAAATACAAGATGAGCAAAGAACATGTATCAGAAAATGCCTTTTAAAAAGACGAAACCATATCAAATTGACACTGGAGCCAACTCCAAAGAGCTTCTTTTGGTCAATGCTAGAAAAACCTGAGCAACAAAATGGCATTATAAGAATTCTACTATTCAAATAGTTATTAAGAGCCTGCAAATCGCTTTATGCTAGGCCATTTGGGGACAAAAAAAACAAAGTCCTGAACCATGGTCCCAAGGACAGATCTCAATAGAGTGTTTACCAGGTATATTTATTTTTATGAAGATTGTGTTGCTTCAGGATCAGAATGAAATACAAATTATGTCTTCCAAATGTAAATATATATTCATAGATGGAATATAAAGAAACAAGTAAAATGGTAAGCCTCAGAGAAAACTGGGTAAGCAGGTGCATGAAATATGTTTACTTCAGCCTGGAAACATGACAAAGTGGAAACAATCTGCAGAAGACACAGACATTCATACACTGTAATGAGCATAATGCATCTATAGAAGCACATCACGATTCCACTGCATTACACTGATTCAATCTCACAATTCATTTTAAAGACTATTCATAGCTAACCAATGATTTAGAGGAAAATGAAAAGTTGAATTAACTAAAGGAGCACCAATCATTGCCTCTGGGAGAGCTTTTAAAGAATTAGCTTGCAAATAAAGTTATAAAAGAATGAAAAATGAGCCAGGAAAGTACTAACATAACAGAGATATTAAAATGTATAAAGTTTCATTTTTTAAAATCCCATTCTACAAATAAAACCAGAACAAGCCAGATGTGGTGGCTCATACCAATAATCCCAGGAGCTCCAAAGGCTAAAGCAGGAGTATCACAAGTTCAAAACCAGCCTCAGCAACTCAGGGAGGCCCTAAGCAACTATGTCTCAAATGAGAAATAAAAAGAGTTGTGGTGGGGCTAGGATTGTGGCTCAGTGGTAAAGCGCTCACCTAGCACATAAAAGGGCCTGGGTTTGATCCTCAGCACCACATAAAATAAATAAATTAAATAAAGTTATTGTGTCCAACTACAACTAAAAAACCAATATTTAAGGGTTGGAGCTATGACTTAGTGATTATATGCCCCTGGATTCAATCCCCAGTAACTCCCCACACACACCAAAAAAAAAAAAAAAAAAAAAAAACCCTCAAAAAACAAACAACAAAACAGGACAAAATAAGTGTGTAAAGGAGGCAGCCGCTCTCACACTGGAACTCTATATCTTCTGCCCTAGTCTGGTGTGGATGAGAGTGGGATTAGAACGCCAGGAAAAGAAGTGTAGTATTACTACAAATAAATTATCATTAAAGAAACTTGTAAAGATTAACAAAAGTAGATTAACTACTCTACCAAAAAACGCCAGCACTAAAGAATTGCTTTAAAGAACTCATGTCTCCAGTTCAAGGTACTCTCATTTTTAAATGAAAATAACTAACTTCCCCAAACTAAGGCATTTACCTAAGTGAGGAGATGGGAGGGGTTATGCTGGAATGGTAATAACTAAAACTTTCAAATGGTGGTGAAGAAGAAATAAAACTTCACAGCAAAACACGTTAGTTGTCAGAATATGAGGTACCAAGTGCCATGTGCAAAGCATTCCCACAAATTTCCTGACCAGGAGAATTACAGGGGACAAATCACATCTCTATGTAAATTACCTGAATGTCATACATCCTGTAATCTGTATGATTCTGGTTATAAATGTAATCAATGAGTTAACTAAATGATTCAGTTTAATTTCAAACTACAAAATTTTACCTTCAATGTACAGAAACTCATTATGTCATCAGTGTTTTATAATAAATATCTTATTATTTATAATTTCTATTTAACACTATGTTGGAGATATTGGCTAATACAGCTGATCAAGAGAAAGCAGTGAGAGGCATAGCAATTTAGAAGACGAGGCAAAACTGTCTCTGCTTACAAATGATATGATTCTATGTGTGAAAAAAAACTCAAAAGAATAAATGGAAAATGTAGACAAGGAGTAAAAAAATTATAATAATATCAGGTTATGGAACTATCAAAAAGTTCATAGCATTCATATATATAAACAAAAAGTAACTGAAAGGAGTTAACAAAGAAAAATAAACTACCTGAGCAAAAGCTTAACAAATGTCCAAAACAGCATGAAAAAAAATTTAAATTTCCTGCAAGACAAAAAGGATTTAAATGAAAGTTATCCTATCCTATTCTTGTCAGGATGTTAATGTTATAACAATGTCAGTTTTCCCTAAGTAAGTTTATGAATTAAACAAATCCCCACAAAAAATGCCATGATGAGTCCCCCTACCAGAGCTAAATAAGGTAATTAAAAAGTCAATTTGGAAAAACAAACAAGCAAGAATAAACCAGGAAAACCCTCAAAAAAGAAGGGCATTCAGGAAGGGGACCACTAAATGTTAAGATATGAAATAGCTACAGACCAATGGAACAAAATGGAAGACCCCAAAATACATAAAACTACATACAGAAATAACATACAGAATTGATTTTTAAGAGAACCAGATATAAGCCACACAAGAAAAAAATAATAATCCATTCTTCATACCATTAAGCAGAACCAATTCTAACTGTCATTTAGGAAAGCAAAAGTAGAAATGGAATATTAGAAAAAAATATGGAGAAATCCTATAACAAGAAAAACTGTCCTCACTTTGAAACAAAAGAGAAAACACCACAAGCAAAATAAGAATATGGCAGATTTAAAAATATTTTAATCTTCCACCACAGATAGAGGGTTAATCCCAATAACAACTGAGCTAGAGGTATGAATTGCTACTTTGAAAAAATCTTCAAAACACAGTCATATGATAAAATACTAAATCCCAGCAATAAAAGAAAAACAATGAGATTTCATTTCTTGCCTAAAATCACAAGATTCCAAAAGCATATCAGTGTTCCACTGGGAAAGAGGTAGAGAGACAGGCCTTCACATGTATTGCTGCTCAAAATGAAAAATGGTACAAAGCCTACAACAAAGAATTGGGCAATATATAACAGAATATGCATGCATTTATCCTTAAAACTCAGCACAGCCACTTCTAGGAATGTATCCATGACACACCTATCAAAACGAGAAAAGACATAAGAACTGATCTATTCACTGCAGCCATATCTACAATTCCAAGACTAGAAACAACTCAAATGTCCACCAATTCAAATGTTACTCAATAAAATGTGGTCCACCAACAAAATGAAAAGGGAGGGATAGGAAATGCCCTAATCATCAGGTTACGTTAAAGGAGAAAAGTTAGGTAAATATATTAGGCAATTACTATTTATCTAGAGAAAAGAGGGATATCGATAAATATATGCATTTGCTTTAAAAAAAAAAAAAGCGGGGGGAAGGAGAGAGGACAGTCAGTTCAACAAACCCGCTTGGAAAACTAGACAGTATCTACAAGCTTCCATTTTGGAAGCAACCCAAATTTTCATTAACTGATGAAAGGATAAGTAAAATGCAATAAATACAGACACATGGAGTATTATTCAGTCTAAATTCTGACACACACTGCAACATAGATGAACTATGCTTAGTGAAATAAGCCAGGTGCAAAAAGACAAATACTGTGTGATTTCACATTCATGACATATGAAGGGTAGTCAACTCATATCATAGAAACAGAAAACAGAATGATGGTTGCCAATGGCTAGGGTGGAGGATAGGGGACAGGAATTTATTTAATGGATACAGAGTTGCAGTTTTCCATGGTGAAAAAGTTGTGGAGATTGGCTGCAAACAGCATGAATATCCTTAACATATAGAAATGTGAATTTAAGAATTGTTACAATGGGCTGGGTGTGGTGGCTCATGCCTATTATCCCAACAATCTGGGAAGCCGAGGCAGGAGGATGGTAAGCTGAAAGATAGCATCAGCAACTCAGTGAGACCTTAAGCAATTTACTGAGATTCTATGTCAATTTTTTTTTTAAAGGGCTGGGGATGTGGCTCAATAGATAAGCACCCCTGGGTTCAATTACCAGTACCAAAAAAAAAAAAAAGTGGTTAAGATGGTAAATTTTATGTTATATGTAATTTATCATGATTGAAATTATTTTTTAAAGAGAGGAAGCAAGAATAAAACTCCTGTACTAAAAAGAAGTATAATGAGAGAAAGGGAATCGAATAAAGGGTACATAGAAGAATAGAAAATGAATTTCTCTAAGTATAATTTCTTTTGTATCTTGGCTTTGAAATCATGTAAGGGCCTTACATAACCTTAAAAATATCTTTCAAATAGGGCAATTAAGCTGGGCTTTGTGGCACACACCTATAATCCTAGCAACTTGGAAGGTAATATTTTATTAAAATATCTGGTACAAGCTAGGCATGGTGGCAAGCACTTGTAATACCAGCAGCTTGGGAGGGTCAGACAGGATGATCACAAGTTCAAAGTCAGTCTCAGCAACTAAGTGAGGCCCTAAGCAACTTAGCAAGATCCTGTCTCAAAATAAAAAAAAATTAATAAAAAGGGCTGGAGATGTGGCTCAGTGAATAAGTGTCATGGGTTCAATCCCTGGTACCAAGGGGAAGGGGAAATTAAAATGAAAAGAATGAGACAAATGAACATAGATGTGTAACAAACTGGTGATTAATCAAAGAAGGAGTCATTCCCAGCAACTTAAGCACTGTAGTAATTTAATTGTTCATCTCTAGTAGTTTGTGACCTAAAAAAGAAAAGAACTGCAAAAAGTAACAATAAGCAAAAAAATACAAACAATACCAACACAATGTTTTTAGTGATCACGTTGGTGGTAGTGCTGGTAGTATTCTGAACTATTAGATGCATACTGTGGGACAAAAGCAAATGAATAATTACATAGACATCATTTAGAAAAAAGACGATAAGAGATCTTAGACATTGATGTAATCTGAATGAAATAAAAGTCAACAATCTCTAGGCCTCCACTTCATGGAAAGAATCAACATAACTCAAGTATTATATATACTTTTATATCCAATTGCAAGTGTTTATGTATGTGTCTATCAGAAGCCCCGCAACAATGAACAAGCACATGTCGAGAACACGACCAGCACTGTTTGTGATCTTAAGATACCATTTCCCACCAAAAGGATCAAGGTTCCTGTGTGAGCTGATTCAGTGCTGAGTCAGGAAATGCACAAGGCGAGCAGAAACTATCCTGTCAACAAATAGACTACTGGAGTCCAGAACAGCCTTATCAAAAGGATTCAGAAGTAAACTGAAGAGGCTCCCACTGACCACAGATAGATCACATCTATCTTTGATGTGATCACAGTTTGGACAATGGTAAGAATTACTAAAATTGATCAAAACCTAAATGTATTTCAATCCATGAACTTACACTAATACTAAGATAAATAAAATTTTTATAAATTACCTCATCTTTGTTCTGGCTTTTCTAAAATATAGTTCAGGATACAAAATAGTAAGGTAAGATCCTCTTAGAGAAGTCTGGTAGCTAACAAAGAAGGCATGGTAGAATTCAGAATGTCAGGATTTGCTGTGAATTAAAAGGAAGGAAAAGAGTTTCATAATGCAAACTTCCTAATTTCTTCCACAATAAATCACACAAAAAAGGAGGCAAGCGGAGAAAGGGTTAGAAAAAAATAGATGATTGCTTGTTTGATTGACTGTTGGACAGGAATTCCACAGATTAAGAAATATTATGAAATATATCAACCAAATGTAATATATGGATTTTTATTTGAATCTTAAATAAATGAACTGTGGAAAACAATTATAAAACTTACTGGGGAAATGTAAATGCTGAGTTATTGAATAACATTAAGAATTTTTTTTAATTTTTAGCCATTCTAATGGTCTTGTAAGATTTTTGTTTGTTTTAAAAGAGTACTTATCTTTTAAGATACAAATAGATATTTGTAAATAATTTATAAATTATGTGATCTTGTGTTTCAGAATGACTTCAAAATAATAGGTACAGAGGTAAAGGGTACCAATAAAATAAGATTGTCCATGAGTTAGAAATGACTGAGACAAGGCAGTAGATACATGGATGTTCATTACCTTACCCTAGATAGCGATAGATAGACTATGACAGACAGACATAGATAGACAAGACTTTTTTTTAAACTGAACAAAAATATATATATGTATATAATATACATATGTATATAATATATATTATTATATATAAATACATATATAATATATATGTATATAATAAATATATATGTGTGTATATATAAATATATATATAAATATATTTTTATTAGTTACACATGACAGTACAATGATCTTGACAATTCATACATTTGAATCAAATGGGGTATAATTTCTCATTTTTCTGAGTGTACAGGTTACAGAATCACATTGGTCATACAGTCACCTATATACATACAGCCATAATAATGTCCATTTTATTCTGCTGCCCTTCCTACTCCCTCTTCCCCGCCCCTCTCCCCTCCCATCACATCTCTCTACCCAATCTAATGTGACTTCTTCTTTTTTTTATTTTATTTTTCTCCTCACAACATCATATGTGTATTCTGTGTAACGATAAAGGTCTCCTTCCATCTTCCGTGCAACCCCCTTCTACCTCTTTTACCCTCCCACTTCTCTTTCCTATTTAGTGGTAATCTTCTTCTCATGCTCTTCCTCCCTATCCCATTTTGAGTCACCCCCCTTATATCAGAGAAGACATTTGTCATTTGTTTTTTAGGGATTGGCTAACTTCACTTAGCATTTATCCAAAACCAGTCTACAAAATGATACCATAGCATTCAAAACAGATCATTTAATAAACTATCCTAACATCTCTATGCAGCAATTCCAAAAGGAAAAAGATCAAAAAAAAGGTTAACTGAGTAGTACTGAAGGTTAACATAATTCCTTTGAAATGATCTCTGCTGGGTTTGTTTTCTTCTAAAATTTCCAACATTACACCAAACATATAACAAGGATGCTTGGCAAACAATTAATAGAAAAGAAAGCAGAAAGCAGTAAGGATGCTCTCAAAAGATATATTTAAACGTGTTGGTATTGTTTGTATTTATTTGTTGTTACTTTTTTGCAGTTCTTTTCTTTTTTAGGGTAAAAATTACTAGAGATGACCAAAATGTAAAAAAAAAAAAAAAAAAAAGCATTATATCCATGTGCTTGAAAAATAAATCTCAAAAATAAATGTTTCTATAATTCGCCATGATCATCCCATGAATACCACAGGGCCACAAAACATGTGTGATCGTGATAAAAAGAGGAAGAAAGTATATCCAGAATTAATTACATAAGAATTACTCCACCAAAAATCATATCTAATAGAAAATATTGTAAATACTTAACATGAAAGAAAATAAATCAAAACTCAAGTAGTGTGCTTCTTAGAAAGGTATGCAAATCAATTTACTGATTCCACAAAGAACATGTCACAGAAACCTATTAAACTTACTAGGCATTAGGAAAAAAAGAAAAAGAATACCCAAATTAACAGATTTAGCCTCAGTCGATGACTCACTAAGTCAAATGGACAAAAGTGATTATTATAGAGGATTGTCAAATGGATCATGGCTATTCAAAATTACTTGCTATATATGAATCTACAATCAAATTATACATTTAGTATACATTTAAATAAGCAAAAATAGGTTCTAAAACCAGACCACTGGCCAATCCATACCTGACAGGTAAGCATAGTATAAATCAAAATTAAAAACTATGCATCAAATATTAATACAGCATATTCAAAATTGTTTCTGTGCTTCCAGAAGACAGCTGTTTCAGGTAATGTTTAGACACATCCTGAGTAGGCTCTCTGTTGATGATGCTGCTAGGTGTAACTTCTCATGAAGCTCTCTGAAAAGCACAATCATTTGCTGGAGAAGTAGCAAGAGTATATTCCCCAAGTTGTCATACAGAACCATAAGATTTACAGAGGAAGTGAACATTTTCTTGCAAGATAACAAATTCTAGTAACTGCTCTCTATATAATAAGGTTTGTACTGACTTTACCAGTTCTACCCTGAATCATATTGTGTGCGTGTGCATGTATGTGGGCAGGTGTGTAATACAGAAAATGATTTGTTGGAGCAAGATGGCATTCAGTGAGCACATAATTAAGCAGTTTTCAATTATGCTGGGAAAAAAACTCCAGAAGACAAAAGAATGGCATGAGGGTTTCACTGCAGAAGAAATATTTTTCATGGGGAAAAAAATAACAAAGACCTAAATTGCCTGAAGAAACTACTTAATATTTTAAAAATATTTTTATATATTGGGCCCTTAGTTAAGATTTTACATATAAGATTACTACCTAAAATGTTTGAAAAACAATTTGTTCGAGAGAGAGAGAGAGAGAGAGAGAGAGAGAGAGAGAGAGAGAGAGAGAAAGTATAATAAGTGATCTCTCTGGTGAAGAAGACAAAGTGCAGATCTGGTCTCCCCCCCCCCTCAATAATCTGTTTCAGTAAATTAGTTATTTATACATTAATCAGAAAACTCTTTTAAAAACAGTATTTTTATTCCTAATTATTGTCATTTGATTTGGAAACTAACATTAAAAGGAAAGAGAGAGAGGGGGAGGGAGAAGGACAGATCTGAGCTTGAGGAGAGGTAAGGTTCAGGAGAATCACCTTTTGAAACCCCTCCTCCCTCCACCCTCTCACTTGCCTTTTGAGAACTGCTGTGCTAGACCCCTTCTCAGTGATAAAACAGAGTAAGAAAGGCTCCTGATCCCAAATACCCATCACTTCGTAGGGGAAGGCTTGGAATGGACTCAAAATCCCAATCACATCTGACAAATAGGAGACATCTGAGACTACATGGTCAATTGAAGTGGCCCTAAGTAAACAGTTTATAAAAAGTACCATGACTAAGACTGTAAATGTTCAATCTATTACCCATTACCCAAAATTCAGAGATTCATTTCTAATTTAGTTTCTCTGATCTTGATCTTATTTGCTCTGAGGAGCGACCCTTGCTTAAGGAGCAAAAACGAGTAAAAGTCAAAACAAAACCTGAGCAAGACACATTAGTCACCCCCTAACAGTTACTGAAGAAAAAGCCTTTACTTCATGCCTTAGATATGATGGTCTCTTAAAAATAAGCTCAGGGGCTGAAGTTCTAGCTCAGTGGTAGAGGGCTTGCCTCACATGTGTGAGGAACTGGGTTTGATTCTCAGCACCACATATAAAATAAATGAATAAAATAAAGGTCCATCAACAAATAAAAAAAATTAAAAAAACATAAGCTCAGGTAGTAGCTCTGTACCCACCAAGTATGCTGGAAGTTGCCTAATAGCGTTTAATTGCTAGAAAGATATAATTTGATTGTTTTTAAATCAGCAGGAACCTTCAAGTATTTAAAACCATCTCTCTCCTCTACCACTTCCATTCCTCAGAATTGGATGTTCTTTAATCCAAGTACACATTTCAAACATAAGTCTTACCATCTTTTCCTAGTAAATTGTGAAGTCCTTTCATAGGATTACAAAAAATGAACTGTGATTATAGCACTGGCATTGACTGTAGGAATGGCTTTTAGAAACAACAAGCAATAAAATAGGTGGTCGTGGTTGTTTTCATGTCTAAATCAAGCAAGGAAAATCTCATGTGATGGGTAGGTTTTACAGAACAAACAGAAAATATGTACAGAAAAATTACAAAAATACTAAGTACTGTTACAGATGACTGGATTGGCATTTAACAGGCTGAAAGAAACCAGATCAATCTCAATCTTGCTGGGGTCAATTCGGGTGCTCAAACAAATAAAACAATTTTTTTTCTTTATGGTCATATACTAAAGGTGCTAAAATATTAACCAAGTCTGAAAATGTCATGCACAGTGCAACAATTTATAAATATTAAAATGCATTTTTAACATACATATTTGTATCAAAATCTGCTTAATAAAAATAGCAAATATAATAAATCATTAGGCCAAAGTCACTAGAGAAAAATTAGATAAAAAACACCATACTTGGAAAAAAAAAAAAAAGAGGAAAGTGAGGGAGAATGGATTAACAAAGATATGTTAATGTAATTTGATCATTTTAATCCCAGAATTTATAAACAACCCTAGAACAAAATCTACCATTAGCTATTATAAGCAAAATAGTACAGGTAAAATTGTTTCATATACCTTTCTTGCAATAATTCTGTTTTCCTTCCAAACTATAAAATCTATTCCGTCACATGCAGATTACAACAAGGCTTCAACATAATACACTAAAACAATGCAAATGCATATAATATCCAATCAACATACAAAGATAAGAAACTTAAAAATATAGTATGAATTATAAAAGCCTCACAACCATTGGTCTTATGTATGCCTAAGAGTTAAAACATTACAAAATTAAAATCAGCTTTTTGCTCTATAAAAACATGTTGAACAGGACTCCGTATATCTGTACTGAGATCCTCTATACTAGAATAATGAAAATTTATATTTAAAAGTGTACTAGACACTTGTTCTATTACAAAAACATGTTCCAGTATTCATGTGCAGTGTTTTGTAAAGTGCTTTATTTCCATTAGCATTATAAATTTTTGTTCTTCAGCAAATCAGTAAGAGAATAATGGCACAAATCAATATCATACTCTTCATACCAAGTAATACTAGGTCATTTATTATAGCAAAGGCCACTAGAATCTCAGCTAAAGGTCTATCAGGCATTTCCATTTGAACACCATTTTTTTTTTAAGAATGTATCACAGGTTGAATGGGTGATTTTCTATTATAAAACAGTCTTCATAGGTTTAAGTACCTTCAACTTCTTAAAGCAGAGAAGCATACCAACATTGCAAAGAAAGCCACTTATGCCTCCTAGGGGCCTTGCCACCAACTACAACTCTAGGAGTGGTAACGAATTTCTGCAATGGATGGAGATAGAGAGAGACTAGTGGAAAAGATAAACAAATGAAGAAACAAATAAAATTATTCCAAGCCATTTAAGGTCCAGAAGCTTTGTTGCAGAAGCCCCATAATTACCAGTGTCCCCTAAGTGGGATAAGTTAGACAGAGGCAGCAGAAGATGGAACCCTCCACCCCCAGTTCCTCACTGCCCTACAAGGAACAAGTGGTTGATTTTCCCTACAGTCCACTCTTTGCTTTGTTCCACAATGTGGCACCCTGTTACGGGGCTCCTACTGATAACCTAAAAGCAGACGTTGGCTCTATTCTTAGAGTATCTCTTATACAGAGGAATTCAATGGGAGCATAGTTATTTAACCCTGTAAAGTTCCAATGTACAGTATTATTTGATAGCAGAGTTTTCTGTTTTATTACTTAGAAGTAAAGTCTGAATGACCAATCTATTCAGTAAGCTTTCACTTTAATTTAATTTGCTTCTTTACTACTCTAATTTGCAATTTTAAAAAAGTACAAAAGAAATCATAAGAACATTAAATATTATGTCAAAGAACACAAGTCACATAGAAGGCATTTTTTTTTTTTTGGATAGTTGTGACTAATTAAGAACAAATTTCATTGTTATTTCATTAGGTCTGTGGCCATTTATAGGTAACTAGAACAGTTTAATGATATTAAATACATGATCAGTCTAGAACACTTAAAATTAAGCTCAATAGGTCTGATATTCTGGAAGAAAAAAGAGGGATGAATACCTTAAGTCCCAGTGAAACACTGCAGACAGACATGGTGCACATGTGTGCTCTTCATACCATAGTTTATCTTGAGACAAATCCTCTCTGCCTCCCAATACAAGAATTCACACAGAACAGAGTGGTTTTTATCTATATCATCCAGTCATAATTTAATACTTTTTCCAATCACAATGCACAATCATCTCCAACTGGCTTTGTGAACACTATAGGAAGGGCAGCCAGCACAGATGTCCCTGAGGCAAAGTCATCTTTGAATTTCAGCTGATTCAGTTCTTCAGGAGCAACCAAATTATCGTCTCTTTTTTTCCTCAATTTTAATTAGAATATTCTTGCTCAAAAAGAAAGACACACCCAAAATACCACAAGAGACCTGAGAAAATTGTCAAGTAAGCAGAGAGTGAAGAGCCTACCAGACACCAAAGTGCATACACCAAAGCTTGGGTACTTTTTCATCAGAGAGCCCGTCTTCTTAGCCAATTATTTTATTTGTAACTCAAATAAGCTTGTATACATAGCATCCATAAACCCACAACACTGGATAGAGCAAATTAGAAATCAGGACAGAAGTCACTAGGGGTAAGATGAAACAGCCCAATAGCAATAAAATTGGTACTAATTACTAGACAATAAAAAGAGGAGGAACACAAATTCTAAAGGGCCCAGTATGAAACGCAAAGGCACATCAACCTGGGGATTCATTCAAATAAAGAGATGCATTCTCTTCAATAAGCAGGTGGAGGCAATTTTATAGCATGGAACAAAACAATGCTGGTTATTGAAAAGATGCTTAAAAACCAGAGATTTTTAAATATATTAAGAAAAAATGGAGAAATTAAAAAAAAACCTTAGCATCTAGTGATTTTTAAAATCCTCAGTTATTCAGAAAATCATTCTCTATAAATGACCATTTCAAGGTTCCAAATAACTGAGGCACATACAAGAAAATAAGGAAGGAAGGGATGATGTGTAGTGTTACAGCCTTTGATGGGTGGGCAGAGGCTTACTTAAATCATATTATCAAGCACCCTCCCTAACCTTTCCCCATCTTATTCCCACCGCAAACCCTGAAAATATCTACTCCTAGAGAATACACTAATATTTAACTTATTTTTACCAGCTATGATATACTCTTGTACTACCTCTGTAAGATACAGTTCCATCTTACCTTCTTGTATATTGTTGGTCCATCCACATTTGTGCTCAGAATGACCACTACTTTATAATCATCAGAAAAGTGACTTCAATTCCAGGTTAAAATAGGTACTAGAGTGTGGCTTGTTGAAAGTCAAACCCAAAACATTTACTAGGAATGTCTTTCACTGAACAAAGAAATTCTATTCTGTTTCCAAGTGGGATAAAAAGACGAGCCTAACCCTGGTAACCTTAACACAAAAGGAAGCTAAAAAGGCAGGGACTCGATAAGAACAAAGGATTGTGCTTTCTGATGACATCAATACATATTAAACACGATGTGTTACACATCCTTCTATCAATATCTGAGAAGATAAATTTGCAAATTAATACTACATTGGCTATAATGAATAAAATTATAGTAACACTTTCTTTAGAAGAGATTTTGATTTATATAATGGCAGTGACTTTTATGTGTTTAATGTTTCTGAAACTAAAAGAGGAGATGAGCCACTGTGAGCAAGCAGAATACAATGTACAAGAAATAATTACGCCTGTGACCTCATGCCCTATAAGGTCATTCTGCATCGCAGGCCAAAGGAAATCAGGAACTATCAGCATTTACCTCAGAGAAGTCACTGAGAGAAATGAAGGGCAAGTGTGGGCATATTTCATAAACTAGCAGGTGCTTGACCTCATAAAAAAGTCAATTATTAAAACGCGACATGTAGAATGTCACAAATAAGAAATATATAAAAATGGGTTCTGCAAAACATCTTCACTCTAAAATAAATCTGAGATAACTCGTAACATTCAGCTTCATCCAAATTGTAACACAACAATTTCACAAAATAGTACTAACACCTATTTAGTAAAAAAAAATAATTAGCAGAATTCTTTAGAAGTGTTTGGAACATAAAAGTGACTATGTGATGAGTGATAATTCAGAAAAGATTTATAATAGTTCTGTAAGTTAGTATTGAGGAATGTATGCAGTATTGATCATTTGAGTCCCATTACCATTTGAACAGGGATCACAATGTACTTATCCTTAAATTTCTCTATCAGAAATTAGGCATCAAAAATTTACATTTTTGTTACTTTATAAAGAATAAAATAATAATCCTGACTAGTTCAAGGACAGAGCTCCATTAACTGAAGCAAATTTCTCATGTTGCTCAATAACTGCAGACTTGGTTCTTAGTGAAATTTGTGTCTTTTCAGTGAAAACAGACTATGTCTCCTGTTTTCTTCCCCAGTAAATTAAAGTGAATTCCAAGGCAGTGTCAATAAGGAAAACAAAACTACAGAAATCAGTACAGGAGAGAAGGGGGAAAGCAGCCAGTATTCACTAGTCATATCATTCACTGTGCTGGATGCTTTGCTAAGTTGCTATTTAACGCTCTTGAGAGTCCTGAGAAAAGCAGCTGGCCTGGGCCCATTATTTTCCTTAGTTCTCAGACAAACCAGCAAAAGGCTTTTTACTGCATAATGCATCTAAACAAAATACAGAGGATCCCCTCAATATGGTCAGTTGACTTGAGTGGTCATTTCAGTCCCAGCTCACTCACTCATTCACTGTGAACTCAGAAAAAGTTACCACCTGCTTTTAAACCCCTGACTCCCCATCTCAGAAGATGAAGGGCTATCACAGTCCAAGAGCCCAGTATGAAAGTCAGCTCTTCAGGTAAGAGCATTATTTTGAGTTTCAGACAGTACTAATAAAGGGACTCTTAGACAAAGAGTAGTCATAAATTAGGTGTTACCAATATCACACAGAAAATTACTACATATTTTTAAATGCTTAAAATAATTACATTATAAGAACATTTCTGATGAGTAGTGTATTTACCAGATATATTGTTTAATATTTTGCCTACGTTAGTGATTAAGATTCCTGTGCTAGAAACAAGCTTTAAGTCTCTAAAACAAAGCTTTATGATGTAACTTGCTATAATGATCACCTCTTCAAACATTAATGACAATGGCGGAGGCGACTTCACTACAAGCATGTGGATGGCAGGTGTGGGCTGTCCACCAGCTGGCTCTATAACCTTTTGATCCCTTCGGATGGCAAATCTGTTCAACAGCACTATGTGGTCATTCCTCATTTGTTGTATGCTTTCTTCTCCTTTAATACATTCAGAATCCCTATTCCTTTGGCTTGACATCCTTTTATTAAAACAGAAAACTCTCAGTAAAGCAAGCTAAAAGTAATTTTACACTTAGTCAATGTAAAAGTTTCAGAATCAATTAATATATTATTTCAAAGGAACATATGCTTTATTTATATGTAGGTTGCATGTTTGTTTATTCTTTCCCTAAAAAAAACAAATAAAGTGCTTTTTTAAACAATGCTTATTTAAACAATGATAAGAACCATCAAAGAATAATTTTCTAGCAGTTATTTTTCTGCCCCGTTTTGTGCTGTTGTTAAACATAATTTGACTGTCAAGGACATGTCTGAAAGCATTAGTTAAGATGAACATCTATTTAGTCTTCCCTTTCTACCCTATTTAAGATCTAAATTTCTGGAGCAAGCTGGGTAGAATAAACATTAGGTAAGAGAATGAGTTTTGGAGTCTTAAATATCTGAGACACCTTCAGAAAATTCTTGAATCTCTCCTGACCTCAGTTAACTCATGAAAGAAAATGATGGCAACAGTACTTACTTTACAAATTTATGGCAACAGTTAAATAAAATAACACAGCAAAAGCCTGACAGAGAAGTACCCTATTACTGGTATTTATTGTCATTATTTTACTTATGCTTTATACTCTCTGTACCCACCAACAGACCTCTTACCTATAACATATGCATTTCTATCATTGTTTCAGACAGTAATTTGGGACCACACTATGTATTTACCTCGTAGTTAACAATTTTTTTTAATTAAAAAAAAATATTTTTTAGTTGTAGGCAGACACATTATCTTTGTTTTACTTTATTTATTTTATGTGGTGCTGCGGATCAAACCCAGTGCCTCACGCATGCTAGGTAAGCGCTCAACTACTAAGCTACAACCCCAGCCCAGTTAACTTATTTTCTTGTTTCCAGGAATAAGTAAAATGACATCTGCTACAATTACTAATGATACCTCTCCTCCCAAAATGTTAAGATTACAACACTGTACTACTAATTTTGGTGGGCTTTTTAGACCTTTATATGCAATCAATAATCAAAGCCTAGAAATGATCTATTCTACCTTATCCTATATTTAAATATTTCACTTTAATTCATTCCCCCACTTTACCCTAATCTATTCTAAATAAAAATGCTTTGAAAATGTTTCTAAATATTTTCACAATGACCATTTCTTTTTAAAAGAATCCCTAGTGATTTGTTACTATGTAGTTCTACCTTCAATGATTCAACAGCACCGCACTCAGAGTTAATCCTGCTTTTGGGGATCTTTTATTCAATAAGGTTTATGATGAGTTTATCATGGAACTCTATTTCCTGAAATATGAATTTTATGGCCATAATTTATAAACAAAGAACATATTCCAGATTATTCAAATACTCAAAAGCAGAGCTTTATCATTCCAATTTTGTTTTTGTAACACTTTTATATTCTGGAAATTTATTTTTTAAATCTCTAGTTTTAAAAGAATCTTAAGCCTAATATCTTACATTTATCTAGAGTACATGAAGCCCTAGAGTTTTTTGGAGGGTGGGGTGGGGTGGGGTGGGGACTGGGGATTGAACCCAGGGGTGCTCTACCACTGAGCCACATTCACAGCCCTTTTTATATTTGTTTTGAGATAGGGTCTTGCTATATTGCCCAGGCTAACCTGGAACTTACGATCCTCCTGCCTCAGCCTCCTAAGTCACTGGGATTACAGGCAAGTGCCACCACACTTGGATGTTTTTATACACAAATTCCTTTTATTATTATGCGTGATTTTATACACACATTCCTTTTATTGGAATAGAGAAAACTCCCAATAAGCAAATAAAAACCAATATTCACTCAGTAAATATTCTGGTACTCAAAAAGATAAGAATTTTAACTGGAGCTGCTACTGCCAGATATTTTGGCTATATATGAAATCTGTATTTGCGTTTTCATACGGTACTTATTGACTTAACAAATTAATGGTACTGAACTAGGTATTATTCTATGCATTTAACAAACATTAACTCATTATAATCCTACAAAAACTTCTATCATATTGATTTCTTTCAATGACAAAATTGAGGCTAAGAAAGCTTAAGAAAAGTACCCAAGGTTACATCCCTAATGAAACATCTATGACAGTCACCACTGCAAACATCTGGTAGGATTAGACCAGTTATAATAGTTATAACCTTTCCTGAATTTTGCTTTCATTTTCCTTCTTGAATAAGCATACAGTATCTTGACATGTATAATGAAATGATGAATCAGGGATAAGTGTACTTTGAGAATAAAAAAATTATGATAGCAAATGTAACTTTTCTCCACTAGACCTTATATAATATGATTCTACCTGTTTTGTTTTGTAAAAAAAAAAAAAAACTTAAAACTTCAACAATTTTGCCAATTCTTCAAATTATACTCTTTTGAAAGATCTATCAATCAAAATCTTTGCTAATTTCTTCTTTTTTAATTTACTGCTTATTATGGTTTAGATACAAGTGATCACTAAAGGTTATTGTGAGAGACAATACAAGAAAGTTTATAGGTGAAATGACTGGGTTATGAGAACCTCAACCTAATCACTGTATTAATCCACTGAGAAGGATTAATGGTGGTAACTGTAGGCAGATAGGGTGTGGGTGGAAGAGGTGGGTCACTGGGGGCATGTCTTTCGGGTTTATATTTTGTCCTGGTGAAGGGAGCTTTCTCTCTGTCTCTATGTCTCTGTCTCTGTGTTTCTCTAATTCCTGATGCCCTGCTCTGAGCCACACACTTCTTCCATGATGTTCTGCCCCATCTCAGGCCCAAAGCAATGGAGTTGGCCAACTATGGACTGAACCTCTGAAACTGTGAAGCTCAAAAAAACTGTTCCTCCTCAAAAATTGTTCTGGTCAGGTCTTTTGTTTACAGCTTCAAAAAAGCTGACTAAACACTGCTCTAACTCTACCAGATATTTATTACTTTAAGAATTCCTAATTCCAATCTCAACTTGCAAGCTATCTTGCCATTGCATACCAAATCAGTATAGACCAAGTTGGCATTCACACAAATAATAATACAATGGCAGTGAAAGACGCTAGTGTTAAACAGACTAGGATTTTTTAAATTGGAAATTAATTTTATAGTAGTCAGTTCATTAATGAATAGTGACATTAACTTGTGCTTTTTTTTTTAATTACCAAAATCCAGATTCAGAAAATTAAACTGAGCAGATTCAGAAAATTAAATAGCAGAATCTGAGGATCTCTCTTTTCACTTTCAGGTGAACTACTCACTTTTGTTGATAAGTAATAGCAAATATATTTGTAAATGTTCTTTCTACATGTGCCTGCAAAGCTTTGTAGAAAAGCATGTGAACTCTTACGTGATATGACGTGGTCCATATACTGAGGTAAATAAGGAGCCCAGGCATCGATGGCTTCCTTTCGTCCTGCCTGCTCAATTCTCCTCAGCTCTGCTAGAAGCAGGGCCTGGGCAGCTTCTCTTACCTAAAGGAGGTCACAAAAATAAGTGTAAAGAAAGAAAAAAGGTCAGGTGGTGAGGTGAGTGCCTATAAATTAGAAGTTTCCTAGGAAATAAAGTTATAAACCAGAAATCACATTTATTTACATGAGAAAAACAACTAATCAAATAATGAATTAGCTATCTAAGGTGCAATAAATTGTATGACAGTGTAATTAATAATTTGACTAAAATATATTGTAAGTATATTTATTTAATCAGGCTTTGAGTTTAAAATATTCATTTTCTAAAACATTCTTGCATTCTAATCTAGCATTTTCAAATTCTACATTTTCATATAAATATTGTTAAAAGTCACAATTAAAACCATTAAATTTCTCTCATAACCTGAAGAAATTTAATGATATCTACTTAATGTCTTTATACCATATATATTAAATAGGGGCTGTTGATACAAACATGTACAAGCCCACATGATTCACATTTACCTAGGTTGTGAATAACATAGTCCAATACATTCCTATGTAAGAATATAACCTCTGTAAGTTCTAAAGATGGAACTGAAAATGCAGTTTTCAAATCATATCATTTCTCTTTCATTGTAGTATACAACTTTTAGTTTTAATTTAGTTTACTTTTGCTTCTTTGGTATAAGGTCAAAGAAGCTAATCAATTATTAGGTGATATATTAACTATTTAATTTTGAAAGAATGATAGCAGCATCTGAATAAGGGTTTGAGCAAAAAAAGTTGTTTTTAAGTATAATTGGCTTTTGAAGGGAATTCCAAACCTATGAAAATGTTAGTACGAGGTTTAGGAATCACAAATATTTTATACTCATTCACTGCACAGTGAAATTTCAGACAACAAAAGACCATAGACCATAATGACAGTGACCCATAAGGCTATATCTACTGACAACATTGACATCTTAGTCTGTATATCTTAAGATGTTCACACAAGGACAAAATCACCTAGTGACACATTTGTCAGAATATATCCCCATTATTATGCAATGAATGACCATAATTATATTGGGAAAATTAAAAATCTTGAATGATACAAACTGCTAGAGCTATATAAGTCAAGTGGCATAGTAAGGAAAATTTCTACAAAACATTTCCAAGTTTCTGGTGATATTATACTCCAAGTAATATCCAATAATGAGTAAGTCAATTAACACAAAATAATGGCTACCATTTACTGAGATCCTACCATGTGTCCAGCTCTTACCATTTTACTTGCATTACCTTATTTGATCCTGATAGCGAACCCATGAGGGCTACATTCTTATCCCCACCTTACAAATGAGCTTCAAATAGGGTAAAGTAAATTGTCTGGGACCACACAGTTAATACTTATTGGGAATAATATTCAAACCCAGTTCTCTTCTAATTTTAAAGACCTTCTTATTTTATTATACATGGTACCTTCCACTGGACCACAGCTATTCAAATGGAATTTGATTGATATGATTATACTGAATGTGTGATCTTGGGGGAGGTGGTTATATGTATTTATTTGTGTACATGTGTTCATGATCTATAATAAAAACTAATACTTATGAAACAATTCTATAAAGGCTATGAAACTTTTTATCAAATAATCACAAAATTACAAAAAGAAGCAAATGAACAAGCTGGGGTTGTAGCTCAGTTGGTAGAGCACTTGCCTAGCACGTGTGAGGCACTGGGTTTGATCCTCAGAACCACATAAAAATAAATAAATAAAATAAAGGCATTGTGCTCATCGACAAATTAAAAAAAAAATAAGCAAATGAACAAACAAGCTGTAACATTACAGTTTAGTCTATGAAGTAAGACAAAAAATATGGAAATTCTGAATCCAGATTTTCTATCACAAAATAAACAGGTAATAAGATAAATGAGATAAATATCAACCATTTATTTGTTTTGAATTTACATTTGATCAAGACTTTTTAATATCTTGGTTTTCTATTCTTATTCCCTCAACATTACCTCCAAGCAACGATCCTGCCATCTTCGAGCCAGCATCTCTAGAAGAGGAGGCCTAAACTTATCCAATCCCAGCAGGTCTGGCAGCATAACACAATGCATAGCAGCTAACTGACTCCATCCTGTTAAAATGTGACATGTTACAAATACTTTAAACATTTTGGAATTCCCAAAGTCAAAAGTTTTTCTTTATATACATATATCAAAAACAAAACAACAGGTAGTCCCCTTAAGTTATATTATAAATGATTTAAATTTAATACTAGATGTTTTTATATAAAGAATGATACCAAATGGATTTTATACCTAAATCATATACTTGGCTCCTGTAACTCTCAACATCTTAAAACAAATAAAAATAAATTTCCACAAAAAGTATAACCAGATTCACAAGAAAAAAACACATTTCTAAACAGATTTTCTAAAATAAAACATGTATTAGTGGATGGGAAAGGACACGAATAAATACATATAAGAGCTATATGTGAAACTGTTGTCAGTTAAAAGGGCATCGCAGATATCCAAGGACAGGTTTATGTCACTTAGGGCATGGCCATCTGTGCTGCCATTGTGTCAGCCAAGAAAGATGTCTTCCCTTCCCTGTCTGAGGGCCTTTAATTAAGGTAGTTATTGATCAGACTCCTTACAAAATGGATCAGATATTTAATCACAATCATAACTGAAATAAGCAACGTAATGCCAATTTTGAGAGGAAAAATGAATTCAGAAATTCCACAAAATAAAAATCTGCAATCCAAAATGTATAAAGTCTTAAACATCATTAACTCTGGCTATAGGAATAAAAGTTATATTTTCCAAAATTCTAATTCACAATATAGAATCTGATTTTATCAAACACTATATATACCACAATATTTTATTTTAAAGTACTAGTATACAAATTTCTCAATTACTTTTATCTATTTTCAAAATGTCTATAATATTTTTGTACATACAATAAGTGCCTCATTCTTCCAAAATTATGTAGGAGGCCATTATTAATCCACAATAATTACCATTATTTCCTGATAATGGTAACATCTAAAGACAAATAATAAAGAATGGATTAATTATAACTCACAATGTGAGTTACAATCCAAACTGTAGTCTTTAAAATAATGACAAATATTTTCCTATAAATCTCAAAATGATCACTGGGATTATTCAAATAAGAGAGAGAGAGAGAAAGAGAGATAGACAAGTTATCTATTTAAAGATTTAGCCTTTCAGTGAGGAAATTCTCATCAACTGATAGAAAATACATAATAACATTAATTTAAGTAATAGGCCCATGAATTTGGGATAATAATTTATTTTACAACACAGGAATATGTGTGTATATGTATATATATACATACCTATATTACTACTTATTAATTTCTTGAATTAATTTAATGTTTCATATTAGTATGTTTCATAGAAGTATTGATGAGCTAAATTTTAATATCATGATTCTCCCAAGCCCCAAAGTCTAACAGATCATTTTAGAATTAACAAATAAATGTTTTTCAGAATAGTTTAGTAAATATAACCCTAATTATTTTTACTAAAACTCAGTCCTAAGATACAAAGCTTCATATAGTTTTATGATAGGGAAATCAAAAACAAAAAATGAAATTATACTGTTAAGTGCCCATATTCTGTTTCCAAAGGAGAGCTACCTGCAACAAGGGCTCTGTATTTCACAGGTACTGCAACATTCCTTCCATTCAAATGGGCTTGTGATATAACTGTTTAGAATCAGAATCATTCTGAATTATATTTTAGATTTTCTGAATTTTTTTGTATTATACAATCTGATAAAGACTGAGACCCCAACAGACACAGTGAATACAATACAGAACTCATGAGTTCCATTAACTTCCCAGGCATTATAAATAATACTAGATGTGTCTTGGGGAACAAAGGTTTGCAGATCCCATTCACATTTTTAGAGTTCCAAAATTACTTTCCATTGTGCCACTAGAAAGGAATAATACAGTGACCCAATTAAATTTATACCCTTAAATTAAGAATGTTTGCCATAACCTGAAGCAAAAATAGTGATAAAATAGGTGAACTCCCATCAATCTATAATCAATCTGAAGAATTTTCAAATTAGAATGTAAATTGGGAGACTCCATCACATCCCCCTCTCACCAGAACATACAGTTGAGTAAAGATAGCAAAGTATATCTGTCACAGACTAATGATACATGGGAAACAAATTCATTAGCACTAATACTTGAGATAACATGGCAAATACCACTATAAAAACGAATTCACCTTTTTACGTTAAATTCACATCAAAAGTAGGAACTCTGCACTCCTCTAGCAGCATTCTAGATAATACGTAACATGGTTTATGACAGCCAGGAGTAACATAACATTTTTATAACTAGCTCTTATTGACATTAGCAAATAAAGTTATAAAATGGGAACTTTGGGATTTCATACATAACAAAGCAGATGAATGTATAAATTAGATAAAAGGAACATGTCTATTAGGATAAAGCATAGATTGAATGAAAGTTGTTAGAAAGTTGAGAGAGAATACCTTCATTTACTAAGAAACAGGTATGTAAAGCAGGAGTAGAAGCAGAGTCAGAGCCAGAGTGATCAGCGTCAGACCGAGCGGAAACGACAGGTGCAGCAACTTGCAGAGGAAAATAGAAGAAATAAAGAGGAGAGAATTGAGGTACAGCAGTTTCTGAAAAAAAGCTCAATATTAGTGAAGAATGAGAAACAAAGTTGGCAAAATATAATGAAGATAAAACTGAAAAATGATGTTTTAATCAGAAGAGCATGATCATAAAAGATAATAGCAGGGAAATGATATATTTTATCGAATAGCAATCATAGTGTAGCTCAACTTCCTCTTAAAGTCAAAATGTTTAATATTATAGACAAATGGTATATCAAATATTGCAACACATAGCTCTGACACAATGAAGGTTATAACAAAAAAAGACAACATATTAAGATTTAACAAAAAAGTACACTTTTTGAAATGTATCACATAATCAGAAAGTTTATGTTGATCTTCACATTGTCAATAGCATTTCTCTAGTTTATTCTTAACATTTGTGTGAATTATCTTTAAATATCTCAAACCAATACTCAAATGATTTCATCTCAATTTCCTACTCATTGTATAAAAACTTGATTTACCATATACCATAAAAATATACATACTGCATTATTATGTTTACTCATTAAAAGAATTTTATTATAGTTTCACTAACTGGAGTTTTAAAATTTTTATGATAAAATAAACACAACAAAAATAATACTTGTGAACTTATCATTCTTATAGAATAGATGAACCAAACCCATCCCCCTCAAAAGCAAAAAAAAAGTTACGTTGCCAGGAAAATGTTTCAGCTTAAATTATCATATGAAAAAGCAAGAGGACCACATGGCACACACATTCTACAACTGGAGGTCAATGTTAAGATTTAGAGGTCACCATTTGACACTTCCTTCCTATGGAGAAATTACCATATGTCATGCACAAGCATCTTCAAATTAATCCCTCTCCTTTCTTCTGTCATTGAACAGCAATAGGTTTGGGCTCCTGAACAGATTAAGCATTGTCTGCTGAATGATATGTTTGCTTTTCATGCGGTGAAGTTCTTTTGTGACAATAGGACAGCTGCATGAAAACAACTTTTTCATAATTTCCACACGAATGCATCATAATGTCAATCAGGCACGTGTGAGGTAAACGTAGAACTAAAAGAAGTCTGTGAACAGTAACAAAGGAGGGAAACTTAACTCCATACACCAAAGCAGCACCTTATGCACACGTAAGATTTTATCTGGGAAACTGATTCTTTTTTATTATGACAGACTTAGTTTTTGTTTCTTATAAAATTATGATTATTTTATAATGTTAAACTTAACAGTTGCTTTCAGTCATGTGTCATAAGATCCAAGAACTTCTTTATAATATTGCAAAGAAATCACAAATATTTCTGTATTCCATTGCATAATTTTATTTTTATCAGCATATTTAATTATAATTTTAGTTCTATGACCTATAAAATATTCACCTTTAAAATCTTTAAAAATCTCTTGCATCACTATCATTAAAAAAAAAAAAAACTGTATTCGTACCACCTCACAACTGGAATGCAGAATTTAAAATTACTTTCACAATCAATTGAGAAATTAAACTCCATTACAGCTTTTACAACTGTACTTACATAGAAAAATCAGCAACAAAAATTAGGAGGAAAAAAAATACTACTTCCTAAAATACAATGCTCCCTATTTAATGAAAAGTAATAAATCTGAAGTTATATGTAGCACTGAATACTGAAGATTTATACCATAAAACATAATCAATCATTTGATTTCTTAAAACAGAAAAGCTGTAATGTCACCTTACAATTGGCTTCTCTTACTAATGATTAGCAAAACAAGGAAAAACAGGTTTAATACAGGTTTAAAATGGAGACAAAAAAGGCACACTTCTATTGTATGACCTGAAGTGTGCTTTAAGAAAGTAATTTAGCAGCTAAGAGCCTATTCAACTACTTACTATTACATAAAAAGATAGATGAAAAAAAAAAAAACTTGTGTGGTGTATTTCTATTCTATATCTAAATAGATAGACAGATAGGTAGATAGATAAAAAGACAGACAGACAGACTAATATCTGCCTGCTCTGGCTTCCCTTTAAACAGCACATATCTATGACCTCACATTTATAATATCCATGCTTTTTATTTTTAAACAGGTGCATTTCAGTCTTCATTTGAGTGATCCTTATCTCCATTTTTCTCTACTCCCATTACAATATTGTGTGTGTGTGAGTGTGTGTGTGTGTGTGTGCGTGTATGACAGTTAACATATTGTGAGTGATGAGTGCTCTTTACTTATTGGTCTAAATCTTATTAGCCTTCCAGTATATAAACACAAATAGCCCTTGCATTTTTCAGAAGAAAAAAAATCTAAAAACCACAGAAAACAAAAATGCAATGCTTAAAGAAAGGAAGTTTTTCAAAGTGTAACACTAAAAAAATGAATAAAAATATTAAATGATGAATCACCTTAACAAAGGTGTTATAAGACAATGATACTTGTGTGGTATGAGTGGGGGAGAGGAGGAAGAGGAGGAGAGTCATAGGAGGAAGAGGAAACATGAAACACTTAGAAATTAGGCAACTTTGTAGAGCCAATCACTATATTCTAGAACATAAAGGCATTCAGCACTAGTAGACCTCCTTCAGGTCTACTCTTTTATGTCTTAGGTAGAGGGTAAAATATCTTTTAAATGATATTTACTAATGACAATGAGATAACAAAAAGCTATACCAAATAAATAAATCTATTATCATAATCAGAAAGTTAGAAAAAATACATTCATAATTATGATCCAAAAAGTTTCTTTCTAAAAATGGAAGTCTCAGACTGTGTGTGTCTGAATACATGTGTAGTAACCATAAAGACTGTGTCTTGGGACATGGCTACAATGCTACCCTTTAGTATCATAACACTGGATTCAGGTAGATGTAAAAGTGCCTTCCTATGGAGTCCTACTTCTCTGCTGAAATAAGCTCCTTAGATTAATCTGTCAAATAGGCCTGATGAGATATACATGAATAATTATTACACAAGCAGTCAACTGCAAAAAAGAAATGATACTGGAGAGGAACTTCAAACTTCAAGAATGAATAAAAAGCAACAAATATGATAAGTATCTAGGTAAATAAACTATTTTTCTCCTCTTTAAAAAAAAAACAGAAGGCAACTGCACTGCAGTTCAGCATATTTTAATAAGACTAACAGAAAAAGCAGCTCCTTCAATATGAAGGATAATAATAAAGCAGTTAAATAAGTCAAACATATTGAAAAGCTCATCTTAAAAGATGGAAGATTCCCTTAACCCATGCCAAACCAAAGTATAGTTCCTGAAAAGCAACTACTTTCAAACCTTTTAAGCATTTCTTCCAGCATTCACTTCTGTATCACTAAATAATCTGCTAATTGTAATTTCGTGATTCACCAATACCAGCTATTGCTCTCTACCAATATTGTGGAAGATGATGTTTTCACTCTGACAAGCCACATTCCCTAATAAATTTCCCTTTCCTTATCCCCAACTTTCTAAAACAATTATATCATACTTTGAGGTTTTATAAATATTAAGTGTTCACATTATTTCCATAGAAATATTGTTCAATGTTGAAGCTTATTAACATCACACCTCCTTTGCTGAGAAACTACTATTTAAAAAATAGTAACTTAAAAATTACCTTTTTTCCATTTCCATTCTTTTATACATACCTATTCCTTTATCTTTTATGCTTTTTGAAGCTCTCAATGATTTTTCACAGACCAGTTTCATTTTTCCACCAACCATCTCTTTTCTACCTCTTGTATCACTGCTGCAAGTCTGCCATCCTGAGACCTCCCTTCACTATCATCCTGCAAATTCTCCTTCAGTGTTCTCTTATTTTTTAAATTATTTTACACTTTTAATTGAATGAAGCATATCTTTTAATATCTTGCTCAGAAAAGATACACAATACAGTAATTGTTTGACACCATGAATGCCTGAAAATAGTATGCTTTTTTATTTGATTGGTAGTTTGCATGCAAAATTCTGGTTCATTTTTAAAGAACTACTTCATTATCCTCTCACTAGCTTTCAGTTACTGTTGTAAAGTTCAATAACATGTTTATTCCTGAATTATAACTAATAAAACTATTATGGTGGGTAAAAATGGTACAAGAAACTACATAGCGAAAATAAATATCATATAATATGATCAAGAATAAGAAGATGTATTTGGAGACTAAAGACAAAAGCAAATATTACAGCAGATATTATAATTTCAAATATATTATTTACACTAAGTTGGAGTTTTATTAAATCTATCTGGTATTTTTGGATACTCTCTATATAATAAATAAATCCCTGTGTTAAGAAGTCATTATGGGGCTGGGGTTGTGGCTCAGTGGTAGAGCGCTTGCCTAGCACATGCAAGGCCTGGTGTTCAATCCTCAGCACTACATAAAAAATAAATAAATAAAATAAAGGTATTGTGTCCAACTACAACTGAAAAAAATAATAATATAAAAAAATACAGAGCCACATCAATGTTTATAGCAGCACAATTCACAATAGCTAGACTGTGGAACCAATCTAGATGCCCTTCAGTAGATTAAAAAAAATGTGGCATATATACACAATGGAATATTACTCAGCAATAAAAGAGAATACAATCATGACATTTGCAGGTAAATGGATGTAGTTAGAGAAGATAATGTAAGTGAATTAGCCAATCCCAAAAATCCAGAGGCCAAATGTTTTCTTTGATATAAGGAGGCTGATTCATAGTGAGATAGGGAGCAGAAGAATGGGAGGAAAAGAGGAACTCTAGATAGGGCAGAATAGTGGGAGGGAAAGGGAGGGGGCATGGAGTTATTAATGATGGTGGAATGTGATGGTCATTATTATCCAAATTACAGGTATGAAGACACAAATTGGTGTGAATATACTGTGTATACAACCAGAGATATGAAAAATTGTGCTCTATATGTGTAATAAGAATTGTAATGCATTCCGCTGTGATATATAAATAAAAAATAAATAAATTTAAAAAAGTAAAAAAATGAAATAAAGAAGTCATTATGATGTTCTTAGAAATTATGGCCATAATTGTTATGGCCAGTAGATATGAGGAATAAATGAAAAGTACAAAGGAAGGTGCATGATATGTACTAAGTAGGTCATTTATTCATATTATAAATTTATTCACACTATTCATCATGGTGCTATACAAATTGTGCATGAAAACCTTACTTAAGTGATGGGTTTAGTAATAATTTAGACCTTTCACTCAGATATGGAACCACTAAATGAACAACACATTTGGGAGCAATTGAGAAATGTACTGTCAAACATTCCTAGGAAAAAAGGACATCCTTAAAACACTGAAAAGAAGACTACAAATAACGAGAAATAGAGCAGAGTAAACTTCTAGACAATAGCAAGGATAAGGGCCCTGCCCAAGGTGGCATTCTGACAAACACACATCAAGGCAGCACATGAAAGTGCCCATAATGTTTAAAAAATTCAGTAACACTATTTAACTTCTAGATCACCACTGGATTATGTTAGAAATAGAGTAAATCTAGATGTGACAGTGATTTTCCTTGGCCTGTAACTACAGCTAAAGAGTCAACAAAACAAAACACAAAACAAAATTTTTTTTTTCCAAAAAAAAAATCTCATAAAGATTTCCGTCATTACTAATATCCAGAATAAATAAATGGCTTCTCTAAGAAGTAAAAAATAAATTTATAACATCATAAACAATAACAAACTAGCTACGAGAAAGCTGTCAACATGTCCTATCTCACTTAACTGACACTAAATAAGTGCTTATTACTATGGACCAGGTACTGAGCTAAGCATATAAAAACACACGAAGATTAGACAAAGTTTCTTCCCTCAAAGCACTGAGCCCAAGAGAAAGGCAAATTAGTAACCAATTAAAATATTATCACAAACTGCACTCCTTGTATTTCCTCCAATAGACATAAACTCCTTGAGGGGAGGAATTTATTTTGTCAACCCTTCAGCCTCTGAACGGAGTTATTGACATACTGACCCTAGAAAAATAAAGGAAAGGTATTTATATGTTCATTCATTCCAGAAATATTTAATACACTCCCTCTATGAATCAGTCACTGTTCCAAGCACTTACAATAAATCAGTAAACAAAATGGAAAAAAATGTCCCTGCCATTCCAGCTCCCACAGCAGATCAAAGTTATTAGCCAGTTAAAAAAAGAAAGGCATTTAAGTTCAAACACACTGAGTTTTAAGGGATTCTCAGATCCATTCATTGACTTGAAATATGTACTCCAGGTTAAGTTCAGTTTTTATGCCACAGATCTTGGAAAAGGAAGGATATTGCTACACTACTGGTTAATTTATTAATGTTTCCTGAGATAATTTAACAGTGACAACTTCTTACCTCTCAGGTTAGACAACCAATGTTGACCCATATCTGTAAAACAAAATTGCAAAGAATGCAATATAACCTTAAATCTTGGAGTTGTCTGACCTTCTTATGCACCTCCTCAGGGTAGGGAGGCATCAACTAAACATACAGATAAAATTCAGAGATGCACCAGAGATGCAGACCACAGATTTTTGCTATGAGAATCATGAAGAGAAATACCGTAGGCCAGAATGTAAGACAAGTGCCTTAAGCCAAACATAGATTTAGCACTGCATCACTGTGAACAGAAACTTGGTTGACTGAAATCTCTTATCCCTTTCTCAAGTAGTATATTTCATAAATTGCAGAAGAGTATCTAATAAGTAAATATTATATCAAAAAATGGATGGCTCTCAGTAAATGTTATTTGCAGATAAACACTGAGTTAATGAATCTACTATCAGACAAAATAAAACTCTAATAAAGAAATTATTTTTCAATGAATTGTTTATGAAATATTATATAGACTATCTATCATATCTTTATTATCAAACATCAATTTCAATGAAAAGTTCTATCCCCAGCCAGTCTTTACTTCATGTAGGTTATCTGCAGCTGAACAAGTATAAGCCAATATATAAATTATAATTTATTAAAAAATAAGCATTTTTGTGTTTGCAATTATCAATTATCAATTATCAATCATTGTGCACTGTAGAACAATCAGGAAAAGAAAACCAAGGAAATAAAAGTTAGAGTAAAAATAAGAATTTATAATGCCCTGCTCGACTTTGAGAACTCAGAGTCCCTTGTATGTTCTCTTCCCACTTCCCACTTTATTTTGGTTATTTATGTTCTTGTGTTATCTACTAGACATATAGAAACTATTCAAGATAGCATACAGACTAATCTTTCTAAACTAGCAAATGGAGTTGTTAGGAGATAAAAAAGTGCTTGTCAAATATTTGTTGAAGAAATAAAGACACTAATATTCATGTCAATATTAAAATAAAAAGTAAGTTTCATAATGCCATCCTGAAGTATTTTATTATGTAGCTTTCTCAATAGAGACTGCTGACTTTCACTGACTTTAAAAGACAAACATTATGTGTTTAACAAATGGAAATTCTTAAATTCATTGATTAAAATAGATGCTTTAGAAATAGACTCAATTTTCAGTGCCTGTTTACAGCTCTTTACACTCAATGCTTTTCTGAGAGGAGCAATATTAGAACATGTCACTTTAAATCCTCAGTCTGCAGCATGTAAACAAGTCCAATAATATTACTGTGGTAGATACACAATGCAGTACAGCCATGTCACAAATTATACTGAATGCTTCTCTCTACTATACGCAGGGAGATATAATTCAAGAAGAATCAACTGCTAAGAATGATGACAAAGATAATGATGATGATGATGACAATGATGACGATGATGATGATGACGACAACAGCAACAACAAAATATCCTTAACAGGATCATTAAAACATCTCTAAACTAAATGAAGGAAAACATGTGCTGCCCAATTTGCTTAATCTATCCATGGAAGATACTGCAAGTGAATTCAGAAAAATACATAGATACTCTTGGAGAAAATACACAAGATCTGGAATTTTAAAATGTTGGTTGTGCCTGAATCAAAGCCTATTTTCATTTCTCCATACAACAATGCTCTAAAACCATTAAAACTTGGAGAAACTTAAAGAATCTTACTAAATAAAGTACATGAAGCACTACTTGGTATTGTGGTGCACACCTGTAATCCCAGTGGCTTAGGAGGGTAAGGCAGGAGGATCACAAGTTCAAATCCAGCCTCAACAACTTAATGAGACCCTGTCTCTAAATTAAAAAAAAAAAAGAGCTGGGGATGTGGCTCAGTGGTTAAGCACCCCTGGGTTCAATTCCCAACCTCTTCCCCTCAAAAAAGTGTATGAAGCCTATTTTCAAATGAAGGAAGAGACACTTGTACCTGTGAACAAAATGGAGTAAGAACAAACCTATCTTAAAAAAGGAAGAAAGAAAGCAATAAAGGGTTGAGACATGGGAGACCAAGTGTGCTCTATGATAGGTCTAGCTTATAGCCTTGAGAGAGATTTGACAACAGGGAGAGGAACTGAGGAGAAGTGAAGCAGTCTCCCTGAGTTGAGTAGACAAAGCTCAGAATTTCAGGAAACCAGGGCAGCTATGACTCACAGGACAGAGAAAGGAGAACCAAAAAGACTGAAGCCCCCTTGGATTGCTCAGCAGAGCACCAATCAGAACTTGTGTGGAAGAAGACTACTCTGGGCTAGAGAAAGGCCAGAAACAGAGCCTGTTCCCACCAGTCTAACCAAGCATTTGATAGGAGTGTTCAGGAACATCTTGCTTCCATTATAGGAAGTAATCTGCCTTACAGGAGCAATGCTCCAAATCTACCTAACAAATCATAAAAGCAGAACTTAAAAAAAAAGTCAAACTGTTTCCACATAACTGGATCCAAAAAAAAAAAAAAAAGCTCAAAAGATTAACAAAAATATCTAGAATCCAACTTAGTAAAATTCAAACATTTGCTATCTAATCAAGGATTATAAGGCATGCCAAGAGGCTGAGAGGCACATAAAGAAGAAAACAATTCATCAAAACCAGTCCAGAACTGAAGGAGATATCAGAATTAGGAGACAAGGCCGTTAAAATAGTTATTATAACCATAATTTATATCTACTTTTAAAAAGCCCCAAGTCAGAATTCTGGAAATACATAGCATACTGTCTGAGATGAAAAAGTATTGAGATGAGATTAGTGGCAGTTTAATGAGAAACGACTAATGAAATTGAAGACACTGCAATAGAAATCATCCAAATTTAAACCAAAACCCAAGGAAGAAAAAGAACCCCAAAATAAAAGAGAAGCAGTGATCTATGAAACAATTTCAAGCAACCTAATGTTACTTGAGTCCACTAGAAAAAAGAGTAATGGGCTGGGGTTGTGGCTCAGTGGTAGAGCGCTTGCCTCGCACTTGTGAGGTCTTGGGTTTGATCCTCAGCACCACATAAAAATAAATAAATAAAAATAAAGATATTTGAGAGAGAGAGAGAGAGGGAGAGAGAGAGAGAGAGAGAGAGAGAGAGAGAGAGAGAGAGAGAGAGAGAGAGATGAAAGGACATTTGAAAAACAATTGGTTAAAATTTTTTCAAAATTAATGAAAACTATAAAATTAAGAAATTCAATAAGTTCCAGCCACAAGACATATGAGAAATACTATGGCAGCACATAATCAACTTTCTAGAAACCAGATATAAAGAGAAAATTTTTAAAGCAGCAAGAATAATAAAGTAATGTTACATTCAGAGGAACAAACTTAAGAAAAAGTCATATTTCTTGTTAGAAATAATGCAAGCCATGAAGTACTGACCAACAAAAACAGTCAACCCAGATCATGGTACAAGAAAAAAAAAATCTTTAAAAAAAAAAAAAGCAAATAAAAATGTTCTCAAACACACAAAGCTAAAAAAGAGAAGGTCCTCCCTCTACAAGAAAAGCAAGTCATTTAGGCAGAAGGAAGATTACAGCAGATAGAAATGTGGAATTACACAAAAGAATAAATAACATCAAGACAGTAACCAAATGTGTAAATATGCATATATGCATTTCTTTTTCTTCTTTTTTTGAACTTTAATTGACTATTACACACAATTCTTAACAATGATTTGTGAGATTTATAACATATGTAAAAGTAAAACACAGTTAATCATATCATAAAGACCAAGAGTTAAGAAATGCAAATACAATATTAAAAGTATCAAGTAGTATAATATCACAGAAAGGTATGTTGTGGTAAGTTAAAGATGTAGACTATGAATTCTAAAATGACCAGCAATATTATAAAATAATTAGCTTATAAACTAACAAAGAAGATTAAATGAAATAGTAAAATACACTTCATCCATCCAAAAGACAGCAGAAGGAAAAGAAAGAATAAAGAATAAATGGGACAAAGATAAAAATAAATAGCAGAATGATATCCAAATCTAACCATATCAATGATTATATTAAATGCAAATGTTTAAACATTTAGAAAGCAGGTCAGATAGGATTTTTAAAAAAAGTAAAACTAAACTACACACTGCTTCCAGGAAACATACTTTAAATAAAAAGGATGGGAGAGAATAAGCCAGAATAATAGAAGCCAAAAATGCTAAAATGGCTACAATAATATGGACAAAGCAGATTTGAGAGCAAAGAATAACAGCAAACAGAAAGATCATTTTAAATGACAAAAGAGTCAAAAACTCAGAAAGAAATAACAGCCCCAGAGGTTTTATGCACGTAATAAGGAAGATTAAAAAAACAAAAAACTGATAGAAATGCAAGGAGGGATAAACAAATTCATAGATGCAGAGGTCAGTGTCATTATCTACTGATAAAAAAACATTTAGGCAGAAAAGCCAGCAAATACACATACACACACACACACACACACTAAGCTTAAATACTGTCAAGCAATTTGGCCAGATTGACTTTTTGCAATACTCCACTCAATGACAGTAGAATACACGCTTCTCCTAAAGTGCATGCAATATATGTACCAATATATTATGGGACGTAAAACAAGTATCAACAAATTCAAAAGGATTCCAATTGCAAAATATGGTGACCTGAGTTAATAACAATCATATTCATACTTGAAAACTGCTCAGAGAGTAAAGATGAAGTGTTTTCACTAGGAAAAAAAAATGATACACATAAGAGGAACTGGACATGTTAATGAGCTTAGCAATTCCAAAATGTACATTTGTTTCAAAACATCATATTACATACTCGAAATATACTTTCTATTTTTTAAATAAACTGAAAAAATAGCAAAGGATTAAAACAATGCAAAATATAATTTGACTATTATAAATTAGAAACCAGACAGATCATTACAAAATCCCCAAATGTTTAAAAATTTTAAAAACTCATTACTCAATTACTTATGGATAAATGAAACACACAAAAAGAAAAAGCACAACATATAAAAATGTGTGGGATACCACTAAAGGAATGAATTCTTGGGGAGAAAATTATAGCATTAAATGACCACCTGAGCTCCTACTTTAAGAAACTAAAAAAGATAAGCAAATTAAAAACAGAAAATAATGAATTAACATATATCAAAGCAAAAAATCAATGAAGTAGAAAACAAAATTAACAGATTCAAATCAATGAAACCAGAATTATTTCTTTGAGAAAAACCATAAAATTATTAATCTACTAGACAGACTGATTTGGAAAACAGAAAAAAAAAACAAAAATTATGAAAATTAAAAATGAAAAAGTAGAGAAAATTTCAAGTCCTACAATTTTTTATTGATACATTTGACATAATCTATCAAAGTTTGCTCAAGGGGAATTTTGAAAAACATGAATATATATTTATATTTTACATCTATTTATATTTTAAATTTAAGTATTTTTAATCTGTAGTTAAAAAACTTTACCATAAAGCAAAATCCAGGCCTGTAAGCTTTCACTAATCCTTCCAGAAAACACAAGAAAAGGAATCCCCTCCTAACTCATTTGGTAGGCCAGCATTACCTGTTATCAAAATTGCACAGCCATTATCAGAAATGAAAATCACACATCAAAATCCTTCACACACACACACACACACACACACCAAAAAAAAAAAAAAACCTCAACAAAAACTTAGCAAATTGTATTTAATGACCTACGAAATAAATAATTCATCATGATGAACTATGGTCTATATTACAAAGTTGTTTTAAAATAAAAAAGTACAAAAAAGTCAATATATTTTGTCTTATAAAGAAAATAAAGGAGAAAAATCATATAATCATTTCAACAGATGCAGAAAAAGCATCTGACTAGATCTAATGTCCATTCATAATAATAGTAAAAATATCTCAATGAACCAGGCACATATAGGAACTTCTTAAACCTGATAAAGGGCATCTTAGAAAATCCTAAAGCTAACACCATTCTTAATAGAAACAAAATGAGTAAATTGTGATCTATTCATTCTTCAGGATAATCTCAGTAATAAAAATGAACCATCAAATGCAACACTGACAAATCTCACAAAAAACGCTGGGCACAAAAGAATACATACTCTATGTCTGAATTAACATAAAGCTCAAAAGTCAGGCAAAACTGAATTATAACGTTTAGGAACTTAAACTTAGGTGATGTTAACTATAAAAGAAAGCAAAGAAGTAGCTGAACAAAAAGAATAAAAAATTTTTCAGATTTTTGGAGGATTTCAGATTTCAGACTTTTGATTAGGGATGATCGACCTATAAGGGAAGGGAAGGGAAGGGAAGGTATGATGACAGGGTGGGAGGGTGTAAGATGCTTCTGAACTCTCGGTATGTTGTATTCCTTGTGCAAGAAGGTAGTTACAAGAATGCTCAGCTGGTAAAAATCACTGAGCTGTATATTTTTGTTTTGTGAACTTTTTTGTATGTATACTAATGAAAGATAAAGTTAAAATGAAAATGATGGTATATAGTGATTTAAATAAAGAGATAAAAAGAATAGTTTAACAAGGATATCCACTTGTGAGTCACAATGTATAAACTACTGGCAAGTGGCAAATTAGTTATAGTATTGAACCATGAATTTAAATATTCTTAAATGTAGTTTAAAAATAGGTATAGCTTTTAAAATCAAGATACACACAATTAAACACTAGTGTTGTCAAGTTAAGGTGCCCCTAATGCATAAAAATTAGGGCAAAGACAGGATAATAAAATTATGTGAAATATGCTCATTTATCAATTTCCAAATAAATTTGATTTATTTTTAACTGACATCTTAATTATCCATATTTACATCTGGAATATAACAACTTTTCTCTCTTTTAACAACCTGAGACAAACAAAATGTTATGATTATACATTAGCTATGTCTCCTCAGTTTCTACAGCTGAAATGTCATGTCAATTACTTAATAAGATTTAATTTTACCTTGTTTAATCTGTCCTTGCACAATATTACTGGAAGTTGGAGGAGAATCCCTTGCCTTAGAAAGGTCTGGGGTGCTTGGTCTAGGTGGCCTTTAAATAGAAGAAAAAAATACATGTATATATTCTTTCACATTTTCATATTTCTAGAACTACTTAAAATATTGTTTTCTAGATTCAAATTAATTGCAAAGAAACATAAAAAACATTCTCAATTTACTGTTCCAAAAAGATGGCTTTTTAAGAATTTTATATGCACTAACATTTTCCATTTCAAATTTTAATATGATAAAACAAAGCAAGTAGCAAGTAAAAATTTTATACCTACAATTTATACTATTAGTTCAAGAAATATTTATGAACATTCCAATATTTACCACTGACGGGTAAATATTCTTAATTCTCCATTCTTCAATATTAGCATGCTAAGATTTCAGCCAACCCATTATCACTGGTGCAAATGAATTCATGGAACAATATATTGGATTTTAAAAGTACTCAGTCCTAACATATAAAAAAAGGCATTAAGGCATTACAAAATCTTGGACCCAGAAGCAGAAGATCTTAGTTTGGATTCTGGCTCTATCACTGATTGCAGATGTGACCTTGTACAAGTCACTTCACTTATCTGAGTTTTCTTAACTATAATGAAAGGATGATAAAACCATTTACCTTATAGAGTTAACAGCACCAATGAGTTAGTTCTTGTAAAATACTTACAACAAAACCTAACACAGAGTAAGTGCTATATAATTATTTGTTTAAAAAAATTCTTGATATGGTGGTCAACTCTCAATAAAATATAATAAAAAGTTGTCTTCATAACCTGGGGAAAATAGAAACCAGCATGCAAGCTAGATGTTCTAAAAACATTAATACAGTACTCTGGTTTTCAAAAATTGTTTTCTCTTTCCCTGCTGAAAAATTCAGATTATACTTACAAAATTCTGAAGCCAGTCACTGAAAACATATCATTCATTGCATCTGTGTTTGAGAAGCATTTTAAACTAGTACACAATTTTAAAATCATATTTATTCAAGAGCTAGTCTATATGATCAATTCCCACATTCTAAACCCCCTTTTAATAGCCAGTAAGTTTTTTATGTATATATAAAATTACATATATATATATATATATGTAATTTTTATATGTTTTTTATGTATATATATAATTACATATATATATATATATATATATATATATATATATATATATATATATATATATCTTAAACTAAGCATTTTAGAGACTTGTGTTTTAAAATTTAAAGGGGAAACACTGAAATGGTCTAAGTATTTAGAAACAAAAAAAGTAACAATAACAAAAATAGGTTTCTTTTTTAAAAACTTAAAAATAAAATCAAACTATCATGGTCACACCTGGTAGGACCCTTCTTCATATGGTCACCAATAAAAGTTGCATTGGTCATACTCATTAAAGTATTTGCCAAAGATATGATAGACAGGAGATGTTGGGTGGTGACTGCTCGGGATACTCCGTAAGTCCCCTTTCCTACTCCCTCCATTGCTGGCAACTTCCTTCCTGCTTCTGCTTTCCCATGTGGTAGTTTACAAGCAGCCTGATTATACCCAGGCAGCATCAGTGACATATGACCTCCTCTCGATAAAAGGCCAAACGATACTGTACAGTGTGGCTTCAGCATTCCAAGGCGATCAAGACAAACTTCATCCAGAACTTCATTCAAACCCCAGGCATGAAGGCAGGACATGAACAATTTTGCAGTGTCCATAGTTAAGTTATATTCTAATAGGGTCAAGGGCTTAGATTTGCTTGCCCGATACTCAGGATCACTTTCTTCCCTTCTCTGCCTCATTATCTCTTCATCTTCCTCTTCATCATCAAGGAGATGTTCCTTTATGTTCTCTTTGATAGTTTCTTTCACTTGTTGGAAGAGAACTGCTGCTCGTTTTCCAGTTAGAAAAGAGCCCCCTTTGTCTGAACTGCCAGATGCTTTTTGCAAATTCTCTGGGGAAATAAGCGCAGTATTCGGCCTAGAGGCTTCTTCAGTCAGGAGTTGAATAATCAACGCTTCCACATCAAAGAAAAGCACGTGTATGTCCGGGTCTGTGAGGTTTGTCTTTATTGCTTGAACCATCAGGGAGTTATGAGAATATTTAGGTAAATTCCCCTGCAACAGATATTTTTAAAAAATGGTTATAATTAAAAGTATTTAATTTTACTATTCATTAATGAACAATAAATAGCAGAATTAAAATGCTTCTTAAGCTGTCTTTTCAGGGGTTTATCTCATTAAAAATAACACTAACTTTGCAAATCAGCAGCAGCATGTTAAAGAACCATTTTATACAATTAGAACTGTATGCTGAAACAATCATAAAATGTCATTAATTAAAAATCAGGGGCTGGGGTTGTAGCTCAGTGGTAGAGTGCTTGCCTACCATGTGTGAGGCACTGGGTTCAATTCTCAGCACCACATATGAATAAAACAAAGGTCCATCAACAACTAAATTAAAAAAATTAAAAAAAAAGATTTTTTAAAAATCAAAGAAAAAGTGTCTTATTGAAGCAAAGAGTCTCTTTGCTCATAGAAGAGATTAAAATTTGTTTCAATAACTTATAGGCAAATTCTGTGTCTATGAATGAACTACTGTTCTACCTAAAGAGTTCGAGTATTCTGACTTCCAATCCTTTGACATTGCTGTACCACCAAATCCTTTCTTCAGCTAATTTGCCTACAGTCCCTCCCTGTTCACAGATTCCCTTCCCTCAGTATAGAGAACATATTCAAGTCTTTTTTGTTGTTGTTCCAGATCCTGAAATGTTAGTCTGACCATTCCCCTTCTATTCCCCTCCCCTTCTACTGTCCCTTTTAGTCAAATTTAGTGAAACTAGTACAGTAAATCCAGTGGGAACTCTTCAGTCTTTGACCTTCCTAATCTTTGCAGTTATTGCTATTGTTGTTATTCCTGAGAGACTGAGAATATAAATAAAGAGAAAGAATAAAAAACCACCTTATAGCATCCCTGAATCCCCATCTACTGCCCCCAGAGAGCCAAGCTATCTAATTCTGACCCTTCCTCCTCCTCGGCAGCCACCTGCTGGCTCATTATTCCTTTGGCACTAGAACTATATCACCTGTAAGTAGCTGCTCCCAAATTCCAGCCAGACCGGCCTCTGAAAGTAATTCCAGTCCTGTATTTCCACATGCTAGTAGTTGGATGGCCCACGGAGCCAGCCTCCTATTTAACACGTGTCACCTATACCCTCCCACTAAGCCTGCAGTGTCTTCTTAGTCCTCAAGAACCACTACTCCTTCTTACTGCACCTTCACCACAGAAATTCAGACCCTGGGTCTGCCGCTCAAGTCAGGCTGCACAGGCATTCATCTTGCCTTACCCCAAGTCCACCCACACAGAGCCACAGACTTCCTTCTGAGGCACAAATCTAATCATGTCACTCTTCTGCCAAAAAACATTCCATTATCATATATTATTAAGAGAAATAGATAATAACAAATTCTGAAAACTAAATCAAAATATAGATGAATGTCTGATCTTGAGATGAGAAATGATAAGCATGCTTAAAATTCTCTACTGTAAAAACAATTGTTAAAAGGCAAGTAAGAAATAGAAATAAACTATGCTGGAAATAATACTAATGAAGTTATAATCTATACAAATTTTTTTAAGTAAATAAGAATACTAATGCCCAAATAAAAGGAAAAAGGGAAAAAACATAAAGGTCAAAGACAATTCACAGTAAAAGAAACATAGTCAATAAAAACATGGAAAACCTGCTCAAACTAGTTATCAAGGAAATTGCAGTTAAAATAACCACATCACTTAAAAAATTTGTTAACAAGAAACACTAAAACCTGTATAGTGAAAATCAAATCAACACACAGCAGATGTGCAAGCTTTTGGAACAGTAATTTGACAAAATACTTTGTGAACCCTTAAGATTAAAACATTGTTTGATACAATATGTTTATTTCCAGGATCCTAACCTAAATATTAAGTCAGAAATACAGACAAGGACTTATATACAAGGATGTTCAGTGAAGCAGCATCCTAATTTTGGCATCTGTTTTTTAAAAATTGGAAACAACCTAAATATATAATAAGGAAATAGGTAAATAATTTGAGCATAGCCATATGTAAGAATGAATGTTGCAATCGTTACAAATCATGCTTTCTAGGTATAGTTAATCACATGGCAAAATGCCTATGTTCCACTTTTAAGTGAAATAAAACTACATAGTCACGTGCATGTGCAGAGTATAGTCCCAATTTCACTTATTTAACACTTAAATATATGAGTATAGCAAGAGAGACTGGAAAGAAACAGCACACAAAATGTTAATTGTAATATCTTGTAGTGGAATTATAGAACATTCTGTTTGTATTTCTAATTCTTACATTATAAATAATGCATATTATTTTCATAACTAGAAAAATATGCTCTGAAATAAAATGCATAAAGTTCAAGACCATTGATTTGATAAAATACTTTTCCAGTTTTAATCAATGGGCTCCTACACCATAAAGAATTCTTCAAGTAGATCTTATCACTACCCCTTTATATAAACTTTTCTGAACTGATGTTTAAAGGAGGATGGCATATAATTTTTTTTTAATCGAAGGATTGAACCCAAGGGTGCTTAACACTGAGCCATATCCGCAAGCCCTTTTTATTTATTATTTTGAGACAGTCTCACTAAGTCGCTTAGAATCTCATTAAGTTGCTGAGGCTGGCTTTGAATTTGCGATCCTCCTGCTTCTGCCTCCCAAGCTCCTGGGATTACAGGTATACGCCACCATGCCTGGCTTAAATATTTTCATAAAACACTTAAACAACCTAAGTAATGCGATGAATTTATGCTGCATATTAGTAAATATGAAGTTACATATAGGAAGTAAAAAAAAAAAATCAAGGCTTTCTGAGTCTTACTCCTGTATTTAATTCACTCATTCTACACTCACCTCAGGGCCTATTATGTTCTATATTTGTGCAAGGCACTGAGGACAAAAAGAAGAGTAAGAAATGGCTTTTCTAGTCATGGAACCTAAGTAACAGATTGAATCGAATAACAGAGAATGACATGTAATAACAGGGTAGTATGAATGGTACTATAAAAAGAGGGTGGTTGCAAGGCACAAGAAAGGGACACAGTGGAAAAAGTACCAACTCCACCTGGAGTGACCAAGAGCACTTCATAAAAGCGGTATGAAAGAGCACTCCTGGCAGAAAGGTAGCAGGATATGAAAAAGAACAAGGATCGGAAACATCACAGGATAGACACTGATAAAACCCACAGGTGATCAATATAAAGAATGCAAGGAATGCTTCCCTGGAGTATCGGGGTCACATTAAGGCTTTTGAACTTGATCTTGCAGGCCCGGGAGCCACTAAACAACTTTTCTCAGGATCATCAGGGGTGTTTGGGAAATACAGATTCCTGAGCCTGATATCAGACCTGAATCTATATGTCTAAGAATGTGCCAGAATCTGTATAATGAGTACTCAGATGATCTGATGCAAGGAAGTTTGAAAACTACTATCCAAACCCTTTAATGGAGTAATATGATCAAATTCAATCATATAAAGTCTTCCACCAGCAATGATTACCAAAAAGGAGCTACAGCAGCGACAGGAATATGAAATGGAGGCAACAGAAGCCATCCAGGTGAAAGTGTGCAGTAGAGATGAAAATGTAAACTGTGGGATGGAAGGAGATGCTGACCTTTTCTCACAGCACTGTGCTTTATACTGGCTTTTTCAAACATTGGACCTGTAAGCTACTCTTAATGCTTTGTACCTTCCAACACTAATGTCAGTGAACAACACATAAAATTATGTACAATAAGTGTATCATATCTAATATAACATCAGTGATATGAAAAATTATTGTTAATAATGATAGCTACTACATACTAAACCATTGCTACAGCCCAGGCACCAAGCTAGATATGATGGTAGCTTATGTCACTGCAAAAGGTAAAATACTACCTTATAACACTGCTAAGTAGACAGACCTGACATGAGGTAGGAACAACTAGATGAAACAAGGAGAACTCCACAGTGCTTTAACAGATACTGTTTTCCCAGTAAAGATCTGCAAAATTCTTTTAGCAAAGAGACAGGGATGATGTGGCACAAAGAATGCAAGAGTAAACATGCTTGGTAAAGAAATTAGTGAAGCAGCAAGAGCAGCTTAAAGTAAAAAGAAGGCAAGAGTGAGGACACAAGGTAGACCTCAAACTTTCTCATGAGATGTCAGCCACACATGTGCCCCTTTCGGCACCCCCAGATTTTCCCATTTCTGTCTTTCTGGAGGTACTCCAGCAGACAGTCATGTGCTTGGACTACTAGAAAGTTATCTAACATCTGGTACCATGACATCTGCATGTGATTGTGCAAGAGTCCTCTTATCATTCTCAGAGCTACTGATTGTGTCATTGTGCAAACCCTGTACTTACCAGTAACTCACAGGAAGAGTAAGGAAAAGAAAAACGCCACCAAAATGAAACAGCTGAAAGTAGGGAAAAACCAAAGTAAAACAGGAGAAAAAAGTAGATGAGCTGTAATCTCTGACATCACCAAGGCCTGCAGAGCCTGTGTTACCTGACAAGTGGCTTCTCTAATGTAAAAATCTTACTACAACAAAATACACATGCCCAGCAAAGTTAACCACTGACCCATCTTATTTTCTAACTAGCAATGTAAAGTTTAGTTACAGGTAAATGAAAAAAGTATCTATCAAATGCCAAGGGTCTCACCTTAATTATAGATATAGCACTAAGACAAATTCCTTCAAATCACTGTATATTCTTAATAATTTCAAATACAGGCTATCCGATCCAGGAAATATTTAACAGGAATGTTTGCTCTGTCACCTTTATTAAGAACCTCTGAAATGTGTGCTCTCAAATTCATCTTTAATTTATCATAGAAGAAAGATTAAATTCAATTCTACAAATATTTGTGGAGTGCCTATTATCTCCCAGATGCTTGGGAGAAAATAAAGCCTTTTACATTAATGAAATAGTTTCAAAACTTACTTAAAAAGATCCAACAAGGAATCATAAGGTATAAGGTTCACACAAATGAAAAGCTCTCAAAATACCAGTAAAACTCAATGATAAATGCAAAATACACACATATGTCAACACCTACTTAAAAAGCTCATAAGAAAGATATATTTGACATCTTTATTATAAATATCAAGTCTGTTATAACTTTATATTTTCTGTATGAGGAAAATACAGATCTGTCACTTCAGATCTTAAATAAGAACTCTGACTTAAAATACAACAGAAATGCAATGTTGGAAAACAGTATTGTGTTGCTTCCTCACCACTGAAAATCAAACCTATGGCAGGCAATCATGCAAAGGATACAAGGTAAAATTGTTTCTCAAGTGAAAAACCCCAGGAAAATAACAGCACCATGATGATAGGAGTAATCTTTATTTAAGCATGGATATTTTTTAGTATACATACAAAACAAACATACACTAGATGCAATATACCCCAGCAACAAAAAGCAATAATTTTGAATCTGCTGAGGAAAAAATGTTGATGTTTCATTGTTATAACATTTATCACCATAATAAGTTTGAATACATTCAGGTTAAATCATGTCTGCTGAAACACCTGACAGCTTTCTCCCCTAAAACCAATATCATAATGTTGTAAAAGTCTTAACAAGGATTAATATTTTAAGTGCACTTCATTTATCCAATGACTAAAAGAAATTTAAAACACTGGCAATAATTTTACTCATTCAACATTCAATTCAATGGTCCTGATTTCAAAGCTTACTTAATATCATAATTTTCAAGACTATCCTTTTAAGTAATCTTGTACAATAATTTACTGTTTTCATGAACAAGTACTGAGTTCAACATATAATGAATGATATATATGGTTCATATTTCCATATAAAAATAGAGTTGATTTATACCAGAAGGCTTTATTTATTTATTTTTTAATCAGAATCTGCTTTGAAAGCAGAGATTAAGGATACAAAGAACTGGCAAAAAAATGTCCCAACACACACACACACACACACACACACACACCCCTCTATAATTGTCAATCTTGAGTCCTAAAACAGAACAAAAGAAAATTTGTACTTGGCAAATCATAAATTTTCTATTTTGCAAAATGAATCATTATACATATATATGTGTATATATATACATATATATATATATCACACTTATAATGCATATTCTAAAAATTTTTATTTCCTACATATTGTAAGAAAAATTTGTTTATTACTCAATGATCTTTTGTTAGGAAAAATAAAAGAACAATAATTTAAAAAATAATAACTTTCCCCTTGGATTTTGTATATGATATTTTCTTGAAGAAAATCCTTTAGAAGAATTTCTGAAATTCTGATGCACACTGATAAATATAAAAGGTACACTGAATTAAAACAAACTGATGTCTTAAAGTGCTTTTAAAATATTCTAAAAATTACATGGGGAAAAACCTCCCCATCTCCTAAAAAGTATTTACAATACAATTTCAATAATGACTGTTTTAATTTTGGAAAAATGGAAGAAAGGTAGGGAGGAAGGAAGAGAAAGAGAGGAGAGACTGGAGAGGGAAACATTAAAAACTAGGAATTATCAAGAAAATGTGTAAGATTGAAGTGGATATTTGGTGCCCTCTGCTGTTGTACTACTGTTAGTTAACACCAGTTGTGAGGGTAAATGAAGGGAGTTCTTTTCAGAGAATCCATTCACACTGAAATCAGATCATATACTATTCACTTATCTTGATTATTTGCTTTTGAATAAGATACGATTCCACAATTGGGTATAAATGACAACGTAGTCATATAGTTCATGTTAGTTCACTTCCTTTCATGTTTCTTCATTAATATCAAATACAAATAAACTAAAAAAAGATATTTAACATATTAAAGGATTTTAATGTTAAAATTTATTTATAAATCATTCCATAAAAGTAAATTATAAGTATTAAATATAAAAATTTAGATCATGCCTTTTACAAAGAAAATATCTTCCAAAGCTATTTCTACCAGCCATATCTTACTGCATAATAATGCATGAATAACATCCAGATTGTATAAATATATTAATAGTCTTCTTATTATAAATTCATTTACAATATAAATTGTAAAACAGTAGCATAGAAGAGATTGATTTTCTTTTTCTTTCTTTCTTTCTTCTTTTTTTTTTTTGGTACTGGTATTGAACTCAGGGGTACTTGACCACTGAACCACATCCCCAGCCCTATTTTGTATTTTATTTAGAGACAAGGTCTCACTGAGTTGCTTAGCACCTCACAACTGCTGAGGCAATTCTCTGTTTCAGCCTCCCAAGCCACTGGGATTACAGGCGTGCGCCACAGTGCCCAGCCTGATTTCAATTCTTCCCAAAGAGCCAAGTTACCAAAGCAACAAGGCTAGGAGCCATTCTCTACTCCATGGACTTTCATATGAATCGGCTCACTTCCCTAGCATCAATTCCTCTATCTTCCAATAAAAAAAGCTACCTACCTCAGAGAGGTTTTACAAATAGATAATAGATAATGCAAGCAGTATTCTTTTCACTGGTTGGAGGGAGATAATAAAACCTGGCTCATTTTATCTTGAATGTGTTAAAAGTACACATGAAAATAGTGTTAAACCAACTGAAATTCATTTACAATAGAAATTGTAAAACAGTAGCATAGAAGAGATTGATTTTGTAAAATCCCAAAGGTCTATTATAAAATACCTTCTTGGGTATGCCAAATCCCTGCATGCATCTGTAAAGGAATCTGTAAATGGTAACAAGGTGAGATTCTGGGAATCTCACTTGGTAAGGAAAAGTATAAGACTAAAATGAAAAAAAAAAAAAAAAATACAGCTCTAATCTACCCTGGTCACTGTTGAACAACCCCTAACTTCAGAAATATTGACACTCCATGGATTTAAATCACTTTTAATTTTCTCCTCTTCTCCCTGCCCCATTGGCCCACATCTCACTCTTCTCAGTATGCCAGTTCACCATGCCCACTCACATCTGCACATGGTGCCACCTTTGCCTAAGACATCCGTCCACACTTTTCCTCCTGCTGTCAAGCCTTGTTTCTTAAGAAAGGCCTTCCCAACAACTCCTGAGGTTAGTTCATGTCCTCATGGTTGTGTCCCATGTGGTTCATACCTTAAGGTTCACCAGGATGAATTGCACACCTGTGTCCCACACAGAGCAGGAATTCCTCAGTGCCAGGGCCTGCTGGGTGTGGATATGATTAATGCATTCTGCAACTGGTTCTAGCTTGGGGCCTAGCTTATGGTATGCACTCAATCTGTGTGGAACAAATGCATGAATCAACCAATCAAGAGTATTAAAACTAGTATGTGATGAACACCGATTGTGGTAAATGTTTTCAAACATCCTATTTTACTTCATTACAACACAATTATTCCAATTTTAAAGCTAAAATCAAATTGAAACTAAAAGGCAAGTCAGTCACTCAGGGTAACACAGCAAGTCAATGGTGACAATATGGGAGAAATCAGGTTCCCCCTATGTCTGCCTCATATTTCCCATGTTTTTAATATCAAGAGGTTCTCAGCCTGAGTTCTACAGAGATTTGAGACCCAGAAGGTGGAAAGAGAAAGGGCGAATGCACTCCACATTAGTCAGCCCTCAAATACTGGGTTATTTATGGAAAGTCAATGCACACCTTGTGCTGAGCACTGGAAATACCAAGAGGAATATCCCATAGTCCTTTGAGAAGCTCTTAGTGAAATACAGAGTGAAGGTTCTTGCCAGGGTGATTCTGACACACTCCAGGGACATTTGGCAATGTCTGGAGGTATCATTGTTGGTTACAACTGGGAGGGGGTACTAATAGCATCTTGTGGAAAGAGACTAGTGATGCTGCTAAAAATCCTACAGTGCACAGGATGGTCCCCACAACAATGAATTACCTAGCCCAAAATGTCAACAGCGCTGAGGTTGAAACACCTGATATAGACAGACATGAAAACACACATTGACTCACTTACATTTATTGGTACAACAGAATAAACACTAGGACAGAAACATAAACCAAGTGCCAGAGAATCAGAGAGGAACATCCTTGGACCCTGCCTGACTCGGCTTTATTAATAGGGACAATGGTCACCAAAGTCAGATTCATGAGATAATTAGGCAAGTGAAGGAAGGGGACATGGCACTCCAGATGCACCAAACAGCAAGTTCTATGTTCTCTGAAAATACGTGTGAAGGAGACTGGAGAACCAAGTTGTTTCACTATAAAAAAAAAACTAAAATCCTGTTTGTGCTGACAAATCCCCTTTTGTTTTTCCTTCCTCTTCCTTTCCACCCATCCTGCCTGATATGATATCACTCTCACCAAGACTGATTGCTACCTAGTGTGATTGTGACCAAGGTTTGAATATGATTAAGAAAAATAGGTATTTTTACACTAAATAAAAAGAGACAAATGAGTGGAGATATTAGTGGAAAGATCTTCGAATATTTTGCCTATTCCAACCTACTGAGGACACAATATAGAATTTTAAGCACAACCACTACATACGAATTATACTACCTCTACTTGAATACTGCAATAAAGTGTCTCCCTGGGATGACTGACTAATACATTTCCCTCCAAGGTTAATTTTAGGGTCTATAGTACTATGTCATATAAATCATCAAACCATCTTCACATTGGAAAAATTTTAAAACTTCACAATCATTGCCACTGGCTCAAAGTCTTCCTGGCCATCCATCATTCTAGAAAATTTCACCATTCATAGAGTCCAGTGATTTTCAAGTTCAGGTCTGAGGTCCTTGCTCATCAGGGGAGCTGCTTATAAAAGGAATCAAAGTAGGAGGGCAAATGGTGCAATTTAAACACCGAATCAGTAACAAAGGGAGTTGCTAAGGTTAAATTTGCTAATTATGCTAGAGGTACTATTTTTGTATTTTGCTATTTATAACTGTAAATTAGCATATGACTAGTTTTATGCAGACTTTCAGTATTCTAATTAAATGTCATGCTATTTGAAATGCAGAGTAATGGTACAAAGGTTTTATTGCACATGAACATATGAATATCCCATGGATGCAATGTTTTGATATCAGTGCATTCAAGTGCTGGCTTTCAAATGCTGCTTTTTTTTTTTTTAAGTTGCAGATGGACACAATTCCTTTATCTTATTTATTTATTTTCATGTGGTGCTGAGGCTCAAACCCAGTGCCTCACATGTGCCTACCCTTCATTCCATTTTGTCTAATCCAATCTATACCACTGAGCCACAGCCTCAGCGCCCACCCACCTTTTTAAATTTGTTCTTTTTAGATACATGTGACAGTAGAGTGTATTTTGACATACTTTACCTACATGAAGATGACTTTCCATCATTGTGGTTGAACATGACGTGGAGTCACACTGGTGGTGTATTCATATATGAACAGAGGAAAGTTATGTCCTATTCATTCTACTGTCTTTCCTATTCCCATCCACCTCCCTTCCCTTTATTCCCTTTTGTCTAATCCAATGAACTTTAAATGCTGCTATTCTTGCTTTTAAATTATACGCTGCTATTAGTTTCATCATGCAGTTTGGGTTTTTTATTTGTATCAACAATATTTTATTTGTTTGTTTATTTGGGAGGTGGGGTATCAGGGATTGAACTCAGGGACACTCAACCACAGAGCCACATCCCCAGCCCATTTTTGTACTTTATTTAGAGACAGGGTCTCACTGAGTTGCTTAGCACCTCGCCATTGCTGAGGCTGGCTTAGAACTCACAATCCTCCTGCCTCAGCCTTTCCAGCCCCTGGATTACAGGCATGTGCCACCACATCCAGATTGCATCAACAATATTTTAAACTATATTTTCCAAAACACTTGAACAGGCATGTTCAAGCCCTAGAGTTAGACCATATGCTCAATCACTGTTCCTGAATCAGTCCACCAAATGACACTACATTTTCATCCCAAGCTCTTCACCCCATGGCAAGGAGAAAAGACTGGAAGAATAGGCTGATAGGGCTTTGTACCACTTGAGACTGAGCCATAGTGACCCTCATACCTCCCTGGATGGCTCAGCTCTGATCCTAACCTTCCTTCTCTACTGGCCCTAACACCCAGCACACTTCCTCAACTTCTTCAGAACTGCATTTAGCACTAGCTGCTCTCTTTCTCCCTTCTTCTCTTGTCAAACAGACTTTTCACAAGCATCCTACACTTGTCATTTCTATTTACATTCTTCCCATTCACTCTTTAGCCCTTTACAATTAAGCTTCTGCTACCAATGTCCTGGGAAGATAGTTCCAAAAGGGAACACTAATGACCTCATTGAAAAACACATTTCAACCCTTGGAAGACTCAATCAACATCTACTACATTTGACACAGTGATTCTCTACATTTTCTGCAACTTTTGATTCCTTGTTGGCAGATTTGACTCCCACTGTTTCCCTTTAAACTTGTGTTCCTGAGAGTTTATCTCTGAATGATCTTGTCCACCTCTACAGTTTTTTAAGTATCATCTGTATGTTGATAAGGACATCCATATCTCCTATCATAACCCTCTATTCAAGTTGCACTTTTAAACTGCCTGACAGACATGTTGACACAGATAGTACAGAGGAACCTCATATTCATCATATTCTAACCCACTCATCACTATCCCACACAGAAGCCTCTGGCATTCAAAATCACTCAAAACCTGTGAATCTACCGACCTTACCTCTATACCCAATCAATCATTAGGTCCCTTGGAATGTGACTCATAAATAACTCTTGAATTTAATCTCTCTTCTATGTTCCCTCTTATCAGCTTTATATACTGATTTTCATATAAAATTCCTTGTGAGAACAGAATTGTAAAGCTAATTTTTAAAATAGCTTGAAGGCCAATGGGGTGAAAGATCAAGTTTCAGTATCCTCCGATGGTATAGGGACCCTGCCTCATTCCCCACACCTGCCTTCCAGCCAGCCCTCCAGCAACACTAGTTACACTTTTCCACTTCCCTCTCTGCTTATGCTGCCCATGCCTCCCAGAACACACTGCAACCCATCTCCATCAGCCACCTGACTATATTCTACTCATTCTTTAATGTTCTCTCCTCCCAGAAGCCAGTTCTGATCACCTCCAGCCAAGACGGGTTTCTGCAATACTCTCTGCATCCTACAGCCACCCCACTTCCTGTAGTGCACTGTGTGTGCCTGTTCATACTTCCTGAGAGTAGTGTCATATCATACCCATTTGGCTCTCCAGGCCTTAACACAGTACCCAGGAGTCAATGAATGTTTACTGAACTAGACTGATTCAATTATTTTCTAACAGAGACTATAAAAGTCAAGAAGTTTCAAAATCTTTTATATGGTTTAATACAGAGCAGATTTTCAAGTACATTAAAAGAGAAGAAATTGCTTTCTCCTCAAAGTACTAAAACATTAACATTTAGTCACAAATCTTTGTATTTCAATCAGATTAGTTAATAATACCTTCAAATTCCTAAATAGGAGTTAAAGTGTTATACATCAGGGCTAGAAAGACCCAGCTGCTTAGGTAAGGTCACAAGGTTTAATCTACCTGTATTCCCATTCTCAAAGCAATCTACTATTTGATTTATAAGGTGAGATGGTGAGAGAAATTTCTGTGCTGTGTCTCACATACATTCTACAACGATCTAAATTTCTTCATAGTATAGTGTGTTTCTATTAATAATGAATTTCCGAGGAAGAGCAGAACTGATCTGAATTTAAAACCATCGCAGAAGACCACTTTTCCTTGGCTCAAAACACAGAAAATTATACTTAATATGAACTACAAACAACTATTATGTCCAAGTCATGGGCCAATATAGCACTACAATTATGGGGTTTATTAAGTTTCAGAAAGGATAGTCATCTTGGATATTTGGTGGTGTTTTTCAATCATCATAATAAATCCAGTTATGTCTAATTCAAGGATCCTTTAAAACCCCCTGGAATTAGCCCCCCCCAATACAAATTAAAAATTTAATTAGTTTTGAGAATTTAGTTTTATTGCTTAGTAGAATAACTGGTTTTACATTCATAGTAACCTAAAACTCATTACCTTCAAACTAAAGAAAAAGTTGGTGGACAGTTAACTTGAGTTGGAAATTTTCAAAGTACTCATCCCTAATTCTAAGAAATATACACAAATGATGAGCAAACACATGTAAATGAGCACAAGCACTCTAGCAGCCTGTGTGCAGCATACTTTTCTATGTGTGTGAGAGTTCTATAAAAGTGAATTTGTATTTAATGGAGAATTTGGAGCAGGTGTCTGACTTGGATGAGTGGAGGGAGGGCCAAATGAATGCTGAAAGATCAGTTACAAGGTATCATCTGAGAAAAAGATTATGAATTAGGATGGTAAAGGCAAAGAGAAGACTGCTTTCAGAAGCAGATAAAAATGATAAAAGTTCACTTTGGATTGATTTCCAAAGGAAAAGGATCAGATAACACCTATGATTATTAACATCTACAATGGAACAAACGGTGACATTTACTGGGACAGAGAAAGTGCCAGCAAACTTTTTCTGTAGAGTCACATGCCAAATAAAGATTGAGGGTCATACAAGGTTTCTGTCACATAACTCTGGTTTTTTTATATATATATTTATTTTTTAGTTGTAGTTGGATACAATATCATTAATTTATTTATTTATTTTTATGTGGTACTGAGGATCGAACCCAGGGCCTTACCCGTGCTAGGCGAGTGTTCTACCACTGAGCCACAACCCCAGCCCTATACTCAGTTTTTTTTGACTTAAAATGTAAACACTATCCTAAGCTCAAGGGCCCCACTGACTTGTAAACTACTATTTGCAGACTCTAGATACTGCAGAACAATGTGGAATGGAAGGATCCAAAAATTAAGAGTTCAATCCCAATGAAGTTATCTTTGAGGACAGGAGCAGAAGGCTAGAAGTTCCTCTTCAGGCAGGCTAGCCAAAACCAGATGGATCTAGAGATGGCTACCAGAGTGACAGCCAGACAATAAGCAACTTCATTGTAACCCAACTTCCAAACTAGTGACACACCTACCAGTTGCCATGACAGGAAGCACCTGTGGAAGAGGGTGAGGAGCCAGTATACTCACACTGGTTTCACCCTGGAAGGCTGACCTAGAGCTCCAGAAATGGTTGAGAGAAGAACCTGACTGCAAGTTTACATCTGGAATAAGGAGCCTAACCCAGGACTCCAGGAAAGGTGAGAGGAACCCCAGTGGGAACAGACTGCAGTTCTCTGGTAGAGCGGATTTATATGATGTCCTTTGTTTGTGTCTCTCTTCCTTGCACTTTCTTTTGTCTCAAACAATGGCTTCCTCTCATCCTTTGCAATGGTCTTCTAAAAACTTTCAAACTTCTCATTAAAATATTTCTTACCTCTGGATAACCTTGACCAGCTGGATCTCATCACACTTATCTCATCCAGAAAGTGGGAAAGAAGGAAACCCCTGAGTGGGCATCTGGGGTAAAAGCCCATAGTAGATACCAAGCTAAGGCAAATTTTTTAAATATGTAATTCATATTCATAATTTATTCTTCTTAATTTGCCAGGCAGCACCCAACATATGGGCTCTCCTCTTCGGGATATCTGCTCTGAGTTAAACCAGAAGATGTGTTGTGGTTTAATGTAATTTTTAATGAGTTTTTGTATATTACTTTATTAGTCTGTGTTTGTGATAACTAGCGTGACAGAGGATAAGGGATTTGATGGCTATAGCAACAGTCCTATTAGAAATCCCATCAATTCTTGCTCCAGCCACCAGATAAGCTTCTTTAAAAAAGTCCTGAGAGCTGGGATTATAGCTCAGTTGGTAGAGTGCCTGCCTTGTATGCACTAAGGCCCTGGGTTCGATCCCTGGCACCAAAAAAATAAAAAAGTCCTGAAAATAGCAGTAGACACAATTTGATTCAAGCTCACCAGGTAAACTGCTCCCAGAGTAACTAGAAATAATTAGCAAGGAGAAAATAAAATTAAAAACTTAATTTTTTTAATATAAAAAAGGGTTAGATAAAAAATAGAGGCCTAGGGATGTGGCTCAGGGGTAGAGCATTTGCCTAGCATGAGTGAGGCCCTGTGTTCAATCCCCAGCACCACAAAAGAGAGAGAGAGAGAGAGAGAGAGAGAGAGAGAGAGAGAGAGAGAGATACAAAAACAGTTGAGAACTCAAAAGCTATAGAATGTTTGCCAAACATGTTTGAGGTCCTGGGTTTGATCCCTGGCACCATCACCTTAAAAAAAAAAAAAATCAAATGCCAAGATGGTAGATTTAAACCCAAATATATTAATTTTAAGAGAAATATAGAAAGGATAGCAGAGATTGGCAGTGGCCACAGCAGTTAGCCAAAGAATAGCAGAGACAAGAGGCTTATAAGAAACAATTTAGAAAAAAAAAAATCAGTAGCTTAGTAAGGAAGAAGATGTGCATACAATGTTTTATTTACAGCTAAATCTAAAAACACAGTAGAGTTGATTAACATTAAATATATCCTTAAATGCAAAGTTTCCCATTTATAAGTTGAACTTTAAAAACATTGTCTCCTCCCCACCCCACAAAAATAATTTAATACTATCTACATGGTCTGGACATTTCAAGAAATACACATACTTTCATAGGCTAATAATAACAGAAAAGACAAAAATCTCTGGTTGCCATTCTCAGGTTAAAGATGCAAGCATTCAGAAAGTAATCCAAGTTCTAATTATAAAGACCCACACAATATTTCTCTTTTGGGGTGTCATATCTGTTGTTATGTCAGAGGTTAACAGAATTTTTAAGCATCTCTATATCAAATAATCACCTAAGCTAACAATAAATATCCTGCATGTTAGAAGAGCATGATAATTTTATTACTGGAATATTCTAATATCTCTCAATATTTCTCACAGAATGGAAGGTGATAAATGATTTGACAGAAGAAATGTATTTCTTCTCTTACAGTCATAGATGTTTTCTCAAGACTGGTTAGTCAAGTCTCCTAACTTTATTAAAGATTAGACAATGATTACTATAATATAAAATTTTGTCCTAGTAACCATTTGGAGCAACCAAAACTGAATTTATATATACTAAAAAGCCTATAATGCATATATGATCAACACACTCATATTTCTATTAAAATATTCATTAAAGTTTGGGGGTAGAATGTTAAGCAAGTTTAATTGATTCTTCAAAGGTCATGCGTATCATAAGAATTCTACTAAGGACAAAAACAGTTCAGTAGACAAGGCCTGGGATCCTATACACAATGTCGTTTGCCTTGTCCCTGTCTGTACCTTACAGTGCCCTTTTCACAGTGAATCAAAAAGTCAATTCCATCAGTAAAAATTTTTTTACAAAATGAATTTTGCAAGCATAAAACACAAAGTATGTTCTTAGTAGGTTACATTTGACTTCTAAATTCCATTCTCTCACCTAGTTACATAGAATACAAAGCTACTGACCTTTGAAAATATAGCCCATTCATTTTTTTCAGGCTTTTGACTAATTAGACAACAGAGAAAGAAATGTAAGGTGAAAGAGAAAAAATCCTAGTCATTTTTCAATTTCTTCAATCTTGTCATTTTTCCATACAACTAGGGTGATTCTGATTAGTACAACGATGCCCAAGATATAAAGGTGATGAACAGAAAATCACACACACCTGGGCTAAGAAATGAGTTTCCACAGCAGTAGGGCTTTCTAGCTTCACTGTTAAACCTTCTGACCCAGACATTTCCCAATATCTCCTCCCAAGAACCAGTGTCTGTGGCAAGTGTTTCATGAGAAGACTTGTCAAAAAGATCACTTGATATACCCAGACCGTCCTCTTATTCTATTCAGTTATATAGTCATCAAATACTACCATGTGTAACCTATGGTTATGTAGTTATTTCTCTTTTAAAATCTTCTCTCTCCCAATCCAGTGCACTATTTAGGCCAGATGTTGTGAGGATTAAGAAAAGAAGATGGCTCTGCCTTCAAGAGATAACAGCCACTTCCTTCCTTTTAGCAGACATCACTGCCTGCTTCTATCCTCTTCCACTGAAAATAACTTAGTATGGTCACCTCCCTTTCTCATCATTACCAACCTCAAGGAAACACGCTCCAGTTAGGGTGAACTCCCCAACCACACCAAGTGCTTGTACAATGTTCTACCAGTTATGTCTCTAGAAACAAAGATGTTCAGTGGCCTCCTTGACAAAATATAAACTGTATTTCTAACCTTCACTGAAGCTACCACCCTGTCTTTGTCCACCAAAAGGAAATTTCTTTCAGTCTACTTCCCTTCACTTGAGACTCACGATTTCTGACCCAACCAACTCTACCAAAACAGCTCTCCCAATGATCACCAATGGTTTTCCTAATTACTAAATCTAAACACTCTTTTTGTAGTTCTTAATTTTTTTTTTTGGAGGGGGGTGGATACCAGGCATCAATCCCAGAGGCACTTAACCACTGAGCCACATCTCCAGCATACTCCTTTTTTTCTTTTATTGACAGGGTCTCACTAAGTTGCTGATGCTGGCTTTGAACTTGTGATCCTCCTGCCTCAGCCTCCCTAGTCACTGGAATTACAGATATGCACTACCATACCCTGTGTGGTTCCCAATTCTTTTTTTTTTTTTTTTTTAGAGAGAGGGAGAGAGAGAGAGAAAGAATTTTAATATTTTATTTTTTAGTTATCGGCGGACACAACATCTTTGTATGTGGTGCTGAGGATCGAACCCGGGCCGCACGCATGCCAGGCAAGCGTGCTACCGCTTGAGCCACATCCCAGCCCCGCCAATTCTTAATATTATTTCAGTTCTCTGCTCAACTACTGACTTTACTACCTTTACAAAGGTTTGTTTTCGATTATATGTGCAATCTAGAATTTTGTAATTTTTCTTTCTCTACCTCTCACAGGCTCATTTTCCTGCCACCAAAACAAATATACCATATTCAAATTTATTCACCTTCCATCGTGTGTTCCTCAGTGATATAATCATCAGAACACAGGACACAAAAAGCATTTCTGACAGGGGTTTCTGTGTGTGTTTGTGGTACTGGAATTGAACACAGGTGTACTCTATCACTGAGCAACACCCCCAACATGTTGCCAAGGCTAACCTGAAACTTTACAACCTCCTGCCTCAGTCTTTGAGTAGCTGAAATTACAGGTGTGTTCCATCACACTCAGCTTTTTTAAAGTAACTCTTAAAAGTTAATTTACATATAACTTACACTCTTTATCCTGTAACTTTTCCCAAGGCTTTGCAATGTGTTAGCAATAGTAAAAATATACTAAATTAAATTTATTCATTCATTTCTTTTCATTCATTAATCTATTCAACAAACATCTATTTAAAAGCATTCAGTTGGCTAATAGAATAATCAAGGGATAAAGAATGAAATAAAATAAGGGAGGTATACATCTGAACAGAGAGTCTTATAGGCCCATGTAAGAAGTTTGGGTTTTGTTTTAAAGGTGACAGGAGGTCTTAGTAGGTTATTTTCCCAAGTTCCCTCATAGCCAGCAAGTTACATAACACAAACATACCCCTCACCAAAACCCAAGCTCTTAACCACTCCTTTTAACTGCTTTCCAAAAATGAAGCTAAGGCCATTCCACAGGAAAACTATACCCACAATTCTGAAGTTAATAATGTCGTCTTCAGATGCAGGGGTCAGCAAACTATGGCCCATGAGCCAAGTCCAGCCCACCTCCTTGCCTTTATGAAGAACTTTACGGGAAAAGCCAGCCATAAGCATTTGTTCACATATTGTCTAAGGCTACTTTCACACTCTCATGCAGAATTAAGTTGCTGTGACAGAGATAACCCACAAAACTTAAAACATTTACTTTATAGAAAGTGTAGGTCAATCCTTGCTCTATCCAGCTGTTTTTAGGTTCATTTTCTAGAAATTGGGGACAGCAATAACTCACATATTTACAGGGAGGTTAAGGAAGAGAGTATATCTGGGAAACTCTCATGACAGCCGGTACTTCAAAATGTAAGCTGCAGTCTAATAAATGCTCTGCACTCCAGCATTTTTCTATGAAAAAATAATCTTGTCCCTGCTCTATCTCACCATCGTGTCACTTCTTTCTTGGAGGCATTTTGCTCCCCCAGAACACACACCACCTCCCAATCCTGACCTAGAAGAAGTAGGGTGTTTCCTATTATAATCATCCTCAAAGTCTGTTCCACAGTGTGCACATTTCTGATATCAGCCATTCTCCTTTCAGCCCAGCTTGCATCTCTGAAATCATGTTGAATGTCAAGATCTTCTGCTGCCCATTTGTGGAGACATATTCATTCAACTTACACAATACCTTATAAGCCATTCGCTCTTTTGCACTTCAACCGTTGAATCATATTTCCAGTCCCATTACTTCTCTCCATATAATTCCATTTAATTTCCCATATCAACATTTATTTCTTAAAGATATTAGACATGACAAAATACTTCTTAAACAACAACAAAACACTCCTTTCAAACTATTCAACATCCTATCATCACCCAATGATACATCCTCAGCTCTGCCATGAAGTTCTTCCACAATATGATTCCAATCTACACCTCCAAACAGACCTTCCACTAAATTTCCTGAGCCCTTCCCATGCTTCTCTAGTATATACAGTATTGTATGTAATTAGACATGTAGTAACACTAATGTTAGGTAGTTATAATGCATTAAGCACTGAAAATAATAAGAAGAAACACTTAATTCTGTCCAGTCTTAAGAAAGATAGATAGGAGTTCAAACGTACACAATCTTGCAAGGATTCAATGCAGTAATAAAAATAACATAATACCCTTTTGGTCTTCTGGTGAGAAAAAAAATCATAATATTGCAAATTATTCATTCCTGGTTACAAAGTTTTGTACGACCAGTATAATCAACATAATTAGCAAAATAAATATTTGTTACTTTTAAATAGGCCTGATTGCTAACAGTATTCTAACAAGGCAAAAGCAGGATGTTTTCTATAGGGTTTCCCAATAAAGTCTTTACTTTCCACTGAAAAAAACACATAAAAAATAAGATCCAATATCACAGAGTAAATTTTTCTAGGGCTCTTGGTGATGATTTGTTTGTTTGTTTGTTTGTTTTTAAATTGGGTGGGTTTTTTCTCCTGAGGTTAGAAAGCCATCCAGAGGACAGCTCTTTAAATATTCCCCTCAGAGGGAGTCTCAAACTCAACATGAGAAAATAGTTAAAGAAATCCCTAATGGTCCAGTCAACATACATTTTTCATAAAGTGATTATCCTCCTGCAGCCTCAGCTTCCTAAGCCTTTTCCCCCTTCCATAATTGTTTTCCTGGTAGGCCAGGCAACAATTATCACTGCTACAAAACTGAGGAGATTCACAAGCAATATATTTTACAATACATAAGTGTAATGTCTCTGATATCTGGTGCTTTTATCACTAATTGCACTATAAAATGCGCTATTAAAACAGGGACAAACAAGATTGTAAAAATCACATAATGGACCATGACCACTTACAAAAGGCATTCATGAATGTTACTGTACCACTCTCTTTTCTTTAACTTTCCAGTTATACAATTATTTTTCTGAATTTTTATTTCTAGGAACACCATCAGGAAAAAGAATATATTTTGGAACTTCCTAACATACACACATGCTCTTGAATACATTGTTTTATACATTTGCTCAAAATTAAAATCATATAGCATGCCAGACAATATGCTACAACCCCTGAGTTCCTAGGGACAGATATGTAGTTCCTTGAAAGAAATGAGGGGCACAACAAATGCATTTAACCTGTGATTTCTCCTCAAACTCTAGAGCACAGAGCTGAAAGCATGAAGAACAAATAGATGGATCTCACAATCCGATCTATGAAATATAGAATACAACAGAACCAAAAAAACATTTATTTCCTGGGGAAGAAAAGAATGATCAAAGGGTGATATTACTGGAAGTTACTGGAGGATGCGGATCAGTGGAACTGTCCACTACTCCGTGTGCCTGTCAAGTTTGCTGATGAGCCTTTCAACCCTTCACTATTGACTCACTTGTCTAACCATTTAAAAAATGAGAATCATGAATAAGATAGAATTAGCTGGGTGTGATGGCACATGCCTGTAATCCCAGCGGCTCAGAAGGCTGAAGCAGGAGGACCACGAAATCAAAGCCAGCCTCAGCAACAGCAAGGTGCTAAACAACTCAGTGAGACCCTGTCTCTAAGTAAAACACAAAAATGGGATGGGGATGTGGCTCAGTGGTTAAGTGCCCCTGAGTTCAATCCCTGTTACCACCCACCACCCCCAGGGAAAAAAGAAAAAGTAACAATTAAACATATTTGTACCATCCATAAATAATTCCAATGAATATTTAGATGGGATTAGAATTTCAAGTGGTGATTCAGATGAAATACTGTAAGTTTCACTTATCCATTACTAGAGACAAACTCATTCTAATAATACCACAGAACACAAATCCCACAAACCAAATAGTGGCTAGTTTCTAGAAAGCTAAAGACAGGTATGCAATTAATGAGCTGGGATTGTTTATTGTTTTTTAATAGGACAATCTTCTGCTAGGTGAAGTAGAAACTTCTGCTTTGTAAGTACTTAAAATGTCAGTTGGTAAAGTGTGATTGAGCTTGGGTCTGAGGAAAAAAAAAACTTCTAGACTTGTGCAACTCTGTCATACTTATTATCAAACATTTTCTTAAATCGTTTCTAATGACCAAAACCTTACTAAAATCCAACTGTAATTTTAAAAGAAATGATACATCACAGTTATATACGTCTTAGTTGTACCCATTGTTTCTTCTCACTGGAGACATTAACTAGTGCTCAACCTTTCATCAAAGACTATTAGAAAATAAGACAGATGATACATATAATGTTTGCTCTAATTTCAGAAATCCAAGTTACTTCACTCAGCAGAAATAATTTTTAAATATTTACAGAGTAAAAATCATTTACTTTTTCAAAATGTAAAATAGTTGAATCATTCCAAAATTTTGCTGGACAAACTTAAAAAATCAGAAGTTTATTTTCCATTAATATTATCTCTCAAAAATTATTCTCTAAGACATACTATAGCTATGTTATTAAATGCAGTTAAATGGGGTCTACATACTTGATGAACACACAACAAAACTCACCTTGTCAGATGCCTCAGAAGCCAAGAGGTTAGTTGCAAGGGTTTGTAGTTTGTGATGGGCTATATTTTTAAGGGCAGCAAGACTACGTCTTGTCATAGCTTGTTTGAGGTTGACTGCTGGGTGACTAAGTGAATCTACTGCAGCAGGAACTGCTTCATCACAAGCATTCAGTATCTCTACTGCTGTTATCCCCATCACACAACGATCCAAAGCACCTGGGAGGCAAATACGTTCACATGTCACACAAGACTGTAAATTTTTTTTTTTATTTTTTAAGAAAAATTTATATGTAGAGATATGTAGTAGCAGTGAATTCTAGAAATATCTTCTTGCTTTTCTTTTCTTTAATAATCTTCCATGCAGATTACCTCAGTCTAACACAACTTCCCAACAAGGTCAAGTTCAGAGCCAAGATTTTGACAACCTCCTTCAGGCTTTTTCCACTCTATTCCTATTTCCCAGGTTTCCCTGATTACTCCCACATCATTACACTATTATAAACATTAAATAAGATGACCTGAATGTCCCCCAAGTTGTACATCAATATTAAACAAAAATATCTTACTAAAATGCATACTTTTGCAAACCAGTTTGCAAATTTCCTTGTTTTGTCTTTTCTTTTTCTTTTTTGTTTGTTTGTTCATTTGATTCTTGTTTTTCAGTATTGGGGATCAAATCCAGACATGCATGCTTGGCAAGTGCTCTACCACTGAGCAATACTCCCAGCCCCCAGTCTAAATTTTTTTAAAAAATATTTTTTTAGTCATTGATGAATCTTTGTTTTATTTATTTGTATGTGGTGCTGAGAATCAAATCCAATGCCCTCACTCTGCCGCTGAGCTAAAACCCAGCCTCTGAAATTTTTTGATTCTTACTCTCACCACCCAAATGTTTCCCAAACATTTCTGAAAATAATTACTACTTATAACTACTTCAGAATCTTCATTTGGCCTTCCTTTCCACTTACCTCCATTTATGCAATTCTTATATAAGTTAGCACACAGACCTCTCCTTCCTAGATAATGCAGGGTTGTCACCTCTTTCACCAAAGCCCTCTGAACCTTCACATAATGTCACATTTCCAATCAGCTGTTCTCTGATTGTTTTAATTTCTCCCTTTTCTGCTTTATTTTTTCTATAACACTAATGCCAATTAACACACTGTTTATTTAAAATTTCTGATTTGCTTCTACCTACCCAGAACTGTAAACTCCACTAGAAGTAGAGAGTGTATATGTGTGAGAGCATGTGTGTTTATATGTACATGCATGTTTGTACACATGAATCTGCAGAAACAATAAGAAAATGAAGTTCAGCTGTGTCAACATGGAATAAAAGCCACAATATATTGTTAATTAAAAAAAACAAGGTTGAGAACAATTTTCATAATTTAAAGGGGGAGAAGGAATCCTATAGTTACAGTAAAAAGTGATTAACAGGGTATATTTACATAGCTGAATTACTAGGAATTTCAGGTTCTTCTATATGATCATTTGTAATATATTGATATTTTATTATGTTTTTAAATATCATGGGAAGAGTAAGATTACTTAAATAAGTTAAAATTAGATTTTGAAAAAAATACTTATATTTTTTCAAATGTCTTAAAGTTTAACAGGAATGAATTTAGAATTTACTTTTCTAGCCCTCAGTTCTTTATTAAATGTTATCTGTAGTTATAATAGAAAAGACTTAAGTGACAGTTATTGTTATCCCAAACAGAATTATTAATCAACAAAATAAACATACACTATAAGCCAAGCACCAAATATCTAATTTGCCTCTTTTTGTCAAGTTTATACTTACTACTTGCTTTTGACAACTATTTCCAAAGTCATTAAGTGGGAACGAGCAAAGGTATGTGTCCATGGTAGGTGTGAGCCATGGTGGTGATGAAAGGGCCTGCAATGGCTCAGAGCCAGGAGGTTCGAGGCTGAGAGGGTCAAAAAGCAGCTTAACAAGAGGAAGGTGGAGGTAACAACTTGGTGCAGGGGCTAAAGTCTCAGAAGCATTAGCATAAAGATATTGTTGGAGCCCTGGAAGAGAGAGAAGGGAGTTCACCCAGAGAGGCACCCCAGCATAGAACCCATAGAGGGAGGGCGGATGAAGTCTAGGCATGAAGGCGATCTGGCACAGGGTGTTGACAGGTATGAGAAGAGCATCCACATGCTCTGCAGGAATGGTCTGAGGTGTGAGAGAGGTGAGGAGAGCATCTGTATAAGCAGGTAGCTTTGCACAGATATGTGATCCCTAGAAGGAAGAGCAGATGTCCACACTGGGCATAAGACAGGCCAGGAATAGTATATCAGAACCAGGCAGAATGCAAAAGATGCCCGTGCAATACTATGTGTTTGTGCTGGACAGCAAAATGGTAATCAAAACCATCACCACCAACAACAAAAACCATGTCCAGCTTGAAGGGATTCCTAGGACATCATATTAAGAGTTTAAGATTATAATCCACTAAATAAAATGGGAATCCAAAAGTTCTTTATGACATAAATGACTAAATTAAAAATTTGAAAACAGATGTTTACATGGTTTCAAAGTACCTTGCCCCCCCCAAATAAAGAATAATTTTCCAGTGAAGAAGCCAAAAAAACACCACCTAAATAAGATATAAGATATAAGTATATATCAGTGATGAAACAAATTAAAATCATTTATCATGTGACAGGATACAATGAGAAAAATATCTGTGATATTCTTGCCAAAGATATATATTCAGTCCAGGCATAATGGAGCACTCCTGTAATCCCAGCTGTTTGGGAGGCTGAGGCAGGAAGATTGCAAAATCAAAGCCAGCCTTAGCAACTTAGTGAGGCCTTACGCTACTTACAAGACCCTGGCTCAAAATAAAAACAAGGGCTGGGGATGTGACTCTGTAATACATACTCTGAAAATAAATCATGAGAAAACATCACTTGGGAAACACTTTACAAAACAACTGACCAATCAGATTCCAAAGTTTCAGTTGTTGAAGGAAAATAAAAACTAAGGAACTATTCCCAATTGAAAGAGTCATAGAACTAAATACCATGCACAATTCCAGTGTAGATGTTTTTGCAATAAAAGACTTTAGTGGAACAACTGGAGAAATTTGAATAGGGTCTAAAGATTAGATGGTAGCAATATATCAATGGTAATAAACTTCAAGGTGGAGGAAAATTTATATGACATGGCAAGATTCAAAACATTTGCACACAAAAAAGTAATCAACACAAGCCAAAAGGAAATACTGAAAAGACTCAAGAGAAAAAAAATTCAGTCCAAAGAAAATCTATTTAAAAACAATCAATTTAGAAGGAGAGTATATTCTGCTTGTATCTTTAATGATTTTTAAAATTCAAATAAGCAGAAAGGACTTCTGCTTCCAGTCAATATGGGGTAACAGGTACTAAATTCACCCTTCACATTCACATGTATGTGTGTGTATGTGTGCTTGTGTGTGTGTGCACGCTCGTGTGTGTTTAAAAGACACAATATATGAAAACAACGATTTTCCAGACAATGGACATTGGGCACTTAAGGACAGTGATGCTTGAAAGATGGAAACAAACAAGGTTCAGTCTTCAATTACTCCAGCTCATCCCTCAAGATGAGTCTCTAGGACCACAGCACAAGAAGAGGGAAGCCAAGTAGAGACTAACAGATTCCATAAGTTGAAGAGCAAAGGCTGAGAGGCCAGGAGACCAAAGCTGCTAGAGTTTGCAGGACAGAATACCAGAGTGGAGTAACCCACATAGAAATCTGCAGAAGTTCCTCACATCTTTGCCAGAAGACTGAGAAGTTCATGATTGTGAGGAATCCACGAAAAGCTCAAGAAAGAACCACGTGGAAGGAGTTCGGGGTGCAGATGCTACTGTGAATAGTGCCTGTTCTCACCAGTTAGAAGGTAGTCTCCTAACTCACAGGGAAAAATTGATTGGGCAGAGTACTCTATAAGGTATTGCCTCAACCACGGGTAATATTAGCTCCAGAATTATCACTTCCCATCCCTACCTAACAAGTCTTAAAGGCAAGACCCAAGGGGGATCAACTATGTCCCTTAATAAATCTCAAAAAGATTTGTGGGAACACAAAAATATCCAACATCCAGGAAAATAAAATTCATAACATCTGCTGTCCAATAAAAAATTACTAAATGAAAACTACAACATAGGTCATGAAACTTACATTTAAATGTGAATAATGCAGATTAGTCATTGTGGAAGGAAAGAACAGTAAACTTGAAGACACAGTAATAGAAACTATAAAAAATTAAAAAAGAAAAAAAATTAAGATTATTAGTGAGCTGTGGGACAATATCAAATGGCCTAACATATATAATTGGAGTCTCCAAAGAAAGAAAAGAGAATGGAGGACAGAAAACATATTTGAATAAATTATAGCCATAAATTTTCCAAACCTGATAGAAATCCATACTCACAGATTCCCAAGCCCAAGCAAAATGAAGAAAATAACAATCAAAACAAGTAATAAAAGTGTTTTAGGGCTAGGGATCTAGCTTGATGTTAGACACTTGCCTGGCATGTATGAGGCCCAGAATTCAGTCCTCAGTACCAGGAAAAAAAAAGTTTTAAAGCAGCCCAAGAAAACAAACATGTTATATACAGAAGAAAGTTAAAGACTACAGCAGACTTCCCTCTGGATACAACGAAGTAAGAAGATAGTAAAGAATTGAAAGAAAGAAAAAACTGTGAACCTAGAACTTTACACTCATAGAAAATATCTTTTAAAAATAAAGGTGAAGTTGGGCTTAGCTGCACATGCCTCTAGTCCCAGCTACTCGGGAGGCAGAAGTGGGAGGATCACTTAAGCTCATGAGTTGAAAATCAGCCTGGGCAAATAGACACAGCTAAAATAAAATTTAAAACAAACAAAAAAAATTTAAAGGAGGTGAAATAAAGAATTTTTTTTCGGACAAGGAAAAGCTGAAGGAATTCATTGCCTCAGACCTACAAGAAAAATTAAATATTAGAAAAAGAAAAGTGATTTCAGGTGGAAATCTGCACCTACACAAAGCAATGAAGAATAATAGAAATGATAACTATGCGTAGGTAAATATATTACTTCATTCAAATTATTCCAATTTCCTTAAAATACAATAGACTTTTCAAAAAACAAAAAGAAAAAAAAATGTCCTGAGTAAGTGAAAATCATGAGAATATAGATGATGCAAGTTAAAAGAAGTGATAGTGAGCGAGTCTATTATTCTTAACTACAGCAAATGGTCATGTAAAAGAATAATAAGAAGGATGGGGATATAGCTCAGTTGGTGGAGTGCTTGCTTTGCATGCACAGGCCCTGGGTTCAATCCCCAGCACCACCAAAAACAACAACAACAACAACAACAAAAGAATAATAAGAAGTAAAGACAGAAAGGTAGGAAGATTTTGTTTTGAAGGTATTGTGAACTGACATTGTTCAGAGTTCATTCATTGAACAGTAGCATGAACCAAATGTTACTGCTGTCTTCTATCCTAGGATTAATTAACAAGCAGAGTACAGGATAGATTAGAAGGGAAAGAGCAGGCAGAGTAACCAATAAAGATAGCTTAGGTAAGGGGAAATAAAACCCTAAATTAGAATAATACACCGGAAAAAAAGAGGAGCTGGGGGAAATCTAATGGGAAAGACTTAGTAATTAACAGCATGAGGGGTTGTGAGGAGGTAGTGGTAAAGTCAATCACATCTCTGCTCTGATACCTCTTCCTTCCAAGAGGGAAGCAATGTTACCTATGTTAACTATAGTTACCTATGTTAACTACATAGGTAAGTAAGATTTCATATTTTATAGTCATTCATCAAAAGGGATAAAAGATACTCTCTAATTATACTTGATTTTACCAAGTACCTTTTTAAATTCATTCTTTGTGTTCCCCCCTATTCTATTCCATGCTTGTAACACAATAAAAAGTAAAAATCTGGGGCTGGGGTTGTGGCTCAGAGGTAGATCGCTTGCCTTGCATATGTGAGGCACTGAGATCAATCCTCAGCACCACATAAAAATAAATAAACAAAATAAAGGGTAAAAAAAAAAAAAAAGTAAAAATGTGGGCTGGGGTTGTGGCTCAGTGGTAGAGCTCTTGTCTAGCATGTGTGAGGTACTGGGTTCCATTCTCAGCACCACATATAAATAAATGAATAAAATAAAGTCCATCAACATCTAAAAAAAAAGTAAAAAAATGTAAAAGACATAGAGAGTCAATAATGTAGTGGCAATATATTATAAAACAGAAAGGTAAGGTCAAATCTCTAGTATGTCAGATACTGCTGGAAAAAGGTCAAATATGTGAAGAAAATATTTGCCACTAAAACCTCTCAACAGCAATTTTAGTAAAAGTTCAGAAACATAAATTTAAATAAATGAAAACAAAAGCCCAGGAATATTTTTGAAATTAGTCTTAAGAATGACACTAGACTTTACTTGTATAAAAATCTGATCCTTGACATATTTTTGGTTATCCATAATTTATAGACATTTTCAGCAGACACCTGAATATACATTAACTCATAATTTTATGCTATGTTTGATTAGGTAATTCAGTTCAAAAAGATGAATATATTTAATTAAGTCAATGTAAAAATTGGAATTTTAAAAAACTCAGAGGGGCAGAAAATGAATAAAAAGAAAAAAGGCAACACAACAAAGTAAATGACAAGAACTCATATGCTAATTTCTAATAATGTTCGGCAAGCATTAATGATATTTGCATTTGTACAAGGCGACCTAATTAAACCTATTAAAATAGGAATATGATGTGGGAATCACTTTTGCCAAGTAGCAAAGATGATAAAAATGAGCAAATGAGAATGTTATTTAGGCTTGATAATGATTACATAAGAACACTTTATGGCACCAGTTATGGCTTAAAGCATGCCACTGTGGGCCAAATAGGATTCTGACCTTGTCAAAGGCCTGTGGGAATGACAAGCACAGTTACTGGAATATCAAATGTGAAGAATGAGACAGTTGACCCCTGAAGCACATAAAGAGCTCCAGGTGGAAGCAGTCACCATCTACATCAGTGGCTAACCTTTAATAAGTTCATGAATGGGAGTCAAAAGGTTCATCTGGCCCATTCTTGTTGCTAGTGTTTGACTGTTTAACCAGAATATCTTCATGGCCTGTTCATCACTATGAAGTGGCTAGTTCATCTAATAAAATGTCCTGATAAAAGAATAACAGATTCTGGACTTCAAATTCCCTAATTATATTTATATTACCTAGCTTTAATTTCATTACACAATAAACACTGAAGACAAAAATCTATCCATGTGAAAAGAAAAAAAAAAAAAACTAAAACAAATGACACATAAAAGTACAAAATAAAGAAAATTTAAGTATTTTAACCTAGAAATCATCAGTAAAACTCAAAATACCAAACTATGCCCGATACGTATAAGCAGGTTTTATATGGCACAGCTTCATCTGTGAAAATACATTCCCAAAACACGAAGATCAAGTATCTCCTCAGAGTTTAAATACATTTCATACATCAAACCCTGGCTGCATCAGATTTATCTAGCTTCATTTTTAATTTATTTAATAAATAAATAAATTTAATAAATAAATAATGTCAATACCTTCAGGATGTACCTTACGGACTCCCCAGAGACCTATATATCACTAGCTACAGCACATACTGCTAAGAGAGAAAAAGAACATATACCTCCTATTATAGCTGAAATCCAAAACAAATTTTGTTTCTCTATTTGTACCTTAATTAAGAATGTCAGTAACTGATTATTTACTCAGGTCCTCCTGAAGGTCAGAGCATAACTAAAATTTTAATATTACATATTGTGTTTAATCTAAATCGGGTTAAATTATACTAAATTCATTTCAAGCAGAACATCCTCCAATATCCCTATAGTTAGGGGCAATTTACTGTTTCCCTTTAAAAAAATCACTATGAAAGTTACCTTGTTTTTCAGTAAGATCTCATCTAGAAAGAATTTCATATTTTACTCTGTATTATTTACAAACATTTAAATATTAATCTTAATATTTAAGATTAAATATTCTTAAATATTCAAGCACCACACATTTAAAAATTTCAATCTTTCAAGACAATGATACTCTTTTCCTTTATTTATTTAAAAAGGCCTAGACAAGTTTATCATATCTTCTATTTTAAGACATACCAATTAATTTTACAGTATTTACAATATTTTAATATAGTTCTATTGTTCTAAGAACTTTCTTCAATACTTATTCCCAAAGAAAATATTTCCAAATGTAGGTAAAGTCATTCTGCCAAATTCCACGAGGTAATAAGTTAAGCAGCAAAATGTTTCTTTAATAATTATAGGAAATACACATTTCTGCATATACACACAAACTAAAAAGTATACACACACATACATTATACATACATTCTATTTATCACATCAGGGAACTATCTCATTTTACTCCTACAACACTATAAAATACTGTTGTAAAATAGGAAATACTATCCTAATTTGACAGATGAAAACACCAAAGGGCAAAAGTCTGATGAGCTAAGATAAATCACAGTGCTTCCAAGTTATTGTCGATCCTAAGTTCAAACCAAACAATCTGATTCCAGCCACAGATGGTATCTTTAGTGTGTGAAGTGGATCAAACCAACAAGCAAGACCATGATAAGCAGGTAGACTATAACATTAAGGAACACAAAAGTAAAATACAAAATTGCATATATAGGATGGCAGTAATTCTGTTTTTAAAAATGTCCGGGAACAAATAAGAAAGAAATATGCCAAAATGTTAATATTTACAACTGGGTAATGAGCTCTGGTTTTGCCTTTCTTCTCTTCTAATGTTTGTGCTTTTAAAATTTGACCAAAAGTATTAATTTCTTTTACAACCAGACAAGAGAAAAAAAAAAAGGTACATGCAAAAGTAAAGAAATCTGACAGACTTCCAGAAGGTTCCTCTTGTCAAAATTGCCTATGTTACAGTTAAACTGAGGATGATCAATAAGGCTACTGAAGATGATAGCTACTTATCCCAAAAAGGCTTATGGGAACTCCCATCCGATAACTGTGCAAGCAGCTGTATATAGTCTGATTTTAAAAAGACTAAAACAAACAACAAAAGGTGAAGAAAAAGAAAA